>NC_089220.1:124056351-125256351 GCF_963924675.1 Phocoena phocoena | reverse complement strand
AGATCCAAACTTTCATAAAATGAGTAAAAAACTAACTTTTTACCTTTGGGCTTTTGGTAGTGGTCTTGTGTGTGTGTGTGTGTGTGTGTGTGTGTGTGTGTACTGGGTGTGTTTGTTGGTGCCTCTACCTGTTTTGACTTACACAATTCACCTTGTGCTGGTTGAGAATGGTTAACCCTTTCAGCACCCATGAATATGTGAGTGCTTCTCCAACTGCCTGTGGTGCCATGTGGGCTATGTGTGCCTGTTCTATGTTTGTGCAGCACAGTTGTGCCCCAGAAAGGTGTATTACAACCTTATTAGTACTATCAGCATTCAGCTGGGCTTCGGTGCAGGAGGAATGTTTAGAGCACATGGATGGGTTCAGAGTGTGTTAGCTGAGAGAACGAGGGTCAGTGAGATACTGGGCCAGGACTGCGGACCCAGCCAGTTTGACTAACATATCATTAGACATTCTTCCACATCCGTCTCACACCAGTCAGAGTGGAAAAACCTGTCCTGTCAGCTGAGGTAAGGCTCCTGGGGAGCAGAGAAGTGAGGAAACTTCTAGATAATTCAGGCTAAGAACGCTTGGTGAGACTCTTCAGGATCTCACCAAGGGTGAGAGGCGCTTGGACAGACATCACCTGAGGTGGTCCACATCCCCCACCTCTCTGTGAGTGGTCCTGACTTCCGCTGCCTGCCTCTCACAGCATGGACCAAAGAAGGAGAAGGAACATTCCAGAAGGCCTTCAAATCCTAGGTTTTTACATAGCTACTTCCAATGTCCTTTTCTTCTTCCTTTGGCTTTTTCAGATCTGTTTTGAAAATAACTTTTTAATACAAGAGCCAAGTAGATTTGCCCGAGTGGGGGCTCTGCCTGCTTTCCAGAAATAGAAATACGAAATAGCGTGACTAGGAAGTGCCCCTCCAGTGGCAGCATGCTTTCTTAGTGAGCCACTGTAGGAACTCCTACAAGGGGCAGATCCATCGTTTTGTGTGCCTTTCAGAGTGTAACCACCAGCCCACATGTTAAGCTGTTCCTGGACTTGGTGTCCTGCTCATGCCTGCTGGGAGGACACGGCTTTGCTAGGACTGTGGTCAGCAGGGTGCCCTCTCCAGCCTGGCTGCAGGAGCAGCACTGGGCCCCCCCAGGGACCGTAGCCATTGTCCAGTAAGGAATCCCTTACTGAGAGAGGTGAAGAGGAGGGAAGCTGTGTGGTGGCCTAGGTCACAGGAGAAATGGCCATGGGCATCCATCCATGTGGGAGCAGTTAACACAGCTGTGCTTCATGCCTGCAAAGTCCTGCCCAATGACAGAAGCTCTGGGTTTGATCGGGCTTTTAACATTAACCTAAATCTGAGGCTTAGATCATCTGATTATTTGTTCGGAATATGCTTGCTTACTTCTAGCAACAGGGAGCTGACTCCTTCTTGAATATTCCAGCCTTTCTGTGGGCTGCTCTGTTGGGAAGTGTGTGCTGCTGCAGAGGCCAGTCCTGTCTCCACTGCCTCTAGCTCCACC
Organism: Phocoena phocoena; assembly: GCF_963924675.1. Taxonomy (NCBI): domain Eukaryota; kingdom Metazoa; phylum Chordata; class Mammalia; order Artiodactyla; family Phocoenidae; genus Phocoena; species Phocoena phocoena. Next base: position 125,254,847 of record NC_089220.1, on the reverse strand, counting down.
TGCCTAGGCTGATTGGCATCCCTTAACCCCTTTCTTGAAATAACTAACTTTGATGCGTTGCCCTCCCTGTGGATTCCTTTTTAGGCTGAGCAAACCATCCCACTGCCTTCAAGAGCAGGCAGCCCGCAACGTTACACATTTCACTTGGATATCACCAAGCTTTTGCCTTTTAGTCTGTGGACTAACCGTTAGGCCATGACCACCTGGGCCCAAGGGGAGAGCAGCCTCCCACCCCTTCCCTCCACCCTGTGTGTGGGGGCTCTCTGGAGCGCCCCATCCCCCCACCCCATTCTAGGTGGCCAGAGCCTGAAGTTCACCCAGGGCCTCAGCCGACCTTCCCCTTCCCATTCCCCACATTTGCCCCTGACTCCTTCACCAGGGCAGCTACTCAGTGGCCAGGAGAGGAGATTCTCTTTCCAGCTCTGTGCCCTGGCCTCCACGAAGAGGTCAGTGGCCTGTGAGCAGGTGCCTGCGTGGACGTCCCCAGGCCCCAGTGCAGAGGGATAAGGATTTTCTCCCACTTCCCTGGTTTCCTGGTCCACATCAGCCAGACTCTGAAGGAGCCATAACTGGGATTTTTATGAAATTCTTTAACTCTGGGAATTGAGAGAACTAAATAACATATAAATTATCACACCCGATAACATTTAAGTCCAAACTCTAGTATATTGATTTCACACACATATTCAGGAACTCTGATGAATGAAAATAGGGGCTTCCAATATTCCTTAGAATTCCCAGTTCTGAGTCTGTTCACCATCCTAGCCACCCCTGTGTTCAGTTCCTGCAGATTCTACTTAACCATCTTGCTATTTATTGACATTTGTTATAAAGAATAAAAGATAAAAAAGCAAAAAACAGAAGTGTACATCTCAAGCAGTACAACCCTTCCTAAGCCCATAACCCTGATGTTATAGAAGGAATCACACATTAGTTAGAAATTATATTTTCAATTGTAAATAACTTTTTAGGACTGTACTTCATTTTGCTAATTCTTGCTATGTTTATGCCTCGCAGCTTTTATGTCATCTACATTGTCCAGCATCCAGTGGCCAGGCATGTCACCAGGTGTTGTTTTAAAATCAATTGCTTACCTATTCATTTCAGGAGAACCAAAGCCAAAAATAACTTAGTTGGGGCACTTTGAATTTTTCAGCACATAGAGATATTTAAAGGCATTGAAAAATTTAGTCCATTATTTTGAATGTAGAACCAAGTGATGATGCAAATTTGAGGTTAGAATTTGAATACATTTTGTATTCAAGAATGACACTCTTCAAGTTCCTTTTAGTAGCTCATTTTGGACTTCAGATGGCCCTGTGAGCTCTTAGACAGGTGGGTGGTCACAAGTGGCCTACACCTGGGAGTTAGAGGTAGAAGAGGCCAGGGCAGACCCTTCAGGCTGTTTGCACCCCTCCCTTCTGCTCTCAGAATCAAAAGCCTCCAATGGGTGGTCACCCGTGTCCCCATGCAAACATCACCAGCACTTCTGGGTTCAAAAGCAAAAAACAAGCAAAGAACCCCTGCCTGATAGCGGGCAGGGGCCTCCCCGAAGTTATGAAAAAGTTACTTGTGTGTAATCACACACATTCTCATATAAAATCAAATGCCATCCTGCCCAGGTGACCACTGTTAGCTGAGTGTGTTTCTTTTCCATACTCTTCCTACACTCATGTCCATACACACACAATTCTTTTTTGTGTATATTTCTGGGTTTACATGCATGACATTCAATTGTACATGCGTTGTGCAACTTTTGTTTACTTGAGTGATGGAGTCTTTTTCATTTGCATCAAGTTCCATAGTATAAATACAACAACATTTATTTAATCAATCTGCTATTAAGGTGCCTTTAGATTCTTTCCATATTTTGCTTCTTACCATAAGAGTTGAGTATACCCCAGCAGAATGGCAGGATCAAAGAGTAAGCACATTAAAAATTATCAAAGTAATACACAGCCCTAGTTAAGGAAGCAAGTGATACATATGGACTATAAGGCAAAGCCCCAGCAGCAGCTCCCAAAAGTGTCTCTATTTCCTGTTTCTGGTTCTAGTTCTTCAGGTCATCACCATTTCTCTACATAAAGAATATGCCTGCACATTTCTCTTGCTCCATCCGTTGAGACAGAGTCTGCTGCCTGCCTGCCTGCCTGCCACGATAGAGGACTATTTCTTTCCCCTTGCACCACACCTCCCAGATGCTCCCTCCCACTTAATTCTATCAGTGTGGACTCATCTCTGGGTTGCTTTTGCAACATTAAATGATATGTTCTCATTGCTATGACTTGGCCTGGGGACTCAGTGTCATCCATGTTCTGTGGGGCTCAGGAGACGCACACCTCTTGCCTACTTTTTACCTCCACCTGGTTCCCACCTCTTACTCAGAACTCTTATTTTTTTTTACTTTTTAATTTTTTTGCGGTACGTGGGCCTCTCACTGTTGTGGCCTCTCCTGTTGCAGAGCACAGGCTCCGGACACGCAGGCTCAGTGGCCATGGTTCACAGGCCCAGCCGCTCCGCGGTATGTGGGATCTTCCCGAACCGGGGCACGAACCGGTGTCCCCTGCATCGGCAGGCAGACTCTCAACCACTGCGCCACCAGGGAAGCCCAGAACTCTTATTTTGAGCCCTCATTTGCCTGGAGCACATGAGTAAGAAAACTCAGAAAGGGCTGTGGTGGCACATGTGAGACTCGGTTTTCCTGAAAGCATCTTCCATTGGTCTTCGCCGTGATCCCAAGTGGAAATCATTTGCCTTTAGACCTTGGAAGAGCCTGCTCTGTTGTCCTCTGATGTGGTCTGATTCTCATCGCTTTGTGGGTGACTTGTTTTTTCCTCTCTAGAAGCCTTTAGAATCTTCCCTGTATGTCTGGTCTTCTGAAATTTCATAACAAAAGACCTGGGTGAGGGTCTTTATCCTTCATGCTGCTTGGTACAGGGTAGGTCAACAATTTATCCCTTTCAGGCCTGGAAAAGTCCTTGTATTTTCATTGATAGTATTATCTTCCTCTGCTTTTTCTCTTTATTGTTTTGGTTTGTTTGCTTTTCTGGAACTCCTGTTGCTTATCTTTTCCCTCAGGTTTTCCAGCCCTTCTTAACTTCCAGAAGCTCTTTCCTATTCTTGATTGTTTCTTTTCATAGCATTCTGTTCCTGTCACATATATGCAGTGTCTTCTTGAATTCTCTTGAGGATCCTAATAGGCATTTATTTTATTTTGATATCAATCTTACTATCTTCTCAGTTAATTTCTTAATTTATTTCTTAATGCAAATTCATTGATTAAAATAAACATTTTTATAATGAATTCCAGATAAACCAATAATTATAGGATTCAAAGCATTATTAGGGAAAATTGCAATCAACTAGAAGGCTGTTACCAGAGCTCTGGAAAGAAGGCCCAGGGTAGCCCAGGACGGTGGGGCAGGAAAGGAAGAAGAGGTTGGAGTGGGAATCTTTTCTGAGGACTTATGTAACAAACTACTGCATAACTCACTTGCTTAAAACCACAGCAGTTTATAGTTTCCCGGGATTCTGTGAGTCAGGAATCAGCAGGGCTCAGCGGGTGGTTCTTCTTGCCTCACTCCCATGTCTGATAATTCGGTGCTCCTCACCGTGACTGCTCTTCCCACATGCTCATCCAGACGTCCACCCCCAGCCTGTATACAGCTTAGCAGTTGAATTCCCAGAGCTCAGAAGCAGAAACTCTGAGGCCTTACTAAGGCTTATGCCTGAACTGTCTCTTCATCGCTTCTTCCGCCCTCTGTTGGTCAAAACAAGTCAGAAAGTAAGTCCGGATTCCATGCAGGATGGGAAATATTAGATTCCGGCTCCCAAAGGAAGGAATGCCAAAAGTTTGTGGTCATCTTTGACACAGCACACCACAGAAATCGATAATGCATTAGATGTGAGGAGTAAAAGAAAAAGGATCAAGGATGTACACACACTCAGATTTAACTGATATTAATATTAAGCCATTTTCACTTCAACAATTATTTTAAGAAGTAAAACATGACAAGAATAGTTAGAGCCCCCTTTGGAACTCTCCCTGGTAACTGCTCTTCATAAACCCCCAAAGGTAGCCATTATTCAAAGTTAGTATGGACGTTTTGCCATGTTTTATACCATTGTTAATTATGTCAGTGCCTATAAATACGTAGTATTGTTTCTGTCCCACCAGGCAGTCCCCTCTGGTCAACAGAAATTCTATAACATCACCTGCCTGGGTTAAGGAAGAAGCTTCATTGAGGGAGAGGAAATCACAAAGCCTGGGTCTGCAGGATGGGTTGCCTGCGGTCCCCAGTCTCTCATCCTCTCACAGGGAGGCTTGCCAGGGCATCTGCTGCATGGGAGTGGGTTCCAGTCCAGCAGAGCATCCAGCATGGATCTCCACTCCCAGAGGCTAGCCTCTTCATGATGTGGCAGGGTGGGTGCTGGCTGCCTATAGGGGAATCACTTGGGGCTGTGGGATGTTATAGAACCTCCAGGCACTAGACCCATGGAAACTGAGCTTGGATGCCATCCCTTCATCCATCCAAGGGAGAGGTGGGCATCCCTCAGCTGGCTCATTGTCCAGGTTTGAGGAGTGGCAACCACAGTCACGTTTGGGCAGTCCTGCTCTTTTCAGAACAGTCTCCATATTTAAGATTTTAAAATAAATATTTTCATACTGTGCCAATCTTTTTGTAATTTAATTTTTTAATCAACACTAAGTTTGTACTGTATAAGAGCTTTATTTTCCAAGAAGCTGGATAAAACCTTTTACCTATAAAACCGTCTAGGCCTGGTGCTTTTTTATGGGTAGACTTTTACATTATTGATTCCATTTCATTAAAGACTGTAGGTTTATTTAAATTTTCCATTTCTTCTTGAGTTAATTTTGTGAATACATTTTTCTAGATAGTCACCCATTCAATCTAGATTTTCAAATGTATTAGCATAAAGTTCCTAGTGGCTTCAGGATTTAAAATATGTTTTTAGATGACATCATTTAGTTTTCATAGATACATCATATACTCGATATAAAATTCAAAAGTACAAAAGGGAATACAGTGAAAAGTATTCCCTCCCACTCTGGTCCCTAGTTTTCCAGTTTTCCTTTCTTCCAAAGAATCAGAGAAAATAGTTTCCTCTCTCTTTTTTTCCCTCAGAAATCAATTTCTCAGACCTAGATTCAAAATGGCTTTTTTCTTTTCATAAATCTTTAGCCTAGGCAGAATTTTGAAATTGTTATGTTTTTATCTCAGTTTTTTTTCCATCTTTTATATTATGGAAAATTTTGAACGCATCATAAAAGTGAGAGAATACTGTAATGGACCTCTCTGTATCCATTGCCCCAACTTTAGCAATTATCACACATAGCCAATCTTGATCTTTTCATATTCCCTTCCATTTCTCTCTAGATTATTTAGAACCCAATTCCAAATGTCATATGTTAAGAAGTGTTTAAAAAAGTCCAACTCAGTACATTTTATATACATTTTTTAAAGTAAAAAATATGGGCTTAATAACATCAGATATCTAGTCAGCATTCTAATGCCCTTGATTGTCTCATAATTTATTTTTATCAATGGTTGACTTGAATCAGGTTTGTTACTGAGTCTCTTAATTTCTACCTTTCTCCCTCACTTCCTTTTTCCTTGCAATTTAATTGTTGATAAAACCACATTGCTTATCCTTTTTAGTTTCCCACAGTCTGGATTTTGGTGATTGCATCCAGTGTGGTGCTCCTCTGTGCTTCCATAGATCCAGAGGCTTGATTACATTCAGTAAGACTTGGCAAGAACACTAAATAACTAGTGTTGTGTATTTCCTATTGTTTCATCACAGGAGTCAAATGATGTCTAATTGTCTGTCTTTGCTGTTCAAATTTTTCAGTATTTTTGGTGTTGTCAGCATGATACTTCATCATAAAGGTTGTAATGGTTTTTCAGCTTTTCACCTAATGATTTTATCAGTCATCAATCATTGCTTTATATCAGTTATTTCTTTGGGGTTGTGAAGTGGTGATATTTTAAGTTTACCATTCTTTCTTCATCTAGCTGAAATCTATCTCTAAAGAAGGACTTCCTCCCATCAACTCTGTGGTACCTTGAGATACGGTTTGTATGTGAAAGTCAGGATGAATGAATCTTTCCCTTATTTTAATTATTTCATTTTCTGAAAATGGATCAATTCCCTAGCATCTTTCAAAGGTGACCGATAAAGTGTGTCCTTTTAATATTATTACTCATTCATGGATTTTTACTTTTTTATTTCTGATGCTAAAATTATTCATCTTTTGCCAGCTGAAGCCCCTTTGGGTTGGTTTCTCTATCTTTTGACATGACCCCAGGAGTCTTTGATAACATCCTTGCTTTCTGATGTGACAAGATATTCCAGGCTCCTGTGGTCCAGTTCCTGTCCCAGACCTGCCATCTCTCATGATTTAATTCTCTAGTGTATATTTTTGTCTCCTTTCTCATTCCAGATATTGTCCGTACTTTTGCTACCCCCCACCCCCGTTTCTTATTTTTTTGATCAATCTATCAATAAGATTGTTTCATGAGTCCTTTGAAAGAAGCAGCTTTGGGTTTTGTTGTTGCTTTTTTTAGTGTCTTTGCTTTCTATTTATTTTTTTCCAACGAAAGATCTCACATTTATTACTGAGCCAACCCACTAGCGCAGAAACATTGAAACAAAGAGGAAAATTATTTTCCCAATAAAACACATCCAGCTGTCCAAATAGTAGTGGTTTTCAGAGTGATATGGTTAAGATGCACATGACCTTGATACAGCAAAAATACGCGTGCCATTTCATGTGTGATTCCTTATAGACCTAGATTGGGTCTTCTCCAATGTCTTCTCTTGGAGTTGTACCTGATTTTATTACATTTTCATCTGAATCCACTGGAGAATAAGACGATTCTGCTTCTGTTTCTTGGCCAGGAATCGCTTGATCCTGAAAGTCTTGGGAGAGGACAGGGTGAGGAACAGAGTTAACCACACACACCAAGATGGCGGACAAAAACTCTGGTTTCTATTTAATTAATTTTTTTTTTTTTTTTTGGCTGTGCCATGTCTTAGTTGCAGGATGTGGGATCTTCCTTGCCACCTGGGGGATCTTTGTTGTGGCATACGGGCTCCTAGTTGCGGCATGCGGGATCTAGTTCCCTGACCAGGGATGGAACCCGGGCCCCATACATTGGGAACGCGGAGTCTTTTTTTTTTTTTTAAGTTTAACATTGGAGTGGTTTATTATATTAGAAAGCTTCTGTAAGTCTCAGAACGTTAATTCTTTTTTTTTTTTAGCATCTTTATTGGAGTATAATTGCTTTACAATGTTGTGTTAGTTTCTGCTGTATAACAAATTGAATCAACTATATGTATACATATATCTCCATACCCCCTCCCTCTTGTGTCTCCCTCCCACCCTCCCTATTCCACCCCTCTAGGTGGTCACAAAGCACGGAGCTGATCTCCCTGTGCTATGTGGCTGCTTCCCACTAGTTATATATTATACATTTGGTAGTGTATATATGTCAATGCCACTCTCTCACTTTGTCCCAGCTTACCCTTCCCCCTCCGCATGTCCTCAAGTCCATTCTCTACATCTTCATCTTTATTCCTGTCCTGACCCTAGGTTCTTCAGAACCTTTTTTTTTTTTTTAGATTCCATATATATGCGTTACCATACGGTATTTGTCTCTCTCTTTCTGACTTCACTCTGTATGACAGACTCTAGGTCTATCCACCTCATTACAAATAGCTCAATGTTGTTTCTTTTTATGGCTGAGTAATATTCCATTGTATATATATGCCACATCTTCTTTATCCATGCATCTGTCAATGGACCCTTAGGTTGCTTCCATATCCTGGCTATTGTAAATAGTGCTGCAGTGAACATTATGGTACATGACTCTTTTTGAATTATGGTTTTCTCAAGGTATATGCCCAGGAGTGGGATTTCAGGGTCATATGGTAGTTCTATTTTTAGTTTTTTAAGGAACCTCCATACTGTTCTCCATAGTGGCTATATCAATTTACATTCCCACCAACAGTGCAAGAGGGTTCCCTTTTCTCCACACCCTCTCCAGGGAGCGCAGAGTCTTAACCACTGGACCACCAGGGAAGCCCCTCTATTTAATTAATTTTTGCTTTTATCTTTATTTTCTTCTTTTTCCTAAATTCACTCCTCCCCTCTTCAACTTCTTGAGTAGTATGCTCTAACTTCTGAGAACCCATCTTTTTTTCAACTTGAGAATGTTTCTTATTTATTTGAGTACATGGTTCTGGAATTCTTATTAGACACGTTTTGAAAAACATCAAGGATCATCTTCCATGTCTCTTTAATTTTTTTGTCTGTACTTTAACTTCTTTGTGTCTTGCTGCTGCACCCTCTGCTTGGTTTTCCACGTTGCTGATTTGTCCTCTAGCTCTCTCCATTATGCTCTGCCACCCACTTACTGTGTTTTACAGATCAACTCTTTTGTTTTAATCTCCTAGCTTTTCAGTCAATTCTTGTGTATGGATGCTGCGTCCTCTTGTATCTCTCCAAGACGTCAGTCATATTTATTCTGGGGTCTTGTTCTTGCTTTACTAACACTGGTACTAGATGGAGATGGGACTCCGAGATTCTGGAAAGCCAGAACCCGATATCCTGCTTAGGGGAGCTCAGGCACTGATTCAGTCTTTTCCTCCCAGATGAGGGTAGTGGTTGCTGATAGCAAGTTAATCATCAACCAAAGAGTCCAGAGTTTGTCCACACTCCCTTATCTCGGTGACTGGGTTATTTGTGTAGGTTTTCCCACTGAGCAGTAATGTAAGGGTGCAGCAAGAGATACAGGCTCTCAGATCTGGCAAGACCCTACCTTGCCTAAGCATTGTCACTGTCAACTGCTCACTTCCCCTTGGGGACTCTGAGGCCCAAGGGGGAACTGCGGTGGGATATGCCTCATCCTCTCCTGCCCTGGGGGGTCAACATGCTCCCAGTGGCACTGGGTCCTTGGCTAAATAAGCAGAGAACTCAATTTAGCTTTACTTTCTGTGTGTAGGGATGAGGGTGGGGCGGGGTCTCTTCCTGCCCTGCTTGCAGGCTCTGTTATCGGAATTGGGTGCTTCTCCTTTATGGCATTCATCTTCCTCAAATGTTTGTGGGTACATGGTTGGATGTTGATCTTTGTGTTTGGGATTCCCCATAGCTGTCTGTGAACGCAGTTTTGGTCAACGCAGCCTGCAGATAGGGGGGCAGGGAGACTGCAGTGGACTGTCCTGGGGGTGCACCCAGAGTATGTCTTCTGGGTGGGGGGCTCCACGAGCTGCCTGAGTGTCACCCACCACCTAAAGTTCCACACTTCCTCTCTAGTGCACAGGGGGCAGAAACCTCTTCCCCCCACTGCCTGGCGCAGACTGGAGACAGGCTTACTGTGAGTTTTCCCTCCGAGCAGTCCCCCTGCTGGTGGCTCTAGGGGTCTTGCTTCCCATATGCTCTCCAGGCAGCCTTGGAGCACTCCTGAACCTTGCCTACCTCATGCACGATGGTTTCTGGACCTATTAGGTCTCCTTCTTGTTTTCTGTGTTCACATGGCTTGTTGAGTTTGGTGTGTGTATATATATATATATATATATATATATATATATACACACACACACATATATATATGTGTGTATATATATATATATATATATATATATATATATATATATATATATAACACTTTTAAGGACTTGGGGCAGGAGGTTGTGGCTACAGCCAGGGCTCAGTCTCCTGTCTGGATCCTATCTCAGCCTGCTGTCTGGATCCTATCTCCCAGCATCTCCTTGGCATCTCTGAGGTGTGCAATTTGCAGGAGAAACTGAGTGATGGTGTCAAGGATGTGGACTTTGCAGTCGGAAGGAGCTGGGTTCAAATCCTGGTCCCTCTGCACCCCAGTCCTCATCTGTAACACAGAAATGGTTAGAATCTGTTTGCAGAATGCTTAGCACCATGCGAAGTGTGCATGCTTGGTAGTTACTCAGTAAATTATGTAGCCTCACCTGGACTCTAGTTCTGTTAACTGAAACTGATAATAATATTACACTGATAAAAATGAAGAGGTCCTTAAAAATGGGAGGGCTTTGATTTTATTGGGCTTGAAGCCATAGAAAGCATGGAATTTACAACGTGTCCAGTCCTCATTTTCGAATGTGTCTATCACTGAAATGTGATGACCCCTAATCTAATCATCAAAATTGTTTTAATTAAAACTGTCTAAATTTTAATTGAAAATGTTTTCATTAAAGTCAAAATCTTTCCTTGCCTTACCTTCAGAATGCTTTTTTGGACCAGATTAACAAAATCTGTTTGTTTCCTACTAAAGCTTGAAGTTCTAATATTCATGAGTATCTTTTAAATGTTCAGCTGAAAACTGTCCATAAGGAGTGCCTTGAACTCATCGAGAAATAGTGACGGCTGAGTCAGGTTTCGGTTGGCAAAGGACCGCAGTAGCAGAACCCAGGCTTTCTTGGGATGTTTGCGGTTTCTGAGGAATCATGGAGCTTCTTGCTTTAATGATCAGAATATCACTCATAAAAACAAAGGACCATATTGTTGTCTGGCCAGGGTTTGTATTAACTGAAGAAGTTTGTACTATGTGAGTGGGCACTTCCATAGAGGAAAATAGCTGTGAATGTGGCAATCACAGAGCAGTCTGGTCCAACTCAGCCACAGGCTACAAACCCAGCCGCAGAGGAGTGCGGCACCCAGGAATGTAAACTCTTGCTCAGACTGAAGATCTTCTCTGCGTTTTTGTCTCAGGGCAAAGGGGTGAGGCTGCAGGCGTTCGCTTCTGTTAAGCATTATCCTTTATGCAGATACATTTGTGGTGTTTGCTTTTAACTTTTCAGCGGCCACGTTGTAATCACCCAAGGGCTTCCCTTCAAATCTACGAGTTAAATACATCAACTCATAACTCTGCGAGCTGCAGAGGACCCCTGATCCTGGCTTGTTGCTTTTTTTGGTTTGCCTGCTTTGGGATTTAGAAGGCAGATGGCAGTCCCTGTTTTGAGGCAAATCAGCTGGAGTCAATTTTTGTTGTTTGAACTTGAGGGTGTGTATCTCTGCCTGAAGACATGCCCAGGAAAAGGCAGAGCAAATGACTTCATGTATTTTTCCTTGCCAAGATCTTAAAACTTTAGTTGTTTGAATATAGTCACACAGCTCAAAAACCATTCTTTGATTTTTACATCCTTACAGAATGTCTTTATGTGTATACAAGCAAAACAAATATAGATTCTTATTTTCCCTCTTTTATACAATGTATAGCTGATCACACACACCGTTCTGTACCTTGCCTGTTTCTTTCACACATTCGTGCTATCATCATCATCATAATCATTCGTTTGACAAATGCACAGAATTCTATTGTGTTGTACCTCATTTTATGTAAGCAGTCTCCTTTACTGGACATTTGGGCTATTCTTAATATTTTGTTATAACAAAAAATGCTGTGATGTCTTTTCACATGTATACAAGCATATCTATGCAATAAATTCTCAAAGTGATGGGTCAAAGGACATATGCTTCTAAAAATCTGCCAGATAGTGCCAAATCACCCTCCATGGGAGTTTTTCCTGTTTACCTCCATCCTCCACAATGTATGTGCTTGCCTGTTTCCCTATAGGCCTGACAACAGTGTTTGTTATCAAATTTTTGGTTTTTCCTAATCTGATGTGTGAAAAATGGTGTCTCAGTATAGTTTTAATATGCATTTCTCTTATGATAAGTGAGGCTTAGCATGTTTTAGTGTGTGTAGGAGCTGGTTATATTTACTTTTTTTGAACTCTCTCTTCATATCTTTTGCTTATCAACCTCTAGGACTTCATTGATCCTTCCTTATCTTTCCTAGGAGCTCTTCGCATTGACATTGTATCTAGTGGGTAACTAGATGCCCTATCCAGATCAATTTACAAGCCCAGAAGAACTGAAATGAGAACTTTGAATGTCCAAGGGGCTATAAGTAGAAATGTTTTACTTTTTTCTTAATTATTGAATTAATATAAATTAAATGTACACTGTCTAGGAGAAATCATGATAAATATACAGGCTCGTATGAAGGAAACTTTAAGAATATTTAAGTAAATCTGATAAGGGGTAAATATCCAAAATATATAAAGAACTCATACAACTCACTATAAAAAAAAAAAAACCTGATTAAAAAATGGGCAAAGGACCTGAATAGGCATTTTTCCAAAGAAAACATACAGATAGCTAACAGGCACATGAAAAGATGCTCAACATCACTAATCATCAGGGAAATGCAAATCAAAACCACAATGAGATACTACCTTATACCTCTCAGAATGGCTATCATCAAAATGTCTACAAATAACAAATATTGGCAAGGATGTGGAGGAAAGGGAACACTTGTGCACTGTTGGTGAGAATGTAAATTGGTGCAAACACTATGGAAAACAGTATACAGGTTCCTCAAAAAATTAAAAATAGAACTACTATATGATCCAGCCATTCCACTCCTGGGTTCATATCCAAAGAAAATGAAAACATTAATTCAAAAAGATATATGCACCCCAATGTTCACAGTAGCATTATTTACAATAGCCAAGATATGAAAGCAGCTTAAGTGTCCATCAATAGATGAATGGATAAAGAAGATGTGGTATATATGTACAATGGAATATTACTCACCCATAAAAAAGAACGAAATTTTGCAATTTACAACAACATGGATGGACCTGGAGGGTATTATGCTAAGTGAAATAAGTCAGAGAAAGACAAATACTGTATGTTTTCACTTATATGTAGAATCTAAAAAAATAAAACAAACAAGTGAATATAAGAAGATAGAAACAGACTCATAGCTACAGAGAACAAGCTAGTGGTTACCAGAGGGGAGGGTGTGGGGGGAGACAAGATCAAGGAAGGGGAGGAAGAAGTATGAACTACTAGGTATAAAATAAATAAGATACAAGAGTGTAATGTACAGCACAGGGAATATAACCAATATTTTATAATAACTTTAAATGGAGTATAATCTATAAAAATATCGAATCACTATTATTGTACACCTGAAACTAATATAATATTGTAAGTCAACTGTACTTCAATTTTAAAAATGACAAATAGTCCTCTTGTATAGGAAGACAACATTGTAAATATGTCAATTCTCTACATGTTGATTTTATAATTCAGTGCACTTGCAGTTAAAATACAAACAGGATTTCTTTTTAGAACATGAACAAAGAATAATAAATTCTACCTAGAAAAATAAGCATATAAGAATAGCCAAGAAGATTCAAATGAGGAGGAGGTCAGTTGAGAGGAGGGCAGAGTAGTTCCATCATATGTTAGAATTATTACAATGCCATAGTAATGAAATGTGTTGGAGGGTAGAAAGGGAAAGGACAGGGAAAGCAATGGGACAGAGTAGCAACTCAAAAATAAGCCAAAATGGGACTTCCCTGGCGGTCCAGTTGTTAAGACTTCACCTTCCAATGCAGGTTTGATCCCCGGTTGGGGAGCTAAGATCCCACATGCCTCGCGGCCAAAAAAAAAAATAGGTCCAAATGCACATTGCTTTTGCTTTACTATTTAGGATTTCAAATTAGTCCAGAAAAGAAAGTTTACTTGGCAATAGGACAAAAATAACATATTGCTTTCTCACTTCCACACCAAAATCAATTTCAGATGAATCAAATATTTAAACATAAAAATGAGCACCATTAAAAGTCTATGAAAATGATAAATTAAAATAATTTTGGAGGGAGAGGGACTTTTTCCTAAGCACAGCACAAAACCCAGATATCATAAAGGAGAAGATTAATACAATGATTACATAACAGTTAGAACTATTCTGTAGAAAAGCCTCTCAAGTGACAACCAACAAATAGGTAAAAACCATCTTCAACATATACCACAAAGAGCACTGGCAAATCAATAATAGAAAGAATATTCCAATTTTCAAATGAACCAAAAAATAGAGAGTTTAGTTCATTGAAAAAGATAGATGATGGGTAAATATGAAAATATGCTGAATGTCATTCATATGGAAAGAAATGGAAACCAGAACCAATTATGAGATATGTTATTTTGCTTATCAGATTGGAAACAATCAGGAAGTTTGATATTATTTAAGGCAGCAAAGATATAACTTATGCTGTTTTTCATATTTTATTTTAAACTAATATTGAGTTGATAATTAAGTAAGGATATAATTGATGCAACTTTTGGAAAAGCAAATTGGCAATCTTTATAAAAATCAAGGCTGACTATATCCTCTGCTCCTTCCACTGCTAGGAATTTAACCTGGAGATACAGTTCAGGTGAGAAATGCACATGTAGGGATGTTCAGCACAGCAGTGAAGGGGGATTACACAGAACTAGACATGCCCTAAATGTCCATCAATGAGGACAAAAGGCTACCATGAAAACAGGTATGATGGATCTCCATGTGCCGACACAGAACTTTTAAGTGAGGGAAGCAAGTTGTAGAACATAATCATAGTATATTCCATTTGTTAAAAAGGAAGAAGAGTAGAAATGAATATATATGTGAGATTCAGGGAAATCACTCATAACCTCTGTATTCCAAGGAAACTCCAGCCTGGAATCTTAAAACAAAATCAAAAAGAAGTTTAAATCTTTACTGAAGTTTCTCAACAGGACATCCACAGGGAATTCCATTTAAAGCATACAGCTAAGCCTCTGAACTCCTTTGCCCAGATCTTTCCCAGAAGTTCACAGAATGCAGTCTCTATCCTCAATCTCTAATCTTGTATTCTCAAGAGACCTCCAGGTATTTCCCCCAAAGCCAACCTGTCTTGTCTTGGTGAGTGTATGTCTGTCTGTCTGCCCTGCTTCTGCTCTTTCCGGTGCAGACACCTCAGCAGCCTGCGCTGCCCGCCCTGCACCAGAAAAGTGCACTCTGCCTAGGAGAATGAGGAGATAGAGGCAGGACACCTCCTTGCAGGTTTTCTCCTCACCATCAGTACTTAAGGATGCATGGAGATTATGGACGGGCATGGGGAGAATCCTTGGCAGTTACCCATAAGTACAGGGCGTGGGCCTCTCCCACTTTCAGGAACCACAAGTGCTGCACTTGTTCTTCTACACTGTGCCAGAGCTGCCACTTTGGGGCATAACTCAGGCTCCTCATTTGCCCTCAGCTGAGCCTCTGCCTTCCCAGCTCTAGGATGGGGTGAGCAGACCCAGCACACAGGGTCACTGGGGGCTGGGATGTTGTGTGTCCCACCCAGGGGGGAGGTAATGGGAGCTGCCCTGAGAACCACAAAACAGTAGGAGATGATGCCCCAGTATATAGAACTTTCTCTTTCCTTCTTACCTTTGCATAGGACTCTGATTACAGAAGTCCCATAGTTTCTGTAGCCAGTTCTCTATAGATGGACATCTAGATTGTTTCCCCTGCAATAATGATGCAATAAATAATCTTGTGTAGACATCATTTTGCATTTTTGCTGTTGTATCTTTGGCATAAATGTCTAAAATACAGAGTGTTGGGCTGAGGGAAAATGCAGATGTAATTTTGCTAGGTATTGGTAATTCCCCTCCATGGAGGCTGTGCAATTTTGTATTCCCTCCAGCAATGTAAGAGCATGCTTCTTTCATCATATTAACCCTTTGTCTGTAATATAGGGTTTTCTTTTCTAATTGGTCATTCTAATTTTCCTTTCTCATTTGTCCTTTTATCTAGTTTGTGTGTTTTAGGACACATAGAGTTTTGTGGAGATTTTTCTTTATGTGTTTAAATTGTGTTTGTCCATAAAACAAGCCTCAATAAATTTAAAAGGATTGAAATAAAACAAAATATGTTCTCTGACCACAGTGGTATAAAATTAGAAATCAATAACAGAAGGAAATTTGGGAAATTCACAACATGCTCCTAAATAACCAGTGAGTTAAAGAGGAAATCACAAGGGAAATTAGAGCACACATTGATATGAATGAAAACAAAACACAACATGCTAAAACTTAGAGGATGCAGGTAAAGCAGTGCTTAGAAGGAAATTTATAGCTATACCCACTTTTATTAAAAAAGAAGATCTCAAATCAATATCCTAACCTTCCATTTTAAGAAACTAGAAAAGAAGGAACAGATTAAACCCACAGCAAGCAGAGGGAAGAACAAAGATTAGAGCAGAAATAAATGAAATAGAGACTAGAAAAACAATAGAGAAAAATCAGAGAAACCTACCAAAAGTTGGTTCTTTGAAAAAAATATTTACAAATTTTCACTTAGAATGACCAAGAAAAATAAGCGACAAGGCTCAGATTACTAAGATCAGGAATGAAAAGGGGACATCACTGTCAACTGTTCATAAATAAAAAATAATTATAAGAGAATACTATGGACAGTTGTACACCAACAAATTCAGTACCTTAAATGAGGTGGATAAATCCTTAGAAAGACACAAACTACCTAAACTGACTCAAGAAAGGATAGGAAATCTGTACAGACTTATAACAAGTAGAGAGATTGAATTAATAATTTTAAAAATGCCCCACAAAGAAAAGCCAGGCCCAAATGACTTCACTGGTGAATTTTATCAAGCATTTAAAGAAGAATTGGTGAAAAGGAAAATCCAGAAGGGCCTGAAGGTGTCCTTCTCTTTTACCAGGAGAATTCTGTGCCCTGTGGCCATCCTGAATGATATTGCAGATGGGCAAGATTAGAGTGAACCCCTCACTGACACACAGAGAGCTCTGGAAGCCCAGTGAGTTGAATCCAAGAAGTTGTTAATGAGCACCTACTATGTGCATGGCACAGTGCTAGGGACACACGATGCTGACTGAGTATCTGCAGGCCCAGCTTGCCGGCACCACCAAGCAGAAAGGAGGCAGACAGATCCTCACAACAGGGGTGGTCCCAGTCAGGCCAGCTGCAGACAGAGGGAGGAGAAAGAAGCCCATGGGAAGGGCCCCAGGGCTCCCTGGAGGGTAGCATCCATACTGGGCCTGGAAGCAGGGAAGGGGTGGGGCTCCTTCCAGGAGGGAGAGACACAGAGTGAAGGCTGAGGGAGCCTGAGGTCCACAGAGAAAGTGGGGGTGCAGTGTCAGTGCCTCACAGTTGCCTGGAGTTGGGGGGAAGGGGACAGGCATCATGGAAATAACTCCCATTTGTGTGTCGGTGCTTTTATTTTGGGGAGCGTGCATTTTTCAGTACTGTTATATGTGTCATTTTTTGTTTGGGGATTTTGTTTTCGTTTTTGTTTTTCACAAGAAGATGACAAGATTCAGACATCTCAAATACTTGCCAAGACCATGCAGCTGTTGAGCAATAGACTGGGACTTGAACCCAAGTCTTCTCATTTTAGTACAGTTCTATTTCTGTTGCCACGTGTGTTAACATGGTTCACAGTTCTCAGTAAGAGACACTACTGGAAAAATCTTGGTGCCTCATCCTAAATTTCCCGCTGAATTGAGATATTTTCTTCTTTCCTTGTGTCCATCTTTGCCCAGAGGAATTTGGATTTAGTTAGAAATTTCACGTTGTTAATCTGAAAGGTGTATTTTAAAAAACTATTTTTCCATTATAGCAGTAACAGAGAAATAACTGGAAAATAGAGGAAATGGGGAAAAGATAACCTCAAATTCCATCACATGAGAAAAGCCAAAGTTAGCATCTGGGGTCTTTCCTTCCGGTCAGTTTCCTGTGTTGTGGGGTCCCTCCATGTGCTCGATGTGATAAGCATTTTAATGCATTTCATAATTGACAAAACCACCATTCTTTGCTATACTAAACCATGCAGAAATCAGCATCTTTATGCATGTTTCCTTTTGTTTTCCTGCATAGTGCTTTTTTAAAATAAATTTATTTATTTTATTTATTTATTTTTAGCTGTGTTGGGTCTTCATTGCTGCGCATGAGCTTTTGCTAGTTGCGGCGAGCAGGGGCTTCCCTTGTTGCGGAGCACAGGCTCTAGGCGTGTGGGCTTCAGTAGTTGCAGCACGCAGGCTCAGTAGTTGTGGCTCGCGGGCTCTAGAGCGCAGGCTCAGTAGTTGTGGCGCACGGGCTTAGTTCCTCTGCGGCATGTGGGATCTTCCCAGACCAGGGCTCGAACCCGTCCGTGTCCCCTGCATTGGCAGGTGGATTCTTAACCACTGCACCACCAGGGAAGTCCCTGCATAGTGCTTTTTAAATGTATAGAATTATTCCCTTAGTCACTTCCCTGGAAGCAGGATTGCAGTGACAGAGGTTGGCCCAGCCCTCAGTGGGCCCAGCCCACAATCACCTCCCCAGAGATCAGAGTATGACTATTTCTTTTTATATCTTCAGATTGCACCTTTTTATATTATGTGAGTATTAAATAAAGGAACTGTCTTACTTCTGTGATTTTTGTTTCCTCAGAAGGATGGTTCATCTTTCTTGACCAGGTCAGTGTCTGTTGACCATCCCAAGTTTCTTGAGCGTGGCATTTGTTGTAGATGTTTAAAAGTAAAATCTGGACTTCCCTGGTGGTCCAGTGGTTAAGACTCCGCACTTCCACTGCAGGGGGCACGGCTTTGATCCCTGGTCGGGGAACTAAGATACCACATGCCGCACGTCACAGGCAAAATAAATAAATTAATAAAAATTTAAAACCCAGTCTTCTTTAAAAAAAAAAAAAGTAAGATCTGGGATAAACAACAAGGTCCTACTGTATAGCATAGGGAACTATATTCAATATCCTGTGATAAACCATAATGGAAAAGAATTTTTAAAAAGAATGTGTGTATATATATGTATAACTGAATCACTTTGCTATACAGCAGAAATTAACACAACATTGTAAATCAACCATACTTCAGTTACAAAAAAAAAAGTAAAATCTGGGAAGAATACAGCTTCACACTCTAGCTCTTCCTGCCTGTCTCATCAAGGTGTGTCCTCAGGCTCTAGCTCAGCACATAGTAAGTATTGTTTATAAAATGAATGAGCAATAAATAAATGAATTTTGGGGAGAGGAACTAAGTGTTGGAAAGAATTCATCTTTGTAGCTCTGTATTTCTGTGTCTCTCTTCCACTGCTACTGAATTCATGGAGGATCTGGTTTTTCCATCTAATGAGACAGAATCATCTCACCTTTTAGTTCCTACATGTTTGCCAAGGACATTACATTCTGAATAATTGCCCCATGTTTGGTTGGGCACACCCAGCCTGGGAAGTAAGGGGTTGGACTTTGACGACAGGTGCCCAGGGTTCAAGTCCCAGCTCTGCTGTTAGGAGCTGGGTGGAGGCACTTTCACCAATCACCTGGAGCACTGGTCATCTGGTGGAAAGTGGTGATGAGAACCCCTGCCATGCATGGGTGTTGGGAGGAAGGCAGATGTATGCAGGGCATTTCTTATAGCATCTGGCAGTACTCAATAAATGGTACCAATTACTGATATACTAAATGTTATCATAGACCATTTTATTTTCTCTTTTAAAGTCCATGACACCTTTGCCAGTTATTGTCTGGGAAATTTTCTTGTTCTCTTTATTTCCAGAGCAACTGAGTCAAGACTTGGTATACCCAAGAGTTGCTTTAGCTTGAATAATACCATCAAAGAACTAGTTCATTAAGTCAGACTGAAAGTAGTCAACTTCGTGCTGGATACACTTCATCGTTTTCTTTTTCTTAATTTCAAAATCAATACAAACTGATGAGAAAAAGGGAAAGATATTGGCAAACACAGAAAAACACAAATAGAAAAAAATCTCTGATCATTTCACCTGCTGCTATCATGTACTTGTGTTCCTCAGCTTTTCTTTCTAAACAGAGAGAAACAGACTAAATTTTTGTAAACAAAAATAATAGACTATACTCATTAGAAATCTTCTTTTTTCCCAAAATAAATTCTTTCACTTTGCGTATTTTCAAATGACGTCAACCAATCTTCTGTGTTATATATTTTTTCCATTTTTCACTGTCTGTTCCATATTCTATTCTTTTAGCTTAATATTGTATAAGTCTTTTCTGTACTTTTCCTTAGTCTCCATTATCATCAGTTTTAATGGCTGCATGGTAGCTCCTCATTTTGAAGTATCTTGAGGTTCTACTATTTTCGTCGGCTCAGGCTGCTATAAAATTGCCACACACCGGGTGCCTTAAACAACAGCCATTTATTTCTCACGTCGGAGGCTGGGAAGTCCAGGGTGAGGTACTGGCTGATTCTGTTCTTGGTAAGGACCCACTTCCTGGTTGTGGATGGCCATCTTCTCATCGTGTCCTCATGTGGGACAGAGAAGTAAGGTCTCTGTCTCTTCTGGGAGGGCATTAATCCCATCATGGCAGCTCCACCTTCATAAGCCAGTCACTTCCTGGAGACCCACCTCCTAATACCATCATACTGGGGATTGTGGTTAACATGAAATTTAGAGGGACAAAACATGCAGTCTATCTCAAGTATTAAACTGGAAAGAAGAGAGGCACAGATGTAGAAAATGGACGTATGGATACAAGGCGGGGGAAAGGGGGGTTGATGAATTGGGAGATTGGGATTGACATATATACACTACTATATATAAAATAGATAGCTAATGAGTGCGTACTGTATAGCACAGGGAACTCTACTCAATGCTCTGTGGTGACCTAAATGGGAAGGAAATCCAAAAAAGAGGGCATGTATACACTTAGCTGATTCACTTTGCTGTACAGCAGAAACTAACACAACATTGCAAAGCAACTATACTCCAATAAAAATTAAAAAAAAAAAAAGAATGTATAGGGGAATTCCCTGGTGGTCCAGTGGTTAGGACTCAGTGCTTCCACTGAAGGGGGCACAGGTTCGATCCCTAATTAAGGAACTAAGATCCTGCACGTTGCAAGGTGTGGCAAGCCCCCCCGCCCGCCCAAAAAAAAGATTGTATATATTGTATAACTGAATCACTTTGCTGTACAGCAGAAATTAACACAACATTGTAAATCAAGTATACTTCAATTTAAAAATGTTTCCTATGGGAAAAAATAATAAACTGGAAAGAAGAGTCGTAGGATTTCTATGGGCTCTAGGGTCACAAAGACTTGCTGCTGTCACTCTTGCCCCTGCTCCTTGCCGGCCTGTCACTGTGAAGTGGCTTCATCTTGGCCTCCATCATCTGTAAAATGACAGCCATGACACCTACTCATAGTGTTGCTATTGATATCGACCAGGGTTCTTGGCCTTCCTTAAGCAATAGAAATTGATCAGAGGCCAGACAAGAAATTCAGCAAGACTTTATTGGGACCTCTGATGCAGCAGTGGGGAGCAAGAACAAACAAGAGTTTCCCTTTCTTGCTCTGCTCCCTGGGAGGGGTGGCGAGCTGGTCCCTTATATGGGGTGAGGGTAGGGGTATGTCCAGGGGTTCAACAGGAGGGGTGGCTTAGGTGTTTTGCCCACCTCTTTGGTAGTATTGTGTGCAAGGGCCATGCGCAGTACCCTGCTTTTGCTCCCTGCTCCTCAGAAGTGGCAGTTAGCTTTTTTGGTCTTTTTGTATCTTTTTGTCCATAATTTGCCCCAAGTACACATGCACACAGTTATTTTTAGTCCCTTATAGTTTCTTTGTATTTTG
Source organism: Phocoena phocoena (assembly GCF_963924675.1). Classification (NCBI taxonomy): domain Eukaryota; kingdom Metazoa; phylum Chordata; class Mammalia; order Artiodactyla; family Phocoenidae; genus Phocoena; species Phocoena phocoena. The sequence goes on along the minus strand of NC_089220.1, from coordinate 125,233,343 downwards.
TAACTCCAGAAGACATATGTCCAGGTGCAAGCATTGCAGCACTACAGCAAAGGGTCCCAGTCCCAGCCTGTCTCAGTAAGCCTTCCCACATTGACAAGTGTACAGTTTTCACCACACTCTGGCCAGCAATGAATATTAGAGCTCATTAAATTTTTCACTGTGTCAGGTGGACATAACATGGAATCTTAATAATTAATTGTATGTTTTGTTTCTAAAGAAAACTGCACTTTTATGTGTGATTTCCCTCTGCACAACCTGCTCATAGGTATAACCGCCCATGCCCCTTTTATTAACAAAAATTCATTTCCAGTGATTTGGTGAGAATATCCACAGAGAAGTTTTACATCTGTGCTGGGAGGCTTTGCTGGTATGAGAAACGCTCAGCCTGCGTGGCTGGAGCTCTGCTCTACGTGAGCCGTGAGCCAGGCCCCTGGTAAATGCCACTGCTGTCTTTGCTTTCTTTTCTGATGCTGGGTCTGATGGCCCAGCTTGATGGGGCTGAGCACCAGCCATCTGGAGTCAGTGAGGAATTACTGCTGAGAGTCACCCTGGGGTCATGTCGCCCTCTACACCCCCCCAACCTCTGCCTCTTCCCCGAAGGAATAAAGGGTTGGATTTCACCGTAATGTGACCCAGAGATGAAAACTGCTGCTGAGGCTAAACCCCTAGAGTGACAGCTGGCAAAGAAAGAAGCATCCTTCTTGCTGGAGGCCGGTAAGCCCAGGGCAACAGTGGGTGAGCCACTGCAGTGCCAGGAGGGCGTCACCTCTGGGGAGGGACAGCCCCCAACCCCCGGGTTTGGCCACACAGGGACTCGATGGAGGATGGCACAGGAAGGTCATTAAACAATTATGACCAGGTCAGTAGCATCCTAAAGTTTACTCTTGTTTATTCTGCAGTGAACTCTGGGTTGTTAGATATATGTTTACCTTTTGCTACTCTATTGATGGAGGTAAATGTAATTTTTAAAAAAGTATATATTCAAGTAAAACGTTAGTGTCTTTTCCGGGATGTACAGAGGATGCCACAGATTTCGAATCAAGAGAGAGAATTTGCCTTCTGTCATGCATGCGTTCTTTGACGGGGACAAGAGAATTAAATGTATAATATATATACGTAAGAGACCAACATTTAGAACTGTTAGAATTAAAGTCACTTTCATATTACCTCTCCATTGTCCTAGACTCATAGGAAAAAAGCAGTAGAGAGAGAATTTTATTCTGATTATTGGGTTGGGAGGGATGAGTTAACAAATACTGTTCTAGAAGAAAAGGGAAGAATGTCTCCTTAGGATATAAGGACAGAACAGACTCAGAATCAGCAGACAAAGGAGGACTCTCTTTAAGATGGGGAAGGCCACAGTGAACTATTAGTGTAAGTGGCATGGCTTGTACAGCCAGACATCATTCTATAACATTCATGGAATTCTGTTTTATTACTTTCCCAAAATAAAGGAGAATAATAATTTCTGTTAGTTTTCCTGTAGTCAGAATAATTTGTTTTTCTACAACTTGAATTACAGAAATAACATTTAGAGATTGAGTTATTAGCAACTAAAAACATTTCTCCTAGAAATGGCTGAATATGTGAAATATACAGTGTTACTGGAAGTATTTTTTCATAAATAGAATATTAAATTGAAAGTGATTATCAAGGACTAAATGATGTTCTGGTTTCATAGGTTTTTAAATATTTTTTAACCAAATACTTTTTCACATAATGAACTTTTAATTTACTGTCCGTGTCCAGCATATTTAAATACCAGGCTGTGTAGATATTAACATTTATCACCCACCAGGAATATGTTCACTTATCACCTCACAGCTTACCCTAAATATTTCTTGTATTCTTGTAGAGTAAGTCTACATGTGCTGAATCCATAATGCTACTCATTCACTACATTTATAGCTTCCCCTCACTCGTTCTTGCTTCTAATTACTTCTAATTGACACTTTCCTAAAAACAAACAAGCAACACTGACCAAACCTTAAAAATAAAAATGAACTGTGCTAATGGTTTCCCTTTCTCCTAGTGTTTGTTACCTTTTTGTTATGCATATTAACTTTACATTAACTCAAGATATAGAACCATCACCCAAACAATTAAGATGCCTGGTTGTAGTATATATATGTATATGGAATTTTCATTGCTATTTAGGAAAATAATTACACCTATTGTAATAAAGAACAAAAAGGATTTTTTTAAAAATTTGACACTGAATCATTCTAATGTTCTACTATTATTTTCCTACTAGTCCTAGTTACTTGTTTGCTACATTAATATTGTATTGAAATAGAGTAAGTTTGGGGGGTTATATTTTTAGTATGAATTTTAAATCTGTATGAGCAAAATATTTAGAACTGTGATGTTTTACTGTGTAAAAGAATATAATTACAGATAATGGTTGATTAATAGGCACAAATAACTAAATAATCTCAAATAGTGTACATACATACAATTACCCCGATTTAAGTTTAAATCAAAGGACACCAATTCTCAAATATAAAACTGTAGTATTTTTGTAAAACAAAATTACTATTAAATATTTACCTCCAAGAAAAGGTGTTTCATGGTGGGGAGGAGGGGTTCTGCCTTACATGATGTATCTCTGTACTATTTAATTTTTTTCAATGAGAATGTATTCTTTTATTACTTATCTAACTTCTTTAAAGTTTTAAATAAAGCAGTCATATAATTCCATTACAGGGAATTTAGGAAATAAAGAAAAATCTTTTCTAATCCTATCACTAATTCCCCCCAGCCCATCATTAATACTTATCATTAGCATTTTGGTCTTTTTTTTTTTAATTTAAATATATGTTAACCATTCTCTTTATGATTTCAGGAAATTAAATGAAGTTAGCAGAGTAAATTAAATGCACATGCATTACCTGATGTTTTCCCATAATGTCCTTCCAACAATTTGATTGGACCAGACCCCCCAGCTCTTGGGTCAGTGAGAGTGTACATGTGTTGTCCATGCAACTTAAGAAAATCAGATTCAAACTGAAAACACCACAGCATTAAATATATATATATATATATATATATATAAAATAGAACTGAGCAGAGTCTTGTTTCTTAGTATGTCATTTATTCCACATATGTTGCATTATTTATAAATCAAGTTAAAGTAAAACCACCCTTGTAATTTCACATGCATCCTATGTCCTTGGTTCTACCTTCTCAGTGTTGCTTAACTTGGGCATAAAGGTGAACTTTTTAAATTTATGTTCCTAATGTGAACAGAAGAGGTTACTTTATACCTCCTCACACACATGCACCTGTCTTTTACAGAGATAAGGAGGATATTTGTTTAATTCTGAAAGATGAGCAGTGACATAATTAAGTGCCTCTTCTGATGGATGACGCGGCCGTGGATTCTGTCTTCTTCTTACCCTGCCAATGGCTTCTCCCTGCAGCTGACTCTCAAATGTCTTAGTCTCTGACTGTTAATAATTAATGGGGACTGTTAGTGTGTGATGGGATGTGAAGCTGCCTTATTCACATGTATAACCACTTACACACTAAGCCCTTTTTTGATACGCCTTTCCAAAAGTGCATAGCCAAAAAAAAAAAAAACACACACCAGTAATCTCCATTCAGACACAGCAGTCTTGTATTGGTGTTTCAGGAAGGATGCAGATTGTGCGTGACACTCATGAAATCCACTTAACGTGGCTTTTCAGAATGGTTGCCTTTGAAATAGTCATGGCTTAGAGTGAGCTGTAAAGACCCTGGATGGTATCAAGGGGCTTCACTGTAAGCAACTTGTCTTTCCCTTTTTCCAGAGCAGGATTTTTCTGGGTTGGTGGTGGAGCTCGTTCAGTATGCCATATGGCAGGCCTTCCATTTAGGGTATGTTATTCTGATTCACTTCTCCCAATATTTTGTTATGAAAACTTCCAAACATACAGTGAAACTGAAAGAACTGAACCATGTACATCCATATACCCACCACCTAGATTTTACCATTAACATTTTCTAAAATTGCTCTCATTTCTATCTGTTCTTCTATCCATCCATCCATCTATTATTTTTAATGCATTTCAAAGTAAATTGGAAATATCTGTACTTTTCACCCTCAAGTGCTTCAGTATTCATATTATTGACTATAGTTCAATATTATTTATAATTTTTTAGGTAAAGTTTATATAAAGTAAAATGCACATACCTTCATTAGACTATTTGATAAGTTTTGACAAATACCAACACCTGTGTACTAAAAACATCATCAAGATAAAGAACCATCACCCAAACAATTTCCTCATGCCCCTCCACTGGTAAACTTCATGACTATCCCCACCCTCAGGAACCACTGTTCTGAGTTTTTTCCCACCACTGATTACAATATAAATGGGATCATTTTGTGCAGTCATTCTTTCACTCGGCATTGTGTTTTGAGATTCCCATCAATCATTTCATGGATCAGTAATTTATTCCTTTTGATTGCTGAGTAGTTACTATACCACAGTAGTTATTCATTCATTCTCCTGTTGTTGGACACCTTTGCTATTTACAGTTTGGAAACACCATGAATAAAGTTGCCATGAACATTCTTGGATATATTTTTTACACGTATTTTTCTTGGGTAAATACCTAAGAATAGAATAAGTGAGTCATAGGGTAGGTATATACTTAGCTTTGTAAGAAACCACCAGACTTGTTTCCAAAGTGGTTGTACCATTTTAGACACAACCAATAAGGTATGAATATTCTCGTTGCTCCATATCCTCACCAACTATTGTCAGTATTTTTAAATTTTAGTGATTTTGGTGGGAGTGTAGTGGTGTTTAACTTGCATTTCGCTAATGACTAATCATACTGAGCTTTTAGAATATCTTCTGCTGTTCAAATCTTTGCTCATTTTTAACTGGATTGTTTGTCCTTTGCTCCACAATGGTGTGCTAGTTTCTGCATTACAACAAAATGAATCAGCTATACATATACATACGCCCCCACATCTCTTCCCTCTTGTGTCTCCTTCCCTCCCACCCTCCCCATCCCACCCCAACAGGCGGTCACAAGGCATCGAGCCAATCTCCCTGTGCTATACGGCTGCTTCCCACTAGCTATCTATTTTACGTTTGGTAGTGTATATATGTCCATGCCACTCTCTCGCTTTGTCACAGATTACCCCTCACCTTCCCCATATCCCCAAGTCCACTCTCTAGTAGGTCTGTGTCTTTATTCCTGTCTTACCCCTAGGTTCTTCATGACATTTTTTTTTCTTAAATTCCATATATATGTGTTACCATACGGTATTTGTCTTTATCTTTCTGACTTATTTCACTCTGTATGACAGACTCTAGGTCCATCCACCTTATTACAAATAGCTCAGTTTCGTTTCTTTTAATGGCTGAGTAATATTCCATTGTATATATGTGCCACATCTTCTTTATCCATTCATCCGATGATGGGCACTTAGGTTGTTTCCATCTCCGGGCTATTGTAAATAGAGCTGCAATGAACAATTTGGTACATGACTGTTTTTGAATTTTGGTTTTCTCAGGGTATATGCCCAGTAATGGGATTGCTGGGTCATATGGTAGTTCTATTTGTAGTTTATTAAGGAACCTCCATACTGTTCTCCATAGTGGCTGAACCAATTCACATTCCCACCAGCAGTGCAAGAGTGTTCCCTTTTCTCCACACCTTCTCCAGCATTTATTGTTTCTAGATTTTTTGATGATGGCCATTGTGACTGGTGTGAGATGATATCTCATTGTAGTTTTGATTTGCATTTCTCTAATGATTAATGATGTTGAGCATTCTTTCATGTGTTTGTTGGCAGTCTGTATATCTTCTTTGGAGAAATGTCTATTTAGGTCTTCTGCCCATTTTTGGATTGGGTTGTTTGTTTTTTTGTTATTGAGCTGCATGAGCTGCTTGTAAATTTTGGAGATTAATCCTTTGTCAGTTGCTTCATTTGCAAATATTTTCTCCCATTCTGAGGGTTGTCTTTTGGTCTTGTTTATGGTTTCCTTTGCTGTGCAAAAGCTTTGAAGTTTCATTAGGTCCCATTTGTTTATTTTTGTTTTTATTTCCATTTATCTAGGAGGTGGGTCAAAAAGGATCTTGCTGTGATTTATGTCATAGAGTGTTCTGCCTAAGTTTTCCTCTAAGAGTTTGATAGTTTCTGGCCTTACATTTAGGTCTTTAATCCATTTTGAGCTTATTTTTGTGTATGGTGTTAGGGAGTGATCTAATCTCATACTTTTACATGTACCTGTCCAGTTTTCCCAGCACCACTTATTCAAGAGGCTGTCCTTTCTCCACTGTACAGTCCTGCCTCCTTTATCAAAGATAAGGTGACCATATGTGCGTGGGTTTATCTCTGCGCTTTCTATCCTGTTCCACTGATCTTTCTGTTTTTGTGCCAGTACCATACTGTCTTGATTATTGTAGCTTTGTAGTATAGTCTGAAGTAAGGGAGCCTGATTCCTCCAGCTCCATTTTTCGTTCTCAAGATTGCTTTGGCTATTTGGGGTCTTTTGGGTTTCCATACAAATTGTGTAATTTTTTGTTCTAGTTCTGTGAAAAATGCCAGTGGTAGTTTCATAGGGATTGCATTGAATCTGTAGATTGCTTTGGGTAGTAGAGTCATTTTCACAATGTTCATTCTTCCAATCCATGAACATGGTATATCTCTCCATCTATTTGTATCATCTTTAATTTCTTTCATCAGTGTCTTATAATTTTCTGCATACAGGTCTTTTGTCTCCTTAGGTAGGTTTATTCCTAGATATTTTATTCTTTTTGTTGCAATGGTAAATGGGAGTGTTTTCTTGATTTCACTTTCAGATTTTTCATCATTAGTATATAGGAATGCCAGAGATTTCTGTGCATTACTTTTGTATCCTGCTACTTTACCAAATTCATTGATTAGCTCTAGTAGTTTTCTGGTAGCATCTTTAGGATTCTCTATGTATAGTATCATGTCATCTGCACACAGTGACAGCTTTACTTCTTCTTTTCCATTTCGGATTCCTTTTATTTCCTTTTTTTCTCTGATTGCTATGGCTAAAGCTTCCAAAACTATGTTGAATAAGAGTGGTGAGAGTGGGCAACCTTGTCTTGTTCCTGATCTTAGTGGAAATGCTTTCAGTTTTTCACCATTGAGGATGATGTTGGCTGTGGGTTTGTCATATATGGCCTTTATTCTGTTGAGGAAAGTTCCCTCTATGCCTACTTTCTGCAGGGTTTTTATCATAAATGGGAGTTGAATTTTGTCGAAAGCTTTCTCTGCATCTATTGAGATGATCATATGGTTTTTCTCCTTCAATTTGTTAATATGGTGTCACGTTGATTGATTTGTGTATATTAAAGAATCCTTGCATACCTGGAATAAACCCCACTTGATCATGGTGCATGATCCTTTTAATGTGCTGTTGGATTCTGTTTCCTAGTATTTTGTTGAGGATTTTTGCATCTATGTTCATCAGTGATATTGGCCTGTAGTTTTCTTTCTTTGTGACAACCTTGTCTGGTTTTGGTATCAGGGTGATGGTGGCCTCATAGAATGAGTTTGGGAGTGTTCCTCCCTCTGCTATATTTTGGAAGAGTTTGAGAAGGATAGATATTAGCTCTTCTCTAAATGTTTGATAGAATTCGACTGTGAAGCCATCTGGTCCTGGGCTTTTGTTTGTTGGAAGATTTTTAATCACAGTTTCAATTTCAGTCCTTGTGATTGGTCTGCTCATATATTCTATTTCTTCCTGGTTCACTCTCAGCAGGTTGTACATTTGTAATAATTTGTCCATTTCTTCCAGGTTGTCCATTTTATTGGCATAGAGTTGCTTGCAGTAATCTCTCATGATCTTTCGTATTTCTGCAGTGTCAGTTGTTACTTCTCCTTTTTCATTTCTAATTCTATTGAATTGGGTCTTCTCCCTTTTTTTCTTGATGAGTCTGGCTAATGGTTTATCAATTTTGTTTATCTTCTCAAAGAACCAGCTTTTAGTTTTACTGATCTTTGCTATTGTTTCCTTCATTTCTTTTTCATTTATTTCTGATCTGATTTTTATGATTTCTTTCCTTCTGCTAACTTTGGGGTTTTTTGTTCTTCTTTCTCTAATTGCTTTAGGTGCCAGGTTAGGTTGTTTATTCAAGATGTTTCCTGTTTCTTAAGGTAGGATTGTATTGCTATAAACTTCCCTCTTAGGACTGCTTTTGCTGCATCCCATAGGTTTTGGGTCGTTGTGTTTCCATTGTCATTTGTTTCTAGGTATTTTTTTATTTCCTCTTTGATTTCTTCAGTGATCACTTCATTATTAAGTAGTGTATTGTTTAGCCTCCATATGTTCGTACTTTTTACAGGTCCTTTCCTGTAATTAATATCTAGTCTCATAGCATTGTGGTCGGAAAAGATACTTGATACAATTTCAACTTTCTTAAATTTACCAAGGCTTGATTTGTGACCCAAGTTATGATGTATCCTGGAGAATGTTCTATGTGCACTTGAGAAAAATGTGTATTCTGTTGTTTTTGGATGGAATGTCCTATAAATATCAATTAAGTCCATCTTGTTTAATGTATCATTTAAAGCTTGTGTTTCCTTATTTATTTTCATTTTGGATGATCTGTCCATTGGTGAAAGTGGGGTGTTAAAATCCCCTACTATGAATGTGTTACTGTCGATTTCCCCTTTTATGGCTGTTAGTATTTGCCTGATGTATTGAGGTGCTCCTATGTTGGGTGCATAAATATTTACAATTGTTATATCTTCTCCTTGGATCGATCCCTTGATCATTATGTAGTGTCCTTCTTTGTCTCTTGTAATAGTCTTTATTTTAAAGTCTATTTTTCTGGTATGAGAATTGCTACTCCAGCTGTCTTTTGGTTTCCATTTGCATGGAATATCTTTTTCCATCCCCTTACTTTCAGTCTGTATGTGTCTTTAGGTCTGAAGTGGGTCTCTTGCAGACAGCATATATATGGGTCTTGTTTTTGTATCCATTCAGCCAAATTTTTGTCTTTTGGTGGGAGCATTTAGTCCATTTACATTTAAGGTAATTATCGATATGTATGTTCCTCTTCCCATTTTCTTAATTGTTTTGGGTTTGTTATTGTAGATCTTTTCCTTCTCTTGTGTTTCTTGCGTAGAGAAGTTCCTTTGGCATTTGTTGTAAAGCTGGCTTGGTGGTGCTGAACTCTCTCAGCTTTTGCTTGTCTGTAAAGGTTTTAATTTGTCCATCAAATCTGAATGAGATCCTTGCTGGGTAGAGTAATCTTGGTTGCAGGTTTTTCTCCTTCATCACTCTACATATGTCTGGCCAGTCCCTTCTGGCTTGCAGAGTTTCTGCTGAAAGATCAGCTGTTAACCTTATGGGGATTCCCTTGTGTGTTATTTGTTGTTTTTCCCTTGCTGCTTTTAATATGTTTTCTTTGTATTTAATTTTTGACAGTTTGATTAATATGTGTCTTGGCATATTTCTCCTTGGATTTATCCTGTATGGGACTCTCTGTGATTCCTGGACTTGATTAACTATTTCCTTTCCCATATTAGGGAAGTTTTCAAGTATAATCTCTTCAAATATTTTCTCAGTCTCTTTCTTTTTCTCTTCTTCTTCTGGAATCCCTATAATTCGAATGTTGGTGTGTTTAATGTTGTCCCAGAGGTCTCTGAGACTGTCCTCAGTTCTTATCATTCTTTTTTCTTTATTCTGCTCTGCAGTAGTTATTTCCACTATTTTATCTTCCAGGTCACTTATCCGTTCTTCTGCCTCCGTTATTCTGCTATTGATCCCATCTAGAGTATTTTTCATTTCATTTATTGTGTTGTTCATTGTTGCTTGTTTCATCTTTAGTTCTTCTAGGTCCTTGTTAAATGTTTCTTGCATTTTGTCTGTTCTATTTCCAAGATTTTGGATCATGTTTACTATCATTATTCTGAATTCTTTTTCAGGTAGACTGCCTATTTCCTCTTCATTTGTTAGGTCTGGTGGGTTTTTATCTTGCTCCTTCATCTGCTGTCTGTTTTTCTGTCTTCTCATTTTGCTTATCTTACTGTGTTTGGGGTCTCCTTTTTGTAGGCTGCAGGTTCGTAGTTCCCATTGTTTTTGCTGTCTGTCCCCAGTGGCTAAAGTTGGTTCAGTGGGTTGTGTAGGCTTCCTGGTGAGGGGACTAGTGCCTGTGTTCTGGTGGATGAGGCTGGATCTTGTCTTTCTGGTGGGCAGGTCCACATCTGTTGGTGTGTTTTGGGGTGTCTGTGGACTTACTATGATTTTAGGCAGCCTCTCTGCTAATGGATGGAGTTGTGTTCCTGTTTTGCTAGTTGTTTGGCATAGGGTGTCCCGCACCGTAGCTTGCTGGTCGTTGAGTGAAGCTGGGTGCTGGTGTTGAGATGGAGATCTCTGGGAGATTTTTGCCGTTTGATATTATGTGGAGCTGGGAGTTCTCTTGTGGACCAGTGTCCTGAAGTTGGCTCTCCCACCTCAGAGGCACAGCACTGACTCCTGGCTGCAGCACCAAGAGCCTTTCATCCACACCGCTGAGAATAAAAGGGAAAAAAAGTAGGAAGAAAGAAAGAAAGAAAGAAAGAAAGAAAGAAAGAGAGAAAGAAGGAAGGAAGGAAAGAAAGGGAAGGAAGGAAGGAAGGAAGGAAGGAAGAAAGAAGTGAGGGAGGGAGGGAGGGAGGAAGGAAGGAAGGAAGGAAGGAGGGAAGGAAGGAAAGAAAGAGAATATAAAGTAAAATAAAGTAAGATAAAATAAAGTTATTAAAATAAAAAATAATTATTAAGAAAAAAATTTTTTAAAGAATAAAAAAAAAATAAACAGACGGATAGAACCCTAGGACAAATGGTGGAAGCAAAGCTATACAGACAAAATCTCACACAGAAGCATACACATAAACACTCACAAAAAGAGGAAAAGGGAAAAAAATAATAAATTTTGCTCTCAAAGTCCACCTCCTCAATTTGGGATGATTCGTTGTCTATTCATGTATTCCACAGATGCAGGGTACATCAAGTTGATTGTGGATCTTTAATCCGCTGCTTCTGAGGCTGCTGGGCGAGATTTCCCTTTCTCTTCTTTGTTCTCACAGCTCCCGGGTCTCAGCTTTGGATTTGGCCCCGCCTCTGCGAGTAGGTCGCCGGAGGGCATCTGTTCTTCGCTCAGACAGGACGGGGTTAAAGGAGCAGCTGCTTCGGGGACTCTGGCTCACTCAAGCTGGGCGGAGGGAGGGGCGCGGAGTGCGGGGCGAGCCTGCGGCGGCAGAGGCCGGAGTGCCGTTGCACCAGCCTGAGGCGCGCCGTGTGTTCTCCCGGGGAAGTTGTCCCTGGATCCCAGGACCCTGGCCGTGGCGAGCTGCACAGGCTCCCTGGAAGGGGGGTGTGGATAGTGACCTGTGCTTGCACACAGGCTTCTTGGTGGCGGCAGCAGCAGCCTTAGCGTCTCATGCCTGTCTCTGGGGTCCGCGCTTTTAGCCGCGGCTCGCGCCCGTCTCTGGAGCTCCTTTAAGCAGCGCTCTTTATCCCCTCTCCTCGCGCACCAGGAAACAAAGGGGGAAGAAAAAGTCTCTTGCCTCTTCGGCAGGTCCAGACTTTTCCCCGGACTCCCTCCCAGCTAGCCGTGGTGCACTAACCCCCTGCAGGCTGCCAGCCCCAGTCCTCTCCCGGCGCTCCGACCGAAGCCCGAGCCTCAGCTCCCAGCCCCAACCGCCCCGGCGGGTGAGCAGACAAGCCTCTCGGGCTGGTGAGTGCCGGTCGGCACCGATCCTCTGTGCGGGAATCTCTCCGCTTTGCCCTCCGCACCCCTGTTGCTGTGCTCTCCTTCGCGGCTCCGAAGCTTTCCCCCTCTGCCACCCGCAGTCTCCGCCCGCGAAGGGGCTTCCTAGTGTGAGGAAACCTTTCCTCCTTCACAGCTCCCTCACACTGGTGCAGGTCCCGTCCCTATCCTTTTGTCTCTGTTTACTCTTTTTTTCTTTTGCCCTACCCAGGTACGTGGGGATTTTCTTGCCTTTTGGGAAGTCTGAGGTATTCTACTAGTGTTCAGTAGGTGTTCTATAGGAGTTGTTCCACATGTAGATGTATTTCTGGTGTATCTGTGGGGAGGAAAGTGATCTCTGCGTCTTACTCTTCCGCCATCTTTCCCTAGGTACGATGATTTCACGTGGCTGTAGGTAAGAGGCCTCAGTTCCTTGCCACATGGATCTCTCCTTAGGGCTGCTTGAGCGTCCTCATGACATGGCAGCGGGCTTACCCCAGGATGAGTGATCCGGCCCGCCGTCCCCACGACTGTCGCGGCTTCGGGCACCGGGGCCCCTCCAGAGCTGGCAGCCTCAGTGAGGCCGCCCTCCCCTCGGGCTCTGGGGCAGTTCCGTGACGGCGGAGGGAAGAGACCCCGAGCCGGGAGTTCCAGCTCTGCCAGGAGTTCTTTCTATTTTCTGAATACCATTCCTTTTTTGGATATATGTTTTAGAAATATTTTCTTCCAGTATGTAACTTGCCTACTCATTTTCAAATAGTAAATAATTTTTAAATGGTAGATCAATCTTCTGATGAGCAGGAGTTTTAAGTTTTGTTAAAGTCTAATTTAGGAATTTTTTTTCTTTTCATGGTTATTACTTTCTGTGTCCCATCTAAGGAAGCTTTGCCTACTCTCAAGTCATAAAAATATTCTGTGATTTTTTTTTTCCTAGAAGCTCTACAATTTTAACCTTTATGTTTAAATCCATGATCCATCTCAAAGTAATTTTTGTGTGTGGTGAGAAGTAGGGGTCCAAGTCTCTTTTTATTCAATGGATGTGCAGCGGTTCCAGCACCACTTATTGAAAAGATTTTTGCATTTATCATTGTGTTGACCCCCTTTATCAAAAATTAATTGGGTGTACAAGTATGGGTCTATTTCTCAACTTTCTATTCTGTTCCACGGATCTATTACCACACTGCCTTGATTATTATAGATTTATATAAGACTTGAAATCAGGTAGTATATGTCCTCCAACTCTTCTTTTTCAAGATTGCTTGGGATATTATAAGTCCTTTGAATTTTCATACAAATTTGAGGATCAGATTGTCAATTTTTACCCCCAAAAAAGCCTATTGGAATTATGGTAGGGATTACATTGAATCTATAGATAAAATTGGGATGATTGACATCTTAACAATATTGATTCTTCTAATCCATGAACATGAGATTTCTTTCCATTTATATAGGTCTTGTTTAATTTCTCTCAGCAGTGTTTTATAGCTTTCAGGGTATATAGATCTTGTCCATCTTTTTAAAAATTTATTTCTAAGCATGGAATTTTTATGCTATTGAAAATAAATATAAAAAAAATTTTTCCAAATGTTAGCTGCTATAATGTGATTTACTTTTGTGATGTCAATGTTTGGAAGCCAACCTTCCTCAGCATTTATATTTTTACATTTAAAAAACCCTGTTTTTTTATCCCTTCAAAGAGGTAGCAAAGAGATGGAGTGGGTTTAGCCCCAGCCTGAGAGCTCGTGAACCAAACTTCAGTCCCAGTTTACCTCTTACAAGCTGTGTGAACTTGGTCAAGAATGATAGAATTCTGTCCCTGTTTCTGCTGTCACTCAACACAATCAAAATTTAACTCCTCATTCATTGTAGTCTTTTCTGTAATATCTGTAGAGATAAAACTTTTAACTCTGGTTCACTAACACATTTGAAAATCTGGTAGAAGCCTTGAATTTTCTCCCCAGAGAAATGTACACACACACACACACACACACACACACACACAGAATTCTGTGTGCAACTTTAGGATGTGCAGGAAGTCTCTGAAGCCTTTTGGGATCCACAGACCTCCTAATTATGAAGCGTTCTAGAGTGGGAGCTCTAAGGGCTGACTGCTTTCACTTCTTTGTCTTCAGACCCAGCACAGTATGGAATGAGGGCTACCATTCTAAGTCCCATGCCTTTGTGGAGTTTTCTAGGCAGAGAGGGTCTAGATTTCCACACCCACAGGATTTGACCTGCCTTTCTTCCTCCACTAGATACCATATCCCTCTGAGGGATATAGCAGTGGGACAGTTTGGCAGGCTACTAGCTCTCTCACCAAAGCCTTTGCTTCTCTGTTGCTGTTGGTAAGGTCAGCCTGGCAGCTGCAGTTTCCTGCCAGGCAGCTCGCACCAGGCCATCGTCTAGCTGCAGAATCTTCCCCAAGCTGTGTTCAGCTTCCCTGTGCCTTCACAGATGGCCCCATGCAGGAAGGGCCTCCAGCAGGGTGCAGGTGCCAAAGTCTGCTGTACTTGGTGACACTGGCAGCATTTCAGGGCAACCCCTTTCTCTTTCTAAAGCCTCCAGATTTATGTCTTGGAGAGCATATCCCACTCTCTGATGATTCCTAAGAGCAGCGCTGGCAGTGGAGGTCATGCTATGTGTGTGCTTTTGTCCACCCAGGTGCCGGGGACATGGGCAGCAAACTATCCATGCCAGGTGGCGACCCCACAACACGGAGCCCTAGGACGGAAGGCATTCATGCCGCATACAAGCGAGGAGACGCCAGCAGAGCCCAGCACCTGCTCAGAGAAGCTTGTGATGAGAGCACGTCCCAGCTGGAAAAGGTAAGGTCAATGCCAGCCCCTCTGGCCAGAGCTGGGGACCCAGGTTGGGCGAAGGTTACCACTAAAGTTGTTTTCTTGTTATCATTATAATCATAATGAGGATTTCTATTGTGTTATGAATACCTTGTTTCTCATGTAAACTTACAGGTGCCAGTCCTTTCGAGTGGACTTCTCAGCCTGTCATCACCTAAGCACACACTGCTCCTGCCTTCCCAGGGGGACAGGGAGGGGGTCACAGAAATATAAAGGACAAAATGGCAATCTGAAGGTTTAACTTAATATATTCTTTTACACTTTTTTCCACTATAAAAATAGTACATGCTCAAAAAAGAAAAATTTTTAAATATATAAAAGTAAAGAAAAAAAGAACAAAAAAGTAATCATATTCCTAATCCATCCAAACAATCCCACTTAGCATTTTTGGTATACTCTCTTCCAGGCTGCTGATCTGAACATTCATTTTGTCGTTGTTATTGTTTCTAATATACATACAAGCCTATTTATGTATAGTTTTGCATACTGCTTTTTCTCACATAATATTATATGAACAATTTTCTGTATAAGTTCCTTATGAGCATCACCTTCAATGGCTACATGACATTCCATCTAGTAGAGACAGTGTCACTTACCTGGCTATTCCTTTTGGTTAGATATTTGTATTGTTTCTAATTTTTTACTACTGTAAATCATGCTGTATTGAATGTTTGTTGCCTAATCCTTTTCTTATTGTCAATATATTTTCTCAGCCTAGGTTAACAGGAATTGAGAATGTGGGTATGAGCAATTTTTAAATTTTGAAACACATGCCAAACTTTTCCAAAACGCTTGTAGAGATCAACCATCTTGCCCACCTACAGCTTGAGAAGACCATTGCCACATTCTGGTCCTTGTGGGAAATTCTTATTGACTGTTAGCCATGGAAGCACTTTACTGATGCAATACTTTGATTAGCACAGGTTTAATGTCTCCATATAATTAATAGTTGGAAATAACTCAATTACTAAACCTGTTCTCAAAATTGTAAGAGAATTTTTTGGGGGGAATTGGCAAGTACATGTGCTTGAGAATTATTGAGGGGAGGGCATTTTTGATTCCTCCTATTATGAATTCACAGCATATATGGCCAAAGGCCTCTCTTCTTATGGGGAGAACTGGGATGCACACATGAGCAGGTCAGACTTGTTGGCCCCTTGGGTTGACACTGGGTGGCTTCCCACAAGGAGGGCTGTTCAGCAGACAGCCTGGAGTCTGTGCCTCCCTCCGCCCGTGTCAGTAGTCTGCCCTGGTTGTGATATCACGCCCATGCATTCATGGGTTGGCCCACTCACAAATTCGTTAGCATGGCTGCCCTCTGTGAGCTGGGTTCCTTATACCCACTTCCCTCAATGCCTGCCATGAAGGAGATTAAGGGGAGTTGTAATGATCCCCATTTTATTATGAAGGAACTGGAGTACAGTGCTGTCAAGGCACTTGTCCAAAGACACATAGGTGGTAAGTGGCAGAGCCAGGATTCAACGTGGCATGTCCATTTGGCACCAACGTCAGTGTCCTGTGCGTGACTCTTCAGTGGAGAACCAGCATGACACTGGACCGAGGAACCCACAGTCTAGCAGAGGAGCCAGAGACATGGGGGTGGGTACACACAAATACAAGATGGCTTTTGGGGGACAATGGAATAGTCTAGCTCTTGCTGGTGGTGATTGTGATTGTGTTATACCTAGTCAAAATTCATCAAAGTGCAGTAAAAAGGGTGAATTTACTATGCATAAATTATATCTTAAGAAACCTGACTTTAAAGCAATACAGGAGAGCATGTGTTCAGGCTCAAATGACCTGTGTGGCAAGATGAATAAGTGTCCATTCAAGGTACCGCAGCCTCGGTGAGAGAGCCAAAAAGGCTTTAGCTATGCAGAGACGGTGACAGAGGCCTCCCAGTGCAAGGGACACTGTGAGCAAGGAGATGGGACATGTGCTGACCTTTGACTGAGAAAAAGACCAGGCTTCCTGTGAGAAGAGGGCTCTCAGAGGCACAAACCTAAGGCACAGGACAGCAGCCCTGGCTTGCACATTCAAATAACATGAAGAATTTTGATACCTGCCTGAGATATCTTTCATGATGCTGTTCCAAAGAAATAGAATATGAGACATTTATAAGATCAGACTTTCTAATAGTCACATTAAAAAAGTAAACAGAAGCAGGTAGAATTTTAATAATCTATTTTATTTAACCAGCATATATTAAAGATCAACATGTAATCAGTATAAAAATTATTGACAAGATAGTTTACCCTTTTCGTACTAGGTCTTTGAAATCCCATATGATTTTACACTTTCAGCACATCTCACTTTGTATGAGCCACATTTCAAGCCTTGTCAGCCACATGTGGCTGGTGCTGCCATCCTGGGCAGCACAGCTCCAATCTTGCCCATGGACTTCGTGAAGCATTTAGAGTCAATTTTCTTGGCAGTTCCCAACAGCACTTGTCTTGCTGACATCTTGCCCCTGTTCTGTTTTGACCAGGGCCAGCTCCTGAGCATCTCTGCAGCATATGGGGATCTGGAGACCGTCCGGTATCTTCTCACTGAGAGACTGGTGGAGCTGCCGACGGAGCCCACCGACGACAACCCAGCCGTGGTGGCAGCACAGTTTGGGCACACTGATGTCGTGCAGGAATTACTCGAGTCTTTGCCAGGTAAATCCCAGAGCATGAGCTCTTCACCACCTCTCAGGGACCCTCTTTTCTTAGGAATCAGGCAGGTATTTGGGGGGGCTGCACTTCAAAATGTTTATGTCTTCACACTGTTTACCAGTCATGAGATCCAGAAATCTGGGAGTATTCTTTAAAGCAGTTTTAGGTTCACAGAAGAACTGATGAACAAGTACCGAGAATTCTCATATACCATCTCCCACAGTTTCCCTGTTATTTGCGTTTTGTGTGAGTGGTACAGTTGTTAAAATTGATGAACCAACCAATATTGACACGTTATTACTAATTGAAGCCCATAGTTGACATTAGGGTTGTATATCTATGGCTTTTGACAAATGTGTAATGACATATTTCCACCATTACTGCATCATACAGAATTGTTTCACTGCCCTAATAATCATCTGTGTTCCACCTATTTATCCCCCTCTCTCCCAACCCCTGGCAGCCACTGATCTCTTTACTGTCTCCATAGTTTTGCCTTTTCCAGAATGACATATAGTTGGATTCATACAGTACATAGCCTTTTCAGATTGACTACTTCCACTTAGCAATTTGCATTCAAGTTTCCTCCATGTCTTTTCATGGGTTGAGAGCTCATATATATATATATTTTATTACTGAATAACATTACATTGTCTGGATGTACCATGCTATGTTGCTTTTTTTAATAACAAGTTAATTTTTTCTCTGGTGGACTCAAGGTGTCCTGGTCTCCTTTGATTTCCCATGATGGCCTTGGATCTGTGACACTGTTTAAGTCCAGGCATCACTACAGCTATAGGCTGAGGCATTGCCTTAGAGTGGTCTTGGGAGTTAGGATTTTGTGAGGGAGTGGGGCCAGCTTCATGGGTATGTGACAGTGCAGTCACACAGAGCCCTGCACTTAGGACCCCACACTTAGTTTAACACTCTGCAGTTGCACTCTTGAAATTTTTTTTTAAAGATTTTTCTTTTGACGTGGACCATTTTTAAAGTCTTTATTGAATTTGTTACAATGTTGCTTCTGTTTTATATTTTGGTTTTTTGGCCACGAAGCATGTGGCATCTTAGCTCCCCAACCAGGGATCAAACCCACACCCCCTGCATTGGAAGGCAAAGTCTTAACCACTGGACTGCCAGGGAAGTCCCAGCCCTCTTGAAATTTTTAATAATTTTTAAACAAGGGACCCCATTTTTTTTGTTTTTTCTGGCTGCATTGGGTCTTTGTTGCTGCTCACAGGCTTTCTCTAGTTGTGGCGAGCGGGGGCTATTCTTCATTGTGGTGCACGGGCTTTTCGTTGCAGTGGCTTCTCTTGTTGCAGTGCGTGGGCTCTAGGCACGTGGGCTTCAGTAGTTGCGGCGCGTGGGCTCTAGGGCCTGTGGGCTTCAGTAGTTGTGGCATGCAGGCTCAGTAGTTGTGGCTCGCAGGCTCTAGAGCACAGGCTCAGTAGTTGTGGCACATGGGCTTAGTTGCTCCACGGCATGTGGGATCTTCCAGGACCAAGGATCGGACCCATGTCCCCTGCATTGGCAGGTGGATTCTTAACCACTGCACCACCAGGGAAGTCCAAGGGATCCCATTTTTAAGTTTTTCATGGGACCCCACAATTATGCAGTACTACTGTTAGAGGGTGTCCAGCTATGTGCTTTGAGGTAGATTTGTGCTCAGATTTGGTTCCAAGCTGGCATGCCTCTCCTGTGGCTGGAAGGAGAATGAGTTTATAAACAGAAATCAGGGCACTGTTAGGGCCCATAGATGCTGTTTGGGTCGAGCAAGTTATAGGAGGGCAGGAAGGAGCCCCCAAGGAGCCAAAGCTGATTCCCTGTCCTCGGGGATCTCCAAGAGTAGCTCTGTTCTATTCCCAGAGAGTCTATGCCAGCTGACATCTCATTGGGCAGCTTACATTTATTGAGCATTTTCCAAGTACTGGCCACACTGAAGAACTTGATAGACACAGAGGCTTTTCAAAAAGGTGATCCCAGCCCTTTAGTAGGTCCTGGTCAAGCAGAGGAAATTGAGGCAGAAAGGTGTAACCATGCGAAGGTTGAAATATTTACACAGTGGTCTGCAAGCACACATCAGGGAATGGTCTTGTCTGGGTGCAGGCTGGAGTCTTCAGAGGGAACTGACATCTGAGCCAGGCTTTGCAGGCTAAGTAGGAGTTTACTTGGCAGACAAGCAAGGGAAGAGCCTGGTTTGCCTGCTTTTGCAGAACAGGGAGCTTGGGTGGACCTGAGCATGGTTCTCAGCTGCTCCCAGGGGTGTCCTGTCTTTAGCTCAACTCAGGACAGAGCTGCTGAGGACTGAAGGAGTCCAGTGCATTGTGCTGGGCCCTGTGGGGAGCGCAGAGGTGGGCAAAACAGTTTGTATTCTCTGGGAATTCCCAGCCTGTAGGGAAGGTAGCCACTGTTGAGAGTAAGGTAAGACAAGAGGCAGCTAGAGAATGAAGGCAGGGTTCAAGAAGAGGATGGATGAGAGTTCCATGGGGTGTGGGTACATCGTTGTGTAATTATGAACATCATTTGAAGGACATCATTATGTAATTCCTGGTCTTGTAGCTGAGCAGGGCTGAAGAGAAGGAGGAGGTGGAAAGATGGGCTCTATGAGTGTTGCTGGATTTGGGCCTTATAGAATACATGTAGGGGTTTGTACGGTTAAGAGAGCACCCTTTGGTTTTAGATAAAGCAGAACTTAAGGCTTGACTTTACCATTTACCAACTGTGGGACCCTCAGCAAGTTCCCAAGTCTCCCTGAGCTCCAGTTTCCTCATATTAAAATTATGACTGTGAAATACAGGGCCTGCCTCCTAAGAATGACACACTTACATCCTCAACAGAAGTTAGCAGCATGATGACTGCACTTCTCATAGCCAGATATCTGGTAGTAATGGAGAGGAGTAATTTGTTTTCTGTTCCTATACCTCCTGCTTTGAATTGTTCATTTTAGTTATCAGTTGAGGGCAAAGAAGGGACATTTATTTAGCACCTGCTACAGCCCAGGCATAATGCCAGGTACCTTATGTGGTGGGTTTTAATTCTTGCCTTCTCTGCCTCACCCCTATTTCCTGGTCAGTTTCATATCACAGAGGGAGGGTCACTCTCTCCAGGCTTCAGAGCACTTTGATTCCTGAGGACTTTCCGCCTCTGGAAGTAAGACAGTGTTATGATGCAATTGGGAAGTGTCCTTGTGGAGGATGAGATCGTTTTTCCATGGCAGCTAGATCCAAAAGTCATTGCACTACTTTGAACTTGAAGATATTGTAACATTTCAGCCCACGCTCTCTCTGTTCATTCAGTGTGTTAAGTGTTATTTTATCCTGGAATTAAGTAGGCAGTTCTTTCAGGGAGTAGTTCTCTAAGTTTTAGGCTGATCTGTTTTTTTCATCAAAGTATTTTTTTAACTTATGGAAGTAATATATGTATATTACAGATAATTTGGAAATGCAGAAAATTATTACTCTAATAACATAATGACATATCATAATGAGTTATGTCAGGCACTTGACAGAGGTTATGACAATTTATTGAGGCAGGCACTTGACACACACTATGTTATGTAATCCTCTCATTAAACTTGGGAGGTGGGGTGTTATTATTCCCATTTTACTGATGGGTAAACTGAGTCACGAAGAGGGTAAGAAATTTCCCCAAGATGACACAGCTGAAATATTTTTTTTAATCTTTATTTTTGAGGTCAGATAAATTCACTATGTTTTTTAAAAATATTTATTTGGTGGCACCAGGTCTTAGTTGTGGCAAGCGGGCTCCTTAGTTGTGGCATGCAAACTCTTAGCTGCAGCACACATGTGGGATCTAGTTCCCTGACCAGAGATCGAACCCAGGCCCTCTGCATTGGGAGTGCAGAATCTTATCCACTGTGCCACCGGGGTCACACGCAGCTGAAATATTTTAATCCTAAACTGCCTATCTCCAAAACCCATATCCCTGTGTGTGATGCTGCTCTAGGGATGAGGTCAGGGCTGGGGGTGAGGAAGAGAGTAAGGGGATGTTCACAATCCCACTACCCAGAGATAATTCTGCAGCACTGAAGGTAGTTCTTTCTAGTCTTATTTCCATTGTTAAGATCACACTGTTTTGAATGCTGCTTTTGAATGCTACTTTTCCTCAGTTGGTGTTATTCGATGAGCAGGTGGGTTTATAATGATGTGGGGAAATGTCATATGCAATTCAGAGGGACTTCCATAGACACTGTCAACTTGACGGAAGCAAATTTCAGCAGGAAATAGGGCCGTGATCGAAGGGGATTTCAGGGCAGGAACAACCAGTCCCTTCAGCCACCCTCTCCCTTTGTCCTGTCATCCCTGCCAGGTCCCTGCAGCCCCCAGCGATTACTGAACTGGATGCTGGCCTTGGCCTGCCAGCGGGGGCACCTGGCAGTGGTGAAGCTCCTGGTCCTGACGCACGGGGCCGACCCAGAGAGCTATGCAGTCAGGAAGAATGAGTTCCCTGTCATCGTGCGCCTGCCACTCTACGCGGCCATCAAGTCAGGTGGGTCCCCAGTCAGTACACCCATGAAAGCCATCACCCTGTCAAGATGTGGGCCCATCCTTCACACTCAACTTCTGCTCTCCAATGGCCTTTGTGGAGGTTTTCGCAACTCCATTCTTTGCGTCTTCAAAAGGTCTGCCTCTTTCCTCCTTCCCCCTACTCACTCCTGCAAGGGGATTTCAGTGACAGGGGCCAACCGTGGCAAATGGGACCATATTAGGAGGCACTTCAAAGGGCAAAGCCCCACAAAAGTTCTGTCACTAACAGGAACCTTCCGGCGTCAAGGGAGGTAATAGAGAAGTTCAACAGCACCAGTGCCCTTTTCATTTTTATTTCACATGTGAGTGTCTGCCCTTTTGGACAACTGTGACACACCTTGCATCCAAATGCCCTTAGCTCTCCACTTTCTGTCCTTTAGGGAATGAAGACATTGCCATATTCCTGCTTCGGCATGGGGCCTTTTTCTGTTCCTACATCTTACTGGACAGTCCTGACCCCAGCAAATATCTCCTCAGGAAGTATTTCATCGAAGCAAGTGCCTTGCCTAGCAGTTGTCCGGGAAAAATGGTGAGTAGTCACTGTCTGTGGATGAATGGATAAAGAAGAGGTGATGTATATATACAGTGGAATATTTTTCAGCCATGAGAAAGAAGTACATCCTTCCATTTTCAACAACATGGATGGACTTTGAGGACATTATGCTGAGTGAAAGAAGTCAGACAGAGAAAGACAAATACTGTATGTTTTCACTTACATGTGGAATCTAAAAAAGGCAAACCATAGAAACAGAGTAGATGGTTTGCCAGCGCCTGGGGGGTGGGGCAAATGGGGAGATGTTGGTCATATAGCCGAAGGTTGGTCACTTCAGCTAGAAGTTCCAGAGATCTAATGTGCAGCACTGATTACAGCTAATAGCACCGTATTATATACGTGAAAGTTTCCAAGAGAATAAAGCTTAAATGTTCTCACCACAAAAATGAAATAGTAGTTAGGTGACATAGTACAGGTGTTAGCTAAGGCTACAGGCGGTAATCATTCTGCAGTATATAAATGTATCAAATCAGCAGGTCATACATCTTAGCTTATACAATGTCGTATGTCAATTATTGCTCAATAAAACTGGGAAAAAAACACATACAGGAATTAGTTCTAGTTAGTTTACCATTTTAATAACAAAAATAATATTGCATTGTTTACATTATCTTCAACTTGACTTTTTAAATTTAGCACTCTATCACCGACTCCCCCTTTTGATCAGTCAATGTGGCTACATCTCATTCTTTTAAATACGTGCCTTAAATCTAGAGTGAATGTAGCTTAGTTGACAGCCCTTTTCCTGTTGGTAGACATTTGGATTATTTCTGGTTTCACACTTTCACCAGCTTTACATGGGGATATCTATCCCCATACTTTGGCCAGCACTAGATGTCCAGGAGCCTTTTAATTTTCATCACTCTGATGGGTAAAAATGGAATCTCCATGTTTTAATGTCCACATTTCTATTCTTAATAATATTGAGCATCTTTTCATATCATCATCAATTATTTGCATTTCCCTTTATGTGAGTTGCCTGTTACAGTTTGTTGATTATTTTTCTCAAGGATTACTCACCTTTTCCTTCTCATTTTGGAGAGTCTTTTTGTATGTTAGAGATTTTAAGCCTTTGTTTATCATACATGTTGCCAATATTTTTCCCAATCCATTATTTGTCTTCTGTCTGTTATCTTTTGAGATAACAAAGATATAAGAATATATAATCAAATATGTTTGTTTTTTCCTTTATGGCATTTGGGTTATATAAGAAAGTCATTTCACCCTCGATTTTATATAAATATTCTCCTAGAGTCTTTTATACTATTTTTACTCTTTTATTTTTTATATTTTAAGCTTTGATTTTTCTTGTATTTATTTGTATATGTGGTTTGAGGGAGGGAATCTAGGATTCCTCTCTTCTAGGTGGATGATCAGTTATTCCAGCACAATTTTTAAAATAAACTTTGATTTTCCCTCTGAATTGAAATGTCACTAATGCCATTTCCCCCAATATATGCCTGTATACATTTTGGGATTCTCTGCACTGGTCCACTGGCCTATTAATCTGTTTCTGTTCAAGTGCTATACTGTGTTGATTATAGGCATTTTATTTAAACCTTACAACCTGTTAATGCAAGTTTTCTACTCCTTATTTGGTTTTTTCAGAAATATCTTGACTGTTACCAGACATTCGTTTTTCCATTTTGTGCATTTCCCATGGTGACTCCCATGGCAATTTGTGCTGCGTTTATGTTCTTTGATGGGATTTTATAGTTTTCCTCGTAAAGATTTCCTGAACCTATTTTGTTTATTTATTACTGTTTTTGCCACTGTTTGAATGGAATATATATAATTCTTACCCATTTCCAGCTGGTATGAAGGAAAGCTCTTCTGTTTATTTGTTTTACCCAGTCCCCTTACCAACTTGTCTTACTAATTCTAGTTTTTAGAGGAGTTCCTTGAAACTTTTAGGTATATTATCAAGTCATCTGCAAATTTAAAGCAGGTTTGTCTTATCTTTTCTAATATTTATATAACTTACTTTATTTCATGGCTTACTGATTATCAGCAGAAATGTCAAAAGTTGAATCATCTGAAAAGAGCAGATGTATCTCTCTTCCTGTTTTTAAATGTCTTGGCATCAGCAGTTTATGGTCATTTGCTATAGACTTTTGGTAAATAGACTTGTTATATTTAGGTAGTTTCCATGTATTCCTTTTTGCTTAGGATTTTTATTAGAAAATGTTGCTGAATTTTGTTGGATCTCTTTTTAGCAGCTATGGATATATTCACAGAGCTTTTCTACTTTAATTTGTTTATGTAATGAATGATGATGATAGATATTGACCCAATATTGAAATCTTGTAATAATGCTAATTGGTGTTTTTATGGCTGGATTTGACCTATTGATATTTTATTTACAGTTTTTGCACCTGTATTTATAGGTGAATTGATCTATAATTTTCTATTTTTATTATCTTTATGAGATTTTGGTATAAGACTATGTTAGCTTTACAGAATGACTTAGGGAACTTCCCATTTTATTACAATCTGGAGAAGTTTCATAGGAATTATTTATTGTTAAAGATTGATTAGATAAAGCAGGTCTTTGTTTTGGGACTTCTTTTGAAGTCATTGATCAGTTCAGGTTGTCTGCTTTTGCTTATGTGCAGTTCAGGAGGTTATATTTTGGTAGAAAATCATCCATTTCCTTTAGATTTTTTAATTTGCCATCATAGTGTGTTACATTTACCTTTTTTGGTAATTCTTTTCTTCTATATTAGTAGTTATTATCATTATTATATTCCCATATTCCCATTTATGCTGTTGATTTATGATGTTGAACAGTTTTACTTTTTCTCTTTTGAATTTAATCAGACCAGCCAGGGATTTATGTATTCTAGTGGTCCTACCAAGGACCTAGATTTTCTTTATTTTTTTACGATTTATTTTGTTTGTTCCTTCATTCATTTTGGCTTTTATCTGTACTGAAACCTTCTTGACATCTTCTCTGAGTGTTTGGTTGATGGTGTTGTGGTCAAGGTGAGGCTCTGGCAGGAGACTTCCTGGCTCTAATCTGGGCTCCAGGCCTCACTGCTCTAGGACCTCCATCTGGTTACTTACATCTCTGAGGCTTGGTTTCCTCATCTACTGATTTTTATCTAGTTCTTCATATAATTCTAGAAGTTTTTGCTTCATACACCTGGTTTATGAGCCATTTTAACATATTTCGTTATATCAAATATCTGCCTTAATCCCGTCGACGCTTCTATCCTTAAAATTGGGTTTGTCTGCTCTTCACATGGCCACACTGCTCTTTTTTCTTTGCATCAACCTTGTTTAAGTTTCCTCAGCCTTTATTTTCAGTTTTTATTTTGTCTTAGGTGTATTTTTTGTAAACAGTATTGAGTTTTTAATCCCATCCGAGACTGTGTCTTTTGAAAGAAGAACCCACCCAACTCACATTTGTGTGGGACCTGTCATATTGGTTTATTCCTCCCATCTTTTTGATTATATGTATTGCTGTTTCCTTTTTACTTTTTTCTTATCATTGCTGGTTTCCTAGTTTCTAGAGAACAGTGATATTCTATTTTCCATAACTTGTTAGCTGTCTGTGCCTTGGCTGGTCTCAGTTATAAACAGAGTTAATCATTGTATCTACCTTGGAGGCCAGGTGTGCACTTAGCACAAGGCCTGGAACATAATAAGAGCTCAATAAACATTAAACATCAGCTTCATGTTGCAAAAGGAAATAAATAGTGATCATCTAACCCTTACATGTGTGTAGTGTTCAGTGTTTTTCCCAGCACTTTCTTTTCATATTTGATCCATACAACACTTTAGTAAGAATTGCAAGAAATATAATCTGTTTACTAGATGAAAGTATTGAGGTTTAGACATATTCTGTTACTTGTCCAAGAACAGAAAATATTAAACAGTGATACTCAGACCAGAATCTGAGCCTTCTTAACTTGGGGATTTTCTCATTTCATGATTCCTGAACTGTACCTCCCAGGTCTTTCATGTAGATCAGTGGTTCTCACACTTTTCTGTAATTGGAATTCCTGGAGGCTTTTTAAAAATCCTGATGCACAGGCCATACTGTACACTAACTAAATCTGAATCTCTGGGATGGGACCCAAATCAGTAGTTTTAAAAACTCCCCAGATGATTCTAATGTGTACCCAGTGACTTGCATTTTCTTGGCTTAAGGTTAAAAGCAGAAATGGTTGACATCTGTGTCTGTGATCTTTTCTACGGGTAACTCCTGCTAATTTGCCAAGATAGGGATAGAGCATGGAAGTGATTATTGCATTCTGCAAAGGCGAAGACAAAGAAAAGACAATGTTGCTTTTCTTCTTCTTCGCCCTTTTGGGTAGAATTGGAAGAGAAAATGAAATTACAGTGCAGCCTGAGTCATGAAGACTCCTTGGGCTTCCCCAAAGCAGGTGGTATTTTTTTTTTTTTATTCAAGTGAATTTCAGACTCAAGGGCCTTGCAGTGTGTGCAGCCAGTGTGTGCGTCTGGCTGCCATGATCTCTAACCTGTGACAACACTTTCCTTCTGTGCTGCCAGCAGAAGAGAGGGGGTTAGCGCGGAGGGGTCCAGTGTCAGGAATGATGACTCAGAAACCAGAGGTAAGTGCTTTGACCTTCCCAGGTGTGCAGTGGAGTTGAACTGGCATTTTTTGTTCAGAATATTAGACAAGGGCAGGCACTGAAAGGGTGCTTTGCTGCCATGTGTACACAGCCTGAAAACTCCCTTGCCTGCTGGCATTCATGGCAGTGACCTTGCTGAAGCAGTCATCTTGTTTTTTTCTGTATTTGTGTTCTGCCTCCCCCACTAGCTAGTTGATATTTTTTAATGTAATTGCTGCCTCTGTGGAAGCCACGGCCAGTCGAGGTTCACCATGCCTCTGTGTCAGGCACAGCCTAGTTCTCAGGCTGCCAGAACCTGCCTCTGCTGGCAAACGGGGAATGGCTGAGAAGCCCACGTTGATTTTCCACTGGCAGCGGGCGGGCTGCTCAGTTAGGTTTTGATGTTGTTTGGAAAGGAAAGTCTGAGAGCCCACACCACATGGTCTGGACACTTTTAAAAGAGCAAAAGCAAAGCCAAGTCAGACCTGGCCAAAGCTGTTCCTGGCTCTGGCTCACGGGTGCCCTTCTGGAAAACCGCCAAACCTTTGCCTGAATGCTTAATGAGTTGGCCTGTGTTCCTGGTGACTGTCCTGTCAATGTTTGCTTTGTTGCCATGAGAAACAACACTTTGATGCTGGCACACCCGGGAAGGAGCAGGAAAACAGAAATGCCAGGAGAGGCCTAAGCAGGGCCTGAACTAACCACGGTGTTTGCCCCATTCAGCAGTTAGAGGGCTGGGCCGGAGGGCACGCTGGGCTGTTCTGAGTATAGGAGTAAGTCCACAAGAGCTGAAATTGATTCTGAAACTACACAGTTGGGGAATTATTAATTTTCTTTATAAGTCCCTAATGATTTCAAATCTGGCAGCAAACCTAGAGAGGATCACTTATTACTACTACTACTACTACTATTGTCATTTTTGGATCAGCTCTGGCTTATGATGTACGTTAAACATTCCTAGTGACTGGCCATTCAGATGCCTGTATCTGTGCCCAAGCACAAACATCCTGGCTGCACATTCTGGGAGCTGAAGCAGCCCTTCTCCATCAGAGTGATCTGGTGGGTCTGAGGATTTGCATACATGGGATACTCAGAAAGGGCAGGCTGCAGCAAGTGTGGTTTCTCAGCCTTTGCTGGGGCCTTCATGAGCAGCTGACCAAGGGCTACTGACATTGTGAGCACTAAGGTTTCTGGGGAACATCCTTGCCCAAGGTTAGGCCTAGTGTTTGGTACAAGAGTCTTATTCAAGAATTTTACACTTTCTAGAACATTTCTACATCTGCACCCTGCACCTTCTCAGCTCCTCACGTCCTCCTCACAGCAGGTGGTACTGTCTCACAGAGCAGATGTAAGTCTCTGGGGCAGTAGGGCCCTGGCAGGTGAGAGGCAGACTGGGAGCAGCCTGATTGCCTGTGGTTCGGCCTTTCCACTGCTGGCTTGTGTGAAGGGAAGAGCCTTCACCTGCCTTCTGAGAGTTATGAGATCAAACTCAGAATTATTATTATGGGCCTCTTCCATCAGCTCCACTTTTCCTGTGCCCTGAAATTTAGCCAATTATTCTACTGTTTTCTCTAGTTTCCAAATACCAAATCTTTCCCCACTCTCATGCCCCATTCATACGCTTTCTCTGTGGAATAGACTCACCACTGTGTTGTTGTCCACATGGTGAGTGCTTCCTAGAACTTGAGAACAGATAGTGAGGGTCACAGGGTAGAACAGCTGAGCAGGTGCACTGTGTAACCGTTCAGGTAGGTGTTCCTGGTGGCCTGTCCCACTAGATCATCAAACATAATACAAAACAGCAGTTATACAAACCACTTATATTTAGTTTACAATGAGAAAATGATTCATAGAGATGCAGAAATACTAAAACTATTATTTGAACTTATGTGACAAACTAGAAAACACAATCAGGAAAGAATAAGAAAACATTATCAAATGTCATTGGAACTATTGGATATCAGCATAGACAAGTACATTCATAATGATATGAATAAATTCCAGACAGGTAAAAGTTAAGCACTGGAAATTCATCAGAATATACTTTTAAAAAGCAAATTTATTCCAGTTATAGAAGAAAATGATTCCATTTCAAAATTTTAAAGATATATGAAGATGTATAAAGACATATAGTCACAAATAAGATAAATGATATATATATATTAAACTTATTTATAGTAAAATATAATTTTACTATAGTATACTAATATAGTAAAATTATATTTTTAAAGAAATTTAAAAAAAGAAAAACATTAGCAGATACTTGAGAAAAAAGAATTGACAGAAACTGAAATCCAAAAAGCACCATTGACTCAATTATATGTCAGTTGATAATTGAGTTTAATTCAGTCAGTGTTTATATATCACCTACTAGTTGCTTGGGACTCAGCAGTGCCCAAGCCAGAGCCACGGCCCTTGCTGTCACATTGCTCACAAATGCCCTTGGGTAAGAAGTTAGGAGAAATGAACAGTTAATTTACACATGAGAAAACACAGATAGTAATTCATGGCATGGAAACATATACAATCTTATTGGCAATTACAGAAATTCAAATTAAAATGACTTGAAAGTACCATCACATACCTATTAAACTCGCAAAAATAAATATAAATGCTAAGTTAGGCACTTGGCAGCGTCAAAGAGAAAGGGACACCAAAGCCTTGCTGCTGGCACTATAAATTGGTTCCGTATGTGTGGAAAGTAATTGGCGTCATGTGACAAAAGCTATAAAACTCTTTTCTCCCAGAGAACAGCTCTGAATTTGGTATTTCCTTTCTGAAAGATACCTCTAGGATGTAACTCAAAAGAAAAAAAACGTAATTGCCACAACTGTACTGCTCAAAGCACTGCTATCTATAAGAGAAACTAGGAGGACAAAACCCAAATGTCCAGCAGCAGGGGGAACTCTACTGGCCATGATTACCCGCAGGGTGAACACCACACAACAGGGACAAGCGTGCCTGTCTCCTCATGCTCAGCACAGCGCTGCCCCTGGACACCAGCACTACCTCCACACCTCAGCCGTACGCCACGTCCGCAGGAAAGCCTGCCCCAGCCCACAGGCCAGGTCACATCCCCCCTTCCATCTCTTAGAGCTTCCTGCCATTTTATTCAGAGCACTTAACAAAGTTTGGGCTTGTCTTTTCTGGTGACATTCTTGTTTAATGTCAATTCCCCCATTTGACTGGAAGCTTCACGAAAGCAGGAATTTGTCCAGCTTTGCTCACCCTGTGTTTGCCCCTCATTGTAGGGCCTGGAACAGGATGAGGAGTGGTTGCTTGGATGGATGGATGGATGGATGGATGGATGGAAAATGGGTGGGTGGGTGGACGGATGGATGGATACCTGGATGGATGCATGGATGAATAGGTGAATAGATGGATGGATAAAATTTTATATATGTAGTAAACTTCCATTTACATAGGACTTCATGGCTAACAAAGTACTTTGCCAAATATTCTACTTTAATCTTCTGTACAAGTCTATGAGGTAGAAATTTTTGTCTTTATTTAAAAGTTGAGGAAACAGAGTTCTCTCAACAGAAAGTTGAATAGCTTAGTAACTGCAGAGATAGTATTTTTATTTCTTGTTTTTTTCTCTCTCTTGCATATTGCTATTGGCAAAATTCTTGAGTTGGAAGGGAGATTTTTTTGGTAAGTTTCCTATTTTTCAAAGGAATGACTGAAATACTACATGGAAAAAAGCACAATGTTGATTTAAAACAAACCTTGTTTATCTATTTTTAAGGATTTTAGCGAAGAAAAAGTGATAAATTTTATTAACTATGTTTTGGCATTCAGATGATTAAAAGAGGGCCACTTTTCTTTAACAAAATGTGCTGATGGTTTTCCATAAGTTACTACCAACAGTGCTATTTTCTTGGTATAGATCCTCCTTGGTTGCAGAACTGAAACCTTTGAGTTCACTTGTTGATTTCCATTAGAGAAGATTTTGTTACAGTTTTTGCATCCATGTGTTTGCATGCAGTTGGCTAGAATTTTAATGGCTCTTGCAAAGTAATTGGTTTTACTCATAAAATAAAGTGAGTCTTCTGTTAAGTAACCATGTATGTAACACAGAGACTATTTGTTCTTTGAAGATTGGATTGAAAAAGAATTATATTGAATTAGGAGCCTTTGGAGAGTGATTCTTTAGTTTCCTTATTTGTTTGTCTCATGTACATTGTTTTGTTTTTACTCTTATTGTGTCACTTTGAGAATTTTTTATTTTGGAATTAAATTTTGCATTTCAACATCATTATTTGGTTTGTTAGCTCTGGCTGAGGACGTCTCCCACAACTTAAACATTGTTTTTCGGCCATTGTTAGATTGTCATTTTCATTCTTAGATTATTAAGGTACTTTTATTTTTAGTCAATTGATTATCAATTTTATTATTTTCCAACAACTCTAGAATTGGTTTTATTTACCAACTTCCTTGTTTTTACTTCATTTTGGTTTTTCTATTTTTAGTCTAATTTTGTTTTCATTTCCCTGCTTTCTTTTAGCTTTCCATTCTAAGCAGGGCAGAGCTAGTTTATCATGCTTCACTTTTTCCTTTTTGTAACTGTGATCAGAATTGTTCGTTTTTTCCCCATTACTTGTGACGTTTCTGTTGTTCTAAAAATATACTTTACTGTTGTGAATTGGTTTTCTCTCCTACCCAAGCATTATTTGAAAGGGCATTTTTAATGGCCAAATAATTGGACACCTTTTAATTCTGCTTTCGTCATTGGTCTCTACCTTTACTTTGCCTTTGTCCAGGCATAAGATATGTAGGAGGCTTGCCCTTTTTCCCCCTTTTTCTCTTTTTACTTTTGCTTCTTACACAGAATGTAATCAATTTATGTGCAAGTTCATACTGATTTGAAAACAGAATTCGTTCTCCTGTTCCCTAGTATTTGGTCATCTCCCATTCTTATTGTAGTGTCCTCCATTCATTTTTTGCATATTTGACCTATCATATCCTGCTACTATTTTTCTTGAATTTTCATGGGTTTGTTTTTTACAAATTTGACCTGTGTTGGAACACAAAGATTTAGCATAGTTGTATTTTGGGGGTTGTGGTTAAGTGTCTTTATCATTATTGAGTCACCTTGGTTATCTCTCCTAATGCCTTTGAAATCATGTCAGCTATTCCATGGCCATGTGAATGAACATGGTGCCTGGTAGGCAGGGACCAGACAGAACATTAGGCACCTGAATCGTGATCCTGGTTCTGTTACCTTCAAACAGGTCACCTCACTGAGGCTCTTTATGTGCAAATTGTGCTTACAGGGTTACTGTGAGGGTCATTTGAAAAAGTTCTGTGCATGCATTGCAAAGAGTCACCAGGAAGGTATTATCATGTGATCACAGCTCAACTTCCAGAAGATTCCCCTACAGGGTTCAGGTTTGAGTGTGCCCTTGGAGGCAACAGACTGTTCCGTGTTGACTATTTAAAATGCCATTGTAGGTTTGCTTGTAAGTAATTTTTGTACTTACATTTCTCATTGATCTGGCTTCCTTGGTTATGTTTCCCTTTTTGTTTGTTTGTTTGAAATTATATTGGTAGCTAACCACTACTAATTCTGACATTTATAATATTTTTAGCAGGCAGGCTTTTGTCAGAACTGATTTCATTTTTTTCCTCTCACTAAGTCGTTTAATTTAATTTAAGTTGTTTAAGTGAGTCATTTAATTTATCTTCCTTCTGAGTTTAGAAGGAAGGCTGTCCTCCCCTTTCTCTTTTCCTCTCCCTTCTCTTACTCCCTTTAGTATTCTCAGGTCATTTTCGAAATTCTCCTTTTATACCCTAGAGTCCTCCCAGGCTTTTCCCTAAATTAATGACTGGTTTTACTGTCCTTTTCCCACCTTTTTATTATGTTTCTAATCTGCTTATCTTAAGAGACATCCTTCTGGCTTTCAAGAATCTCTGCTTCTTTCATTTCCTTTCTTAATCTGTGGGCTTCTGTTGATGGAATGTTCCGGATTCTCAGGTCTTGACTTCTCCAATTGTCATTTGACTTGTTACCATCTGTATCAGTGCCACCATAACAAAGTACCAAACACTGCTTGGCTTAAAATAACCGGAATGTATTGCCTCGAGTTCTGGAGGCTGGAATCTGACATCAGGTTGTTGGCAGGGCCATGCTCCCTGTCACAGCTCCAGTGGATGACCCCTCCCTGCCGCTTCCTAGTGTCTGGTGGCTACTGGCAGTCCTCAGTGTTCCTTGGTTTGTAGACCCATCACTCCAGCCACATGCCATCCTCCCCGTGTCTTCTCATCATCTTCCCTCTGCACATGTCTGCCTCTGTGTCTAATCTCCGCTTTCCATAAGGACACCAGTCATACTGGATGAGGGCCCACCCTAATGACCTCATTTTAACTTGATTACCTCTATAAAGACCCTGTTTCCAAATAAGCTCAAATAAACTTTTTCTCAGGTACTAGGGATTCAACATATCTTTTTCAGGGACACAGTTCAGCCCATGACACCATCCTTATGGCTGTTGCTCCATTGCCCTTGGCCTGGTTTGCCCACCGTGGCCACCTCATGTGCACAGGCAGATGGCCAGTCAAGGCCCAGGCTCCTTCTCATCCTTTCACTTTCAATGCCCCCTCCCTCCTGAGAGCCTATCCCTGCCAGGGTGCAGGGACTTGAGCAGTAGGTGTTTGGAAGCCTTGCATGGAGGGTTCTCCAGGGCCGAGGATGTGGGGCATAGTCCCAGTTTGCCATGGCCCTCACCAGCACAGGGAGACTGGACCAGAGTTGCTGTCTCCAGCGTGCTGATCCTCTGTCCAACTGACTCCACCTCACTTAGAGCCTCCTCTGACAGTCTGGGCTCCTGAAAGACACTCGTAGGCTTGAAATTTACCCCAACTTGTTGGCATTCATGCACAGATCCCCTTCTGCACAAGCACTGACATCACTCAGGTGGCCTGGGATGTGTCTTCAGATTCTGTGACTGGCTCTGCTGCTTTGAGCACCTTCATTTTTAGAGTTTCTTTTGGCTTGTTCTTCAGCCCTTTTAATGAGTCTGCTCCTTTCAGATTAGACCTGTTGGTTTTGCACTTCTCCGGATGTCTGGTGCCCTGACTGTTCCTTCACATGTCAGAAGGTGGCTCTTGTCTTCCTGGCTGGTTCAACAAGGAACCACCACCCAGGAATCTGCTTACCCACAAAAAGAAAGTTTTGGGTTTTATGTAGGCCAAGGGTTCATTAATACATTTTAGAACATTCTATGTATTTCTCCCCTATTTTAACACGTGTGTCTTGACTGGAAAGACTAATTCTACTGACTGCCTTTTTTGTGTCATGCTGTGCTGTCATTGAGCTCTCGTCTGTCCCCTCAAGGGACAGTGAGATGGGAACACAGGGAGAAGAGATGCAGATTCTGCTTTGTGGGCTCAGTAGAGACCTAGTAAGGAGGCAGTGTTGGAACTTGCTCTTGTGGGTTCTCAAAATTGCAGAGGCACACCCCTCCCCCAGCATTGGGGCAGAGAACCCTTCTCTGTGTCTGCTCAGGGCCCAGTTGCCAGCCCCACATCTCTCAAGGTTAAAGCCAGCCTAAAAACATTGTCAATTTCAGCCCTTCATGAACAATTATATTCTTCAACCATAAGGGTTGCACTGACATAAAAGCATGAGAGATGTCATTGTAGTCCACTGGCTCATTCACTGTGTTATTTTTGTATGGAAGCTTCAGGCAGCATTATATGAAGGCAGGTAATTGCCCTCCTGGACCACAGCTTCCATCACAGAACAAGGAGACCTTCTTATGCAGAGGTAACCCCAAACATCACTTTCTGTAATGAGCCAAGTGCCCTAGTCCTTCTTGAACTGGTCCTGGTCACCACCACTGCCTTGGAAAGCAAGTTTCTTAAGTCATCATACAGTGTCTTCTGGGAGAGCAGTACTTCCTTCTGTTTGGCCCAAAATTGAAAGGGCTCATGCTTAAGGACCAGCATGAGCATATTCTCTGTTTCCTCCAGAGAGATGTGCCTTAACCATGGCATTGTTGAACTTTGGGGATCTCCACAGCGAGCTGTCTTTGATTTTGCAGTTCAGTGTGCATGGATTTAATTATACAATTGCTGGCTTCACCACCTCAGAACCTGGTTTATTGTGATCCTGCCCAGACTAAACATAAATAAGTAATGAGGGCTACATTTCCCAGCTACATTTCCATGTCAGGTGTACTGTGCATCCTTTCTCCTTCCTTCTTCCTCTCTGCCACTTTGGAAACACTTGTGCACCCTATAATGTTTGTGCACCAAAAGGAAAGTAACTTGTATATGTGAAAGTTTCAGACTAACCCAAGACCAGGTAGAAATCCTACATGTTTTTCTAACCACCATCCAGCCCAGAAGTCTTTTCACAAACATGTCTGAATTCTGAGTGTGTCATCATGTTTTCTGACTTCTTGCTTTTTGCTACCTCTCCCTGGGCTTGAGTTTCACAAATTTCAACACTGCAGAAACTCTAGTGGATGTAAGACCTAGAAAGAGCTCAGTTTTAGGAACTGGCAGCATCTGCTTCCTCCTCTTTCTCATGTCTAGAGAATTCAGTGCCACACACAGCCACTCTCTTGTTATTGATGATTTACTTCTGATAAATAGTACCTCCCAAAGAAGCACAGGAGGCTTCCCTGCAGGTGTTCTTTCCTGGCTTTCTGGTCAACATCACATACTCTTAGTCCTTGAAAGGTGACTAGATGCATGTTCAATACACACACAGCTCTTCCCTTCGAGACATAAACTCCCTGAGCTGGTTCCATCTGCAGCATCCATATCTTCAACCCCAGTGCCTGACAGGCTGGCCTGCACTTGGCAGTGCTCAAGTAAACGCTGCTAACTGTGAAGCAAGATGGCATCCTTGTTACCTAACTGGGGGCTGTAACGCAGACACTTACTGGGTGTGAAGAAGGTGGTCCTTGCCCCAGGGCTTTCAGGACTAGTAGGATTTAAATAGGAGGGAAAAGGGCTGTGAACTCCAGGGAAGAGAAGGCAGAGCAGGGAGCACACTTTTGCCTTTGTCGTGGTAGCAGGACAGAGTGCAAAGGCGGAGGCCAGTCCGCCTGCAGAATCTGGGATCCTTGAGTGACCTCATGACACCCACGATCAAAAGGAGACCAGCTCTCTGGTGAAAACTTGCAAAACTCTCTTACCTCCAGTCCCACCAACCTTGTGTCTCCTGCAGCCCCAGAGCACCCTGG
Source organism: Phocoena phocoena (assembly GCF_963924675.1). NCBI lineage: Eukaryota > Metazoa > Chordata > Mammalia > Artiodactyla > Phocoenidae > Phocoena > Phocoena phocoena. Next base: position 125,197,245 of record NC_089220.1, on the reverse strand, counting down.
CAGCCCTTTGGCACATTGGCCAGTCAGGTACTGACAGTAAGCTCACTGTCAGGCCCCCACAGCCTTCCTATGAATTCCAGTCCACTTTCTGAACCCTATGGGTCATTTATGAACAGGCAGTTTCTGTACTTTAGTTGGCAATTTCCCTTTGGTCTTGAATCCTCTGCTCTAGGAGTAGGCCCATTCCCCAGTTTCTTCTACCTAGAACAAATTATTAACCCCAGCAGCCATCTGCCAACAGGAGCACAGAGGGTGGGCAGAGGTCGTGGAGGAGACAGTGAGACAGAAATTTGGGAAGTGATTGGGGCAGATTGTGGAGGTGTGGGGCTTTCTGGGGAGGGAGTTCAGGTGTTCTGCTGCAGGTGGGCTGGGGTGCAGGAAGGCTGAGGGGTTTGAGTAGACCTTGGTATTTTAGGGTGATCGTTCTGGTTAGAGGTGTTAATAGATGGATTGCTGGTCCCAGTGGCTTGATTCTTTTCAGCACACAAACATTTACTGAGTGCCTGCTGCATGCTAGGCACGGTGCTGAGCTTCACACGCAGTCAGACAAGGTGCAGCACTGGAGATGCATGCAGTCGGGTTCTGGATGGCCACACTGCCGGCTGGGGCAGTGGAGACAGAGATGACCCTTGGGCTGACTTAGTGCAGCACGGAACCCGCAGGCAGGTTCCTATAAGGGGAGTTGAGCCTGGTAGCGCCTGTGAAAGTACCCACCTCCACCTCGACTGGCCCGAGGCCCCACATGGGGTTAGTTAAGCAAACACAGGGCTCCAGTCTCCCAAGGCTGAGCCTCTGCTCCTTATGTGGTTCTAGGCTGCAGCTCCAGGGTCAGAGGACAAGAAGGAAATGCAGGAGGAAGATTGCCATTGTCAGGACAGAACATCTCAGCTGATCCTCCAAAAATGTGCTGCAACTAGTTTACGTCACAATAACAACCTGAATCTTTCCTGTTGTTTTATTTATTTTTGATGGCCCTTAGAGAGTTTTATTTATAGACACCTAAGGTTTGTTATTTAAAACCAAAACCAGCCTCCTTTTCATCTTGCATTTGACTGCCATTTCAGTTCAGGTCCAAACTATTTGATATTGAATGACCAGAATGGCCCCACAGGGTGAGTAGAGAAAGTTAGACTGCAATCTGGACACCTTGGATTTATGTCCAGCTGTCTGGCCCTGGACCTGGGGCCTGGATGTGTCTTTGAGAACCCAGGAAAGGGAGGCAGCCAGACCCTTAGAGAGCCTTCTTTGACTTGGCATCGCAAAGACTGGCATGGCTCCTAGATTGGCTGTCATGATTACTCCAAGGCTCTCTGTGGGAAGCCATTGTCCTTCTCAAGAGTATAAGCCAGAAAGAATCCTGGGTCCAGAAGTGACCTAGATACCATCCGGTCCAAGCTGATCATTTAGCAGATTAAAACCAACAATAATAAGGTGAAGGGTGACACAACTATGAATTTTTATGGAAAGATTAGGAAGAAGCCAATGTGACTGGATTCAAGTTGGAGGCATCAGAATGCACTCATGTTAAATATAGGGTTCTGTTGGATCAATGGGCCAAGAATCAGTGACAACCTAATATCAATGAGCATACCCAACACCTAGATCTTGGTTTCTAAATACCATTTTCTGTTAAAGGGAATCAGGGCTGGTACTTGGAAAGGACCAGAGGAAACTCGAACATCTTATTTTATCAGGAAGTAAGGGAGTGCCCAAAACTGATAGGGATATGTCAGAGGAACACAGGAGTCCCCTTGATGGGACTCCCAGTGGTCAAACTGGGGACTACCTGAGCATTGGAAGAAATAATAATGAATTATAATACTTTGAATTTAAAAAGGATCTGTGAGTCCATAGTAATATTTAAACAGGTGGGGAGGGACATACTTCTGTACAGAAGAATGACACGTAACAAATGTAGATGGAATGGTAGTTTTAGAAAAATTACCACCTTGTAACCACCAATGTACTAAGTGAGTAAGGCCCTGATCAACAATGGATGCTGAAATCATTGGGTAAACTGATGTAGGAACATAAAATATTCACAGATAGTCTCAGAATATCACCCCACAGATTGCTGATTAATCACAAAGAGTAAAATGGAACTTAACCCAAGGGATCAGACCATTAGTGAAATAACCTGACATCAGGTGCCCTCTGGTGGAATTCAATTGGTAGGACTCAACATTGTCTGAGATTTTTGCCAAAAATGCTTAACTTGAATCTAAACATTAGGAAACAACTCAGTAAATTCAGATTATGGAATATTCTAGAAGACAACTAGAATGACTTGAAAGCTTACAATGCCAAAGTTGGAAAAGACATTAAAAGACATGAGGATTCTTCTAGATTAAAGAAAATAGAGACATGTCAACTAAATGCAATGTGTGATTCTTGATGGGATCCTGGATCAAGATACAAAATAGTTACAAAAGACATTTCTGGGGTATTTGGGAATATTTGAACATGGATTGTGGATTTGATAATGTATTGATTTCATTTCTTGAAAATGATAAATATATGGTTGTCACGTAGGAAAATATTCTTGTTCTTCAGAGATACATGTTGGTGTAAAGTGCCATGATAGCTATAATTTACTTTCAAATGACTCAGAAGATAAATGAAAAGTGTGTGTGCTTGTATGTGTGTGTAGAGAAAAAGAAGAGAAAGCAGATGACAATTGGTGAGTCTACAGTGCAGGGTGTATGAATGGGTAATCGTGTGTCCTAGTTCAACTTCTCTGCAGTTCTGAAATTTTTCAAAATAGAAAATTATGGGGGAAAACAATAATGACAACAAAAATAGGCCTAAATGTCAAGTCTAAAAAAAACCCAAAAAACAAAACAGAACAAAAAACTGAGACTAAAGCTCCATTCTCTTGACCCAAAATCCAGTATACCATCGACTGTCTCTCTTCATCCAGGTGAATGGAGAGAGAGACAGGCAGACAGAGACAGAGCCTCATCTACTTGGTTCGAAGACCAGAGCTTTTAGAGGGTGTTAGTAGACCCAGCCTTTCCAATCCTGGCAAGTTAGCTAAGGGGGCGACAAAGATAAGGCACATATCGCCACCTTGTGGCCAGATAAGGAAGTCTGTCTGCTGCTGCCAATTTTGAAAGCAAACTTACCCCATGTTTCTGGTGTCTTTTCCAGTTGTTACATTTTCCCATTAGTGAAGAACTAATCTTTGTTTCTCTAATTTTCTGATATGGATTTCCAGCTGCTTTAGAGAAACAAGCCAAAAAGCCAATTTCCTTTCCCCAGAAACCTCACTGAGCCCCAAATTCTTTGATGATCAAGAAGAAAGAGAAAGCCCTGCTCATACACATTTAACCAGATCTCTTTTACCACCATATGCCAGAAAACTGCTGGCCTTTCTGACCCAATCAAATGAGAAAAGCAAAGGAGATTTATTCAGAGCTTTTGGTGGCAAGTGAGTCAGCCACTGTCACTTGCATTTTGTCAGAGGAGTGGGGAAGCTTTATGGTGGATAAAGGGAAGGCTTCAGGTGTGCCCTGACTAGAGGCTGTTGACGGGGAAGCTGGAGGCAGCTAACTAGAAGGGGGGCGTCCTACATGATGGGTTAGGGGGCATATTTGCCTTTCCCTGGTTAGTCTAAGTTGGAAGCAGGGACAAAATTAGGGAGGTTGTCACTTATCAATCAAGTCCTGGACATTTGGGGCCAGTTGTTACAGAAGTTATTGTTTAGCTTCCTGGATTGTTACTAGACATTGCAGTATGGCTTCTGGCAAGTTTGGCTTCCTGGACTCTTTATTATAGATAAGGGGGTTAGTTTCCTGGTAGGTTGCTGCAGGTTGTGGGTCAAAGTTCTCTATTTTATATATGGTCTGGCCATTGTCTGTATATTCAGTCTCTCACTCTGGAAGCAGCTCATCCACAAAGCACCCAGCGTGGTGTAAGCAGCTGCAGGCGGCAGCTGCTCTAATCACAGGGAAGAGTGCCGTGGAGGGAAGTGAGAAGACCCAGGTTTGGGTCTAAGCCTTCTTCTGCAGTCTGGGGAGGCTGCTCCAAGCTTGGGTGGGCTCCTCTGTACAAAGCAGGGGCCATTCCTGTTGTGTTTCCCCCGAGGGTGATAGCGCTCTAAGAGGTGATGCTAAGCCCACATGCTCCCTCTAGAGGCTGGAGAGTGAGTAGCTGTAGCTGTGGAGAGATTACCTTCAGGTTGTAGGTGCAGGAGGGCATAAGTACCTTCTCAGGGGCAACGTGGTCCCAACCTCTCGGGACTCTGCTGAGATGAACAGACAGATTCACACTTGAATAAATCATTGCTTTATTTCAAGTCTGCACGAGCCCTGGGCTCATCGCCCGTGTGTGCTTTCCCCTTGCTCCAATATCCAGGCTCTTTGTGTGAAATGGTCCCACCTCAAGCTGCCCTGGGTGGATCTGGACTGGCTCATTGACATCTCCTGCCAGATCACGGAGCTGGACCTTTCTGCCAACTGCCTGGCATCCCTCCCCTCCATCATCCCCTGGGGGCTCATCAACCTCCGGAAGCTGAATCTCTCAGACAACCACCTGGGGGAGCTGCCCAGCGTGAAGTCATCAGACGAAATCATCTGTTCCAGGTGGGCTCCTGCCCTGCAGCCCCTGGGGTGAGCCCTGGCCATCTGAGCCCCGGCTGCCACCACCACCCTCTTCCTGCACTGTCCTCTTCCTGCAGTCATGCTCCCTGATTGTAGTTGTTGCTTTTGAAAACAGATTTTCAGCTAAAATAAGAGAAGGAAGTTCTGCCTGCCATTATGCAAGCTCTTGGGCACAAGGTCCCACCTCCTTTCCACGTGAATGCAGAAAGATCTGTCTAGTAGGGTGGCTTTTCTGGCCCACGTTTCCACCACTCACTGGCAGCCACGCAGGCCTGCTTGTCCGAGGTGCCCAGTCTTGTTCCTGCACACAGGAGTCAGAGGAAAGGGGCTGGTGGAAACAGTGGCGCCCAGACAACCCAGCTTTTGGTCCACCTCCCAAGGAAAGTGGGCAGGGCCTCAGAGAAACAGTTAACTTCACAGGACTCTGGCAGCAGCCTGATGGTGTAGGCAGCTCCTGTCTCCTTTTGTGGGAGGCCTTGGGAAGAGGCCCAAGCCTCCTGCTGAGGCTGCATGGGGAGAGGAAAGACCTTACCTTCACTGATGTATTGATAATCATACCTGCCAGGCCTCATTCCATATGGGATTTGAGCTGATTTCAAAAGCTAAGGCTCTAAGTTAAGTAAAAAAGAATGTTGGAAAGAGCTTAGGGTCAGCAGTAACTCATGGGAAAGAAGCCTGCACAAAAAATTAAACAAGTGCCACGGAGTGGGGGTCTTTAACCTGGACAGACTTGAGGGTCCAAAAGGTTAAAAGCAGTGCTCTCTGGACTTCCAGTAGCTTCCAGGGCACCAGCTCGTTCTGTTATCACATATGTGAGAAAGGTTACATCCCTATTGGTCAATGAGACCAGGATCCACCAAAGAGAGATTTGGTTTTCTTTGTCTACACATGACATAGTGACAGTAATGCAATGAATAAAAATCATATTGCTGTATTTCAATGCACATTCTTTATCCTTGTACAAGGAGAAAAAGAAACATGTTTACAGAGAAATATGTACCCGTGATGCTTTACCTCTTTCTTCTGATGCCTTGACTTCCTTCTCCCCCAACTACAGGCTACTCGAAATTGATATTTCCAGCAACAAGTTGTCCCACCTCCCACCGGGACTCCTGCATCTCTCAAAACTTCAAAAACTGACAGCTTCAAAAAATTATTTGGAAAAATTGTTTGAAGAAGAAAATGGTATGTTTTAGCATCAATAACCTGACTTACTTTGTCATTTTCTTCTTGATTGGGCTGTTTTTACAATTCATCCTCTTTCATTTTCCCGTAGCCACGAACTGGATTGGTTTGCGGAAGCTACAGGAACTCGATATTTCTGACAATAAATTGACAGAACTCCCTGCACTTTTCCTTCATTCTTTCAAGTCACTCAGTTGTCTGAATGTCTCCAGAAATAACGTGAAGGTGTTTCCAAATGCCTGGGCCTGCCCTTTGGTTAGTAACTTGCCAAAAATCATGAAAGGAGCTGTCAGTCCACATCCATGCCAGCCTCACAGAGCTGTGGGTGCGGTGCACACCGCGTCCCGTTGGCGACCACGCGGTGGTGTCCTGTGTTATAGACAAGCATGTTACTCAGCATCCAGCAGCTGAGGGTCTCAGGCAGGTAACTCACCCGAGAGCCAGCGCACCTGGCTCTGGGTTTGAGATTTGCACCGTAACACCCACAGGACTTTCCACAGCTACAGCCTGAACTTCTGGCCCAGGATGAGTTCTGTCCAAAAGGTGGGGTCGTTCCTTTAGGACAGCTGTAAAATAAGAATAAAGAAGAGAAGAATAGTCTGCATCCATAGTGCTGCCCATTAAATCATGGTTTTTTCTCTTGGGAAGTTTGCTTGTTAAAACAGATGAAACAGCATAAAGAATATTTGTGTTTTATTGCTGTTTTCAATAGCAAATATGGAAATTCTCCGTCTCTAACATTAACATTTCTAGTTTAAGCATATTTGTGTGGGACATGGGCTCCTCTTCAGAGCACTGTCCTGAATTGTCCCATTATTTCCAAGGACAATGGGCCAGATGTTCTTGAGGGAAGGGAAAGGACCATGAGCCACCTTGATCTCCCCAGGAAACCATTCCCATCCCTTCCTTGGAGCAAGGACAGGAAAATGGGGCAAGGATAGTCTGTAGCCTCTTAATTAGCTGAATTGTATTTATTACAGAGCCTTACTGTAATGGTCTTGTTTTTAACATTAAATTTGGAAACAGTCTTTATCATAGACACCATGGCATTTAGAAAGCTAATTAATTCTCTTTCTCATCAAATTCCTAGAAATGCTGCAAAGCATCCAAAAATGCCTTGGAGTCTCTACCAGACAAAATGGCTGTGTTTTGGAAGAACCACCTTAAGGATGTGGACTTCTCAGAAAACACACTCAGAGAAGTTCCCCTGGGACTTTTCCAGCTTGATGTAAGTCTAATAGCACCTTATTTCTCATTTTCAGCTTTTGTAAGAAAATCACTCCACATTGCAATGAAACCTGTGTGCTTCTTCCGAGCTTTCAGGACAAAAAAAGTTGAAAGAAAAGTTTAACTGTCAAAGTCACGCATGGTTGTGTGCAAAGAGACTGAGAGGAAATGTGCAAAATGAAACAGCTCTGGGAGGGTGGCGGGATGATGAATTTTTATCCTCCAGAATTTTCTTCAGTGTTGATAGTTGAAGGCACAGCCCAGCAGCCCCTCGGACTGACCTCTGGCTCTGTTCCTTCCTGGCTCCAGGGTGAGCCCACCAGGCCTTCTGGTGTGTGAAGCCCTGGCAGCACCGCAGGGCAGGGCCTTCTTGTCCCTGCCTCCCTCTCCGGAAGTGGCAGAACTGGAATTCCCGGATGTGAATTCAGGAAGTGCCTTTTACCAGAGCCGTGTGTGTGTGTGTGTGTGTGTGTGTGTGTGTGTGTGTGTGTGTGTGTGTGTCCCAGCATAGGGCTGCCTTCTACCTTTAGGTTGTTCACACATCTGTCTGTTTTTCCCACTCCATTGAGAACCTTTGAAAGCAGAGCATGGATCCTATTCACCACTTGGTGCCCAGGGCCAGCCCCAGGTGGGAAATTCTGCATTACTCTGAAGGCATCAGTGTCAAGCCAGCAGAGGGTGCACGACTGGGGCGGGTCACCTTCGGTGTCACTGATGCCACCTGACCCCTGTCCAAGGCATCACCTGGGCCAGCCCAAGGAGACGTCATGCTGTGCCCACTCCCCTCCTGTGGTAACACAGTGGCCTCCAGGACCTTCAGACTCATCCACTATTCCCAGGACAGGTCCACAAATAATTGTCACTCTTAAGAAACCTCAATTCTGAGAAGTACTTAGATTCCATTCTTTCTTGAATAATTGCATCCCATTGATCTGAAGGAAAGGATCTTCTATTAATTATCCCATCTGCTCTGTTCGCTATAATTTTATGAGTTTTAAGACACTGTGAAACCCCACACTGTTGGAATCTTTGTGACAGTGAATCGGTTATAATCATTTGGCTTCGCTTTGCCAGGGAACTGACTTTCCCTTCAGGTCTTCTGCCCCTTTGGTATTTGACATCGTCTTTGCTTCTCTCTCCCTCTGTCCCAGGCCCTCATGTTCTTGAAGTTACAGGGAAATCAGCTGGTGGCACTGCCACCTCAAGAGAAGTGGACTTGCAGACAACTCAAAACCCTGGATCTCTCCAGAAATCAATTTGGCAGGTAAGCAGGGGTCTCTGTCCCCAGCAAGTTCTCAAATGTGTGTGTAACCCCAGTCGACAGACGCATGGGATGGTGTCTCTACCAGCTTGCTGAACAGCCATGAAAAAGTGCTATAGGCTGGGCGGCTTAAACAACAGGCATTTATTTCTCACAGTTCTGGAGGCTGGAAGTCTGAGATGGAGGTGGCGGTGGGGTTGGTGTCTCCTGAGGCCTCTCTCCTTGGTATGGGGACAGCTGCCTTCTCCCTGTGTCCTCACACGGTCTCCCTCTGTGCCTGTCTGTGTCCTGATCTCCTCTTCTTATAAGGACACCTGTCAGATTGGATCAGGGCCCATTCTCATGACCTCATTTTAACTTGATCACCTCTTTAAAGGCCTATCTCCAGATACAGTCACATTCTGAGGTGCTGAGGGTTAGGACTTCAACATATGAATGGAGGGGACACAATTCAGCCCAAATTAGTGTCCTCCCATTTCTAATTTTTAAAGGATCCTGGAGAATCTCCTCATTTTAGCCTCACCTATCATTCTGTTCAAAAGTTTTTGCCAGTCACTAACCAATGTGTACAGAGATTGAATAAAAAGTACCCTCAAAGGTCTTCTAATAAAAGGGGAAAATCTGGGGATGAGCCCTGCTGGTCCTTGGGGCCCTGAAGACCAGCCTTCCTGGTTCACTTGCTGAAGGCCACTTCTGCGACATCTCAGTGGAACTTATGCTCCTAAGAGAACTCCCTCAGTGAACAGCGTGAAGTAACAGGCTCTGATATGAGCATTCCTTCCAGGCACAGAAATGCTAGCACCTGCCTGAGATGGAAAAGCTCAGGAGTGGAAACCACCAGTCCTGCCAGCTTGTTTTTTTCCGGAAAGACTTCTGAGCACAACTGGTGCTGTCCATGCTTACACGTCAGCTGCAGGGGCCCAAACACCCTGCCGATGGAATTTTCTCCCTTCTCTATGTGTGGCATTGTATAGTCACAGCCAAAATAGAAATGTCTTTGCCATGCTTTCCTCAAATTTTGACTTTTTTCACCCTACAGAAATGAAGATGTACTTAAAACAAAGCGAATTTCCTTTTTCACCACCAGAGGCCGCCAGCGTTCCGGGACAGAGGCAGGTGTGTGTGTTGCTGCTGGGAGATGAGACAGCTGGGCGGGGCCCTGCCCCTGCTGCCCTACAGGGGGATGGCCCTCCTGTTGGGCTTTCCCCTGCAGTGCCCTGTAGGAATGCCAGAGATGCCCATGCTTGACTCAGAACCCTGGGAGTGCCTGTGCCTATGGCTCATGTCACACGGATGGCCTGCAGGTGTCCTGAAACCCCCTTTCCTGTTTGCAGCCAGCAAGACTAGTAGCTACTGTGTGTGGATGGCCTGCTGGGTGTGAGAACTGCCCTAGATACCTTACATGTGTCAGTCTTTCTTTAATCATCACATGACGTATGGGTTGTGGTTTTCCATTTTGTAGATGAGAAAACTAAGCCTCCAGAGTGTCTTCAATTCAGGCTTCCCTAGCAAAGTACCACTGACTGGGTAGCTTAAACAACAGAAATATATTTTCTCACTTTTTTGGAGGCTGGAAGTCTACGATCAGCATGTGTCAGTTTCTGGTGAGGGCCCTCTTTCTGGCTTGCAGACAGCTGCCTTCTTGCTGTGTTCTCATGGGGCAGAGAGAGAGAGAGAGAGAGAGAGCCCTCTAGTATCTCTTCTTATAAGGACACTAACCCCATCATGGAGGCCCCACCCTCATGACCTTGTCTAAACCTGACCACCTCCCAAAGACTCCATCTCCTAATACTATCACGTTGGGTGTCAGGGCTTCCACATATGGACTTGAGGGGACACAATTCAGTCTGTAGCACAACGGTTGACTGACGTGGTCACATGGCTACTGAGTGCAAGAGCCAGGTCTCAGCCAGCACTGTGGAATCTAGCACTGGGGCCCGGGGGCAGTACTATGAAGTCCTTAACTGCCACACTATGGCATCTTGTGAGGTCCACATGGGAACACAGCCACCCTTGTCCCTGCAGGCTGTCCTGGCTGGGCTGAGATTCTGGAGGTCTTCCTCCAAACTCATTAGAAACACAACTTTTCCTAGGGTGTTTGTATGGTCACACAACAAGACCAGTTCAGCAGAGAATGTTTCTAGGAAAACAGTTCTTTTTGTTCGTTATCTTCTGTAAGGTGCAGGGGGAGGTGTGGACCTGTCCCTCAAGTTCAGTCACCAGCCCTCTTTTTTAACCTGAAAACCAGGAGTTCTAAAGCCAACAACACTCACAGATATATCCCTCTGGATACTGTCCCATAGAACTGGAACAAATATTTAGGTTGTTTTAAGTGTAATATAACTTTTTTCTTCAGCTTGATCTATCTATATTGACAAGTGCTCTTTGAGTATAGATGGTGTGAGATGGGGATAAGAAATGCCACAGAGGCCAAGACACATTTGCAGGAGGTGAACTAAGTAGTCTGCCTACCTGATGCCCTTTTTTGATGAACTACTGTATACATATGATATGCATATACCAGTCATGTAAGAGTGTTTTTACATAGGATTGAAAAAGTAACACATCATCAGTGGAACAGAGTCCAAAAATAGACCTAATATAGGAATTTAATACATGATAAAGGTGGCATTTCAATTTAGTGGGAAAAAGAATGTTTTATTGTTTCAATAAATAGTGCTGGTATAACTGCTTGTCCAGCTGAAAGGGGGGAAAGCACAGCACTAGATGCCCTACCTTACATCAGTTACAAACATCCCCATGTGGATGTTAGCTTGAAGCATAAAAGAAAAATAACATTTAAGAGAATAAATGTATAATATGGGAAAACCTTTAAAAGCTAGGTGGGAAATCCAGAAGTCATTAAAAAAAGAGCAAAATCTTGGGTGTTGTAAAAATGGAAAAACTTTGTTCAGTAAAAGGCGTCATAAACAAAGTCATAACACAAACAGACTGAGAGGAAATATTTGCAACAAAAATTGTTGCAACATAAATTGGCTTCAGTCCCTAATACACAAAGATGGCTTACAAATTGATTTTTTTTTTTAAAGTCAAACCCAATAGGCAGAAACTGGGCAATGGATATCAACAGTTCACAGAAAAGGAAGTCCAGATGGCCCAGAAAGAAAGGAAAGGCCCTTAACCTTGCTACTAGGGAAATGCAATCTGGAATTTCATAACTGATCCTTTTCAAAACAAAGGGCCTTAAGACTTTGTAAATTGAGTCCAGACACAGGGATTTCACTTGGAAGGAAGGAGAAGCAAACACTTTTTTCTCATGGATGCCCAAACAGGAGGGTAGGCACGAAAAGAGCTGCTAGTGTGGATCTCAGCCACACTTCCATCGCTGTGGGTCAAGTCTCAGGGGTTGCAGTTGACTAGAAAGGTGTCTCCAGTCTAGAAATGCAGAGCATAGAGATGTGCACGAGGAGGTGTGCCCAGCACCCTGCAGGACCAGCCACTTTCTCTTGAAACTGCCAGAGTGCAAGGCCAGAGGCACACAGTGAAAAGTGGGACAGAAACATGTACCTGTGTTCTGGAGACCCTGCTGGTGGCCCGCAGGAATGTGTCTGGAGCTAGGGGAGGGGCCACACCTCTGGGAGTTTCCCTGGCAGAGATGGATGGTGCTGTGCTGTTGGCACATGACAAAAGCCTCTTGATTTTTTCAATTTTGAGTAGGAAGTTGAGGCCCACACCTGGTGAAAAGGAGAGACCCGCTGCAAACGCTTTTCCTCAGCGGGGTTATTCTCTTAGGCTGTTGACCTCGGGTAAGGGATTATCTATACTTGTTTGCAGATGGATAGTAAAACTCCAGGTAGATTTATGTACATTCAAGTAGTCATGTTGGCACAGTGGCCTTGTCCAAAAATAATTTGGACAGCCATTTTTACAGTAAAATTCAGACCAGCTGAGTCATAAATAGTTTATGAATAAATAATTACGGCTCATAAATACCTTGAGCTGTGCTCTGCCCAGCCGAGTTTCCAGAGTTTCCATTCTGGGACAGGAGGTCTGTGTCAGGTGTTGCCTCTGTTTGCAGTATAAGTCCTTTATTCCATCCATCCGTTACTTAAAGAGGCTTCATAAACACCAAGGTGAAACTTTAAAATTGGAAAGCACAGAAGCCATGTATTCAGAACGTGTGTTCTGGGAAGAAAGTGAGCCTTTCTTATTCTTGATGTTCTTTCCATGGGAATTAGGGCTGAAGTTGATCATTCTTTTTCACTGAAAAAAAAAAAACTCTTTTTGAACATTTTTCTTGTAGAACAAGGACTAGTACAAAGCTGTCTTTAAAAGTCTGTTACACATTTATTTCCATAGGGGCCATTCACGCGGCACTAGCTGGGCAAATTTTCCAGGCGCCAATATCTGTATTCTGCTATCGTCTCTCCCAGAACATTCTCTGATACCAGGTTACCCCATTACCATTGAGACTGCAGCTACATGTGTGGAGAAAAGCCAGAGTTAAGGGAGGAGCTGTGATCAAGGGCAGAGGAACGTCGTTTCAGCCCTGCAAAAGAATTCTAGCTTCTCTATCTCATGTGTCTGGCAGAGAACCGGCTGAGAGGGCTTTGAGGCAGTTGTTTTACCTTGAATTTGAGCTGAAAGGGACCCTCAGGGGTGTGCTCTCCCTGCCTTAGGAGAAAGGAAAAGGAACTTCAGAGATTCTGCTGCAATCCAACCCTCTGATTCCCATCGGTTTCCAAACTCTCCCCACATTCTTTCTCAACTCACACACTCTGGTGTTGTGGAAACAGCAAATTTGGTGTGATTTTAATAGTAATCTCGTAATTAGCCTAATTAATGAAATCACTTAAATATACTAGAGAGTTGACTTGTTTTTCAGAGAATGCCATCCTAGGAAGCATAAAAACCAAGCTCACATTATTATTTTTCAGTTAACTAGCTTTTTTAATTGACAAAGTAATACATGTATATGGTAAACAAAATTTCTGAACTGCACCAAAGGCATGGAGTGAATATTCAGTCTCCTGGTGTTACCAAAACAAACTCAGGTCCACTCGCCCACATACAGTAAAGCCAATCTACTGACACCAGGTTTTAGTGAAGGAAAAGTGCAGTGTTTATTGCAGGCACCAAGCAAGGAGTCAAGGCAGCTAGTGCTCAAAAGGCCTGAACTCCCCAAAGGCTTTCAGGGAAAGGTTTCTAAAGACAGGGTGAGGGAGGGGGATTATGGGGTGTGTGATCAGCTCGTGGACTTTCTCTTGATTGGTTGGTGGTGAGGTAATTGGGAGTCAACATCATCAACCTTCTGGTTCCAACTGGTCTGGGGACTGTGTGCTTGTGGGCAGCACACAGTTAACTTCTTCCACCTGGTGGGGGATTCAGTATCTGCATAACTGCTCAAAGGACATGGCTCAGAATATTATCTATAGCTCTTGAGGAGGAACTAAAGATCCTTGACTTTGTCTAATAGCTAAACTATTATTTTGTCTTGCTTAACTGTTTTCCTTTCTTTCTGCATTTTCTCAACTTCTCTGATGAAATGTACTCTTTAGAACTTGGGGAAGCCTAAGAGGCTACAATTTTTCTACCAACAAGAGGCAGGAGGAGGACATGGGGTTGGGAGGGTCTGTTCTGGGAAGGCCCCATAGGGTCCTGCTCCATTACACTAGTAATTCCCTTCTCCAGAGCAAACTATGGAATTTCGTGTGTCTGTGGTAGCAACTGTGTTTGTGTCTGACATACATTATAACATATATACCACATATGTGTATTTGTGGTATGTTTACACATGCCTATAACAGCATGCAATGTATACATATGGTTGTGCATGTGTGGTATGTGTACACATGCCTATAACACCTTATAACATATGTGCATGCACATAACTTCATATGACATGTGCATGCATGTGTGCATTGTGGTGTGTGCACATAACATCATATACCATACATATGTGCACATATGTGTATATGCACGTAACTTCATGTAACATGCATGCATGTGTGGTGTGTGCACATACACACAACATCATATAGCATGCATATGTGCATTGTAAGGTGTATGCACACATGCATATAACATACCTAAATTCATGGGAGGGTGTTTGATCTCGTGTTTGCATATGTTTTGTGGTACACAAGTTAAGCCTTCTAGATACCTAATTCCACACCTTGCTTTTTTGATTTACCAATAGCTCTTGAGTATCTCTTCATACCCATACATGTAGACCTGCCCTGTGCTTTGTAATAGTTGTATATAATCCCATTACTCATTTAACCAACTCCCTGTGGGTGGACATATAAGCTGTCTTCTACCTTTACTGTTACAAAGTGTGCCACTGAGTGTGCTTGTTCTCACATCTTTGCCATACGTGCCAGGATGTCTGTAGGACTGTTTCCTGGAATTAGAATCCCTGGGTCCATGAGATGAGCACCTTATTCTGATAGACTTGTCAAAAGTGCCCTCCAGAGGTTGTACCAGTTTATACACCTCCAACACTGTGATGGTCCAGAATTATTTTTCAAATGTACAGTCTGCTTTGCCATTTCTTTGCAGCATGTGTGCTGGAATTTCCTGCCTTCCTAAGTGAGTCTTTGGAAGTTCTTTGTCTGAATGACAACCACCTGGATGCAGTCCCACCCTCGGTTTGCCAACTGAAGAGCTTATCAGAACTCTACATGGGAAAGTAAGTACACAGCCAGAGCAGTTGCACTGGCTCTTCTGGCCCAGGGAAGCAGAATGTCCTTGTGTAAACCACCTGAGGACACGGAAGCCAGGGAGAATAATCCACCTATGTACCAAGAAGCAGCAGTTGGATTTTCAGAGCCAGGCTTAGTCAAAGAGGCGAGGGAAGGGAAGGCAGAGGTAGTTATGCAATGATGCCTTCTTTGCTATTTCACTCATTTATAATGAGAAGAACTCCTCAATCATCCATCCTTTCATTTACTAAGTTCCTACTGCCAAGCACTGCTGGGGGATTCAGACAGTGTGCAAAACTTGATGAAAATATAAAATAATTCAGGTTACATTGCCTTGTCAAGAAGAGGCAGTGATCATTCTTAGGATAGTGTAAATGATAGAAAAGATGGGAAAGTTGGGGGAGGGGACCCCGTTCTAAGCCATGGGGATTTGCAGAAGACAAAGCTGCCATTTGTACCACTGACTTCCCAGGGAGAAAGGCTTTGGAATTAGTATTTAAATGGAACACTTGAAATCAGGGCCCAAGATGTTGGGCTTGGGGTATAGACTGTCAGTGGCCCCCACAGGACCCAGAGGCTGATGGGCTGCTGTGTGTGTGTTCTCCCATGGTGTGTGTGTGCCCTCAGCAATCCTGGCCTCCGAGAGCTCCCTCCTGAGCTGGGGCAACTGGGCAACCTCTGGCAGTTGGACATTGAAGACCTGAACGTCAGCAATGTGCCTGCAGAGATTAGAAAAGAAGGTAGGGCTTCCTCAGCGTCACCCCCTCGAAAAGGCACTCAAGTCCAGTTGTTAAGGACCTGGGGTGGAAACAGCTGGGGGACCTGTGGAGCCCACCTCTGGCTCCCGTGTTTGGGAAGATGCTGTAAAGTTATCCAGAACTCAATGGTTGCTGTGGACCATTGTATTGCAATTGACCACGTGATCAAACCAGCTATGACCTGTAGCAGCAAGGATGCTGTCTTTAGATCCTTGACTTTTAGACTTCACTTTTGGGGTGATTCATATCACGCCTTCCCTCCATAGACCCAAAAGTGCCCTCTCAACTCACCCAATTAGAACACACAGAAAGTGTTATTTCCAGATAGGACTTTGTTTCTCAAGAGATGTGAGCATGTTCCCACCTATATGTCAGCAGCAGCATCCACCCTCCCCAACTGTGGTTTTGCACAGGCCCCAAAGCAGTGCTGTCTTATCTGCGTGCTCAGCTGCGGAAAGCGGAGAAGTGTAAGCAGATGAAGATGATCATCGTGGGTCCTCCGCGTCAGGGCAAGTCCACCCTCCTGGAGATCTTACAGACGGGGAGGGCCCCCCAGGTGGTGCACAGCGAGGCCACCATCAGGACCACCAAGTGGGAGCTCCAGAGGCCGGCTGGCTCGAGAGCCAAGGTCAAGGATGGTTGGCGTGCAGAGTCCCTGTGGGAGGGAGGGAGCTTCCAGGGCCCCTTCTCTCTCCTCTCCAGAGAGCCCAGGATTTTCTCAGCCTGGTATCTGAGGCCCAGGATATTTGCAGGGGTCACTGTGTGTGTTTCAAACCAGCTCCTGCCAAGGGCAGTGAATAATTTCTTAACGTGTCCTTGTAGTTTTTCTGTTATAGCTAAGCTGAGGTTCCAGGCCAACCCTGGCTGACGGTTAGACTGCTTTGATGAGCTTTTAAAGACAGCAGTGCCCAGGCCCCAAAGACTGTGATTCAGATGGCCTGGGACGGGGCCCCTCCCCAGGGCTGAGAATGAACTACTGCTGTAGGAGTGAGATATACTAATACCTGCCCCTAACAGGAAGGCTGAGAAGGCAGCCCTGGCATGAATGCACTGTCCTCCTCAAAACCTGCTTTCACCCCAAGTTCTGAAAGGTCTAGTTTCTAAGCCCTATATAAAATGAGTCCTTCAATGAACCTATTAATCATCCTGTTTTTCATCCAGTATTAGACAAATGAAAATTGTTTTGCACTTGAATCAGAGAAAAGAGCCTGTGGAATATTGGTGGGATGGACTATAGCACAGGTCTGAGCTATTTCTCCCGGCACAGGGGGTGAATACATGCCAATGATGCCTCCCTTACCTGTTGCCGTATTTGTGGGTATACGTAGCCACACAGCGATACAGGTGCAAGGAGGCTATTTGTGGAAAACTCAGCGAACTTGAGGCCAGAGGCTGCATGATTTTCCCCACAGCCCCCAGCACAGGGCCAGCTAGAGATCAGTTTTATTGCAGTCTTTCACACAAAATCACTTGAAGTCAGGGAAATCCAATTTGAGTCACGAAACATTTAAGCTGAATGTATATTTTAATATGGACTCAGAAACTAGTTCTCTAGAGAATGGAGATCTGCCCATTAGGGCCAGATAATTAACACCAGCCCTGCCCCCTTCCCCAGAACACCCCAGGAGTGAACCTAGCTAACGCATGTCCAAAGGTTCTCAAAAGTAACCAGAATCTGGATTCTCTCCTGCTTTTTTAAGCAGTTATTCCACATCACTTTCTTCCAGCAGTTCTTAAGCAAATAGCTGTCTGAGGTCTGAGGGGTGAATTAGTATTTCCACTTTTCCTGACCTTCGGCTGCCCCCACTTCCTTTCTGCCATCATTCAAGTTTCTCCCCACCCCTTTCATTGAAGGACAACCACCTGATCTTGTGAACACTGAATTCCATAATTCTCTGTGTGGCTGGGCCTTCAGCCAGTTTAGAACAGCTGTCCATTTTCATCTTTACACCAAAAAAGCAGGTCAGCACGCTGTGTCTTGGAGTCCAAGCTGCAGCATGGTGGGAACGATTCTTTGCCACAGAAAAGTGCAGCCTTAGCTACTTGGGCCAGACCCTGACCTCATAAAACGATAGAGAAACCACCATTTACACAGCCTTTCCCCGGAGCCCAACAACTAATCTTTTGTTAGATTCCCACATCAGGGCCATTTCCCATCATCCTTGGTGGGCACTGCCCTCTGACCTGCACAGTTCAGAGGCCTGTCTGCTTGGCCTTGCCCTCACTCGGATGGAGGTTAAGCCTTGGTGTGAGCACTGCCGTCAGCCCCTGGCTTCCTCTGGCAGGATGTCTCCTAACTGTCTGCAGCTGAGATGGAGGCATTCAGTGCCCTCCGACGTTCTGCAGACGCCTCTGCCCACGGGACACAGCCTTCCAGGACCCCCTGCTCCCATAGCAGTAGATGGAAGCCCCTAGAAGCCCACCTCCGAACCGCTGGGCCCCCTTCCCTCCCTCAGATGGCTGGTTCCTGAGAAAAACAGGACAGGCTGTGCTTTTCCACGGCTGTGCCTTTACCAGGCCCCCATGTACAATGTTCAGAGTGATCAGTTATCTCAATTTGATTGACTAAAACCCTGGTTGCTAAAATGTCTCCCTGTTGCTGCCTTGTTGCTCAAGTAGGTTGAGTCTGTGGAGTTCAACGTCTGGGACATCGGTGGCCCCGCCAGCATGGCCACGGTCAACCAGTGCTTCTTCACAGACAAGGCCCTGTATGTGGTGGTTTGGAACCTGGCACTGGGGGAGGAGGCTGTGGCCAACCTTCAGTTCTGGCTTCTCAACATCGAGGTGAGGGGGTGCCAGCCCTTCAGCTCTCAGTCCTCAGGACATTGCAGGGGCCCCGCTGCTTCTCAGGGGGAAAAAGGAAAAAAGGAAATGGTTAGGGAGAAATGCTTTGCACTTTGCTGGGCTGTCACGAGGCCCCAGAATCGCAGGTCACTGTGAAGCACTTAAAACCCTCCTGGGCCACATGGTTGATGGTGCTCTTGTACTTTTCTGCTTCCTTAAATTTAAGAGCCCCACATCGTGGACCCAGGAGGGGAACGGGGCTCCCCTCTTCCAGTGGAAAGGTGACGTGGGCCAGAAGCTGGGGCGCTGTCTGAAGGGATCAGAGATGGAGGCCCCAGGGAGTGTCACAGGCCCTCACACACCCCCTAGTGCGTGGCAGGCCCTCGAGGTTCTCAGAGAGGAGTGCGGGGTGCAGCGGGGTGATGGTTGAGGGCCAGGCCGTACAGGGTTGGCACATCCACCACCTAGGGAATTGTTCCCGTCCCCAGCCAGACTCTCTCTCACAGGCTAAGGCCCCAAACGCCGTGGTGCTAGTGGTGGGAACACACCTGGACTTAATCGAAACCAAATTCCGCGTGGAGAGAATCGCCACGCTGCGCGCCTATGTGCTGGCGCTCTGCCGCTCACCCTCTGGGTCCAGGGCCACCGGCTTCCCGGACATCACCTTCAAACACCTACAGTGAGTGTCCCATGGCATCCTGCTCGTCCCCACCTGTTGCGGGGCTGTGGCTGCCTGCCCCTCACTTGTCCGTCTCCCTGGGGACGCCTGCTCTGCCTGCAGAGGGCTCCTGAGGCAGGGGCTGTGCTCCTCTGTTGCCCTGTCCAGGGTGAAGGGTGGCAGCTGGGCCCCCAGAGCAGATGCAGCCCTAGGGAGGGTGAGGAGCTGCCAGAGGATCTGCAGGGCAGGGCCTGGAGACACTCTCTGTGCTTCCTGTCCAAGTCTCCCCACCCCCAGGGCCAGTGCTAAGTGTGCACGGCCCCAGTGGGACTACGAGATAGAAACTCAAATACCACCCATCACATTTGTTGATCATTGATCAAGAACAGACCCCAGGTGTGGTCCTGGTCCTCCCAGTGTGTCTGAGTGGTCCAGAGGGGCTGAGATGGGGGAGGGCCACAGGGTGGGATTCAGGATGGGCCAGTGCTGGTGGGACCAGTGTCCTGGGCATGTTGATTCTCCCACTCCTGTCCTTGGATTCTCACGACAGCTCTGCAGGTTATGGAGATTGTTGTGCCCACTTTGAAGATTATGAAACTGAGGCTCAGCTAGTAAGTGTTCTCTGACTGCTACCCTAGTGGCTCTTGGGTTCCCTCGCTCTGGGTGAAGTGCCATGGACATTGCTGCATGGGTCAGCCTGGAGACATGCCATGTGGCTCAGAGTACAGGATGGGGCTTTTAGGAATTCCTCGAGTGCCCTTGAGAATGCGCCCTGGGGCCTGCGATGATAGGAGTGCTGGCTCTGGGTCAGAAACCTGAGTCCCACCCAAGCCTGCTCCTTTCCAGCTTGTGTCCTTGGGAGTCACCTTGTGCCTGCATGCCTCACTTTCCTCCTCTGTAAAGTGGGCACATTGGGAAGACAGACTAAAGCAGCACATTGTGGTGCCCCCAGCATCATGCTTTGCATCAAGTAAGGCCTCATTAAATTTCTGTGTCTATCTCTCATGAGTTTTCTCAACTTGTGTTTGGGACGAAACACTTAGGAAAACAGAGGCATTGCAGTACTTGTCAGAGAGGGGAGGTATGATGAATAAGCACGGTTCTTTTTTGCACTCACAGCGAACTTTCCTGTAAGAGCCTGGAAGGTCAGGAAGGGCTGCGGCAGCTCATTTTCCACGTCACGTGCAGCATGAAAGACGTGGGCAGCACCATTGGCTGCCAACGACTCGCGGGGAGGCTGGTGGGTACCTCTCATCCCCTTGAAGCCAGAGGGGCCTGCTTCCCATGTGTCAGGGGAACTGTACCTCCCTCTCTCTTTCTACTGTAAAACACATGTGCTGTATATAGTGTGTGGTCCCCATGTGAGCAGTTTCTTGGGGGAAGGGAGGGGTGGGACAGTGACAGGAAGCATTCCACCTACTCAGTCCTCTGGAGGGTGGCAGGCGAACCAGGCTGGCTGGGCACACCTGAGGGCCCAGCCTTTCCCACTTGTCCCAGATACCCAGGAGCTACCTGAGCCTCCAGGAGGCCGTGCTGGCAGAGCAGCAGCGCCGCGGCCTGAGCGATGATGTGCAGTACCTGACGGACAGGCAGCTGGAGCAGCTGGTAGAGCAGATACCTGGCAATGACATCAAAGACTACGAGGACCTACAGTCCGGTGGGTGGGCTGGGAGGGTGGGCAGGGAGAGGGAATCAGGTGGGTACCAGCAGGCACAGGCACAGGGCCCTGGGGAGGGGCACTCAAATTTTTCACCACTCTGCGCATGTCTGCAAATGACTGCAAAGACACTTCAGGTATCAATTTTGGGTTACAAATCAATTTTAACGAGTAAGTGAATTTGCAAAGATGGAATCCATGAATAATGGAGATCAGCACATTGGCAATAGTTACAAGATGCCTCTTGAGAACATGTGAAGGGCCCCATGTGTTGGGAGTGTTGGTTGCGTCCTAAGAAGAATCTGTAAGCTGGCCCCCTTAGGAGGAGGTCACCCAGAGTCCCTTTTGCCCTTTGTTTGACACTGTTCCCTCATCCCCTCCCCTGAGCAGCCATCAGCTTCCTCATTGAAACCGGCACCCTGCTCCACTTCCCGGACACCAGCCACGGCCTGAGGAACCTCTACTTCCTCGACCCCATTTGGTTGTCTGAATGTCTGCAGAGGATCTTCAACATCAAGGGCTCCAGGTCGGTGGCCAAGAATGGGGTGATCAGGGCGGAGGACCTCAGGATGCTGCTGGTTGGGACCGGCTTCACGAAGCAGACAGAAGAGCAGTACTTCCAGTTCCTGGCGAAATTTGAGATAGCCCTGCCCGTTGCCAACGACAGGTGAGGCCACAGACTGGGCTGTGCCGGTTGCTCCCTAGAGGAAGGAATTAGGGCTGGGACCACTGGTGGCTCGAGCAAGATTTCCAGGGATGGGCCATGATAATGACCTGCCTGCCTGGGCTGGGGCAGCAGGGTGTGGGCTTGGCCAGTCCCCCGGCTTGCTGCTCCTTCCTGTGCCTTGGATGTCTCTTTTCAGGGGGTTCAAAGAAATCCATTTATTGAAAAGGTGTAGGAAAACATGCAAGAATGGCAATGGCATTAAAGGTAACTTTGGGAAGTTCACGCTTTGGGAAGTTGATTGCTTGGTTATTTGATGAATAAAAATGAAGTAAGTGACAAAGATGTGTGTGCTAATTATACAGCCCAGCTTCAAAATGCAGGGAGGGCAGGGGCTGGAGGGGCATGTGGGTTAAATCTGATGATGCTCTGACCTAAACCAGCTTGGTTCTCAGGGCCTCCTTGCCCTAATTTCAGTTTCAGCCATTTCCTGGGTCTGATGCTGATGTTGGCCCTGAGGCAGTAGCCAGGATGCCAAATCCACAGACTTTTTCCATTCATCTGTCATAGAACTTGTCACCACCCTGCCCCTCAACCCCAGAGCTCTGGGGGGATGCCCACAGGAGACTCCCAGGGAGCTGCCCTGGACCCTGTGTGGCCAGCCCAGCAATTCCATCAGCACAGACTGGGTCTCCTGGGAGCCAGCCCTGGGCCATCTCTCTCTGAGATTTCCACTTGGTCTTATGACTATGGGAGGGGGCCTCAGTTCTTCCTGTTCCAGCTTCATGACGGCCAAGATTGAGTCCTAAAAAGAGAAACCCCAAAGAGGAATTCAAAACCCACATGATCCCTCACACCATGGCCCAGGTGTATCCTTGACTTTGGCCCATGAAAAAGCACACAGTGAAGCAGCCTGTGAGTTTACAACAGTGCCAGAAGCTGAGAATTTTCTGGTTATTTTATCAACAGATTAGAGGAATGAGGAGATATTAGCACTATATAAAAACAAGTCCCAACCTCCTTTCTTTTCTCATCTGTAAAATGGGAATAATACTATTATCTACTAGTATTATAGTCATTGTGAGGATTAAATTTGATAATACATGTAAACTATGAGAAGTGTCTCCTGCACCTGTGAGCTTCAAGGACATAAAGGATTATCAGTACTGTTATTGTTTCCATCTTTGTGTTAAGTGCTCGTAGCCAATGTTGTCTGGTTCCATCTAAAGTCAGGAGTGTCCGAGCATTTTCCATCTTAGCACAGGTATAATCGTTCCCTTGTGCCCCAGGGACAAGGAGTTCCAGCTCCTCGCACCATAAGGTTTTATATGGTCGAAGACACTATCAACAAAAACAAAGGCATTTGCTGCTCCTTTTAGAGCATGGTTTTCAACTGCAGCCCTGAAAGCCTCCAGTCCCTGGGAAAACCTTCAGGGCATTTCTGAACCTCCCTACACTTCTGAGTGTTTGTGTACCTTCCAGCGGGGACTCGCTGGCTCTCAGCACTCAGGGAAGGCTCCTGCCCGACTGCTGAGACAACCTCAGGGACATAGTGTGAGCCGGCTCCGCAGTGCCCAGGTCTTCACAGACTTAATGTTCAACAGGCACATGAAGAACTCACCTCTTAATTCCCCAGGCTCTTCCCCTGGGACAGCCTTGCCCTACCAGTGATCACTTTTAAGGAGGTGCCAGTGGTCTCCCAGGGCTCCGCTCACCTTGAGCAGGGCTTCCATTGCCAGTCAGTTTAAATCTCTTCACTTGCCATGCTGGCTTCTAAGTCTCCTCTGCCTTCAAAAATATTGAGCACCTGCTCTGTGTGCTGCATACTGGGGCACCTGGGTGCAGAGCGTGCTCCCTCCCCTTGCCTGGGGGACACCTGCCAGGTAGAAAGAAGCAGGAAGCTGCAGCACACAGGCAGTGTAGGGGTTCCCGGGAGATCCAAGCTGAGCATGATGCAGGCAGAAGAAGCAGGATAAATCACACTGGGCACTGACAAGAGCTGCCTATTTGGAGAGGTCAGAGAGATAAAGAAGGACTTCTCAGAACTTAAAGGACTAAATCAGGGCATCTGTTGGAGAGCACCTGGCTGTGGAGAGAGGCACTCTAGCTGGAGTAGTTGAGAAGGTCCTTTCACCCAAGACCTGTAATGGCTGAAAAGGACCAAAAACTTCACCATCTGCCCCCTGTCCATCCTTCTCTAACCCTTTGAGGTCAGTATCCATTCTCTTCCCATGTCAGGGAAGCAGAATCGCAATGAGCTTAAGCTGTGTGCTGAAGACAGAGCCAGGATCCATCCCTGGGTGCCCTGCCCACCAGGCTGTCACTGAATTTTCCTTCTACAATACTTTCAGCGCTTCCTTTCAGAAAGTTCTAAAGACGTTTTATAGGACCTAAACTGATGTATTTTTAAAGGATTAGGAGAGCTGAAGGCAAACCTTTAAGAAAAGGGCACATCCAAGGCTCTGCCCAAGGCCGCCTTAGCTCCAGGGCACACAGAAGATGCTGGTTGTCAGGGAAATCTTAGAGGGACCTCCCCTGTTTCAGCTGTTTCCAAATGATCAGTCATGAATGGCTCACTGACACTGTGATTCAGCGCTTTTATGAGTAAGAGTGCTCTCATAAAACATCGCTCTTTTGCACAAACAACCTCATTCGAACGTTTAAGGCAACTGTATTGTTTCAACTGGTCAAGAACAATAAATAGCTTCTAAGGCCAAAAACATTTCTCTGACCCCAATATCTACATTGTCCTTAGAACTGTGCAGCTGTATTTGTTTTTCCTTCACCATCCAAAGTTAATTTTAAGTGACTCCCCAGTCGCAACCTAGTTTACAGAGAATTAACTACTATTTGCTGTGTCTGTTTATGGCCACAGATGTTTCCACGTCTTCCCTTAGCCGTATTCTAGTCTCTATCTTAGAGACGTCAATAAACAGATTCACTGTGCCTATCTTCATTATCTTTTGGAGCATTTATTCGAAGCATATAAACTACCCCCTCTATCTAAAAATAAGATTCCAAGGCCCTGGGAGGAAGGCACCGGGCAGCCTGAGCTGTTTCAGCAGAGCCTGCCCCAGGCCAGTCCATCTGCTGGGGTCAGGGCCCTGCAGCAGAGCTCAGGCCCCTGGTTCACCAGCCCCCTTTGGTGTGTTTCAGCTATCTCCTGCCACATCTTCTTCCATCCAAACCTGGCCTGGACACCCACGGCATGCGGCATCCCACAGCCAACACCATTCAGAGGGTGTTTAAGATGAGCTTCGTTCCAGTTGGCTTCTGGCAAAGGTTTATAGCACGGATGCTGATCAGCTTGGCTGAGATGGACCTTCAGGTAGTTGCATTTTCTGCATGGGGCAGTTTTTGCTTGCAGGCGAGGCACTTGCAACTGTGCCCTGGTGGGAGGGAGGGAGGGAGGAAGGGAAGGAGGGAGATGCCCCTTGCTGGAGGAGCCTGGCTGAAGACCCTTCTCCTGCAGCAAATCTGCTGACTTAGGGCCCGGAGGCCAGTACAGCATGGCTGCCTTCTCTCCTCTAAGCCACAGACCCATTTGAATCATTCTGTGAATACCAAATCAGTGCCTAGCTGGCTTGGACAGAATATCCCATTAGGGTTCTAATCTAACCAACATCAACATCCCCTGGGGGGCTTGTTAGAACACAGACAGTTAGGCCCCACTCGGGTTCTGGCTCCGTGGCTATGGACTGGGACTCAAGAATCTGTTTATCCAACCACTGCCCCAGGTGATGCTGCTGGTCAGGGACCACACCTCGAGAACCATGGCCTCAGAATCATGGCTTTACCATTCAGGCTGTGACTAGACTCCCCTAGGGAGCTCTAACAGACACAGACCAGACACAGACACAGACCACTAAGTCAGAATCTGTGGGTGTGGCAGCCAGGGATCAGTATTTTTTAAAGCTCTCCAGGTGACTCCACTGTCCAGTCAAGCTTGAGAACCACTGGCATAGAACTTTAACTTGGTCTGGGAGCAGTGAAGACCTAACCCAAGGAATTCTTTTCTGTGGGTTCACCTGGTGTTGTGTTGAAGGAAGTCCCGGCTGTCAGTCAACATTCATTTCATGCAAGACAATAATATGGAAATAGTGCTTGGCTAGAGTGGTGGTTCTCAAAGTGGGGTTCCTGGGCCAGCAGAATCAGCCTCACCTGGGAACTTGTTAGAAGTGCAAATTCTCAGGCCTGCCCCAGACCTGCTGCATCAGAAACTCCAGGATGGAGCCCAGGGCTCTGTTCTTCACAAACCTTCCAGCGAATTGTAACTTACTTTACAGTGTGAGAACCCCTGACATAAGCCAGGACTGTTGAATAATTGACATAAAACTCAGTATGAGTTTGCTTTTGCCATGTTCTATTTATAAGGCCTTTATGGAATTAAACTTCTTGTATTAAGTAAAGATATTCTTTGATCTTCCCATTTTACTGAAATGTTCAAAAGTAAATGGAAGAGCCTGAAAATTCTTTGGCATTTTCTCTCACAGCTCATGTTAACGGGAGGGAGACTTGTTAGCAACACAGTTGGGTGCACTGACAGATGGAAGGAGTGGGTGCATGGGTCACTCTTCCCTCCCTTTGAACTCTTCCTCCTGCCACGTTCTAAGTGGAAGGTCACCAAGCACCAGCATCGTGTGAGGCCTGAGCTTCCAAGTGGGCTCCGTGGCTGGCGGGGTGTGGGCCCAGCCGGGTGTGGAGGCAGGCGCCCTTCCTGGCAGCATCCCTCACTCAGAATTAAGAAAGAAGTCCTGTTGAAGTTCAGATGAGGAAAAGGAGTTCAGTCTCAGAAGTATCAAAGGCATGCAAATTCAAGCATTGATAAGATACCACTTGGCACCTATCAAATTAGCAGAGAGCTAACAGCCAGCCCCAGAATCAGGACAGTTCACACACCATGGTCAGTGAATATACAGCCTATTCACCTTGAAAGCGATTCCTCACTAGGCATCCAGAGCCTGAAAATGTTCAAACCCTTTGACCCAATAATACTACTGCTATAAATCTGAACTACAGAAATCATTTGAAATCAGAGAGAGCTCTGTGGTTTTTCATGTTCATCTGGCTTATCTGAAAGAGCAAAAGATTGGAACCAACCTAAAAGTCCAAAGAAGAGAATGATTCAGCAAATTACTATACTTAATAAAATATTGAGCTTTAGAAAAATGAATTTTATGAGTTTTTAACGACATAGGAAAAGCAAAGTTTTTTAAAGTATATACAATTAGACATTTAGAAATAAAAAATTACAAAATATGACCTCAGCTGTTTTATAAACATACAGGTAGATAGGAAAAAAGCCTGGAATAAAATATACCAAAATTTTCATGATCTATGTGTTAAGTTGGTATTTTATTTTCTCTCTTATATTTTTCTGTATTTTCCATATTTTCTAAGGTAACTTTTTGCTTGTAAAATCAGGGAGGGAAAAGATTTGAAAAAGAAAATCCTGTTTTCAATCTTTTAGGGAACATGTGTTCCCAGAGTATCCTGGAGACCCCCTCAAGATAATGCAGCATTTCATTTGGCAGCAGGATGAGCGGTGCAGGAGGGAGGGGGTGGGAAGATGGACGGTGGTCCTTTATCACAATGGGGCCAGGACAGCCTCTTCACAGCTCTGCCCAGGGCCAGCGAGGAGCCCGGCCTACTTAAGTAGGGTCTTTTCTCTGTCTTTCAGCTTTTTGAAAACAAGAAGAATACTAAAAGCAGGCACAGGAAAGTCACCATTTACAGTTTTACAGGAAACCAGAGAAATCGCTGCAGCACATTCAGAGTGAAAAGAAATCAGACCATCTATTGGCAGGAAGGGCTCCTGGTCACTTTTGATGGGGGCTACCTCAGGTAGGAACATTTGGGAGCTCACCTGACTGGGTCACCACGGTGCTGCAGAAATGGGCCCCAGGGCATCCTCCGCCGGGAGACTGTCCACTTGATGTCCAGAGTTCTGTTCCCAAGGGCAGGTCATCATGGAAGCTTGCTAGAAGTAGGAAACTCTCAGCAAATGTCCCAGAGCTTCCCCACCTTCTCACCCCTTCCTCTCTCCCCTTACAGAACAGGAAAGGCAAGGGAGGGTGTGGTGACCACAGCCCAGCACTGGAGGGAAGTGGGTGGCCACTGAGCTCAGGGGTGAGAGTATCTAGCACCCCCTAGTCACAGGTGGGACCTACAGGGGCCTTGCAGCCATCCAGCACAACCCCCTTGTCCTAAGAGATGATGCCCCAGGTGATGACACTGGTTCCCCAGCCTGTACCCCACAGTACCTACCTTAGCTCCTTTTTCCTCTTCTTTTTTTTTTGAGAGAGAGAGATAAAGTCAGCTCAACAGGTTAGTAACTGATTTTTAATCAGGTTTAGTTTAGTACATACAAGATTATTTCATACTTACAATTAGTTTTTAAAAATATTTTTTTCAGCTCTGTGAGAAGGGAGGGGAAAAGGGGAAAGTAACCTTTTTGAGGGCCTGATTTGGGCCACTCTTGGTGCCTGGTGCTTTCATATAGATGTTCCCACTTAAAGCTCACAGTTGCCACTTGGCAGATGAGAAGCCTGTGGTTCAGATGGAAAAACCTTCCCCAGGGTCACACCTAAGGGTCAGATCCCAGCCTGAGCGTCCCCTCCTGCAGTCCTCATTGTGTCCGCTTCACCATTTTGGGGACAGCGGGGGGACAAGGCAGGGCCATGCATGTAAGTACACAAACGCAGGAGCCTCCTCTGACAGTCCTGCCTGGGCCCCTGCAGAGGGGGTGGTCCCTGGGGGTTGCACCCCTCACCCTGAAGGCAAGGAGATTAAACCAGGGCCCTTCACAGCTGATAATAATGGACCCCTTTTTGTTTCTGGGTTGCAGTGTGGAATCCTCGGATGTGAACTGGAAAAAGAAAAAAAGTGGAGGAATAAAAATCATTTGCCAATCGGAAATAAGGGACTTCTCGGCAATGGCTTTTATCACAGACCATGTCAACTCCTTGATCGATCAGTGGTTTCCTGGTAAGAAAATGTTTTTGAACCAGGTCTTGGCTCATGTTAATATTTCTTTATAAATCAGGGTGGGGCTCCTTATTTGGAGAACAGAAATCCCACTGTGATTCAGCCCAAGGGGACCAGAGGGGTCCTAACAGACCTTTGGCAGAGTCTTAAGCCCTGGGGGAGTCCAGCTGTGGGCATGGGTGGAGGTGCTATGAGGAAGAAGTGGACCCAGACCCACAGGTCCTGGGAGGGATTTGGCCTCTGGCTGCCCACAGCGTGGAGGAAGAAGAATGCCCCGGGTACCGCACATGGTCTAGGAAGACCCTTGATGTGAGCCTCACGTGTTTTTGTTTACATGGTGAGGACAGGGCTGCTGAAATCCAGGGGGGAGCCCGCAGCTGGAGATTCATCCCTTGTGCAGGGGTGGGAGGGAAGGCACCACACCTGCCAAGGGCCCCCATTTTCCTTCCCTGCCTACCCCAAACCCCCGAATCCCAGCGGTGATCAGCCACCCACGTAGCCCTTTCCAGCCCCTTTGATCAGTTTCTTCATTGACAGTCCACCCAAAGAAAATACTTTTTGAAGTGAAGCTCTTGAGGTCCTCTGTTTGTTTTTCTACTGAAGTGGAGACAAACCCACTGCGGGGCATCCTGCAGCGAGGAGGCCATCCAGTCAAAACCAGGCAGCCTCTTCCCTGTGAGCCCTCAACTCCGGAAGCCTGGAGATCAAGAGAGCAGAGAGCGAGTTTGGGATCCTAGTGCCGCCTCTGGCCTGCTAGTCCAGTCCTCTGGCCTCCTGAGCTGGCTTTCTCACCTGTACACCATCCCTGCATCCTGGGAGAGCATCAAAAGAAATGCTTAAGAAACAGTGGCTGTGTGTGCTCCAGATCATACTCTGGACACCTGGGTCTGGGGTCCTTTGGGTGTTGATGGGAAAGGTGACATACAAGGAAAAAAAGCTTAAAGGAGCCTAAGGGAAGGTAGTTTAGTGTGTGGGTTGGGGCAATTGGGCGGTGCTTGGCCATACAATGGGGGCCTCTAGACCATTTGAACCCTACGAGCCCTTTGTGATCTCCCCACAACAGGTGCTGCTGGGAATTTGACTAGGGCCTATAAGACAGGAAGGACTGAGCTGAGGGCCTGAGACAGGGCTGCCTAGACACATCACCACCGGCCAGCTGGCAGGATGTGTTACACACATGTGCCCAGAAAATTCCACGCGTCCACCCTGCACAAAGCAGGACATCAGCTCACCCTTCTGGCATCTCCACGGGACAATTTGGAGGGTGTTTCTTTGTACCTCCTTTCAGGGGTGTGCAGAAAAGCTGTGTCTCCTGCCCAGGGGAACACAAGTAAAATGACTAGATTTTGTCTATTATAATTTGTACTCATTTCTCCTCCTGCATTGCTCTTCTAGAAAAGATCATAGTAATTGCAAGCCTTATGTTTCTAATTTTAAGAACAGCTCCTTACTGGTTGTGGTTTGGTCATTGGAGTGTGGCATAGCTCAGACAGCCTGCAATGTCCTTCCAGGACCCAGCTGTGCAGGAGGGATCCCCAAACTCTCAGCACCTCCTAGGCCAGCTACCTCTGGGTCTAGACCCCCTGGCGACTGTCCAGTGCATCCCTGGCCCCTCCCTGCAAGTGTCTTTTAGGATCGAGGATGGTGCTTCCCAAAAAGGAACCCGAGTGCGGCAGTCATGTTTCAGCCACTCCCAGGGGTCCAGGCCAGGGCAGACAGACACCCTCCTGTGAAAGGCTCACCCAGCCTGGGGGTACAGATGCTGTTCAGGGACCCACCTGCAGCCGCCTTTTTGTGAGCTGACTCCTGCTGTGTCCCCATTTAGCCCTGACGGCCACGGAAAGCGATGGGACCCCACTGATGGAGCAGTATGTGCCCTGCCCAGTGTGCGAGACCTCCTGGGCTCAGCACGCCGACCCAAGTGAGAGATTGGAGGATGTGCAGTACTTTGACATGGAAGACTGCGTGTTGACAGCCATCGAGCAGGACTTCATCTCCTGCCCCAGACACCCCGACCTCCCCGTGCCTCTTCAGGAGCTGGTCCCTGAGCTCTTCATGACCGACTTCCCAGCCAGGTATGCCACAGCGCCCATGCACAGGACCCAACCCCAGGTGACTTTTAGGTTCCTGGCCTAGGCTGCCTGAAGGGAAACAGGCTGTCAGCTTTCTTTTTGAAGCCACACAGGCCCAGCCAATAGGCAGAGCACTTAGAAGTTGAAGTCATCCTGGGACCCCACACCATTTCTCCCTCACATTAGCTGGTGCTCTTTTCCACTGAGCTGGCCCTCGTCTCTGATTCCTACTTTGCTGCTGGATCAAGGAAGAGAAGACAAATATCCATTGGTGTCCAAAAAGGGGGCACTCCCAGATGTACTGCCTCATTTTCCTTTCTTGGCAAATGCTGACTCCTCACTGCTACCCTGCAGCTGAGCATTTAGATCCCCTAAATCTGTTCCTAGAGATGAGTCTACCTATATTAATCTAAGATAATAACTGGGGAGAGAATGCTGGAGAAAAGAAAACGTTTTATGGTCCCACCCTATAGGAAACAGTCACAGAATCCAAGTGCTTGGTAAAAGATGGAATCTTCTGTTGTCATGGAAACCAGAAGCCATGATTTGGTCTCCCTGGAGATAATTTGACATTGGTGGTTAGCAATGTTTTTGGAGTTGTGAAATCCTGTTGTTTTCTTATTCAAAGGATTGCTATTTGGTTTCTTTAAAGAAACCCTTGGGGACGGCGAAAATATTTGTGTTGTCATTTTTCCAAATTGCTCCCCCACCCCAAGAAAGTGGATATGGAGTACTCTGAGATATTGCAGGATTGTGGTTCCAAAACATGCTTCTGGATGGGTCTATTAAATTAAGAAATCACTTCCTACATTGGAAAAATTTCCCCCATAGATCTTTTTAATATTCCCATTACCTCATTGGTAGAAATGACAATTAAATACCACTCTTCTGAAAAGTGACTTACCTTTATCTCTAGATCTTTAACATGAGGGTTGTCACCTCTTGGAGACCACATGCAGAGATTTATATATGTGTGAATCAGATTTCATGGTGGGGTGCCCAATTAGGCAGCTCCAACTTTTAGAATTTTCATTTATTTGCTGAACCTTGTTATGTTTTATGCCCCCACTGAATCTGGGCTATTGAGTCTACTGTATAGAATCTGGAAAGCAAAGCCAGATTGGTTGTCCCTGTTGGTTTGGATCTAATTGCAGGCTATAGCATGGTTCTTAAACCAAGGTACCCGGCTGGGAGTTGAAATGCCCAAGAATCTGAACAGAATTCACAATCCAGCAGAGACTCTCTGGAAACTTAAGCTATGGCCCAACCATGCCCCAAAGCATCACACTCCCTGACTGGGAGTTTAGGCAGGTGGGGGCAGGGGCAATCTGGCATCCACAGAGCCTTGTCCTGTGTCCCCAAATTACAGGAGTCCTAACAGAAAGCCCCAAGGGATCTTCAGCATAGCCACTGTTCCCTGTCTTATGAGGCTTCCAAATGCCCACACTTCCCAAGCGGTGGTTTTGGGGTGAGCACTTGGAGAACAGCCCAGTTCATCTTCAACTACATCACCAAGGTCTACAATGGGTACAGTTGCATCTGCCAGGAGTGTGATATGGTTGAGCTGTGCAGAGTCTGAGTAGCTGCAAAATCTGTTCCTGGAAGACATGGGCAACAACTGCATGGTTGTGGGGTGGGAGAGGGGCATTGGTCTGTTGGGCCAGGAGAGCTCCAGGGGAGGCACCCGGCAGAGGTAGCTGAAGAGGAACATTGGAGGACCTCAGCAAAGCAGGGGGAAGCCCGGAAATGGGAGGGCATCTGGCTGCCTTGCCCACCCTCCCTCCCTCTTTCTCTCCCTTCCTGCATCCCTCCCTCTGTCCCTCCCTTCCAGGAGTGACTTGCAATATTTCCAAAAGCCCAACAGAAGTCCCCCTTTTACCTAGGATTAGAACACACAGACAGGTGAGAAGATCTAAACTCCCTGCCTTTGGGTAAAATCCTAGCCATCAATTGTGGGGACACTGGCCATGCCAATCAGAAGCTCTGCATGGCCATTTAT
Organism: Phocoena phocoena; assembly: GCF_963924675.1. NCBI lineage: Eukaryota > Metazoa > Chordata > Mammalia > Artiodactyla > Phocoenidae > Phocoena > Phocoena phocoena. Next base: position 125,164,727 of record NC_089220.1, on the reverse strand, counting down.
ATAATTATTGGCTTAATAAAAAGAAATGAGGAAACAACTAACCTAGCAGTAAATAAATGCAGTTTGTCTGATGGATACTAGCTCTCAAAGCATAGAACCTTTTGAAGGAAAATGTCCAAAGGAATTCTTTTTCTGTGTCTGCCGCCTTCAGAGGCTTCACCCTATACCACTCACCATCCACACCTCTGAGGCCATTCCTGTTATGAGCCCATTTTATAGAGGATACCAAGGCTTGTCAGGGCTGAGTGACCTGCCCGGGGCTGGGTTTTATCCCAGATCTGTGTGACCTCCCGGTGGCTTTGAACCCTGACTCTCCTCAGTGGGAACTAATGGCCAAGCACATTCTTGTACCCGCCCAGCCCAGGACCCGCCTCCCACCTCAGCAGGTCTCTCCAGGTTATAGGGGGCAGGTAAGGAGGTCTGTTCTAACCCCCCCACATACTGTGTTTCTGGCAGGCTCTTCCTGGAGAACAGCAAGCTGGAGCACAGCGAGGATGAGAGCACTGTCCTGGGCCAAGGTGGGAGTGGCACCATCGTTTACCGGGCCCGGTACCAAGGCCAGCCCGTGGCTGTGAAGCGATTCCAGATCAAAAAATTCAAGAACTTTGCTAATGCTCCTGAAGGTAAACAGGGCCCTGTATCGTTTCTTTTCACATGTGTTTTCCCTTGGTCCAAACTTGCACCACCTTAGAGACCCCTGAGGCCACACAGGCAGGGGAGGAGGGTGAGAAAAGCCGATGTGGGCCCCAGGGGTAGCCCTGCTTTATACCTGGCAGGATGTGGGCCAGGCCTGAGAATCAGGCTGAGCAAGGCCTAGAAATTGCTTTTGGAGATTACTTTCTTGTCTGGACCTGAGCCCCCAAGAGCACGGGCCATCCTTACAATTTCCATCCGCTCCGTGTCCAGCACAGGCCTGACACGTGGTGGGCACACAGTCAGACCTCAGGTGGACCTCTCACCCTGGGCCACCCCACCCAGCCACTAAAGGGAGGACGGTGGGCACTCCAGATGGATGAATTGGAAAGCCAGCATGGGTGGCTTCTCCCTTACCCCCTCCACCTGAAGGAGGGCACACCCTCTTGCCTTGGCATGCTCAGGTCCACACATCACGTGCAGCTCAGAGATGTTCTAGAGCAACACGTCACCACTTAATGCCCAGCTAGGGCAAGTGCTAGGAGGCTTCCTCCCTTCCAGCCAGCTGGATATCACATTTCTCACTGTCCCTGGCTTAGCATGGTTATCTTCATGATCACAAGAGGAATTTACACTCTTGGTAGAAAAATTAGAATCATAGAGCAATATAAAGAAACAGATCAGAAAGAAAGAGACATGGGGCTTCCCTGGTGGCACAGTGGTTGGGAATCCCCCTGCCAATTCAGGGGACATGGGTTCGAACCCTGGTCCAGGAAGATCCCACAAGCCGCAGAGCAACTAAGCCACAACTACTGAGCCCACTCGCCTAGAGCCCATGCTCTGCAACAAGAGAAGCCACCACAATGAGAAACCCGCACACCACACCGAAGAGTAGCCCCCGCTCGCCACAACTAGAGAAAGCCCGCACCCAGCAACGAAGACCCAATGCAGCCAAAAATAAAATTAATAAAATAAATTTTTAAAAAAAAGAAAGAAACAAAACCATAGTTACATGCAGAGAATGTAAATCTAAGAGATTTTATTGACAAACACCATAGCCAATAAGAGTTTGATAAAGTTGTTAGACGTGAGCTCAGCATCAAATTTGGCAACAATGACCCATTAGAAAATGCCTTCCATGGCAGCAATTAAACCATAAAATATTGAGGAATAATTAATATTTATCATTCAATTTAGTTCTCATCTAAATTCCAGCAGGGTGTGTGTGTGTGTTAAATCTGACTGATTCTAAAATGCATATGGGGACTTCCCTGGTGGTCCAGTGGTTAAGACTCCGTGCTTCCACTGCAGGGTGCATGGGTTCGATCCCTGTTTAGGAAACTAAGATCCCTCATGCCGCGCAGTGTAGCCAAATAAATACATAAAAATTTTTTAAATAATGAAAATAAAATGCATGTGAAGTGACAAAAACCCAAGAACAGCCAAGAAAATCCCACAACAGAAGACAAAGGAGAGAGGCTTGCCCAGCAAACGACTGACTTATAAGTCTCCAGGCATTAAGGCAGTGTTTTCCTGGGGCACAGCTGGGCCTGTCAAGGGAACGGAGAGAGCCTGCATGTGTATGGGAGGCGAGGCTGGCACGTGGCAGAGGTAACGTCAGGAGTCAGTGGGAAAGGCTGACTATTCGCTAAACTGGGGCAGACTTGGGTCAGCCTTCGACCATAGTCAGAAACATTCTTAATGGTCTAAAGACCCAATGTGAAAACTAAGACTTTTACACAAAAAACAAGTTTGTCTGGCACACACATAGATCTGGCACAGTTGATACATTTTAACTGCCAAGATTTTCTTCAGGCTGTTTAAACTTCCATGTCCAATGATCCCTGATTTTAAAATCTGAACATAAGAGAGGGACAGATCAGGACACAAGAAGACAAGCAGGACCTGGTGGACACTGCTCGGTGACCTCAGGGCTGGCAACAGCCTGGTGGGTGACCAGTTGGTGGGAAAGGCCCCTCAGGGGGACTCAGGCAAATGCCTTACATGTGGGATGCACTTCAAGGACAGCCCACCACTGCCCATAGACCTTTCTCCTCTGGGCTGAGATGAAGTGTCACAGGCCCATGGCTGCCCCATGGTTTTCTCTCTGGCTGACAAGAGGGCAGTAGTTCTTTCTGCCCTTCATCGTCCTGGCTCCTGGCAGGGAGTAAGGTAAGCAGCAGCGACCAAGCCCCCAGCATCCCTGCAGATGAGCAGTGGAACTTGGTTACATGCCAGACATGTTGCCTGAACTCTGGGTTACACTCAGGTATGCAGGTTTGGAATAAGATCCAGTTGAGACCCTCAGGCAGCCAGCAGCGGGGTGGGGTGAGGGCTAAGAGAGTGGGTGACAAGGGTGGGAGTGTGTGCACCAAGGGGATAGGAATGCCGAGTGTGACAGGACAAGTGTAGACCTGGGGAGGGGGCTTGATACCAGCCCGGATGCCTCAGGAATGCCTACATTTGGTGCCAAAATTGGGTGACGATATTGCAACCCCAGTTATGTTGAGTGACTTAAAATGTAAATCCTGGCCCTGCCCAGCCCCTCGAGTCCCTGTGAGGCAGCTCTGAGTGTGACAGGGCCCCCACGCAGAGTCGTCCTACACAGGCTCCCCAGGCAGTGGCGACAGCTGTTCTCTCCCTGCAGACACCATGCTGAGGCACCTTCGGTCCACAGACGCCATGAGGAACTTCTCGGAGTTCCGGCAGGAGGCCAGCATGCTACACGCCCTGCAGCACCCCTGCATCGTGTCCCTCATCGGCATCAGTGTCCACCCGCTCTGCTTCGCCCTGGAGCTCGCCCCGCTTGGCAGCCTCAACACCGTGCTGTCCGAGAATGCCAAAGGTACCCACCATGCCCAGAATCTTCCACAGAGCACTGCCTGGGGCCCGCCCCGGCCCAGTCCAGCCCGCGGGAGGCCAGAGAGCCCATGGTGGGCAGCTCAGGTCCTGGGGAGCCATCTGTGGCCGGGCACACCCACCTGTGACTCATGTGCCACTCCTAGTGGGTGATAAAAGGGCTTCTCCAGGCCTAAGTGCTGGGCAGTGGTGTTGGCAAGGCTGCAGGAGCTCACAGATTGGAGTCAGACAGAGCCATGTTCCAAGTCCAGGCTGTCTGCCATAATCCAGGAAGTTGCTTAATTTACTCAACCATAAAAGGAGGATGAGATGATAATAGCCCCACTTGGAGGGCAGTGAGCGCATCAAAAGAGGCAGCCCAGGGAGCCCGGTCAGTAGCAGCCTGGTGAGCCCAGTAGCCACATAAATCTCTCCTTTGCCCATAGCTCACTACATCTGTCCACGATTGTTAAAACTCTGAGACCCTGGGGTCAGTTTTATCCTATATTATTTTTTAACAAAAGTTTTAAATATTTGCCCTGAGAAATGGGTAACTAAATTCCAAACAGCTGACAGAGGGAAAGAGGTAGATGTCTTTTAACTCAGCAAGAAGAAATGCAGTTAAAATCAATTATTCCTCCCCCCGTGGAAGAGATTTTTTTTAATGGAGTTCTTATACCTGCAACTCACCCCTTGACATTATAGCAATCTTGGCCTGAGATGAACTCTAGGAATTTTGAATCCTTGCTCTTTTTAGTAAAAACACCAACAATTGCAGAGATGCAATTCATGAGATGCCATGAAGCAGTAACAACAAGCATTTCTAACCTAAATAATCTTAAGAAGGTTGTTCTCTGTCTCTTCTGGCATCCAGCCTGGAGAGCAATGAGAACGCGTCAGTAGAATATAAAGTATTTGGGGAGACAGAGGTAAGAAAAGAGTTGTTATGATGATAGTTTGATAATTTTTTCTTTGCAAAGATTCTTCCTTTATGCCCCTGGGACACATGCTCACCCAAAAAATAGCCTACCAGATAGCCTCCGGCCTGGCCTACCTGCACAAGAAAAACATCATCTTCTGTGACCTGAAATCAGACAACATCCTGGTCTGGTCTCTGGACGTCAAGGAGCACATCAACATCAAGCTGTCAGACTACGGCATATCCCGGCAGTCATTTCACGAGGGCGCCCTTGGCGTGGAGGGCACTCCTGGCTACCAGGCCCCAGAGATCAGGCCTCGCATCGTGTACGATGAGAAGGTACAGGCCCTGGCCCACTGCTGTCCCCTGGCCCAGGACTGCATAGTCCTGGAGGCACCTGCAGCTTCTGGGCTCCACATGCCCCCAAGCACACATTTCTCCCTCTCCCGTGCTCAACCACAGGCACTGGCTTGAACCAGAAGGGCACAGAGGCCTGTTTCTACCTAGTAATGTCACGGGTGACTTCTCCTTAGCTTCAGAGCAGTGACCTAGCCTCAGAATACTCAAACCTCAGTTCAGGAACATAGTGAAGGCTGTGCACAGTGGACAAAAAGTCCAAGACAGAGATGGGTCTGGATTTGTGTCCCAACTCTGCCATTTAAATGTGCAAAATGGAGACAGAGGACCAGCCTCACAGTGGCTTGTGAGGAACAGACAGATAAGGAGGCTCCTGGTCAAATCAAAAGGCAGCATCACCAAAGCCAAGAGAAGAGAGTGAATTCTGGCAGGTTAAGCATGGCCTCCCATGGCCAACCTTGGCTGAGACGAAGGCTAAATGCTTGCCTTCTTCCCTGAGGGCTGTTTGGTAGATGCAGGCACACAGACAACTTAAAAACATCTTACAGTGCTCGCCTTGCATCTTGTGCCAGCCCTGGTTAATTAATCAGCCAGCAGTGAAACTCCCCTGGTCTGTAATTTCTCATTATTTGGTGATTTGTAGATGGGTCATTGACTAATTGCTTCAAGAATGACCCAAGCATATGTGGGTTAAATTGGCATCTGTAGCTATTATCCAAGATAGGAAAGACAAACCAGAGTGACAAAAATAAGCTTCTTAGTAACAGGTGACAAGGCACCTCGTAACTAACTTTATAACAGAACCTTCACATTGAAAACTCTCAGGTCTACCTTAGCCATTCTCCTGCTAAAAAGTTATTTCTTGACCCTCATGGAGACCTGTGTAACTCTCTCCTTTAGGCACATTTTCATGACATTTAGAGGAATCAAGATGTTGTGATCTGGGAGACTTTCCCCTCTTTATGATTTGCATGTACTCCTACTACCAAGCATGTTAAACCAAGAGTTTGCATTTTCCTGCCTTGTTTTTATACTTAAGGGAAAGGACCATGGCATCCTTCGAGCCCTTAACCAGTGCCTGACAGCAAGTCCTCATTATGTGTTTAGTGGATGGATGGATGGATGGATGGATGAGTGGATGGAAGGAAGGAAGTATGGGGGGATGGATGGGTAAATGGACAGAAGGACAGTCAGATGGATGCATATATGGGTACAAAGGAAGATGCATAGATAAATGTCCAGAAGGACAGGTGATCAGGTGGGTGGCTGGCTGGATAGATGGATGGATAGAAAGAAGGGAGGGAGGAAGGAAGGAAAAAAAGGAAGAACTGGAAGATAGATGGATAAAGGGACAGAATGATGGTTGGTCAGATGGTTGGTGGGATGCTTGGACAGGTAGAGAGAGGTGGATGGATTGGTGAAATTGATGATTGTCTTCCTTTGGACAGGGCCCACGTTTTCCTTATCTAACGTGTCTCCCCCCTCCCTCTCTCTCTCAGGGCCAGCTTGCAAGATCTGCTGGGCCCAGGAAGGGGGTCTGACTTGGCTTGCCTCTCTGCCTAGGTAGACATGTTTTCCTATGGGATGGTGCTCTATGAGTTGCTGTCAGGACAGCGGCCTGCGCTGGGCCAGCACCAGCTTCAGATTGCCAAGAAGCTGTCCAAGGGCATCCGCCCGGTTCTGGGGCAGCTGGAGGAAGTGCAGTTCCATCGACTCCAGGCGCTTATGATGGAGTGCTGGGACACAAAGCCTGAGAAGGTACCTGGGGGCACAGGGCCTGGGGGCCTGGCAGCTCCTGCCAGCTGGTGGAGGCTATGGGTCTCCAGAGTGCACATGTATGGCTGCCTGCCCACCCTTCACTGAGGGTCTAGAACAAATTGGGCAACCCTTTTCTGCTCATCTCTTCTACAAAGAGATATGTATTGCTTCTAATACATCCAGTTCATTTTCTTTGAGTGGGTGTCACTCTCAGGAAAAATGAAGTTTCTTTTCCTCCCCAACTTTTGTGTTACATCATCATGCGAATAAAGCAAACCTTTATAGTGATACAGCCCCCATCCAAGAGCAGAGAGAATGTACGTATCTCTTTTTAAAGTATGGGAAGAAAGTTTGCTCATGAGAAGCAGGAGCCGTATTATCATTTTGAAGCTAGTTGTTTTGGGAAGAGACCAATGGTTTCAAGGTTAAAACTTATTTATCAAATTAGATGATGCTAGTTTAATGTATGGAGAGTAAATGAGGTCTGAGAAAAAATATTTTCCAGATTTTGTGTCCCCTGGGCATGGGGGTTGGAATATCAGAGTTTAGGCTAACCTGACCACCTGACTTTAAGTTGCCATGGATAACGGTGACCCAGACCCTGGAAGGGTTTGTTTCTGGTATCTGAAGTTGTTTGGGCCTCTTGTTTTGATTGGGTGCTGAATAAGCAGATTCCACTTCTTCCTTCCTGGTTCAAGACCCTTAGTTTCAAGGAAAGAACGGGCATCCATCTGGTTGTAAGTGACCCTTGCTTATGACCCTGCTGGCCTCTCTCCCTCAGCGACCACTGGCCCTGGCAGTGGTGAGCCAGATGAAGGACCCAACCTTTGCAACCTTCATGTACCAGCTGCCCTGCGGGAAGCAGACGGCCTTCTTCTCGTCCCAGGGCCAGGAGTACATGGTGGTGTTCTGGGATGGGAAAGAGGAGTCCAGGTAACGTCTGAGGCCTACCGTGCCCTGCTGGTATCAGAATGCGGGGGGGTGACCGTGGACTTGGGGAGCAGTCATTGATGACCGTGGTGAGAGATGTTTAGTGGACAGTGGGTTGAAAGCCTGATGGAGTCTGCTTGAGAGAGAAAACAGTCCATAGACATGCACATGTGAGTTTGTGGATAAGAGAAGCAGAGAACATGTGATGTCTGCCAGGGACATGGGGGGCGGGGGTCAAAGGAGGGTTTTGTTTTAAGATGGGAGTTATTTGCAGCTTGATGGTAGAGGAAGTAAATGATGCTGGGGGTCAGGAAGAGAGGAAGGTACTGGAGCGGAGTTGCTGAGTAGAGAGAAGGGAAGGGGTCCCAGGAACAAGCAAGAGGGATGCCCTTAAATAAGAATTCATGCCCCCTCCCCACCTTCCAGGTGCATCTCTTTTTCTTAGTGATGTGGCAGGAAGGACAGGGACATTGGGGAAGGGCTTTGCGTATTCGAGGAGAATGACAGAGAGGCCAGGGACTTGGAAAGGTAGCATCAGAGACTTAGCAGAAAAGCACCATCCTGTGTGAGACCCTTCAGTCCTGGCCAGAGGTGTGGCCTCTCCCACCTACCTAGAGTGACATCTTCAGAAGCAAGAGAGCATTTCACGTCACGAATAGTCTTCTAGGAAGCCTAGTGCAACATTTGCAGGTGCTCAAATCTGATAAGGCTTAGGTAAAGCAGAGCTTAAGATGCAATGAGATAAATGGAAGGGACTTTGCCATTTCCCTAGGTCACTATTGGTAAGGTTTTCATCAGGTTTTATGTCACTGGGACTGAGTGTTCTGACATAAGACGTGCTCTAAGAAAAACAAAAATGTCCTAAAAAATAAAAATAAAAAAATATGTAAAAAGTGTATACATATATGTCCACATATATGTAAAAAATACATATATATGTAGGTGTGTATATACATATACACACAGTCAGTAATTATAATGTCGGTGGTAGTGTTGCTATTTTAAGGCATTGCTTATAATTGTAGGGTAAAGTTAATGAGTAATTATGTTGGTGCCATGCATTGCAAATTGTGATACTCAGCATGCAAAATATAAAAGATAGGTTAAATGAAAATCCTGTAGTTCTGAATTTAAATTGGATGGATTTGTGAGTATTTTAGCTTTAAGAAAAATGAACTTATATTTCATAGCTCTGCCCATTGAAAGGGCCTAGAAACAATGACCAACCAAATACTAGTGAGCACCCCTAGGATGCAGATGGTGGTCTCTTAGTGCCAAGGGGAACCAAGGCTTATTGGAGAAGTGGCTGACTCCAGATTTGGGGCAGGAAGTGGACCTGAAACATCTGACACACTGGAAACAAGGATGCCATCAGAGACTTGTGAGGGTGGATCAAAGGGACTCAGGAGCCAATCTGAATAGGTTCCCACTGGCCAAAGATAGGGCAACCAAGGATCAGTAAGAATAAATATCTGCAATGAATTGAGACACATCAAATTGTTTAAATTCATTAGTTTCTAATGCTACTTAATAAAAAATAATAATTTAAAATTTTTTTAACTTATAAAACTCCTCATTGATCATCATTGGAGGCTCCTAGGGAACAAACCTATTATTTTGAAAGCTAGTCTATACAGAAAGAATCAAGGTTTTATTCTGCCTTTCCTATGTGAACTGTGCCCCACAGAAGCTAGCAAAAGAGATGATAGGAGGAAGTTTTTCTTTTTAGAGTAAATGAAGCTAATAAATGAAGAAGAAATGCTAGAATTAGAGTGTCAGCATTTTGTAATCTCTATTGAAATAATGGATGTAGGCAGTTGTCATTAATGATCACAAAAGGAGCGAGAACCAGACATTGTGTGCCTCTCAATAGAAGTACACAACCCCAATGAGGAAGTATTCTTGCCTAAAAATTCAGATGTAATCTAATCAAGACTCCAGATCGGGGACAGGGGAATGAGGTAGATGAAACCCTGGGATGCAGGAACTCCACAGGACACCTCCCAGTGTCTTCATCACATGACCTGCTAGGGGAGAAAGAGAAAGAGGGAAGGAAAACCTATCAAAAGACTGAGACATAAAAATCAGTGGAAATGTGAGCTTTCTTTCACTGCTGATTCAAGCAAACTGAAAACAATAATGAGAGAGTTGGGGAAGTTTGAATACTGGATATTCATATTAAGGAATTATTTTCTCTTAGGTGGGGTCATGCATTGTGTTTAGGTTTCTAATCATCTTTTTTTTCTAATCATCTTTTAGAGATAAATGCAGAAACATTATAGATAAAAGATGATTTGGGGGATTTGCTTCATAAGAATCTGGGGAGAGAAAAAAAATGGATGGGGGCAGAGATGAACTGACATGGCCATACGGTGATAATTACTGAAGCTGGGTGATGGGCACATGCTCTGTGATATGCACACTGTGAAAAAGAAGAAATGAGGGAGAGATTTATAGGTGGGGCCTGGGCCCTTTGGTTTGAATGACAGCACATGGTTTTCAAACTCCTTTATGGGCACAGCATCCCGATATCACAATGCTTTTGGTGGAATGTCACAATCTCAGAAGACCAGGAAATATAGGCATATTGCCTATCATGAAAATAAAGCCCTCTTACTATTAAAGAGTATAAATGTACACATAGAATAAATTGAAATGCTCACCAGTGTATATAAAAATAAACCCAATTTTCCCGTCAATATTTATTTCCTCAACAGACTCTGTAAAATCTTTTAAACAAATAGAGAAAATTTTAAATTATTAATTTTTACTTCAGGGATTTTTATAAATCAGTGGAAAAAAATACTAAAATCCAATAGTAAATAGGCAAGGAACATAAGTATCCTTTGAAAAAAGGTACACAGAGAACAATGAACATATTTTTTAACAATTGAACTTACTGGTAATCAAAGAAATATAAATTCAATCTGCAAGATAACTTTTTTTTCTTGCTCATCATGTTGGCAAACTTTTTTTTCAAAGATAATAATGGATGCTACTGAGGGTGGGTCATACCTTACTGGTGAACATCTAAATTTGCACATCTGTCTGAAAACCAATTTGTCAGTATGTCTTAAATGGCTTCGAGATACTTATACCCTTTGACCCAGTGATTGCCGGTCTAGGAACCTTTCCCAAGGTTGCAGGGATGTTGGGGTGCTCAGTGCTGCTTCTGGCATGGACCCTGCTCCACCCCACCACCCAGCAATACTTTCTTCACCTTCTCAGTCTTACAGACTCACCCAGGATATTGGAGACAATACTGCTTAGAGCTGTAAAAGCTTATCTCCAGAGGGAAGGGGAAGCCTCTCTCTGTGACTTGGGAGGGTTTTAAAAGCTCACCCCCCAGCCTAAAGAAGGGGCAAGCTCACTGGAGGGTGAGGGGAAGAAATTATGGGCAGAAGCACAAAGGGCAGTGAGCCTGGGAAGTGAGTGGAGAGGGAAATGAGTCCGAGACCATCCTGAATTAAGGAAGGGAAGTGGGTGAGAAGAAAGCGGGGACGTGCAGAAAACAGGATACACATAACAAAATTCTTGTTGGATGGAATAGGTGTGTGTTATCCTTTAAGTTTCTCTATATTTTTAATTTTTTCCAAGTTAAATGTAAAGTTATTTATAATATCCTAGTTTTATTTTTTCAATGCATAGAAAAAAGACTGGAGAAAAAGGGGGGAATATAACTTTGGAGAAAGTTTTCATCTGCTGATTTTTCACTCATCTCTCATCATTTGCGAATACACGTTATCAGTCAACAGTGGCAAGGGTTTACAAACTTTGATGGCAGAAAAATGTTACATTGAGAACTGCTATCCACTCACTTGACTTATTCCCTTGGACTGGGGAAAAGATCTGTGTGGCCTGGGTGAATAATCGACCCCTGCCCCAGCTGCAGTCTTCCCTCCAGGCAGTGAGCATGCTGGATACCTATCAAGGACGGTGGGGAGATGGCGATGCTGGGGAACATTGGGGAGGCGGGTGAGTGAAGGGCCACTCTCATAAACAACAGTTTGTTAGTTCTCAGAGCACTTATGTTGGGGGCCCGTTTTGAGACCCCCAGTCTACTCTGAAGTTCCCCCATCTGTCTCTGGTTGACCTGAGGTACTCTGCTGTGTGTGTGTGGCGGGGGCGCAGGGGGGAGACATGGCCAGTGGGAGGGCAGGGAGCGGCCTTCGTGCAGGTACAGCCCCCTGGTGTCCCTTCACGCTGTGGGCAACTTTTTGAGCCCTCAAAGGTCACAGAAAGAGGAGGGTCTTTCTTCTGCTTGGGAATGGCTTTTCTCTGCCCAAATGTTCAAGTATTACCAGGCAGACAGAACCAGGCTCTTCCCCAGACATGAACAGTCCTTGAGTCTCTTAAAACATGCGAAATTGGACCCTGGGCTGGAAGGGGTGGACAAGGCCCACAGCTGATGTCCTCCTCCAAAGCTGCTACAGGCCAGGCCAGGGAGAGGGAGGCCTGAGCTGACTGCACAGTTGTTGCTGATTGTAGGAACTACACGGTGGTGAACGCGGAGAAGGGCCTCCTGGAAGTGCAGCGCGTGAGCTGTGCGGGCATGAAGCTGAGCTGCCAGCTCAAGGTCCAGAACTCTCTGTGGACGGCCACTGAGGTAACCACCCCCCTGCAGGGCTCTCATCGAGGTGGGCGACACCAGCCCCTGGGGGGGTCTCATTTAGCAACTAAATATGCAGGACACCCAGGTACATTTGAATTTCAGATTTAACCCCAGCCCACAACTGTGAGACCCCAGAGCAATGCCAGCAGCCCTGTGAACAAGCAGCATCTCTGGGATTCAGCTAAGTGTCAAGTGCAAAATCCCGGCAAGAAGAGAACCCCAGCAGGTTGGCGAAGTGACTGGGTTTCTTATAACATTGCCTGTCTACACAGCAAATCCACTCAGCTCTGAGGCCTCGTGCCTTCATGTAAAAAGGTCAGCAGAAGGTGCAAGGAACTGTCTTCTGAGAACTCCAGAGAGGAGTGCCCCAAAACAAATGCTCTGAAGCTACTGGGTGGGGGTGTATGAACTGGTGCAGGCTTTACAGATGGCAAGTATGGTTCAAATATGCATCAGAAATCTCAAAAATATTTGTACCATGTAAGCCTCTGCAATTTTAGCTTTAAGAGTTTGTTCTAAGGAAAAAACCAAGACACACACACGCACACACACTCAGACTAGATAGGTATATAAGAATGCTCATTCCAGTATAATTCATAGTAGTAAAGACTTGAACAGAATAAACATCTGACAACAGATGAGCCAAATTCTGAGCGATAGACATGCATCATACCCTCACAGACCAGGTAGGACAGGGCCTCTGCCTGCACTGATCATCCTGGGAGAAGAAAAGTGTGGAAACAGCATAGAAGTGTGGTCCCACTGTTGGGAACACGCACACACACCAATACCCACGGAAAACTGAAAGTCTGGGCCCCAAATCCCAAAAGTGGCTTTCTCTGGGTATTGGAGTATGGGCGATTTTGTTTTTCTTCAGTATATTCTGTAGTTTTCCAAGTTTTTACAAAGAACAGAAATATGAAAACAACCAACCAGAAAGCCTCAATAAGTTACTTTCCAAGGCGTAAAGGGCCTTCTGAGACCGAGTGCACCCTAGGAACCGGCAGGCCTGTTGCAGCCCAGCTCTCATGTTTTTTTTGTTTGGTTTTCTTTGGTTTATTAAGTCTTTATTGAATTTGTTACAATATTGCTTCTGTTTTATGTTTTGGTTTTTTGGCCGTGAGGCATGTGGGATCTTAGCTCCCTGACCAGGGATCGAATCCATACCCCCTGCGTTGGAAGGCAAAGTCTTAACCACTGGACCGCCAGGGAAGTCCCCCAGCTCTCATGTTGACTGTCTCCTCCACAGGACCAGAAGATCTACATCTACAGCCTCAAGGGCATGTGTCCCTTGAACACGCCTCAACGGGCTTTGGACACCCCAGCCATCGTCACCTGCTTCTTGGCGGTGCCTGTTATAAAAAAGGTGAGGTAAGGGGGAGGTGGTGCCTAGGTCTCTGATTCTCCCTTCCCCATTCCATTGGGCTGGTGGGGAGGGAGCAGAGCCATGCTCTTCTGGATCACCAAGCCTAGGTCACAGTCAGCCTTAGAGAGACAGGAGATCGGGGCCATCATTAGTGGGCTAAGGGGAAAGCTTGCATTCTGCATGCATATGCCACAGCCCCAGTTCAGTTGAGATGCTTTTCTGGTGCAACTGGTGTCAAGGAGCAGTTGGCATGTGTGCCCTTCCCCTTCTGAGAGCAGGGACCTCAGGAGCCTGGCCCAGCACCTCCCACAGCCACTTGGTCACCGGGCCCTGGCAGGCCGCCACCCCTGTCAGACAGCCAGCTCCCCTCCCCCTTCAGCTCTGCCTCCTCTGGAGTGCTCAGCCTCAGTCCCAGAACTCAGTCCCTCTTTGTCCAGCATGGCCCTGAAGACTCAACACCTCAACTTCTAGCCCCTGCCTTTCTCAAATGAGTCTGCGAGTGGTGCCCTCCCCAGCCCTGGGCCCCGGCAGGGCTGCTGATCCTCAGGATCAGACCCAGCCCACAGGGCCTGCCAGGGCGAACCCCCCGCTGCCCCCTCACACCCCTCCCCACCCAGCACCGCACTCTGAGCAGGCCCTTCCCTCCAGAATTGACCCTGCCGCTCAACACCTCTTCCTCTTCATTTCTGAAGATCAAGCGCCATGACCACCCCCCCAAGAAGCTGCCCCTACCCTCGCCCCAGCTCCTCAGTGGCGTCCCCAAGGCTTCTCTGGCCTCCAGAACCCCTTTGTGGGCCCTGAGGCCCCTGTTTGTGCAGCTCCCTGCTCGAAGGGTCATTATTGGTGAGGCTTTGTTAAAACATGTTGGCTATTATCATCTGATTCCAGTTCTCCCACCTGCAAAATGGGTGTAAAAGAGATTGAGAGGAGGATCTCTGGGCATAACATACCCAAATCTCTGGGCCAGCACACTGAGTAAATTTGAGCATTATTACTACTTCCTGACAATCGTGACATATATGCACTCTCCTCTCCACCCCTCTACAGTTTCATTTCTTAAGAAACTGAGATCAGGGACTTCCCTGGTGGCTCAGTGGTTTAGAATCCACCTGCCAATGCAGGGGACAGAGGTTCGATCCCTGGGCCAGGAAGATCCCACATGCCGCACACGGAGCAACTAAGCCCGTATGCCACAACTACTGAGCCTGTGTGCCACAACTACCGAGCCTGTGTGCCGCAACTACTGAAGCCCCCGCACCTAGAGCCCATGCTCCGCAACAAGAGAAGCCACTGCAATGAGAAGCCCGCACACCACAACAAAGAGTAGCCCCCGCTCGCCACAACTAGAGAAAGCCCGCACGCAGCAACGAAGACCCAACACAGCCAAAAATAAATAAATAAATTTATTTATTTAAAAAAAATAGAAACTGAAATCAACCTTAGAGTCATTTTTGACTGTGGCCCCACGGGCAACTGGGGAGCTCGGGACCTGGTTGCACTGAAGCACAGAACTCAACACAAAGTGTTATTTAAAGCCATGGCTGGCCAGAGCCCCAAGCCAGGGCACCACCACCCGCTCGACCGGCTGGAATAAAGCTGGCTCTGTGCAGAGCCTCCCTGCCAGTCTGCCCCTCAGAGGCCATGCTGCCCTGTGGCCACGGGTGACAGACCCCTGCATTCTTGCACGCACACATCCACACCCATCTGGGATGTGGGACTCACCGCCTGGCTGGGGCCCAGAGCCGGGACTGATAGAGACCTTGCTCCTATTTGCTTTGGCTGTTTTCTTTCTTTGAATCCTGAAGGTGGATTTCAGTAAGCTAGAGGCTGGTTCACTCATCACCTTGGATAGCCCAACTTCCCAGCTCCCAACAAGGGGGCTTTCTGCTGCTCACCCTCCCTGGCACAAGGCCCACGTCTCTGCTGTCTCCCAGCTCTGGCTTTGTTCTCCTGAACTCTTCCTGGCCACCCCCCAACCCCACCCAGGCGTCTAGGCTGCTAAGCTGCTCTCCATTCCCAGCTCCGCACAGATGCTCCGAGGAGGCCTGGGCTGGGCCCAGCATTCAGCACAGTCTCTGCAACTTTGGCCTCTGCCTGATGACCTCTGGTGGTTGTAGAAGAGCACATGCTTCATTGCGGGGGCAGGAGACACCCCAAGACCCCATCATTGCCTAAACCACAGGCATTTCAGAGTAGATGTAGTAAGCGGGGAATGTGGCATAGTGGCCAAAAAGTGCCTCCACAAGAGGGTTGAATTTGGAAGTGATTTCTTCAAGAATTAGTTCAGCAGCATGTGTTGTGACTTGAGCATAAAACTGGGGGGAGTCACAGAGGTGACTGGGACTCAGCCCTTCCCTGTGCAGGCCAGTGCCAGGGGCAGTGGTGGGCACGCAGACCCAGGCCTGCTCTTACGGAGCACCCGGCTTGTGGGGCAGCAGGCAGGAGGCCAAGAGCAGACCCATAGGGTGTCCACAACTGCTGTCACCTTAAGGAGCAGATTTCAGGGGAAGGAGGGCGCCACATCCTGCCTCAGAAGGAGGCCCTGGTGACCTGAAGGAGAAGGCAGCTCCCTCCTGCTGGCATTGCAAGAAGCCCAGGTTGGGCTTCCCTGGTGGCGCAGTGGTTGAGAGTCCACCTGCCGATGCAGGGGGGGCAGGTTTGCGCCCCGGTCCGGGAAGATCCCACATGCCGCAGAGTGGCTGGGCCCGTGAGCCATAGCCGCTGAGCCTGCGCGTCCGCAACGGGAGAGGCCCGCGTACCGCAAAAAAAAAAAAAACCCAGGCTGACAAAAGGCAAGCTGTGTGGTCCAGGCAACATGTGCCCCTTGCTCGGGTGCCATGGACCTTTTTCCTCCTGCTCACAGGAGGGGGGATGGGTGTGGCTTTTCTGGGCCTGAGCTGCACCTCCTTTGGGAGCGTACCCAGAAGCTCCTGCTGGCAGCCGCTGCCTTTTTAGGAGCTGGCGTCTCCAGGAAGTGCTGGTAGAAAGCGCATGCCCACCTAGAGTACGTGCAGAGATGAGTCTTGCACCGACTGTTTCTGTCCCGGGTGCGCGAGACGCAAGGGCATCAAGCATCCCTGTCTTCTCCCCGCAGAATTCCTACCTGGTGCTGGCAGGCCTGGCTGATGGGCTTGTGGCGGTGTTTCCCATGGTGCACGGCGCCCCAGACCACAGCTGCTCCTACCTGTGCTCACACACAGCCAACAGGTCCAAGTTCAGCATCCCAGACGAAGACGCGAGGCAGAACCCCTACCCCGTGAAGGCCATGGAGGTGGTCAACAGTGGATCCGAGGTCTGGTATAGCAACGGGCCGGGCCTGCTGGTCATCGACTGCGTGGCCCTGGAGATCAGCAGGCGGCTGGAGCCCTACTCAGCCCCTTCGGTGGTCACGTCAGTCGTGTGCGGCTCTGAGTGCCATGGGGAGGAGGTCGTCTGGTGCCTGGACGACAGGGCCAACTGCTTGGTGATGTACCACTCCGCCACCTACCAGCTGTGCGCCCGATACTTCTGCGGGGACCCCAGCCCCCTCAGGGACGTGTTTCCCGTGCACCCAATGGGCCTGGAGCCCCTGGACTGCTCCACAGCCAGCCCAAAGGAGCCCAAGAAGGACTGCATTGCAGACATGAGCATCATGTACAGTGAGGAGCTGGGCACGCAGATCCTGACCCACCAGGACTCGCTGACTGACTACTGCTCTATGTCCTCCTACTCCTCGTCTCCACCCCTCCAGGTGCCCACGTCCCTTGCAAGCCTACCCTGCTCCCCCGCAAGCTCTTCCAGCTTGCCTTTCTCCACTGACTGCGAGGACACCAGCAGGCTGCTCAAGCCCACCACGGGCTCTGACAGGTCTGAGCATGACCTGAGCCCCGTGGATGGCGAGGCGTTCAGCCAGCACCTGCAGGCTGTGAAGATCCTTGCCGTGAAAGATGTCATCTGGGTCCCCAGGTAGGTTTCCCAACAGGGAGTACCATCCTGCACCGCCCACTGCTCTTGCTTTGGGGGCAGAGTGAGGGGAACCTTAAGGTACTGTCAAGATCCATCAGGAGCTATTCCCTCTCTTCTGGAACTGGAGGGAATCTCTTTAGCAAATCTAAGAAGGGCTGCACGAAAGCCCATCAGCCCTCCAGAGAACTCAGGGCACCACAAAGGAGAGCCACGGTCAGGTTTCCTACTGGGAAAGGCCTCCTCGCCCTGCTCCGGGGCCCTCTCGGTAACTCAATCCATTTGCAGAAGCTGCGTTTGTTCCCGTGCCTTTCTGCACACCAGCTCTGTTTCCCCTGGAGAGCACAGCCCTAGACAAACGGTTCCCCTTCTGGGTTTTGGTTTCTTAGGCGTGGTGGAGATGTTATCGTCATTGGCTTGGAGAAGGATGCAGGAACCCAGCGGGGCCGAGTCATTGCTGTCTTGAAAGCCCGAGAGTTGACTCCACACGGGTAAGACTGAGGGCAGCTCCTAGAGAACCCAGGGTGTGGCATAGGGAATCGAGGTCTCACTGCCCCCTCCTGCATGATGGCCGCCACCCTTCTGTCCTCCACCAATAAACACGGTGTCCACCACTGTGGCCATAGACAGAGGACAAACAGGCAGCTCCTAGGGGATCAGCAAATACCAGCTGAACCAGCCATCACCCACTGGTCATGGCTGCCTGTTTTTGGGGTGCCCAGAGCACCTGTGGACCAACTGCCCTGCCTGGGGTATGCCTCCAAGCTCAGCTGCAGTTGAAATGGGGATCCAGTTGATTCCCCGTCCCTCCTGCCAAACAAGAGAGCCCTTCCTGAGGTGCCTCTCCTCCCATACAGCACCAGGTGGAGCCGCACAGCCAGACCACACCAACCTTTGCCATGCCTACCCTCGCCATGCCCATTCCCAGGCTCAGCTGTACCCATCTGCTGGGGGTCCCACCAGGAGGCAGGCCAGACTCCATTGTGAGGGTCATGCTGGGCAGGACAGCCTGTCCAGACACAATCTGCCTGACTATAGAGATGGGAGGCTGGTGCCAGCCAGTGTTGGAGTCGTCAGGCAGCTGGCAATGTCCACACCCCTCACTTTGCTGAGTCCCACATGGTTAATCTCCCTTATGGAGAAATCGCATTCAGCCTGTTTTCCCCAGAGTAGGATGATGACAGAGGAAATGTCTGTGGCACCCGGGCCAGTGACCCTTGCCCTGCAAGTGATACTGGAGACAAGAGCTGGGTTTGCTGCTGAGCACCAGCTGAGTTTGTGGGCGGCAGTAGTTCCCAGATCGCAGGTCAGGCTTCCATGGAAGCAAGCAGGTCTGTAGAGCCCGGGTCTGTTGACCTCAGAGTGCCCACCATTAGTTCCCCTGAATTTTCTCCTGGTGTTGTTTTTCCTATTTGCCCCCCAAAGACAGGTTTACCAAGAGCCAGGCACACTCACTGGAGGGAGAAAGCAGCCCAGGCAGCCAGCAAAAGGGAGGCCAGCTTTTTGAGATGCACCTGAGACGTTTATTCCCTTGGCAAATAGCTACCAAGTGCCTGAGACATGCAAGGCCTGAGGAAGTGGAGGCCCCTGCACGTTCCAGTTTACATGCTGGCCTCAGTGCCAGGCAGGGCACACGGCAGTGTGTGCTCGGAGGTGGGACACACAGCCCCGCAGAGGCCCAGAAGGAAACTTGCAGTGTATGCCCGGATCATGCAAAACAATCCACAGGCTCAAAAAAAATGTACATAGTTAGGACTTGTTGGTACAGGTTTTTTGCCTAATATATTGCCCTGTATTTCTTAAGTATGTGGAAACTTAGAGAGGGAGAAGAATCATGCCTGGGCTGGGTGGCAAGGAAATTGAGTTAAAGCTTAAAATCTGTCATGGACCATTGATGAGCAAGAATTATTAGGTAGAATTGATAATTCTGTCCTCCCTCAGCATCTGCAGGGGGTTGTTTCCAGGACCTCTGCAGATACAAAAATCCGAGGATGCTCAAGTCCTTGTATGTAAGATGGCACAGTACAGTCAGCCCTCCGTATCTGAGGATGCCAAACCTGTGGACACAGAGGGCTGACCATTTTTTCTGGGCTCTTTGGGGTCTGAGGTGCATTAGGGAGGATACCTGCTCTGAGGTGAACCTGAAATGATGCCCTAGGCCCCTTTTTAGACTTTAGAAAGACTGCCCACAGGCTGGATCACAGAGAGAGAAGCAGTGTGTCCCAGCACATTGGTGGTGCCAGGCTGGGGTGCACAGATGCCCCCTTAACCAGGCTGTGTCCTCCGAAAAGGTGCAGGGTGAGGGTCACAGCCCCGACCAAGTGGGGACCCCTGTGGGTTTTCTCAGACCCTCTCTCTCTGCAGGGTGCTTGTGGATGCTGCCGTAGTGGCAAAGGACACAGTTGTGTGCGGCTTTGAGAATGAAAAGCTGGAGTGGTGCCTGGCTGTCTGGAGGGGCTGGGGCACCCGGGAGTTTGACATTTTCTACCAGTCCTATGAGGAGCTGGGCCGGCTGGAGAATTGCATGCGGAAGAGAAGGTAATTCCTGTGAAATGAGCATTTCTCGGACCTGGACAGCATGGGCCAGCAGCCTGACCTCTCCACCTGCAGCCTGTAGCCCTCTAAAGACCCAGGAGGCGGACTGGGTTCTCCTCTGAACCACTTGCTGCTAAGAAGTGCTGAGAAGTTCCCACCCCGCCCAGGTGGGGGGGTTGAGGGTTTTCCTATTCTAGGGCTGAGTTCCCTGGATACCCCCATCCCCCCAATGCTGGTTTTACAGCCCAAGGGAAGACGGTGGGGTCTGATTGGGCCAAAGTCCCCCTGCCTCTTCCATCCACTCTCAGGGCTGGGCTGGGTCACACGAAGTGGGGCTGGGCCTTGCTGGCATAATGGGCCTCCCCACTTTCACCCCCAGGTCTGGGGTGGAATTACACTAGGGGTTCTCAGTTGGGGAGCAGTTCGGGGCAGGGAGGGAGGAGGGCTGTGACCCCTGCCCCTTCCCCAGGTGGCTCACAGGCTCTCAGCACATTTCTCAAGCTCCTGAGTCCCCGGGGCCCGGGGCCCCGCTCGGGCAGGCTGAGATCAGATGTCCCCGCTTGGGAAAGTCTCTGTGTGAAAAGCCTTAGAAGGACCCCAGCGAGGAGCACTGCCCAATATGGGGAATGAATGAGTTTCTTTAAGTGACAGGGCTGGAAAGCCAAGAGCCAACACAGGGCCGAGAGCACCGACTCAGCCTTTACATTCCTCTTCTGTCGACAGAAGGCAGAGAGACTCAATCATCAGGACTTGAGAAAGGGCCTGTGTTTACAGGTTTGTGAAATAAATTTGGATGCAGCTGGAGCATAAACCCTGTTTGCACATAATAATCTTGTTTATCACTTTAACAAGTTAAGTCATATCTCAATGGTTAGGACTCTGTGAAATCACATCATATGAGGCTTATATCAAATTATGTATTTACTACGCAACACATACAGCAGAGTAAAAAAGTGAAATTGTTAACAAGGGGATGTATGGGTATGATGGCAAGAACTTTCATAAATTGTGCACACACTTGCATGTACACACCTATGCACAAATGTTCACATCGTTACCAAGAGTAACCATTTGAGGCTGCTTAACCCAGAACAGGAGTGTGAATGTGAGATCATCCTCCAGTACAAGCTGTTGACCTTTTTCTAAAATTAAATTATAAAAATCAAACAAGATTTTGCTTGTGTATGTGAGCAAATGTGATTCCTTTCATCTCAAGAGTGAAGTCATGGCTTTCTGTCTGTAGAGTACATGTAATAACAGCGCAGACTCTTCCCACCCAGGCCCACTCACTGCCCCAGTGGAAGGGGCAGCCCCTCCTTGGCCCATGGCAAGGCTTCCCCTAAGCAGTTTCCGTGGGCAGAGATGGACTGTGGTCTCCCCACTTCCTTTTAGTGGCCTCAGGGGGGCTAAGGGTCTGAGCCTCCCCATGTCACAGCCATTGGCCCCTCAGCAGTTTCTTGGAGGTCACCACTCCCCCTTTCTTCTCATCTCCGCACCCGATAGCTGCCTAGTTAACTTCTCAAATGCAAACTGGGTCCTCTGCCCCAAACCTCTGGTTCACATCCCCCGCAGCCAGACTGCTCTGAGACACTCAGGGCCCCACGATCGGGCCCCAGCCTGCCTTTCCACACTCGCCCAGCCCCAGGACTAGCAGAAGCTGCAGTCAGCGGAGGCAGGAGCTCAGCTCGTGGCCTCTCAGAGCCAGCTGAGGGGGCTTCTTCACAAACTTAGAAACCATACGGAAATGGCCCATGAACTTGAATACCTAAAACTTAGACACTTAAGTGGAAAAATTACCACAAACTCAAAAGACGGACAATCAGGAAAAATATATTTGTAACAAAAATGAGAGACAAATAGTTGGTTTATCTTTTAAACGAAGAGTTTGTACCTATCGATGAAAAAGAGAAAACGTGAGAGGAAAACAGGTAGAGGATATAACACTCAACCTCACCCAACAGTAAGATGATAGTCATGGAGACAAAAATAAAATGCTATTTATGGCCCTCATGTTGGCATCCACATGGAGCTCTGAGGGCACCAGGCAGAAGGACCAGCACCGCAGAGGCCCTGTGGTGGGATGAGCTGCTGTGCTGGAGGGCAGGTGAGAAGTGGGTGTGGCTGGAGCATTTGGTGGGAAGGGAGATTGCGGAGAGGGCGGACAAGGCATAGCATCAGAGGCGTGGGTACCCATCGAAGCAACTGGGGTATTAGCAGGGGTATTCGATGATCTATTTTTTTATTTTTATTTTTTAATTAATTAATATATATATATATATATATATATATTTTTTTTTTTGGCTGCACTGGGTCTTTGTTGCTGCAGGCGAGCTTTCTCTAGTTGCAGCAAGTGGGGATTACTTACTCTTTGTTGCGGTCCGCGGGCTTCTCATTGCCGTGGCTTCTCTTGTCGTAGAGCACAGGCTCTAGGGCATGCAGTCTTCAGTAGTTGTGGTGTGCGGGCTTCAGTAGTTGTGGCTCACAGGCCCTAGAGCGCAAGCTCAGTAGTTGTGGCACACGGGCTTAGTTGCTCCACGGTATATGGGATTTTCCCCGACCATGGATTGAACCCGTGTCCCCTGCACTGGCAGGCAGATTCTTAGCCACTGCGCCACCAGGGAAGTCCCTGATCTAACTGTCTTTAAAAATCACTTTGGCTGCTGAGTGGAGGATGGACTAAAGGGGAGGCACTCTACAATGGGGCCGCTCCTTCAAGGGCATTTGGGCTGTATCTACCTAAATTTCAAACATACATACCCCAAGACCTTACCCTCGCAGTCCCACTAAATATTTGATCCTTAACTTCTGTGAAAATGTTCCAAGATATAGAACAAGGATGTCACTGCAACATTGCTTATAATGGTCCCAAACAAGTGACAGCCTAAACCTCTATCAGGAAGGAAGTTGTATAATGCCTGTATCTCCAATAGTGCCATACTCTGCAGCCTTTCAGAGACGGGGCAGTGCTAATGGTGCTGGTCTGACGTGTCCTCTGAGGTATAATAAATGAGTTGTTTTTATAAAAAGCAACTTGAAGTACAGTGTGTATAGAGTTACTACTTGCATTAAAAAAAAAAAAAGTTGTACAGCTATATGTGCATGCACAGGGAAAATACCCTTGAGGATGCCCAGGACTCAGGTAGACATTTGTTGCCCCTGGGGAGGAGAACTGAGGAGTAAGCCCTTTATTTTTACTTTATACCTTCCTCGGCACTGTTTGAATTGTAAAATAGCCTTCTTAGGAAGGCTAAGCCAGGCTGGACCCAGGAAGGGCACACCTTGGCTTTGGTGTCAAGAGGTAATGGGAAGCCCCCCTATGTCCCCTCTCCTCCGTGAAGGCACCTGATCCCATCGAGGGGGTCAGGTTCCAGGGGCAGGGCCAACAATCTGTCATGTCCTTCTGACCCCGGGGCCATGGCTGAACCAGAACTCACCCTGGCTGTCTTGCAGATGCAGGCAGAGTTCTGGGCTGAGGGCCGAGCAGAGGGACAGGCATGATGGGCTGGGGACAGTTGACCAAGATCAGTGGGCTCTGACCCCATTCCACTCTTGCCAAGAGCACATGCAGCCCAGTTGCAGGTCAGACTCCTCCCCTAGCGGAGGGCAGCCCAGCCTCTTCCCACCCTGCACCTGGGAAGCAGCAGCCTTTCTGATGACTGGTTACCAGCTGCACCACCACCACCTTCCAGCGCCACCGATTGCTCAGACCTGCAGAGTCTCTGCAAGGACCCTGCCTCGTGGCAGGGGGGCGGGGGGAGCACACCAGACCCCACCTCCCTACACAGCACCTTCGAGGCTGGGAGTACATCCTGCAAAAAGCGTTCAGTGAGCCCCAAAGGGGATGCGAGGTGACACGCAAACTCCCCCAAGGCTCAGGAAAACCAGGAAACATGGAAATCCTGCCCTGGAAGGATCCACATCTTCCAGCATGTCAGGGCCTGGGGTCTCAAGTTCTCTGCACCCCTTAGTACCTGACACTATTTCCCACCCTTTGCAGAATGGAGCAGTCAAAGGGAAATGGAGGGGGTGTATTAGTTATAACGGCACTTGGAGAATCACAGAAACTGCTCGCTGCACCCACTTCCGCTCAGTAACAGACCCTGCTTTTGTTGGTGCATCAGCTCCCAGCCTCCCTTACAGGGAGCCGTGGCCTGGGACTGAGCTCAGCCAGGGGCAGTATGGAGATGCCTGAGTAGGGCTTGGGTAAGGTCCATCAAAGGGCTGACTCATCAGGAGCCTCTTTGACCCTGCCCCTGCCTCCCTGGTCCTTGCTGGAGCAAGAGGGCAGGGCTCCCCTGGGGGTGCAGGGAGGGCCTGGGAGAGTGATAGAGAGGCAGCCCTCCACGCCAGCCCTGGCTGCCTCCCTTCAGGCTCCTTGTCACCTCCTAGACAAGAAAAGTACTTTCTTGTTTAAGAAAATATTTTCCAGCTCTCTGTTACTAGGAGACAAATGCAATTCATAAACTTTCAGGTACATTTTCCACTAGCCGAAACAGAGCCCTGAGACCTAACAGGTAATGATCTGGAGCTGGTCCTAACAAGCATCTGTTCAACTTTCGGCAGAGAGACCTGAGCAACAAGGGACTGGAACATTCTGTGGCCAGACAAGCCTGAGAGCTTACTTCTGCATCGTGAGCGTTGGGTATGGCCTGTAGATCTTGTCCCTGGAGCAACCACAGTTACAGAGGTGGGTCTGGGGCTTCATCCTAGTTGTCCAAACGCCAAAACTAAGGCTGTGGCATCCTGCAAGTTTAAACCTTCTACCCCAGGCAAGCTACCCCTCCCCTGTGGCTCTGTTTTCTACTCCGTGAAATGGCCATGACAGGTCTTACCCTCCGTCAGGTTTGGTTCGGGACCAAGAGAGATAAGTATGTGACAGTCCAGCCCCACCCCTGACCTGGGGCCAAGACTCCCTCCCTGCCCCCGAGTCATGATTACCATCTCCCCTACCTGGGATGGGTACCCAGGACCCTCACCCAAGGGGGACACAAAAGTCCTCTCTGCGAA
Source organism: Phocoena phocoena (assembly GCF_963924675.1). Lineage (NCBI taxonomy): Eukaryota > Metazoa > Chordata > Mammalia > Artiodactyla > Phocoenidae > Phocoena > Phocoena phocoena. The sequence continues at coordinate 125,139,830 of NC_089220.1, read as the reverse complement.
CTGCTTAGGGGAAACACAAGCGGTTCTGTTCCTGTGAAACAGCCCAACTTTAAAAATAAATCTGCTTTTTTCTGAAGTATCAAGAAGACTTTTCCTAACACCTTTATTTGAGAATTGAGTTAAGGTGTAACACACATCACAATAGATGAAAGCTGGTGTATGGATGTTAAGAAGGCAATAGGAGGGCTTCCCTGGTGGCAGTCCGCCTGCCAATGCAGGGGACACGGATTCATGCCCCACTCCGGGAAGATCCAACATGCCGCGGAGCGGCTGGGCCCGTGAGCCATGGCTGCTGAGCCTGCGCGTCCGGAGCCTGTGCTCCGCAACAGGAGAGGCCACAACACTGAGAGGCCCACGTACCGCAAAAATAAATAAAGAAGGCAATAGGAATGTTTAGGAGTCCTGTTGGGAGCACATACTTTAAAAAATGAAATAGGAGTAATGAATAGGCACACAAATAAAATAAAATAAATTTCCACTTTGCCATCCATGGTCTGTGTCATCCTCAAGGCAATCACCAATGCTCCCCAATCTTCTGGGCCTGTGATCTGGCTGCATCTTCCTCCCCCAGCCTTCAGCAGAGGCCATGTGACTAGTTCTGGCAAACAGGGCATGGGGTGAGTGGAAGGAGTGCCCATCACCTGGTGTGAGAACACTGCATTATCTGTGTGAGACCCTCCAGGGTGCTCCCCACTCTGTCTCCAGGACCTGCAGCTATAGTTGGTCATTGTTCAATCAACCTGAGTCCTGGAGAGGTGACTCAGAGTGCCCCAACACCCCGCCATGGACACAGAGCAAGAGCAAGAAGTGAACCTTGTGGTTTGTTACCCAAGTTCACCTGGCCATCCTGCTTGATACTGGATGCCGACGTCCCATGCCCACCCCCCCCAGCAAACTCATACGTGGGTATCACGCCCTTGGCACCAGGCTCCACGGTGCTGTCCACTCTGCCTTGCTGTCTTCCCCAGACTGAGAGCTTCTCGAGAAAAGGGACAGGCAGGAGAGGTCTAAATGGGCAAAAAAGGTTCATCCTAAAAGAAAGGTAAGGCATGGGGGAACAGCACCATAATCTGTGAAACTGGGAACATCCATGTGATATCACAGCCTTCAGCTGTGAGACCAAGGGTTGGGACACTTGGTTGCCTTGAGAGGTGAGTTAGATGGCTAGGATGGGCTTTTTAAATCATGAGTGTTACTTATTTAAAAAGTAAATCAAAACTAGTATATAAAATCATCAAAAACATTTTGGAGCTCTGTCATTAAAAGTGGCTTATATAGTAGCCCTTTCATACATCACCATTCTCACATACGCCTCTAGCTCTTAGATCTGGACCTACTGCACTTCTCCACCAAAATAAAGCAGGGCTCTTTGGAAGGCAGCTGATTCCATGTCTGCACACACTCACACACATACACACAGACACACAAACACATGTACATACAAACACACACACACACAAGCATACACACACTATTTAAATAGAATGGACTTGAGGCAAGCTGGATATCCAAGGATTTCAGGGGTAGTATTCAAAGGACAAAGGGGTCCACCTTAAAGGGAGGGGCTCACTCAGGCTGAGTTGTGGTGATATGTTAACTAGTTAACTGAATAGTACGTGTTAGGGAAGCATTGACCAAAACCACCCACCTTGACCAGGCACAGTGATAACCACTTGCATCAGCTGTCTTGCAACAGGAGGTCCTGATAAGGAACATGGTGCTGCCACCAAAAACCAGGAGAATATGGGAGGGGCTGAAAGGAGGAAGGAGACACCAGTCCATATGTCCTACCAATCTCCCAGAATCCTTCTTTCTGGAATCCATCTTGGCTAAGATGTGAGCGCCACCAGGAAGAACCCTGAGTCAGACTGTGGGCCAGGCAAAGTGGCAAGAGACAACCCAGAAACTAACCCCATTACCATAAAACCTGAGTCTGTGAGCCACATGGCAGAGTAGTTCTCCTGGGTTTCCTTACCCTGCTGCTCTCCGCCCAGGCACCCCTTCCCTATAAAGTCTTTTGCTTTGTCAGCACATGTCTCCTCGGACAATTCATTTCCGAGTGTTAGACAAGAGCCCACTCTTGGGCCCCGGAAGGGGTCCCCCTTCCTGCAACACAAGTTGTAAAAAGTTGGAATGATACTGTTACTAAGTCCAAACTTGCTCTGCTCACCACACGACAAGCCAACAAGTCAGAGATGAGCTGTGGAGGCAAGGAAGACAACTTTATTTGGAAAGCTGGCAGACTAAGAAGATGGTGGGCTAGGGTCCCCAAAAAACATCTTATCAGGGTCTGGATGCCAGTTTCTTTTATAGAATCAGAGAGGGAGAGGCAGTGGGGAAGTAAAGTAAAAAGGGCCATCAGCCTTGCGAAACATCTCCTGGGAGGACCAGCCTCAGTGAGGGGATGTGTTAATTTCTTCTTTCTTGCAGCCATTCACAGGTGGGCAGGGTCAGATTGTCTCCCAGTGAGCTGAACAGAGGCACTTTAACATTCTGGCAGAGGAGCAGGCTTCCCTGAGGCAGGGTATGATTATAATAACAAAAGCAACGAAAAGCAAAGTTAAAGTCAAAGAAACAGATCCAACATGGAGTCCGATTTAGCTCTTCTCAGTTACAATTCCCCACTGTCAATGTCCATTCCACAATCTTGTAGGATAAGGGGCAATGACCACTCTTAGCTACTTCCTGCTGTGTAGGGGCAGTGATGGGTGATCGTGGAATGGAATTCATCAGCACTGGGCAGGGGATAATTCTTTTTTTTTTTTTTTTTAAACATCTTTATTGGGGTATAATTGCTTTACAATGGTGTGTTAGTTTCTGCTTTATAACAAAGTGAATCAGCTATACATATACATATGTTCCCATATGTCTTCCCTCTTGCATCTCCCTCCCTCCCACTCTCCCCATCCCACCCCTCCAGGCTGTCCCAAAGCCCCAAGCTAATATCCCTGTGCCTTGCGGCTGCTTCCCCCTAGCTATCCACCTTACTACGTTTGTTAGTGTGTATATGTCCATGACTCTCTCTCGCCCTGTCAAAACTCACCCTTCCCCCTCCCCATATCCTCAAGTCCGTTCTCCAGTAGGTCTGCGTCTTTATTCCTGTCTTACCCCTAGGTTCTTCATGACATTTTTTCCCCTTAAATTCCATATATATTTGTTAGCATACGGTATTTGTCTTTTTCTTTCTGACTCACTTCACTCTGTATGACAGACTCTAGGTCTATCCATCTCATTACAAATAGCTCAACTTCATTTCTTTTTAAGGCTGAGTAATATTCCATTGTGTATATGTGCCACATCTTCTTTATCCATTCATCCGATGATGGGCACTTAGGTTGTTTCCATCTCTGGGCTATTGTAAATAGAGCTGCAATGAACATTTTGGTACATGACTCTTTTTGAATTTTGGTTTTCTCAGGGTATATGCCCAGTAGTGGGATTGCTGGGTCATATGGTAATTCTATTTGTAGTTTTCTAAGGAACCTCCATACTGTTCTCCACAGTGGCTGAAACAATTCACATTCCCACCAGCAGTGCAAGAGTGTCCCCTTTTCTCCACACCCTCTCCAGCATTTATTGTTTCTAGATTTTTTGATGATGGCCATTCTGACTGGTGTGAGATGATATCTCATTGTAGTTTTGATTTGCATTTCTCTAATGATTAATGATGTTGAGCATTCTTTCATGTGTTTGTTGGCATTCTGTATATCTTCTTTGGAGAAATGTCTGTTTAGGTCTTCTGCCCATTTTTGGATGGGGTTGTTTGTTTTTTTGTTATTGAGCTGCATGAGCTGCTTGTAAATTTTGGAGATTAATCCTTTGTCAGTTGCTTCATTTGCAAATGTTTTCTCCCATTCTGAGGGTTGTCTTTTGGTCTTGTTTATGGTTTCCTTTGCTGTGCAAAAGCTTTGAAGTTTCATTGGGTCCCATTTGTTTATTTTTGTTTTTATTTCCATTACTCTAGGAGGTGGGTCAGAAAGGATCTTGCTGTGATTTATGTCATAGAGTGTTCTTCCTATGTTTTCCTCTAAGAGTTTGATAGTTTCTGGCCTTACATTTAGGTCTTTAATCCATTTTGAGCTTATTTTTGTGTATGGTGTTAGGGAGTGATCTAATCTCATACTTTTACATGAACCTGTCCAGTTTTCCCAGCACCATTTATTGAAGAGGCTGTCCTTTCTCCACTGTACATTCCTGCCTCCTTTATCAAAGATAAGGTGTCCATATGTGCGTCGGTTTATCTCTGGGCTTTCTATCCTGTTCCACTGATCTATCTTTCTGTTTTTGTGCCAGTACCATACTGTCTTGATTACTGTTGCTTTGTAGTATAGTCTGAAGTCAGGGAGCCTGATTCCTCCAGCTCCTTTTTTCGTTCTCAAGATTGCTTTGGCTTTTCGGGGTCTTTTGTGTTTCCATACAAATTGCGAAATTTTTTGTTCTAGTTCTGTGAAAAATGCCAGTGGTAGTTTCATAGGGATTGCATTGAATCTGTAGATTGCTTTGGGTAGTAGAGTCATTTTCACAATGTTCATTCTTCCCATCCAAGAACATGGTATATCTCTCCATCTATTTGTATCATCTTTAATTTCTTTCATCAGTGTCTTATAATTTTCTGCATACAGGTCTTTCGTCTCCTTAGGTAGGCTAATTCCTAGATATTTTATTCTTTGTGTTGCAATGGTAAATGGGAGTGTTTTCTTGATTTCACTTTCAGATTTTTCATCATTAGTATATAGGAATGCCAGAGATTTCTGTGCATTAATTTTGTATCCTGCTACTTTACCAAATTCATTGATTAGCTCTAGTAGTTTTCTGGTAGCATCTTTAGGATTCTCTATGTATAGTATCATGTCATCTGCAAACCATGACAGCATTACTTCTTCTTTTCCGATTTGGATTCCTTTTATTTCCTTTTCTTCTCTGATTGCTGTGGCTAAAACTTCCAAAACTATGTTGAATAAGAGTGGTGAGAGTGGGCAACCTTGTCTTGTTCCTGATCTTAGTGGAAATGCTTTCAGTTTTTCACCATTGAGGATGATGTTTGCTGTGGGCTTGTCATATATGGCCTTTATTATGTTGAGGAAAGTTCCCTCTATGCCTACTTTCTGGAGGGTTTTTATCATAAATGGGTGTTGAATTTTGTCAAAGGCTTTCTCTGCATCTATTGAGATGATCATATGGTTTTTCTCCTTCAATTTGTTAATATGGTTTATCACATTGATAGATTTGCGTATATTGAAGAATCCTTGCATTCCTGGAATAAACCCCACTTGATCATGGTGTATGATCCTTTTAATGTGCTGTTGGATTCTGTTGGATTCTGTTTGCTAGTATTTTGTTGAGGACTTTTGCATCTATGTTCATCAGTGATATTGGCCTGTAGTTTTCTTTCTTTGTGACATCCTTGTCTGGTTTTGGTGTCAAGGTGATGGTGGCCTCGTAGAAGGAATTTGGGAGAGTTCCTCCCGCTGCTATACTTTGGAAGAGTTCGAGAAGGATAGGTGTTAGCTCTTCTCTAAACGTTTGATAGAATTCACCTGTGAAGCCATCTGGTCCTGGGCTTTTGTTTGTTGGAAGATTTTTAATCACAGTTTCAATTTCAGTGCTTGTGATTGGTCTGTTCATATTTTCTATTTCTTCCTGATTCAGTCTTGGCAGGTTGTGCATTTCTAAGAATTTGTCCATTTCCTCCAGATTGTCCATTTTATTGGCATAGAGTTGCTTGTAGTAATCTCTCATGATTTTTTTTATTTCTCCAGTGTCAGTTGTTACTTCTCCTTTTTCATTTCTAATTCTATTGATTTGAGTCTTCTCCTTTTTTTTCTTGATGAGTCTGGCTAGTGGTTTATCAATTTTGTTTATCTTCTCAAAGAACCAGCTTTTAGTTTTATTGATCTTTGCTATTGTTTCCTTCATTTCTTTTTCATTTATTTCTGATCTGATTTTTATGATTTCTTTCCTTCTGCTAGCTTTGGGGTTTTTTTGTTCTTCTTTCTCTAATTGCTTGAGGTGCAAGGTTAGGTTGTTTATTCGAGATGTTTCCTGCTTCTTAAGGTGGGCTTGTATTGCTATAAACTTCCCCCTTAGAACTGCTTTTGCTGCATCCCATAGGTTTTGGGTCGTTGTGTCTCCGTTGTCATTTGTTTCTAGGTATTTTTTTATTTCCTCTTTGATTTCTTCAGTGATCACTTCATTATTAAGTAGTGTATTGTTTAGCCTCCATGTGTTTGTATTTTTTACAGATCTTTTCCTGTAATTGATGTCTAGTCTCATGGCGTTGTGGTCAGAAAAGATACTTGATACAATTTCAGTTTTCTTAAATTTACCAAGGCTTGATTTGTGACCCAAGATATGATCTATCCTGGAGAATGTTCCACGAGCACTTGAGAAAAATGTGTATTCTGTTGTTTTTGGATGGAGTGTCCTATAAATATCAATTAAGTCCATCTTGTTTAATGTATCATTTAAAGCTTGTGTTTCCTTATTTATTTTCGTTTTCGATGATCTGTCCATGGGTGAAAGTGGGGTGTTAAAGTCCCCTACTATGAATGTGTTACTGTCGATCTCCCCTTTTATGGCTGTTAGTATTTGCCTTATGTATTGAGGTGCTCCTATGTTGGGTGCATAAATATTTACAATTGTTATATCTTCTTCTTGGATCGATCCCTTGATCATTATGTAGTGTCCTTCTTTGTCCCTTTTAATAGTCCTTATTTTAAAGTCTATTTTGTCTGATATGAGAATTGCTACTCCAGCTTTCTTTTGGTTTCCATTTGCATGGAATATCTTTTTCCATCCCCTTACTTTCAGTCTGTATGTGTCTCTAGGTCTGAGGTGGGTCTCTTGTAGACAGCATATATAAGGGTCTTGTTTTTGTATCCATTCAGCCAATCTGTGTCTTTTGGTGGGAGCATTTAGTCCATTTACGTTTAAGGTAATTATCGATATGTATGTTCCTATTCCCATTTTCTATATTGTTTTGGGTTCATTATTATAGGTCGTTTCCTTCTCTTGTGTTTCTTGTCTAGAGAAGTTCCTTTAGCATTTGTTGTAAAGCTGGTTTGGTGGTACTGAACTCTCTCAGCTTTTGCTTGTCTGTAAAGGTTTTAATTTCTCCATCAAATCTGAATGTAATCCTTGCTGGGTAGAGTAGTCTTGGTTGCAGGTTTTTCTCCTTCATCACTTTCAGTATGTCCTGCCACTCCCTTCTGGCTTGTAGGGTTTCTGCTGGGAGATCAGCTGTTAACCTTATAGGGATTCCCTTGTGTGTTATTTGTTGTTTTTCCCTTGCTGCTTTTAATATGCTTTCTTTGTATTTAATTTTTGACAGTTGGATTAATATGTGTCTTGGCGTATTTCTCCTTGTATTTATCGTATGGGACTCTCTGTGCTTCCTGGACTTGATTAACTATTTCCTTTCCCATATTAGGGAAGTTTTCAACTATAATCTCTTCAAATATTTTCTCAGTCCCTTTCTTTTTTTCTTCTTCTTCTGGAACCCCTATAATTCGAATGTTGGTGCATTTAATGTTGTCCCAGAGGTCTCTGAGACTGTCCTCAGTTCTTTTCATTCTTTTTTCTTTATTCTGCTCTGCAGTAGTTATTTCCACTACTTTATCTTCCAGGTCACTTATCCGTTCTTCTGCCTCAGTTATTCTGCTATTGATCCTATCTAGAATACTTTTAGTTTCATTTATTGTGTTGTTCATCGTTGCTTGTTTCATCTTTATGTCTTCTAAGTCCTTGTTAACTGTTTCTTGCATTTTGTCCATTCTACTTCCAAGATTTCGGATCATCCTTACTATCATTATTCTGAATTCTTTTTCAGGTAGATTGCCTATTTCCTCTTCATTTGTTAGGTCTGGTGGGTTTTTATCTTGCTCCTTCATCTGCTGTGTGTTTTTCTGTCTTCTCATTTTGCTTATCTTACTGTGTTTGGGGTCTCCTTTTTGCAGGCTGCACGTTCGTAGTTCCCGTTGTTTTTGATGTCTGTCTCCAGTGGCTAAGGTTTGTTTCAGTGGGTTGTGTAGGCTTCCTGGTGGAGGGGACTAGTGCCTGTGTTGTGGTGGATGAGGCTGGATCTTGTCTCTCTAGTGGGCAGGTTCACGTCTGGTGGTGTGTTTTGGGGTGTCTGTGGCCTTATTATGATTTTAGGCAGCCTCTCTGCTAATGTGTGGGGTTGTGTTTCTGTTTTGCTAGTTGTTTGGCATAGGTTGTCCAGCACTGTGGCTTGCTGGTCGTTGAGTGAAGCTGGGTGCTGGTGTTAAGATGGAGGTCTCTGGGAGATTTCCACCGTTTAATATTATGTGGAGCTGGGAGGTCTCTTGTTGACCAGTGTCCTGAAGTTGGCTCTCCTATCTCAGAGGCAGAGCCCTGACTCCTGGGCTGGAGCACCAAGAGCCTTTCATCCACACGGCTCAGAATAAAAGGGAGAAAAAGTAGAGAGAATTAGTAGAAGTATGAGGAAAGAAAGAAGGAAAGGAGGGAAGGAAGGAAGGAAGAAAGAAGCAAAGAAGGAAAGAAAGGAGGGAGGGAGGGAGGGAGGGAGGAAGGATGGAAGGGAGGAGGGAAAGAAGGAGAAAATGTAGAGAGAATTAGTAGAAGTATGAGGAAAGAAAGAAGGAAAGGAGGAAAGTAAGGAAGGAAGAAAGAAGCAAAGAAGGAAAGGAAGGATGGGAGGAGGGAAAGAAGGAGAAAATGTAGAGAGAATTAGTAGAAGTATGAGGAAAGAAAGAAGGAAAGGAGGGAAGGAAGGAAGGAAGAAAGAAGCAAAGAAGGAAAGAAAGGAGGGAGGGAGGGAGGGAGGGAGGAAGGAGGGAAAGAAGGAGAAAATGTAGAGAGAATTAGTAGGAGGAAAGAAAGAAGGAAAGGAGGAAAGGAAGGAAGGAAGAAAGAAGCAAAGAAGTAAAGAAAGGAGGGAGGGAGGGAGGGAGGGAGGAAGGAAGGAAGGAAGGAGGGAAAGAAGGAAAAAAGACAGAAAGAAAGAAGATACAGTAAAAATAAAATAAAGTATAATATAGTTATTGTACTAAAAAATATTTAGGAAAAAAAAAAAGGGACGGATAGAACCCTAGGACAAATGTTGGAAGCAAAGCTTTACAGAGAAAATGTTACACAGAAGCATACACATACACGTTCACAAAAAGAGGCAAAGGGGGAAAAATCATAAATCCTGCTCTCAGAGACCACCTCCTCAACCTGGGGTGATTCGCTGTCTAAAGGAGGGAAGGAAGGAAGGAAAGAAAGAAAGAACGAAGGTAAAGTGCAATAAAGTTATTACAATTAAAATTAATTATTAAGAAAAAAAAATTTTTTTTTAAAAAACCATGGACGGATAGAGCCCTAGGACAAAAGGTGGAAGCAAGAGTATACAGACAAGATCTCACACAGAAGCATACACGTACACATTCACAAAAAGAGGAAAAGGGAAAAAAATCACAGATCTCGCTCCTAAATTCCACCTCTTCAATTTGGGATCACTCCCTGTCTATTCAGGTATTCCACAGATGCAGGGTATATCAAGTTGATTGTGGAGCTTTAATCCGCTGCTTCTGTGGCTGCTGGGAGAGATTTCCCTTTCTCTTCTTTGTTCTCACAGCTCACAGGAGCTCAGCTTTGGATTTGGCCCTGCCTCTGCGTGTAGGTCGCTGGAGGGCGTCTGTTTTTTGCTCAGACAGGACGGGGTTAAAGGAGCTGCTGATTCGGGGGCTCCGGCTCACTCAGGCCGGGGGTTGGGGGATGGGGGGAGGAGGGGCACTGCGTGCGGGGCGGGCCTGCGGCGGCAGAGGCGGTGTGACGTTGCACCAGCCTGAGACCCGCCGTGCGTACTCCCGGGGAAGTTGTCCCTGGATCCCGGGAACCTGGCAGTGGCGGGCTGCACAGGCTCCGCGGAAGAGGGGTGTGGAGAGTGACCTGTGCTCGCACACAGGCCCCTTGGTGGCGGCAGCAGCAGCCTTAGCGTCTCCCGCCCGTCTCTGGGGTCCGCGGTTTTAGCCGCGGCTCACGCCCGTCTCTGGAGTTCCTTTAAGCAGCGCTCTTAAACCCCTCTCCTCGCGCACCAGGAAACAAAGAGGGAAGAAAAAGTCTCTTGCCTCTTCGGCAGGTGCAGGCTTTTCCCCGAACTCCCTCCCGGCTAGTCGTGGTGCACTAACCCCTTCAGGCTATGTTCAAGCCGCCAACCCCAGTCCTCTCCCTGCGCTCCGTCCAAAACCGAAACCCGAGCCTCAGCTCGCAGCCCCGCCCGCCCCGGCGGGTGAGCAGACAAGCCTCTCGGGTTGGTGAGTGCTGGTCGGCACCGATCGTCTGTGCAGGAATCTCCCCGCTTTGCCCTCCGCACCCGTCGCTGTGCACTACTCCGCGGTTCCGAAGCTCCCCCCTCCGCCTCCCGCAGTCTCCGCCCGCGGAGGGGCTTCCTAGTGTGTGGAAACTTTTCCTCCTTCACAGCTCCCTCCCACTGGTGCAGGTGCCGTCCTTATTCTTTTGTCTCTGTTTTTTCTTTTTTTCTTTTGCCCTACCCAGGTACGTGGGGAGTTTCTTGCCTTTTGGGAGCTCTGAGGTCTTCTGCCAGCCTTCAGTAGGTGTTCTGTAGGAGTTGTTCCACGTGTAGATGTATTTCTGGTGTATCCGTGGGGAGGAAGGCGACCTCCGCGTCTTACTCTTCCGCCATCTTCCCACAAAACCCCCCAGGGGATAATTCTTAGAATTTTTAGTAAATAGTACAATTCTCAATTATTTGGACCTGATGCTGTGCTGTTCAGTAGAACAGGATTAAACAAGTAGATGGACCCATCCTTCTCCATCTGTAAGGAAATTGCAATCTCAACACATCCTTTTTGAAGAGCAACCTTTAGTCTTCTAAGGGTTCACAAACCCACTGCTCTCCAAGCCTCTCAGGAGTTGGGTCGTCTCCTGATGATGGTGGTGCAGCTTTAATGCAAGTATGATGAATCCAAGGTTTTGTCCCAGCCAATTTGACAGATTAATGCATGGTGAGTAATACCACATGTGGTCCTGTCCACCTTGCAGTCAGCTGGTGCTCAGGCCCTTGTTCTCTCTAGGTTTTAAGGAGGACTCGATCTCTGGGTCAGAAAGGATGCAAAGCTACCTCAGTTGGATAGGCAGACCTGCTGGAAGCTAACTCATGAACAGAGGTTAGTATAGTGCCCAAAGCTTTAACATAATTAGCAACAGCTATGTCTTTCAGAGCATTTACAGATTCCCCTGCCCGGGCAGACACCTAGAATGGCCTACCATACAATATTTCATAGGGGCTTAATTTAACCCTGCTTCTGGAAGCCACTCTGATCCATAGCAGGGTAACTGGTAATGCCTTATCCCAAGTTATATTAGCCTCTTGACATATTTCAGCAATGCTCCTTTTCAACGTATGATTCATTTTCTCAGATTTTCCTGTTGATTGTGGTCTCCAGGATGAATGTAACTTCCTATTAATTTGCAGTGTTTTAGCTACTTATTGGGTTATGCTAGAGACAAAAGCAGGTCCATTATCACTCTGGAGGGTGTTAGGTAGTCCAAACTGGGGAATAATTTCCTTAAGGAGGACTTTAACCACTTGGGAGGCTTTTTCTGTCCGGGTGGGATATGCTTCCACCCATCCTGAAAAAGTGTCCACACACACCAACAGGTACCTGAAGTTTCCCGCAATTTAAGGTATTTGAGTCTATTAAGGTATAAAGTCTATTTGCCAGTCCTCTGTGAGGCAGGTCGCTCTGTGCTGGGTCCCCATCTGGGGAGGTCTGACAACAGTTTTAGGGTTATTTTTAGCACAAATCATACAATTCCGAGTGACTCGCTGGATGGTCTTTTGTAGGTGAGTTTCCATTATATAATTTTAAATCCATTGCAGGTGGCATCTCTCCCATAATGGGTACTGTCATGAATGTGCTTCAGCACAGTGTCCAAGAGGGCCTCAGGAATCAAAACAGTTCCTAGTGCATTACATTTCCAGCCAGGTGAGTTACGGTCAAGAGTGAAACCCCACTCCTTGGCCCTCTCCTGTCCTTTTCTGAATACACTGGCTGATATTTTGACAAGTCAATCTGCGGAAGAAGTGATCCTATCATGGCTTAATAATTACCTTTCTTTGCTGCTTTCTTTGCAGCTTGGTCAGCTAACCAGGTGCCCTTTATTGTGTGAGTCTCACCCTTCTGGTGGCCTGGGCAGTGCATTACGGCCACTTGTGAGGGATCATGGACTGCTTCTAATAGTGACAGGATTTCAGAAGCATGTTTTGTGCCTTTATTGTTTGAAGTGAGAAGCCTCCTTCCTTTCCAGATCGCCCCCTGAGCATGCACCACAGAAAATGCATAGCGGGAGTCTGTATATATTTACCCGCTTCCCCTTAGTGAGGAGCAGGGCTCTTGTCAGAGCAATGATTTCTGCCTTCTGAGCTGAGCTCCCCGGGGGCAGGGCTTTTGCTTCAACAATCCTTTTAAGCGTTACCACCTGGCTTGTGGTTATATACCCGTCATGTCGCCTACCTTTGTCCATGAAGCTGCTTCCATCGGTGAACAATTCCATCTCTGGCTCAGCCAAGGGTAGGTCCATTAAGTCTGGTCTGTTAGAGTGCACGAGCTCAGTGACGTGTAGGCAGTCATGCTCTGGGGATTGTGCAGCATCAATCAGGAGCAATGTGGCTGGATTTAGGGCTGAAGTGACTTGAAGTCTTACGTTGGGATTGTCCAGGAGAATGGCTTGGTACTTTCTCATTCTCCCCAAAGTCAGCCAATAGGCCCCTTTCTGTTCCAGCAAAGAAAGGACATGGTGAGGAACATACACAGTGGTGGGTTGCCCTAGGGTAAACTTCTCAGCTTCCTGAAATCTGTCATAAGTAGCTGCTACAGCTTGAAGGCCAGGAGGCCACCCCTTAATAGTCTGTTCTAGTTGTTTTGAGAAGTAAGCAACAGGTCGGGGGATATTCCTCAGAGTTTGAATTAACACCCCAAAGCTTATGCCTTGTCTCTCATGTGCATACAGTTTGAAAGGTTTCTTTAAGTCTGGTAGTCCCAAAGCCAGGGCTGAGACTAACTTCGTTTTTATCGTTTCAAGGGCTGTTTGGCACTCTTTAGTCCAAGTAAGGGGCTCAAGATCATGTCCCTTCAGTGCCTCATAGAGGGGCTTTACGATGAGCCCATTGCTTGGGATCCAAATCCGACAGAACCCTGCCATTCCCAGAAAGCCTCTCAGTTGTCTGTGGGTCTTGGGTGCTCCTAAGCCTGCAATTGCCTGCTTTCTGTCAGGCAAAAGATCCTGCTGTCCTTGAGAGAGGACAAAGCCCAGATATGTGACTTGCTGTTTGCATATCCGGGCCTTTTTCTGGGAGACCTTATATCCACAATTAGCCAAATAGTTCAGGGTTCTGATAGTATTTTGTAGACATTTATCGTATGTAGGGCTCACTATGTGCAAGTCGTCCACATATTGGAGCAAGAGTCCTTCGTCCAATATTAAGTCTCTAAGGTCTCTAGACAACGTCTCCCCAAACAAGGTAGGGGAATTCTTAACACCTTGAGTCAGGACTGTCCAACAATACTGTTGGACTACCTGCGTTTCTGGGTCTTGCCATTCAACAGCAAATAGCTGCTGTGATTCTTCTACAATAAGAATGCAGAAAAAAGCATCTTTCAAGTCCAAGACTGAGAACCAGCCGTATTCTCCCAGAATAGTTGTGAGCAGAGTGTATGGATTAGGCAGCACAGGGTGTAAGTCTTGGACTACTTCATTAATAGCCCTCAAGTCTTGGACAAAGCGATACTCTGCTGAGTTTGGCTTTTTGACCGGGAAGATAAGGATGTTATATGGGGACCTGCAAGGTCTAATCAGTCCTGTTTTCAAAAACTTCTCCAGGATTGGCTGAATTCCCTTTTTTTTTTTTTTTTTTTTTTGCGGTACGCGGGCCTCTCATTGTTGTGGCCTCTCCGGTTGTGGAGCACAGGCTCTGGACGCGCAGGCTCAGCGGCCATGGCTCACAGGCCTAGCCGCTCCGCGGCATGTGGGATCTTCCCGGACTGGGGCACGAACCCGTGTCCCCTGCATCGGCAGGCAGACTCTCAACCACTGCGCCCCCAGGGTAGCCCTGAATTCCCTTTTGAGCCTTTTGTTTCAGAGGATATTGTTTTAGATTAGGTGTTTTTGGCCTTCCCCAGAGTGCCATCAGCCCACACTTCCAGCCTTACCTTTTCGTAGACCTCTGTGGGAAAAAGCCCTGTCTCCTTCTCTGGGGGTTCCATGAGTACCATTTGTAGGCTTAAAGTGTGCTCCGGTGGGACCCTGATGTCACGCTGTTCTGGTGAAAAGGTTACTTGAGTGTTTAATTTACAAAGGAGATCTTGTTGCAGAAGGGGAATTGGACACTCTGGCATATATAAGAAGCTATGTTCCCCAGTTGGCATTCTAGAGCTTATAGAAACAAATGGTTCTCTACTTCTCCAGCAACTCCCATGACCAAGATAGACTGAGATGTTTTCTGTGCCACCTGGGTGTTTACCACAGAATATGTGACACCCATATCTATTAGAAAGTCAATCAACTTGTTCCCCACTGTCAATGTTACCCAGGGGTCTTGTGGGGTCTTGTGGGGAAATTAGAATCAGACGCCTCAGGTCCAAGGGCCTCTTCATTCATTATCAGATTGCTCCTCTCTTTCTACCATATGAGAGGCTCCTGTCTTCTATTATTCTTTCATCTAGGGCATTTTCTTTTCCAATGCCCTTCCTCCTTGCAGTAAGCACATTGCTCCTTCCCTAGTGGTGTCTTACCTTCCTTTAGGTTACTCACCTTCTGGGAATTCAATGCTTCTGCCACAAAAGGTACATTCCGTTTTGCATCTTTTGGCTTTTGTCATTGTTCCCTGTTGTTGAATACTTTAAAAGCAACATCTACTAATTGAGAAGGGTTCATTCCAAATACACCATCTAACTTCTGTAATTTTTTCCTAATATCTGGGGTGCTTTGCCCAATGAAAGTCATACATTCTCAGGGGTCTCGGGGGTCTACATCCATGTAGTGCTTATAAGCTTGATAAATCCTTTCCAGGAACTCTGATAGATCCTCATTTGGCTTTTGTTTTATCTCCTGAATCTTGTTCAAGCTCTTTTGTCTTGATACCCCCTTTTGAAGACCCACTAAGACACATCCCCTGTAGTGTTCTAGAAGTGGCATGCCCCCATTATTAGGATCCCAGTGAGGCTCAGCAATAGGGACTGCCAAATTTGCTTCTGGAGTTCCATTTGGATCCACTAAATGGAGCTGGTGCACTTCCTCTCTACCATCCTCCTTTCATCCTCGGTAATCATTATATTCATAAGAGTGTGAATGTCTGCCCAAGTGGGATGGTGAGTGGCAAATATTGAGGTGAAAAGTTCAGTCATATGGAGTGGGTCCTCTCAGTAAGCAGGGTTATGGTTTTTCCAGTTAAGCAAATCCTAAGTCGAGAATGGATTCTGCATCCATAGGAGCCCAGCTGGCTGGCCATTTGCATTACGGACTCCTACAGGATATCAGCGCAAGGGAAATTGCCTTGCTGCGGAAGTTGCTCTCAGTCCAAATTGGGTGCCCTGTCGGGTCTTAGATGGTGATATTAAACCAGGTCCCTCTGCCACCGGGGTTACCATAGAAACTTCTATTCAATCCCCATGAGTGGGGGAAGCAAGAGGTAGTGAAAGGGGTGAATATGTTGGCAGCATTGGGTGGGGCAGTTGGAACAACTGCCAGTGCATGCAGCCTGCTCGGCCAGTGGGGGAGCTGGATGGGCCACAGCGGGTGTTTAAGCTCTGGAATAATATGTCCCCACTCTCGTTTCCCCCCCCCCTTCCCCTTGTAGAACAGGTTCTCCCTTGGGTTTCCTTTCAGACCGTTGTACCATAAGGTGGCAGTCCTCTGACTCCTTCTTCCTGATGCAATAGCATAAATGCTTCTACATATGGAATCTCACCTCTTTTCCCTGCTCTTTTGCAAAACACTTCTAGCTGTGAGATCGTATGATAATTGAGTGAGCCATTCAGGGGCCCATCATTCTTCTGATCCTAACATATATTGGGTCCACACCCTATTATGATAGTATATCAGGTCTTTCTTAGTCACAGGCTCATAGCTATGTTTTGCCCATTTATCTAATATATGCCCCAAAGGGCTATCCTTCAGGATAGGTGGAGTATTTCCCTTTTTGATAAGTTTAACACCAAAACATGAAAGACGCAGACAAATTCCAACACAAAAAGCACAAACAAATTCTAGCATCAATGCACACAAAACCAAAAGCAAACCAAGACCAAAACCGACGAACTAGTTCCCAATGAACCAGTTCCCAAAATCAGGTAGAATCCAACAACAATTCCCCTCTCCAACAGGGTACCCTGACCAAACTGGCTTGTCCCGTAAAGGAAAAGCCCAAATTGAGGGGGGAATGTGTTCCCAGTGTGCATGCCAGAGCGACTTACCGTCCAAAATCAAACTGAGTCCAGCGACTCCTAGAAGTTTGTTGGTTCCTTGCTTCAACTGCCAAGCGCTGAGGTAGCTGGTGTCGCTTCAGGGTACTTTGAAGTGAAGATCCTCAGGACAAATGGACCTGGCAGCTGCTAGGGTCTTGCCCCAATATTCCTTGTCTGGGGCCAGCTAGCCATGAGCCACAAGGCTCCTGACTGGCTAAGCCAAATTTGTTGCCGAGTCCAAGCTTGCTCTGCTTGCCGCACGACAGGCCAGTAAATCAGAGACAAGGTGTTGAGGCAAAGAAGACGACTTTATTCAGAAAGCCAGCAGTCTGAGAGATGGAAGGCTAGGGCCCCCAAAAACCATCTTATCAGGGTCTGGATGCCAGTTTCTTTTATAGAATCAGAGAGGGAGAGGCAGTGGGGAAGTAAAGTAAAAAGGGCCATCAGTCTTGCAAAACATCTCCTGGAAGGACCAGCCCCAGTGAGGGGATGTGTTAATTTCTTCTTTCTGGCAGCCATTCACAGGTGGGCAGGGTCAGATTGTCTCCCTGTGAGCTGAAGAGAGGCACTTTAGTTTAACATTCTGCCAGAAGCAGCAGGGTTCCCTGAGGCACGCCATTACGCATGATTATAATAACAAAAGCAACTAAAAGCAAAGGTTAAAGTCAAAGAAACAGATCCAACATGGAGTCCAATTTAGCTCTTCCCTGTTACAATACCAAAAAAAGAAGTTATTTACAGCGTGTAAATTGTAGCTGTAATTTAAAAGATACGTATAATTTATGAGCACTTTTAAAGACAAGTATTATATAAACCGGTATTGGCTTCTTCTAGTAAGTGTAGAATATTAGCTTGTAAAACATTTTTTTGAGCGGCGATGGCGGCGGCGGCGGCAGCAGCTGCAGGGTCTGCGGGCGGTCGGGGCTCCGGCCGGGGCGGCGGCACTATCTTGTGCCCGGGGCCCGTGGGGAGGCCGGGGAGGGGGCCCCGGGGGCGCAGGAACATCTTGGAGTCTGAGGAACTGGAGCCTGAGGAGCTGCTGCTAGAGCCCGAGCCTGAAGAGGAGCCGCCCGGCCCCGTGCCCCCCGCCCCGGGAGCTCCGGGCCCTGGGCCTGGCTCCGGAGCCCCTGGCAGCCAGGAGGAGGAGGAGGAGCCGGGACTGGTTGAGGGTGACCCGGGGGACGGCACCACTGAGGACCTGGAGCTGGAAGCGATCAAAGCTCGAGTCAGGGAGAGGGAGGAAGAAGCTGAGAAGCTAAAGGAGCTACAGAACGAGGTAGAGAAGAAGATGAATATGAGTCCAGCTCCAGGCAATGCTGGCCCAGTGATCATGTCCATTGAGGAGAAGATGGAGGCTGATGCCCGTTCCATCTATGTTGGCAATGTGGACTATGGTGCAACAGCAGAAGAGCTGGAAGCACACTTTAATGGCTGTGGTTCAGTCAACCGTGTTACTATACTATGTGACTAATTTAGTGGCCATCCCAAAGGGTTTGCATATATAGAGTTCTCAGACAAAGAGTCAGTGAGGACTTCCTTGGCCTTAGATGAGTCCTTACTTAGAGGAAGACAAATCAAGGTGATCCCAAAACGAACCAACAGACCAGGCATCAGCACAACAGATTGGAGGTTTCCCGCGAGCCCGAAACTGTGCCCAGACCACCAACTACAACAGCTCCTGCTCTCGATTCTACAGTGGTTTTAACAGCAGGCCCCAGGGTCGTGTCTACAGGGGCCAGGCTAGAGGGACATCATGGTATTCCCCCCACTAAAAACAGTGTGTATTAGGACAAGAGAGAGGAAAAAAAGAGGAAAGAAGGAGAAAAAAAAGAATTAAAAGAAAAGAAAAAACAGAAGATGACCTTGATGGAAAAAAATATTTTTAAAAAAAGATATACTGTGGAAGGGGGGAGAATCCCATAACTAACTGCTGCGGAGGGACCTGCTTTGGGGAGTAAGGGAAGGCCCAGGGAGTGGGGCAGGGGGCTGCTCATTCGCTCTGGGGATTCGCCATGGACACATCTCAACCGCGCAAGCTGCTCCCCCTGTTTCCCTGTCCCCCTTTGCCCCCTTGTGGGCTGCTCAAGGGTAGATGGGCATGGGTGGTAGGAGGGTATTTTTTACCCAGGGCTTTGCAAGGACACCAAACTCTTCTGCTTGTTACCTTCCCTCCATCTTCTCCCTAGCTTTCACAGTCCCCTCCTGCCTGTTCCTGTCCTGCCAGGTCTACCACCCACCCCACCCTTCTTTTCTGGCTCCCTGCCCCTCCAGATTGCCTGGTGATCTATTTTGTTTCCTTTTGTGTTTCTTTTTCTGTTTTGAGTGTCTTTCTTTGCAGGTTTCTGTAGCTGGAAGATCTCTGATCTGCTCCCAGCAGCTCCAGTGTAAATTCCCCTTTCCCCTGGGGAAATGCACTACCTTGTTTCGGGGGATTTGGGGGTGTTTTTTGTTTTTCAGTTTTTTGTTTTGTTTTCCTTTACCTTTTTTTTCCCTTTTATTTGGAGGGAATGGGAGGAAGTGGGGACAGGGAGGTGGGAGGTGGATTTTGTTTATTTTTTTAGCTCATTTCCAGGGAGTGGGAGTTTTTTATTTAATATGTGTCATGAATAAAGTTGTTTTTGAAAATAAAAAATAATAATAATAAAAAACATTTTTTAAATCTGTGTAAGAGGAAAACACAAACTCAGGAAAAGTCATCTTGAAAGGAGATGACTATTGCCCTTGATGACCACAGCTAGGAACAGGGTCTGCCGTGAGTGGTGGGCAGATCCAAGGGGAGAGGGGCCTGCACCCTCACCCTTCTGCCTGGAAAGGAACCTCAAGTTGTCCTTTCTGGAAGATGTGAACAAGATGTGTTTCTCATGATACTAGCAGAGCAGATCATCATAGCCTGTGGGTGGGACAAATGGCAGTTAAAGAATGCCTCACTTTGGGAGGTAGACTACAAAAAACACAAAGCTTCATGAAAAGCTTGAGCTTGAAATGTCCTACAGATTCAGTGAGCAAAGGCTTCATGAAGCTTGTGCAGACACCTTGGGAGGAGCTGCCAGAAGCCCTGCCCAAGGGAATTATCCACAGCCCAGGTCCTCCATTATCAGCATCTGAGATCTTTTCTCACTGGGGTCTCAAAATAGCATCCTGTGATGTGATTTATAATAAGAAATGTGTATTTAATCTTTGTCTCAGTTTCTGGCACAGAGTTCCTAAAACCCTTGGAATTTCCTATGTGCTAAGAGGGATAAAGGTGTGTTTTTTTATGTTAATGAGTGACTTTTGGATGCACCTAAGGGTAGGGGCTGGTTGCCAGGAGAACCAACCATGTGATCCATGTGATTAGAGAGTTGGAATTTTCAGTCCCACCTCCTGACCTACAGGGAGGGGAGAAGGGCTACAGTTTGAATCAATCAGGAATGGCCCATGATTTAATCAATCATACCTTTGTAATGAAGTCTCCATAAAAACCCAAAAGGACAGAGTTGAAGAGCTTCTGGGTTGGTGAACATATGGAAGTTTGGGGAGGGTGGGTGCACCCAGAGAGGACATGGAAGCTCCACACTCTTTCCCTGTGCCTTGCCCTATACATCAAGAACCTGGCTGTTCTTGAGTTACATACTTTTATAATAAACTGATAATCTAGTAAGTAATATGCTTCTCTGAGTTTTGTGAGCCACTCTAGCAAATCAGTTGAACCCAAGGTGGGGCTCATTGGAACCTCCAATATACAGCCAGTCGGTTAAAAGCGCAGATGATGACCTGGACTTGCACTTGGCATCTGAAATGTGTGTCAGGGGCAAGGGGATGGCAGTCTTTTAGGAATCTGATGCTATCTCTTGGTAGATAGTGTCAGATTTGAATTGAATTGTAAGACCTCCAGCTGGTGTCAGAGAATTACTTGGTGGTGTAAGGAAACCCCCTTCTCCCATATTAGAGTGCAGAACTCATACGTTGCAACCCTAGAAAGGCTCAGAAACCATAGGAAGAACTATGAATATGAATAAGAAGAAGGTTAGTGCAGAACAAGGAAGAAAAAGGTGAATCTAAGGTAGTAGGTAGCATTTGGATCACAGTTTTATAGTGAGTACAGCACTCGACTGTTTCTTAGCATGTTCAAAGCACTGAAGGTGGTCTGTATTTTAGGCTTCGATTTCAATTGTTTATAAGTAGGATTCAATAAAATTTAAATAATGTTTAATTGGGGAAAATTGCCAATACTCAGGTGTTATGTGTTAGATATATAAGAAATGTATTAATATTTAGAGATGGGTTATTTTTTCATGTTTAATAGATTCATGAGCCAGATAACTTGGGCATCAACAATGTACAGACAGTAACATGTGAGCCCAACAGCATGCACATAGCTGGCTCCCAGACTCACACCCAGGAAATGCTCACAATCCCAGAGTTAACTGAAGGCAGAGGGATGGCCATGGAGATGCTTTGGTTTTGCTGTCTTAAAATGCTGGAAATCCCCCATTTCTCTGACCTAAGGGCCAGAAAGATCCAGAGTATGACAACATCATTTCCAAACCACCCCACTCCAGGATAGACACCCCCACCTTCCCTGCACCCACAAAGGACCCAGAAGAAGTGAGTAGTGGGAAGAAAGATCAGCACAGGTGCCTTGCTGGGCACACCTGTGTGATTCTGCAAAGGCAAACCTTCAAGGGGTGACACAGAGCTGCAATTTGGGAGGTCAGGGATGGCCTGACACCATCCCATGGGCCATGCACCTCTAGGACTTCCCTTCCCCACCCTGGGGACTGCAAAAAGAGACCCAGATGGGAGCCCATGGTCTGCATCATGGCCCACTGTAGGTAGAGTTTTTATATGTGTCCTTATCACCTTAAGATAGGTTGTTATAAGATGTTTTCTGTAAGCCTCCTGGTAACTACAAAGAATAAACCTGTAGTAGATAACACAAAGGTTAAAGAGAAAGAAATCCAAGCATAACACTGCAAAAAAAAAAATCACCAAATCACAAAGAAAGACAGTAAGAGAGGAAGAAAAGAATGAGGGCTTCCCTGGTGGTGCAGTGGTTGAGAGTCCACCTGCCAATGCAGGGGACACGAGTTTGTGCCCCGGTCCAGGAGGATCCCACATGCCACGGAGCGGCTGGGCCCGTGAGCCATGGCCGCTGGGCCTGCGCGTCCAGAGCCTGTGCTCTGCAACAGGAGAGACCACAACAGTGAGAGGCCCATGTATCGCAAAAAAAAAAAAAAAAAAAAGAATGAAAGAACGACAAAAAAGCTAGAAAATAATGGAAAAGATGGCAATAGTCCTTACCTATCAATAATTACTTTAAATAGAAATATAATATTTTATAAGAACTTATATAAGTTCTTATAAATATTATATATATTATATATAATATTCTTATAAATATTATAAATATTTATATATATTCTTATAAATATTATATAATTATAATATATAAGAAATATAATATTTTATAAGAATATTTTATAAGTACAACCTTTAAAATTGTGAATCACTATATTGTACACCTGTAACTTATATAATATTGTACATCAACTATACTTTAAATATATGATTATAGATATATTATATATATATATATAATTCTCCAATCAAAAAAACAATGAGTGGCTGAATAAATAAAAAATAAGACCCAACTATATGCTCTTACAAGAGACTCACTTCAGCTTTAAAGCACACATATGCTGAAAGTGAAGGGATGGAAAAAGGTATTCTAGGCAATAGAAACCAAAAAAGAACAGGGGTAGCTATACTTACTTATAGCAGACAAAACAGACTTTAAGACAAAGACTGTAACAAAAGACAAATAAGATCAGTATACAGTGACAAAGGGGTGAATTCATTAAGAGGATATAACAATTGGAAATATACATGAACCCAACATCAGAGCACCAAAATATATAAAGCAAATATTAACAGATCTGAAAGGAGAAGTAGACAGAAATACAATAATAGTAGGGGACTCCAATACCCCATTGCAACAATGGGTAAAACACCCAGACAGAAAATCATTAAAGAAACATTGGACTTGAACTACACTTTAGATCTGCCTAACAAACAAATACAAAACATTCCATCCAACAGCAGCAAAGTACACATTCTTAAGTGCACATGAAATATTCTCCAGGGTAGATCATATGTTAGGTCACAAAACAAGTCATAACAAATTTAAAAGATTGAAATTAAAGTATTTTTTATAACCACAATAGTAAGAAATTAGACATCAATAAGATAAGGAAACCTGGAAAATTCACAGATATGTGAAAATTCAACAACACATGCCTGAGCAACCACTGGTCAAAGAAGAAATCAAAAGAGAAATTTTAAAAATATCTTGAAACAAACAAAAAATGGAAACACAACATATCAAAACTTATGGGATGCAATGCAGCTCTAAGGGGGAAGTTTATAGTGATAAACACCTACATTAAGAAAAAGAAATATCTCAAATAATTTAACTTTACACCTCAAGGAACTAGAATAAAAAGAATATAGTAAGACCAAAGTTAGCATAAAGAACAAAGGTCAGAGCAGAAGTAAACAATGGACTAGAAAAACCATAGAAAAATCAAAAGTGAGCTTGCTTTTTGAAAAAATAAACAATATTGACAAACACTTAGCTATACTAAGGAAAAAAACAGAAGACTCAAATAAATAAATCAGAAATGAATGAGGAGACATTACAACTGATACCACTGAAATACAAAGGATCATGAGAGACTAGTATGAACAATTATACCCCCAACAAATTGGATAACCTAGGAGAAATAGGTAAATTCCTAGAGACATGCAATCTACCAAGACTGAATCATGAAGAAATAGAAAATCTGAACAGACAATAAAAAGTAAGAAGATTGAATCAGTATTCAAAAATCTCCCAACAAAGAAAAGTCCAGGACCAAGTGGCTTCACTGGTGAATTCTCCCAAAGATTTAATGAATTAATACCAATCCTTCTCAAACTTTTCCCAAAAATTGAAAAGGAAAGAACACTTCCAGACTCATTTTACAAGGTCAGCATTACCCTGATACTGAAGGCAGATAAGGACACTGCAAGAAAAGAAAATTATAGGCCAATATCTCTGAACATAGATGTAAAAATCCTCAACAAAATACTGGCAAACCAAATTCAACCGAATTCAAAAGATCATATACCATGATTAAATGGGATTTATCCCTGGGTTGCAAGGATGGTCCAACATATGCAAATCAATGTGATATACTACATTAACAGAATGAAGGATAAATATCATATAGTAATCTCAATAGATGCAGGAAAATCATGTGACAAAATTCAACAACATTTCATGATTAAAAAAAAAAGCTGTCAACATAATAAAAGTTATATATGACAAGCCCACAGCTAACATCATACTCAACAAGACAAGGATATTACTATCACCACTACTATTCAACATAGTACTGGAAGTCCTATCAAGAGCAATTAGGCAAGAAAAAGAAATTAGAGGCATCCAAATAGGAAAGGAAGAAGTAAGATGGCCTCTGTTTGCAACGAACATGATTATATATATATAGAAAACACTAAAGATTACACACACACACACAAACACACACACACACACACAAAACTGCTAAAACTAATAAACAAGTTCATTTAAGTTTCAGGATACAAAATCAACATACAAAAGTTAGTTGTGTTTCTATACACCAAAAACAAACTATCTAAAAATGAAATTAAGAAAATATTTCCATATTCAATAGCATTTAAAAGAGTAAAATACTTAAAAATAAATTTAACCAAAGAGATGAAAGATCTGTACACTGAAAACTATAGAACATTGATTAAAGAAACTGAAAAAGACAGGAATAAATAGAAAGATATCCAATATTCCTGGATTGGAATAATTAATATTGTTAAAGTATTCATAGCAATCTACAGATTCAATGCAACCCCTATCAAAATTCCAGTGGTGTATTCCACAGAAAGAGAAAAAAAATCCTGATTTTATATGGAACCACAAGATCCCAAATAGCTAAAGAAATCTCAAGCAAGAAGAACAAAGCTGGAGGCATTACACTTCCTGATATCAAACTATATTAAAAATATGTAGAAATCAAAACAGTATGATTCCAGAAAAAAAAAAACAAAACAAAACCAGACAGACTTGTGGGACAGAATTGAGAGCCCAGAAATAAACTCATTCATATATGATGATCAACTAATCTTTGACAAAATCACCAAGAATATACAATGGGCAAGGATTGTCTCTTCAATAAATGATCTTGGGAAAATCAAATATCCGTATGCAAAAGAATAAAATTGGCCCCTTGTTTTACACTGGACACAAAAATCAACTCAAAGTGGATTTAGGACTTAAATGTTAGCCCTGAAATTATAAAACTCCTAGAAGAAAACTCGTTGTTGACATTGGTCTTGGTGATGAATTTTTGGATTTGATACCAAAAGCACAGTCAACAAAAGCAAAAATAAACAACTACTACTACCACTACAGACAATAGCCACCAGGTATATGAAAAGATGCTCAACATCACTAATCACAAGGAAATGCGAATCAAAACCACAATGAGATATCACCTCACACCTCTTAGAATGGTTTTATTATAAAAAGTCAAGAGATAACAAGTGTTGGTGTGAATGTGGATAACAGAAACATATACTGTTGGTGGGAATGTAAATTGGTACAGCTGTTATGGAAAACAGTATGGAGTTTCCTCAAAAAAGAATTTAAAAGAGAACTACTATATAATCCAGCAATCCCACTTCTGGGTATATATCCAAAGAAAATAAAATCGATATCTTGAAGAGATATCTGCACCACCATGTTCACTGCAGCATCATTTCTAGTAGCCTAGATATGAAAATAACCTAAGTGTCTATCAACAGATGAATGGATAAAAAACAAATGGTATATATATACAAAGGGATATTATTCAGCTTTTAGAAAAAGAAGGAAATCCTTCATTTGCAACATTAGAGGTTGCAACGCTGGAGGACATTATGCTAAATGAAATAAGCCAGAGGCAAGGGTGGACTCAAGATGGTGGAGTAGGAGGACATGGAGTTCACATCTCCTCACAACTAGGGTACCTAACAGGCACTGGTGGGGGACCCCAAACACCTAAGGGGACAGGAGGAACCCCCAAGCTACCAGACCAGGGGTTGGGCCTGAACTCCTGTGGTGGGAGCACTGAGTCCAAACCACTGGACTAACAGAGAACCTCAGACCCCAAGGAATATTCATCAGAGTGAGGTCTCCCAGAGGTCCTCATCTCAGCACCAAGACCCAGCTCTACCCAACTGCCTGCAAACTCCAGTGCTGTAAGCCTCAGGCCAAACAACCAGTCAGACAGGAACACAGCCCCACACATCAAAAAATGAAACAACAAAAAAATATGTTACAGATGAAGGAACAAGGTAAAAACTTACCAAGACCAAATAAATGAACAGGAAATAGGCATCCTACCTGAAAAAGAATTCAGAGTAATGATAGTAAAGATGATCCAAAATCTCAGAAATAGAATGGAGGCATGGATCAAGAAAATACAAGAAATGTTTAGTAAAGACCTAGAAGAACGAACAGTGATGAACAACACAATAACTGAAATGAAACATACACTAGACGGAATCAATAATAGAATAACTGAGGTAGAAGAATGAATAAGTGAGCTGGAAGATAGAAGGGTGGAAATAACTGCCGAGGAACAGAATAAAGAAAAAAAGAATGCAAAGAATTGAGGACAGTCTCAGAGACTTCTGGGACAACATTAAATGCACAACATTCGAATTATAGGGGTCCCAGAAGAAGAAAAGAAAGAAAAAGGGTATGAGAAAATATTTGAAGAGATTGTAGTCAAAAACTTCCCTAACATGAGAAAGGAAATAGCCACCCAAGTCCAGGAAGCACAGAGAGTCCCATACTGGATAAACCCTAGGAGAAACACACCAAGACACATATTATTAAAACTAACAAAAATTAATTTCAAAGAAAAAATATTAAAAGCAGCAAGGGAGACTTCTTTGGTGGTGCAGTGGTTAAGAGTCCGCCTGCCAATGCAGGGGACACAGGTTCGATCCCTGGCCCATGCAAGTCCCACATGCCGCAGAGCAACTAAGCCCCTGCACCACAACAACTGAGCCTGTGTTCTAGAGCCTGTGAGCCACAATTACGGAGCCCACATGCCACAACTACTGAAGCCCACGTGCCTAGAGCCCACGCTCCACAACAAGAGAAGCCACCCCAGTGAGAAGCCTGCACACTGCAACGAAGAACAGCCCCTGCTCACCGCAACTAGAGAAAGCCCACGCCCAGCAATGAAGACCCAACACAACCAAAAAAAAATAAAAATCATTAACCTCTGAAAAGTAAAAATAAAAGCAGCAAGAGAAAAAAATATTCAAGGGAATCCCCCTAAGGTTATCAGCAGATTTTTCAGCAGAAACTTTGCAGACCAGAAGAGAGTGGCAGGATATATTTAAAGTATTGAAAAGGAAAACCTACAACCAAGATTACTCTACCCAGCAAGGATCTCATTCAGATTTGGCAGAGAAATCAAAAGTTTCACAGACAAGCAAAAGCTAAGAGAATTCAGCACCACCAAACCAGCTTTACAACAACTGCTAAACACAAAAGAAGAAAAAGACCCACAAAAACAAACCCCAAACAATTAACAAAATGGTAATAGGAACATACATATTGGTGATTACCTTGAATGTAAATGGATTAAATGCTCCAGTGGACTGGTGGAATGGATACAAAAACAAGACCCATATATATGCTGTCTACAAGAGACCCACTTCAGATTTAGGGACACATACAGGCTGAAAGTGAGGGGATGGAAAAAGATACTCCATGAAAATGGAAATCAAAAGAAAGCTGGAGTAGCAATACTCATATCAGATAAAATAGACTTTAAAATAAAGACTGTTACAAGAGGTAAGGAAGGGCACTACATAATGATCAAGAGATCAATCCAAGAAGAAGATATAACAAGTATAAATATTTATGCACCCAACATAGGAGCACCTTAATACATAAGGCAAATGCTAACAGCCATAAAAGGGGAATTCAACAGTAACACAATATTAGTGGGGGGTGTTAACAACCCACTTACACCAATGGACAGATCATCCAGACAGAAAATAAATAAGAAAATACAAGTTTTAAATGACACAATAGACCAGATAGATTTAATTGATATTTATAGGACATTTCACCCAAAGTGGCAGGATACACTTTCTTCTCAAGTGCACATGGAACATTCTCCAGGATAGATCACATCTAGCATCATGAATCAAGCCTTAGAAAACTTAAGAAAATTGAAATCATATCAAGCATCTTTTCTGACCACAACTCTGAGATTAGAAATCAATTACAAAAATAAAAAAACTGTAAAAAACACAAACACATGGAGGTTAAACAGTGTGTTGCTAAATAACCAAGAGATCACTGAGCAAATCAAAGAGGAAATTTAAAAATCCATAGAAACAAATGACAATAAAAACACGATGACCCAAAACCTATGGGATGCAGCAAAAGCAGTTCTAAGATTAAAAGCAATTCAATCTCACCTCAAGAAACAAAAAAATCTCAGGTAAACATCTCACCATATACCTAAACCAACTAGAGAAAGAAAACCCAAAGTTAGCAGAAGGAAAGAAATCATAAATATCAGAGCAGAAATAAATGAAATAGAAATGAAAACAATAGCAAAAATCAATAAAACTAAAAGTTGGTTCTTTGAGAAGATAAACAAAATTGATAAACATTTAGCCAGACTCAAGAAAAAAAGGGAGAGGACTCAAATCAATAAAACTAGAAATGAAAAAGGAGAAATTATAACTGACACTGCAGAAATACAAAGGATCATAAAAGACTACTACAAGCAACTACATGCCAGTAGAATGGACAACCTGGAAGAAATGGACAAATTCTTGGAAAGGTACAACCTTCCAAGTCTGAACAAGTAAGAATTAGAAAATATAAACAGACGAATCACAAGTAATGAATTTCAAACTGTAATTAAAAACCTTCCAACAACAAAAGTCCAGGACCAAATGGCTTCACAGGCGAATTCTATCAAACATTTAGAGAAGAGCTAACACCTGTCCTTCTCAAACTTTTCCAAAAAATTGCAGAGGGAGGCCACCATCACCCTGATACCAAAACCACACACAAATAACACAAAAAAGAAAATTACAGACCAATATCACTGATGAACGTAGAGGCAAATATCCTCAACAAAATATTAGCAAACAGAATCCAACAACACATTAAAAGGATCATACACCATAATCAAGTGAGATTTATCCCAGGAATGCAAAGATTCTTCAATATACACAAATCAATCAATGTGATACACCATATTAATAGATTAAAGAATAAAAACCATATGACCAGATCGATTGAAGCAGAAAAAGCTTTTGACAAAATTCAACACCATTTACAATAAAAACTCTCCAGAAAGTGGGCATAGAGGGACCCTACCTCAACATAATAAAGGCCATATATGGCAAACCCACAGCCAACATCATTCTCAATGGTGAAAAACTGAAAGCATTTCCTCTAAGATCAGGAACAAGACAAGGATGTCCACTCTCGCCACTCTTGTTCAACATAGTTTTGGAAGTCCTAGACACAGCAATCAGAGAAGAAAAAGAAATGAAAGGAATCCAAATCAGAAAAGAAGTAAAACTGTCACTGTTTGCAGATGACATGATACTATACATAGAAAAGAAGATGCCACCCGAAAACTACTAGAGCTAATCAATGAATTTGGTAAAGTTGCAGGATACAAAATTAATGCACAGAAAACTCTCACATTCTTATACACTAACAACGAAAGATCAGAAATAGGAATTAATGAAACAATCCCATTTACTATTGCAACAAAAAAATAAAATATCTAGGAATAAACCTACCTAAGGAGGCAAAAGACCTGTACTCACAAAACTTTAAAACACTGTTGAAAAAAATCAAAGATGACACAAACAGATGGAGAAGTATACCATGTTCTTGGATTGGAAGAATCAACATTGTGAAAATGACTCTACTACCCAAAGCAATCTACAGATTCAGTGCAATCACTATCAAATTACCAATGGCATTCTTCACAGAATTAGAACAAAAATTTTACAATTTGTATGGAAACAGAAAAGACCCTGACTAGCCAAAGCAATCTTGAGAAAGAAAAATGGAGCTGGAGGAATCAGGCTCCCTGACTTCAGACTATACTACAAAGCTCAGTAATCAAGATAGTATGATACTGGCACAAAGACAGAAATATAGATCAGTGGAACAGAATAGAAATCCCACAGATAAACCCACACACCTATGGTCACCTAATCTATGACAAAAGAAGCAAAAATATACTTGGAGAAAAGACAGCCTCTTCAATAAGCAGTGCTGGAAAAACTGGACAGCTACATGTAAAAGAATGAAATTAGAACACTCCCAAACACCATACACAAAAATAAACTCGAAATGGATTAAAGACCTAAATGTAAGTCTGGACACTATAAAACTCTTAGAGGAAACATAGGCAGAACACTCTTTGACATAAACCACAGCAAGATCTTTTTTGACCCACCACCCAGAGTAATGAAAATAAAACCAAAAATAAACAAACGGGACCTAATTAAAAGCTTTTTGCACAGCAAAGGAAACCATAAACAAGACAAAAAGACAACGCTCAGAATGGGAGAAAATATTTGCAAATGAAGCAACAGACAAATGATTAATCTGCAAAATATACAAACAGCTCATGGAACTGAATATCAAAAAAACAAACAACCCAATCCAAAAATGGGTGGAAGACCTAAATAGACATTTCTCCAAAGAAGACATACAGGTGACCAAGAGGCACATTAAAAGATGTTCAACATCAGTAATTATTAGAGAAATGCAAATCAAAACTACAATGAGGTATCACCTCACACCAGTCTGAATGGCCATCATCAAAAAATCTACAAACAATAAATGCAGGAGAAGATGTGAAGAAAAGGGAACACTCTTGCACTGTTGGTGGGAATGTAAGTTGATACAGCCACTGTAGAGAACAGTATGGAGGTTCCTTAAAAAACTAAAAATAGAACTACCATATGACCCAGCAATCCCACTACTGGGCATATACCCAGAGAAAACCATAATTCAAAAAGACACATGTGGGCTTCCGTGGTGGCGCAGTGGTTGAGAGTCCGCCTGCCGATGCAGGGGACACGGGTTCGTGCCCCGGTCCGGGAAGATCCCACATGCTGCGGAGCAGCTGGGCCCGTGAGCCATGGCCGCTGAGCCTGCGCGTCCGGAGCCTGTGCTCCACAACGGGAGAGGCCACAGCAGTGAGAGGCCCGCGGACCGCAAAAAATAAATAAATAAAAAATAATGTATTGTGTACTTGAAATTTGCTAAGAGATCTTAAGTGTTCTCACCACACCAAAAATAGTGGTAACTATATGAGGTAATGGCTATGTTAATTAGCTTGTGTTAATCATTTCATAATATACACATGTATCCAAACATCATGTTGTACACCTAAATATGTACAATTTTTATTTGTCAATCCCACTTCAGTAAAGCTGGGAAGAAAAATAACGTGGGTGTGGCAGGGCATGTTTCAAATCCAGGAGGTGCTTCTCCGAGTGCCCTGGAGAGCCTTGTCTTGCATCTGACCTTCAAGCACACACAGGTCCCTTAATGAGAATCCTAAACAACTCTGCACAGTGGCCTGGTTTCCACTGCACAGGGACACAGGGACCAGGAGCTAGCTTCTCACTTCCTCTGTGCTACACAGAACAAGGTGTCATCTTTCCCACCCACCTAGAACAGACCCTCATCTTCAAGTCCAGGGCTGTTGTGAGACTGGGGAAGGAGGGAGCAGGGAGAAGGGGGCAAGAGGAGAGTGGAAGCTTCTGCAGGTGATGTAGATGTAGCAGAAGGAACTAGAAAAGACCTCCACCTCTGAAATAGCTGGGTCAGGTCACTGAAGCTTCAAACCAACTGCAGCTGGAAAAGTGAAAATAAATTAGCCTTTAATCTGAATTGTATTTATAACAATGGCTTAAATTTGATCCAACGTACACTACGTGTTTGCTGCCTTCAGTGGAGCCTGGAGAGCAGAGAATGGGCTCAAACTCAGCCTACTCCTCAGTGAGGGTGACGTTCCTCTCCAGGAGACTGTTGGGTGGGAACCCAGGGCCTTTGCCATCTCAAGAGCCAGGGGCTGGACCCCTTCCAGCAGCCAGTCTGCCCATCCCCCAACCTCCTGCCCTTTAAGCTTAGAACTAGCAATTTCCTTTTCATTCACTTTCATTTTCAGGGATTGGAACTGAGAGAACATTGAACTAGTGCAATGTGGTGAGCAGCAGCTGGGGCAAGAGTCAGAAAACCAGCTGGGCCTTCCTTCCTTCTACCACCTTATGGCAGGGTGGCCCCCACAGCCCCTCTCCTGGGACCTCCAACCACTCCATCCTGCCCACCTCCCCGGTACTAACAAAGAACCCATGGCATGTGCTCAGTAAAACACTGAGCCCAGCATGAGGAGGCTAGAGGGGTCCTTAGGACAGAAAGACCACCCCCTGAGCACAGGGCAGGGGTCGCCAAGAACAGGGTCTCTGCCTGGCCCTAAGGTCAGCCTCTCTAAACCCCAAAAGCCAATGCCCAGGGCTTTCGTCCCAAACCTCCTTTCAGGGTTGCTGAGGACTAAGGGAGTCTCTGTTCCCCAGTGTGGTGGCTATGGTGGGTCTGGAGATGCAGGGAGACCCAGATTCAAATCCCGCTTCTGCTGACTGCCCTGAAGGCCCAGGGTGGGCTTCTCAGGCTCTTAGGTCCTGCGTCCTCCTTCACAGAGGGCAGTGACTTAGTTCTAGGCTCACAGCAGGGGTATGTTAAAGGGAAGGTCTCTGTGTCCCAGCAGTGTGTGTGTGTGTGTGTGTGTGTGTGTGTGTCTGGGCAGTGTTCACACAGGCCTGGAACAGCAGGTTGTAAGGATGTGTTCATAGGCTGACCTTCTGCTGTGGAGAGAACAGCATGGGCGTGAAAACCCTCAGGAGACAACACCCCTCGAGGATGGGGTTAGGGGAGGTGCCGCAGGCCCCACCCTAGTCCCAGTGCGCAGGCCAGGTGCCAGCTGGAGGCTTCTGAGCCTTTCCTATTGATACTTCTTGGATGACATCCACAGAACATAGCTGAAAACCCCTATCTCTTTCTCTCTCTCTCTCTCTCTCACACACACACACACACACACACACACACACACACACTCGCACATGAGCTTGTACACCTTTCCTCATGTTGGCACCATTGGGGACGATGGTGGTGTCAGTCCCTGGTGGGAGAGCCTGTCTATCTTTCTGTCCACTTCTGCTCATGCCAGGGAGGAGACCGGGCCCAGAGGCATGGCTGTAGGCATGCACCTCTTCAGCTCCTGCCCATGGCTGTCCATGATAAAGGATGAGAGCTGAGGGGCCCAGTTCTCCAGGCAACAAGGCCCTAAAGAGGAATTCCAATCCCTTGAAGCAGGGCAGGCTGTATACAAAATCATGACAGGACATTCCCCTCTTCATCCCCTCCTGGTCCTCAGGAATGGGTTACATCAAGGTCAGCAGCTGGGCTTGGAGGACCTATGTTATGGGGAGACAGCTGGGTGAACCCTGAGCCAGGGGAACATGGAGGTTGGGGTACAGATATCCCTCTCGGAAAGCCACTCCTCTCCAGCCATCTTTAGTCCCCGGAGGGAGATGGTGGTACCCTTGGGTAAGGCCCAGGGCTGGGCCCTGCCTCTCCCACACTGGAGGAAGAACTTGGCCAACCATGGTAGCCAGCAGCCTTGGGCTTGGCCAAAAAGACATGCGGTTTCCCAAAAATACAAGAACTCCTCTCCCTACCTGAGCCCAGGAAAGAAGGGGAGTTGCAGAGGGTCTCTCCAGTCTCCTGCAATTTCACTAGGCTGGCAGGAGAAGTTCCCTGACCCGTGGCCAGAGGGCGCCCTGCTCCAACAGACCCAGCCCCTGCCCTCCTGCACGTCTGCCTGCCTGGCCCAGCCTCCATGGCCTGCAGAGAAATGGATGGCCCTCTGAGAAGAGTTTGTGGGCTTGATGAGTTTACTTTACCAAGTATTCCCAAGTATGATCCCATCTGGGGAAGAAGGAACCCTTGTGGCTGTGTGTGGACGTATGTAAATACAGACACTGAAGCTGCTGGGGCAGAGAGAGGCCCAAAGGAGCCCTGGTGTGCCTGGGGGGCCAGCTGAAGGGGAGTCAGGGCAAACTTTCTTCTCTGAACTTCTTGGAACTTTCTAATCGACATTTTGCATTCTTTGTGTTCTAGAAAAATTTTTTAATGTAATTTTGCTTTTCTGCGTATGCCACAGGCTTGTGAAGAGTATTTCCTGTGTGTGTGTATGTGTGGGTATGGGTGGTATGTGTGTGGTGTGGGTGTGTATGGTGTCAGTGTGCATGTGCATGTGGGGATGTGTGTGTGTGCATGTGGGTGGGTAGGTGTGGGGGTGTATGTGGTGTGTGGTATGGCTATGTGTGTGGGTGTCTGTGTATGCATGGGGTGGGGTGGTGTGCACGTGTGTGTGTGGTGTGGGGGTGTGGTATGTGTCATGTGGGTTTGTATGTGTGAGTGCGCGCACATGCTTTGCTTTCATTTATAGCATGTGGCCCAGGTGCAGGCCCAAGTAGGACCTTGTGTCCACTCTGGGGATTTGCACGGGGTGAGGGTCAGCAGCACATCAGGAGCAGGCCAAAGAGTGGAGGGGAAGTCTGGAAACCCAAAAACTTTTCCTGTGAGAGTCTCTCGATACAAGCAGCTTCTGGAACTGTGAAGTCTCCACAGCCCTCATAGCTGGGACCTACTAATCCTTGTACTATTCTCAGCTAAACATCTCAGAGCTTCTCAGCCACCAAAGGCTGCAGGGAGCACATCTGCAGTTCACCCCCACAAACACGGTTCCATAAAGAACAGCCTGCCCCCTTACATGACAGCCACCGAGGAATCTCGGGGCCACTGGGGGCTCTTGGAACCCCAGGCTCTGCTTGGCTTCCCTCATTCCAGAGCTGTAGGTTGAGAGCCAAGAAACACAAGACCCAAAGCCACATGAATTGCTGTGGATTCTGAGAAAGGCAGGTGGGTGCAGGCAGCCAGGGATCCTCCACAGAACCAAGTGGCCCTCTGAACTCCACTTAACCCTGAACGCGCCTCTTTAGCCCAGCCACAGTGGTCGGGCTCACTGGTGAGCCTGTGAGGACCTGCCCCACAGAAGTGAGGAAAGGAAGAAGGCACTGGAGAGGCCTGGCCAAGGCTGTCTGCACAGTTAGACTGTGGCTGGGACAGAGTAGGAAGGAAAGCCAATGAGTAGTGTGTCCCACTGTGTTTTCCAAAGATCGACAGTATCTCCCATCTCTGTGCTTTACTGCAATTGGCCTTGACATTCTTCTTATCAAGGTGGGGGATGGGTATGCCCGACTCCCTTGAATCTGGGGAGCCTGTGACTTGCTTGTAACCAATGGAATGATGCTGTGTGACCTCCAGATCTCACAGTGTGAAGCTGCGCATTCACCTCTGGAGCCCTAAGCCACCAGGTAAGCGTCTATGATGAGGCCACCTTGCTGTAAGGAAGCCCAAGCCCCACGGAGATGCCATGTGTATGCTCTCTGACCAACAGCCCCAGCTGAGGTCCCAGTCAACAATCAGCATCATGTGAGGGAAACAAGAGGGAGGTTGTCTTCAGATGATTCCAGCTGTCTGGTCACCCTCAGTTGTCACCTGAGGCCTCAGACATTACAGGGTGGAGGCAAGCCAGCCTGCTGTGCCCTGTCCAAATTCTGGACCATAGAACTATGAGTATAGGAAGCTGGTTGTATGCTACTAAGTGTGGGGTGACTTGGTATGCAACAATAGAAACAATACAGTTGGCCAAGGAAAGTGTCCTGAAAGCTGTGTCAACCACCCCTCCTCCGCTTTCCCTTTCACGGATGCTGCCAGGACCTGAGAGGCCACCAGTCCTTTGGAGAGCTGGCCCCTCTTTAGCAGATAATGACCCAGTCTCGGGGCCATGGGAACTGTCTCCTACAGGGCAGCTTTACCGTGAGCGCCCATGGCCCAGGGAACCAAAGTGAGCAGGCCCTGCCAGGCAGAGCTGGCCTGCATCTTCCCAAGCCCAAGGAAGGCACTGGTGGCTGAGAGCTGGCTGTTCACACTGGCTGAGTTCCAGGACTGGATTTGCTGGCCTGTGCTCAGTGTTTCTGAGCCTGATGCATGAATGGAGCTCAAGTCATGAGTTACTGCAGCAACCAAGTCCTCAGGATGGGTGGGAGCAAATCACTGCTGCTGTGGAAAGGTGAAATGGGAGGGGGAGCAGGCCTTCTCTTTTTTTTTTTGCAGTACGCGGGCCTCTCACTGTTGTGGCCTCTCCCGTTGCGGAGCACAGGCTCTGGACGCGCAGGCTCAGCGGCCATGGCTCACGGGCCCAGCTGCTCCGCGGCATGTGGGATCTTCCCAGACCGGGACACGAACCCGTGTCCCCTGCATCAGCAGGCGGACTCTCAACTACTGTGCCACCAGGGAAGCCCCAGGCCTTCTCTTTGCCCCTTGTTCCTGTCCTAGGCTCGGCTCTCCTCTTCAGACTGCTTGAGAGTGGATGGATGGGCAGAGGTTTCCAGGAAATTGTAGGACAGCAGGTCCCTGTGGTTGTAGACGTGGGACTGGGCAGCGGGATGGACAGCCTGGGCAAGCACTCCTAGGTCCAGGGGCCAAGGGGTCAGCAGCAAACAGGGCCCTGGGCGGTCAGCAGCCACCATCGTTTGCCATCAGATGATCTGCTCCCGGGCAAGAGACCCTGGGAATCCTGCAACACAGATTGCTCTATTCTCCCTGCTGCAATGCCCACCAAGGGGCTAAGGGCAGGAGAGAGGCCCTGAGGTATGGGTTTGGCCTCCCAGAAAGTGCAGCCGGAAACAAGTTTGACCTTCTCCAACCCCATTGTGCACCTGGGAAACAAAGACCCAGAGGGGCGGCCAACCCAGAATGTGTTGTCACCAGGGGCAACCTGGACACAGTTCTCCCAAGCCTGAGAAAAGTTGTTGTTCATCACAGTGGGGGTCGGTGTTTGTTTTGTTTTGATTTTTTAAAAGCCTGAACCAAATCAGCTTTTTAAAATGCTGCTCCAGGATTCAGTGCTACTTAGAGACGGCCTGAAGGGGCAGCTCTAGGCAGAGTCGACAGCATTCTGGCAGAAACCCTGGCAGCTGTCCAGACACCCTGCCTGAGACCAAGGCGTCCTGTGGGTATTTGTCTACTTTGTTCAATCAGCAACTCTCATGGAGGAATGAAGCTAAAAGATCAGGTTTTTTGCCCATGATGCAACGTAGTTCTCCTCTGAAAAGTTAGAAATCTTAACATGGAGGGGGTCATTTGTCATGATTCCATGTTGTCGCGCACACATTCAATTAATTGTTACATTAGACCAAAAAGCAGCACTAATCCAGCTATGTGGGACATGACTCCAGACTTCTTTGTAAGGAATGGAGATAATTATGGCAGAATTCCAGCCTCCCTTATTTCAAAATAATCAAGTCAGCAGAGGCCTGGCCGGAGGTTCCTTCCACTCATTAGTCCTGAGCATCTAGATGGGGCAAACCAACCAGGGATTACCACCTTCTTTTAACTCCCAAGTGCCCACTGTGGCACTGAGCATAGGCAGCTATCTCCCCAGGCCCTCACCCAGCCTCAGGGGGCTGCACTGCCTTCCTCAGACCCCACATTTCTTCCTGTTGCATATTGTGCAAACAAGAAAACTGAAGCCCACAGAACGCTCTGTGACATAAATCGCAGCAATATTTTTCTGAATCTGTCTCCTAGAGTAATGGAAATATAAACAAATGGGACCTAATTAAACTTAAATGCTTCTGCACAGCAAAGGAAACCATGAACAAAACGAAAACACAATCTATGGACTGGGAGAAAATATTTGCAAATGATGCTACCAACAAGAAATTAATTTCCAAAATATAAAAACAGCTCATTCAGCTTAATATTAAAAAATATGCAACCCAGTCAAAAAATGGGCAGAAGACCTAAGTATACATTTCTCCAAAGAATACATACAGATGGCCAACAGGCGCATGAAAGGATGCTCAATATCGCTAATTATTAGATAAATACAAAACAAAACTACAATGAGGTATCACCCCACACCAGTCAGAATGGCCATTACTAAAAAGTCTACAAATAATAAATTCTGGAAAGGGTATGGAAAAAAGGGAACCCTCATGCACTGTTGCTGAGAATGTAAATTGGTGCAGCCACTATGGAGAACAGTATCTCCATACTCCTTAAAAAACTAAAAATAGAGTTACCATGTGATGCTATAATCCCACTCCTGGGCGTGTATCCAGAGGAAACTCTAATGCAAAAAGATACATGCACCCCAATGTTCATAGCATCACTATTTACAATAGCCAAGACATGGAAGCAACCTAAATGTCCATCAACAGATGAATGGATAAAGAAGCTGTGATGTGTGTGTGTGTGTGTGTGTGTGTGTGTGTGTGTGTGTGTATATATATATATATATATATATATACACAATGGAATACTACCCAGCCATAAAAAAGAGTGAAATAAAAAGAGAGTGCTGCCATTTGCAGCAATGTGGATGGATGTAGGGATTATCATATTAAGTGAAATAAGTCAGACAGAAAAAGACAAATATCATATGATATCTTATTTGTCCAATCTAAAAAAATTATACAAATGAACTTATTTACAAAACAAATATACTCACAGACATAGAAAACAAACTTA
Source organism: Phocoena phocoena (assembly GCF_963924675.1). NCBI lineage: Eukaryota > Metazoa > Chordata > Mammalia > Artiodactyla > Phocoenidae > Phocoena > Phocoena phocoena. The sequence goes on along the minus strand of NC_089220.1, from coordinate 125,101,601 downwards.
TGGTTACCAAGTTTGTGGGGTAAACAACAAGGATGTACTGTATAGCACAGGGAACTATACTCAATATCTTGAGTATATATCTTGATATACTCAATATCTTGAGCCTATAGTGTAAAAGAATCTGAAAAAGAATATGTGTGTATGTATAAGTATAACGGAATCACTTTGTTATACATTTGAAACTAACACAACACTGTAAATTAACTATACTTCAATTAAAAAATAAAGTAAAAAAAAAAGAAAGAAAGAAAGAATGCCAAAGCCCAGAGAGGTTAGGTGGCTTGCCTGTGATCACACAAGGAGTGGTAGGCTCCAAGTCCAGGCCTCTCTCCAAATTCCACTGGAAGAGAATCCACATGAGAACAGGAATCCTACATTCAGGGCTGAAGGCAAAGGGTCTTTCTCTTGGGATTCAGTGAAGTGATTCAATAAACCTGATTTGGCTGGAACTTCCAAGAAGAAAACTAGCCTCTTTCTCCCAGTCATGCGGGTCCCTGGCCATACGAAGACCCTTTCTAAGAGGATGTCATCAGAAACTGCACACTCTCCCTCAGCTGGGACTTGGCATGGCTTCCCCTGCTGGGCAGAGAGAGCAGCTGGGCAGCTGGAAAACTTAGCCACTCTTAGTCTGTCCCCTCAGACTAAATGGTCACACCTCTCAAGAGGACAGCCGGGGTCCACTCGACTTGCACTGGGGCTGACACAGGCTCCGAGGGTGTGGGTGGCTGTCGCAGCCTCTCCTCACCAGGGGAAGCTGTCTGGCATGGACCAAGGCTCCTGACTCGGCTGGGTCACACCACCAAGGCTGGCTCTGGAGCTCAGCTCCACCATGATGGCCACGGGCCTCAGTGCCAAGGGAAGTGGGACAGATGCAAACTCTCTGGTCCTCAGGAGTGGGGCCAGAATTGGCAGCTGCCCTGAGATGAGTATTTCCGGGATGCGAGCTCATTCATTCCAGGGCAGGGTACTGCTGAGGCACAAGGGCAGAAAGTGGGATCAGGAAGTGTTCTGGGGGCCCCTTCTCCTGCTCCCAGACTGCCCAGAACTGGCCTGCTCCAACTGGAACAGCTCTTGGTTGAAGTGCTGAGAGCCCAGTCCAACTGAATATTGCACACATTTCCTCTGAAGCACATAGATTCTACATTTCAGCTGAAGCTCTGAAGGCACTTAAACTCACCCACACTGCGGTTGTAAAGTATCAGGGGTAGCTGGGATGCAGAGCAGAATTTTGGAAAGAGCCACTGATGTCCTTTGAGTCTTCTCTCTACTCCCCAAAGGGGAAGAAGAACAGAGGGTGCTTCACCCTTCACCTCAAATCTCACGAGCAGAGCCCTGAGAGGACCCATTAGAATCCTCTTATTGTCCCCCTGCAATGTAGAGCATACAGTGAGTCAGTGTCCACGTGATTGGACTAGCACGCTCCTCTGATGGCAGAGTCAGGGTGAGCACAGACTGCACTCCAAAGCCACTCCAAAGGTTAAGTACCTTGGGTGAAAATGCTAGAGAAAAGCTGGAGGTTCCAGCGCTCTGGAAATGTGCTCACCCTGGTCAAGAGCCCTCAGCGGAGCCTTCCCCAGTGAACGTGGGGTGGGGTCCCTGAAGAACTCAGTGCCCAGAAAAAAGACTCCTTTAAAAACTGCTGCCCATGTGAGATCACAATGGTGGTACATCCAAGCAATATCTTTGTGGCGGCCCTGCTCTCTTCTCCCTCTCTGCTCTTGGACCAGGAACTTAGGGCCTGAGCAAGTTCGGGGGGAGGGGAGAGAAAACACCAATGACACCCCTTCCTCTGTTCTGGGTTTCCTGTGAACACCACCAGGAACAGGTGATGCATCACCCAACACAGAGAGAGAGGCAGACACCTGGGACGACTGAGGACATCTGGGCAGAGGATGTAGAAAGGGCTGAGGGCTTGGCTCGTGTCAGGGCTCTGGATGTCCAAGGAAGTGGGACTCTGCTCTAGATGGGGGTTGTCAGGAAGCGGGAACCATTCTGCAACTAGGTGTCTGAGAAATGATAAATGCTGTGTGCAGGGGTGCAGCCTAGATGGAGGTGAGGAAGCAAGTCGCTGATTTGAACCCAGAGAGAAGGACGTGTGCTGTTCTGTGGTTTGCAGCTCGACTTTGTGTCTATGCTTAGACAAGATTTTCAAGTGGCCTCAGTCTGTTACACTTCATCATGGCCTCGGGGACATCTCACCTGGTGTTGGTGCCCATGAGGTTTTTTGTGTCTGTGGGATACCTGGACCAAGCTGGGAGCAACAGGCCAGCTCCCACCAACACGCCAGGGGCCAGGCCAGCTCCTGGACTCCTGGGGCTGCGTTTCTCTTTCTTGGCGAAGACATCAGTTCTCAGCACTGCCTGCACTGATAGCTCATCTTTGCTCCAGCCACACCGACCTTCCTGTGCCTTGGACACACCTCCCCCCTCCCCACCTACCTATCTTCCAGAACTCAGTTGTCACTCCTCCAAGTCTCCAGGATAAGCTGTCCAACACCATGCCTGTCTCCTACCACTGGTGCCACTGTGCATTTATTCCTGTGGGCCTCTCACTATATCTGTCCCCTCTTAGACTATAAACTCCACCAGAGATGGAACTTTTTCTCTTTTGCTTCACCATTGTATTCCCAGAACTATGTCAGTGCCTGGCACTTAATAACTCCTGGAGCCATCATCTTCAAACCATAAAGCCCGGAACATTCTCCCCAGTAGGACACAGAGAAGTTGGACTCCAGAGTGATATTCCCCAACCCCACAAATTATGTTTGAACATTTGAAAGATCCTCTGATAAATTTAAGGCATGCACTGCCATTATTTTACAAAAGAGGTTTGAAATTGAAAATCCAGGCCAATTATGCCAGAACAGGAGGTTTTGCTTGGAAATGGCTGTCTGCTTTGAACACTAATTAGGATATTGATTTCTTGGCCAGCATTAAGGAATTAAGCTCTTTTCAAAGCCCCACATGCTAATAGGAACTGAGGAGACATGCTCAATCAATTCCAAATTAAAGGCAGCTTCACTTTGAATCCCTTTTGGGGTTGCCAACAAATATCAAAACCCAGTGAGCAAGTGGCAACATGGCAACACTCCACCCCTTAGCACATGTACTTGCAAGGGTGGCTCCCTTTCAAGGTTTCAGGAAACCAACATTGTAGTTATCATAAAAGTAGAAGAGGATGTGCAGATATCCCAACCTTTTGAAAACATGTAGTTTTTTCCTATTATAATCCAGAAGGCCTGGGTTATCCATCTGTATTCTTGCTTTATTTCCAGAATCTGTGCCTGCAGAGTAGCCTTGTGTACAAGCTCAGGACTCACTCCCTCAATACCCAGAATCAAATAGCAGTCCCTGATGGAGTGGCACACATCTCCCTACCAGAGCCTGTTTGAGATAAGACCAGCAGGCATCCAAGCTTCAAAGGGAAAAACCCTCCTCTGAGGTGGCCTCCGCCACCCCGTTCTCAGACGCCTAGATGAGGAAACTCTTTTAAAGCTCCAGATACACCAGAAAGTATCCCTTAAGACCCACTCCAAAGATCAGACAGATACTCCAGGGGGCAACCAAGCATCCTGAGAGAAGAGCTGTGACATTCGGGCTTGGGTGATAAGGTACATTTCCTCATGGGCAGGGTATCTCCTGGAGAGCACCCCTTACCACACAAACCCCTAAAGAGTCAACTACCACCACCTTTGACCCTTACTAGTTGGGGCCCCTCCCCTGAGGGTAGCTGACAGACCCTCCTGCCAGAGGCTGCCTGGTTGGTGGTTTGCCTTTGGCTTGTGCCAAAGTATCCCACTCTTGACCAACTAATGTTTGTTGTCTATCATCTGATTCCACTTTGATGAAAGTCAGCAAGGGGCAGGGACACTTTCTGTTTTCACCAGGAAGCCCTAGAGTAGCATTCCACAGAAATGTCCCATGTTCTTGGCTGGCCCAGCATCGTGATCATATGTCACAGCTGGACGACTCGGAGAAGCCAACTCATATGATTATATTCAGAACTGCCAAATGGTTCCTTCACACTGAGGGGTGCTCTTTTCAAGGGGTTGAAATTAATTGATTCCCCAGAAGGATTTCTGGCTGGAATTCCCAGAAAGCCAAGTCATAGGAATGGCGCCTGGTGTGCATGTGTGCTGTGAGCACTGGGGTGGGGAGTCGTGAGGGGTCCTGCCTCCAGACAAAGGTAGGGCCCTGAGAAGGTTGGGGCCCAATCAAGCATCACCCCCTTGGACCTGATGGATAAATCCAGACAAGTACTCGCTCCCTCCACTTCCTCCTTCCAAGTTTGTGTTTGGTACTGATCCTCCCCCTTAAATAAAATATGATATATAACAGTAATATATACAACAGACAAAAGCAGTGGTTTCTAGGTATAAATATATTTTATGTATTTAGATGTATAACTGTGATGAGACAGGCTGAAAATTATTAACCCCCCCCCCCCCGGGGGTTGCACAACCTTCATGCTCTCCAACTCTCACACAAGGGCCAAGTCCAAGAAGGTAGATTTTCAAAATAGAAGAAAAAGAAAGCAGTGAGGGTGGGAGGATGTGCTCCACAGTTGATGCCACTTATCAGGGGACCTTGATGTGGCCAGAGTTCACGGTGAGGGGAAAGGTGGGGAAGGGACCGAGGTGGGGGCATGAGGAGCTGGGAAAGCAGGAGTTTCCCTGGGATCTCAGTGTTAGCAAGTGAGAATGCTTATGGAAATTTGAGCCAAAATCACTATGGACCAAATACTTAAATGTTTTGGAAAGATGTAAATAAAACTGGAAATTACCAAATGCATTGTGTTTCTTAAAGTATGGCATGGCTTTGGGCCTGGATGCAGTTAAAAATTGAAGGCTATGGTTGATGGTTTTTTAGGGGTTTTGGGGGGGTTATATAGATTATTAAGGAAATTCTGATTCACAAAGACAATTAGTTGCAAATGGTGATCGACATTAATAAGTTTGTCACAGAGATGGGAAAAGTTTTACTTTAAGGTTTACAGTAAATCAAGTTAGCCTAGCAGCACAGTCAATGTGTTGGTGGGCACTGATGTGCAAGCAGTTGGTCAGATTGAATAAATGTGTGTGAGTGTGTGATGAAGAGAGAGAGAGAAGTGGGAGGTTTTCAGGACAATTTGCAAATAGCTAGAAATAAATGAGATTCCAGTCAAACATTTGGGAAATCTCTCACAGATCTTCATGTGTGCAACCATCTCTTGCAGGCTACTGCTCCTTCCACCAAACCTTCACCTCCTCCTCCTAACTCATCATCCTTTCCCCATATTGCCTCCTCCAGCTGAAATGGCTGACCTAAAACTGATAGACAAAGCTGGAGTTCACGTCAATTTAATCACCCACACCTGGTTTGCAGATTTTAATAATACAATTTTCAAGGACTGTATTAATTTCCTGGAGCTGCCACAATAATTGCTACAAACTGGATAGCTTAAAACAGCAGGAATTTATTCTGTCAGTTCCGGAGCCAGAAGTCCCACCTTGAGGGGTTGCAGGGCCATGTTCACCTCTGGAGGTTCTAGGGGAGATCTTGTTCCTTGCCTCTTCCAGTTCTGGTGGCTCCATGGCCCCCATCTCTGCCTCCATGACCATGTGAGCTTCTCCTCTGTGTGTCTGGGTCTCCTTTTCTGTCTCTTATATGGACACTTGTCATTGATTTAGGACCTGTCCAGGTAATCCAGGATGATTTCATCTCAAGACCCTTAACTTAATTACATCTATGAAGACCTTTTTCCCAAATAAGACAACACTCACAGGTTTCTAGGGATTTGGATGTGGACATATATTTGGGGAACCACCATTCAACTCAGTACAGGGGACAACCTTTCTCCCCTTCATTACCACATGTGTGAGAAGCAATTCACACATTTCCGGGCACTCAAGAAGTACTTGATCAAAAGTGGCTAATATTAGGGAGGGTGGGAGGGAGGGAGATGCAAGAGGGAAGAGATATGGGGACATATATGTATGTATAACTGATTCATTTTGTTATAAAGCAGAAACTAACACACCATTATAAAGCAATTATACTCCAATAAAGGTGTTAAAAAAAAAGTGGCTAATATTACTTGTACCCCCAATGTCCCATCCCCCACCACCTCCACCCCTCCTCCCACCACCCTCACCCCACCCCAACCCCTCCCCAGTGTTGCTTTACTCTCACTCCATATCTTCAACGTGGGCCAAAAGGCATTCAGGAAGTTGGTTGTCTTCTGATTGGCTGACTATACTTTAGCACATGGCTATTTTTCAAGACCAGTCTCATCACTTAATGTCAATTGCCAGCTGGCTAATCTGCTAAATATCAATATTAGCCAAATGACATTGTCATTGTCCATTTGCAGACACTCGGTATGACATCTCAACATCAGAACTCCCTTCCCTCGATACACTTCAGACTTGTGCCAGAACCAGACTTGGGAGCCATGAACCTATCGTGTTGCCTTTTCTGACTCTGCCCCCTTTGGAAATGCTGGGTCCCTGCTGGGGCAGCATGACTGGAGGAAACAGCTTGGAGGCTGGGCACGGAACCTCCTCCCTGGCCTTCTCAAGGCCTCTCCTCCTCTGACACTAGGAAGGAAAATATTCATGACATAACTTTTTTTTAAGATTTTTTGATGACAATTTTTTAAAGTCTTCATTGAATTTGTTACAATATTGTTTCCGTTTTATGTTTTGGTGTTTTGGCCACCAGGCATGTGGGATCCCATCTCCCTGACCAGAGACTGAACCCTCACCCCTTGCGTTGGAAGGTGAAGTCTTAAACACTGGACCATCAGGGTAGTCCCATGACATAATTTTTTAAAAGAAAGAAGCACACCCATGTTGACAGCAACATTATTCACAATAGCTAAAAAGTAGAACAATCCAAGTGTCCATTGACAAATGAAAGAATAAAAAAATGTAATATATTCGTATAATGGAATATTATTCAGTCTTAAAAAGGAAGGAAATGCTGACACATGCTGCAACATGGATGAACCCCATCCCTCTCTCCTTTCATAGACAAAAGGCTCAGAACACAGAGAAATCCCCTCAGATCTGACCCATCCGAGAGAAAGCAACAAAGATGAAGCTGGGGCCCCAGTTGTGCTGCCAAGATGGAGGCCCCAAAGCCTGCTCCCAACCTCTGGTCCAGCACCAGCCTCCGGTCCTCTTTCCCTACCCCTGCTGCCAGTGGACCCTGACGCCCACCCTTACCAGATGTTGCACTGCCCTCCCTCCCAGCCCCCACAGGTATAGGAGCTATATACCCTGCACCAGGGCTCTGACTTCACAACTGGGAGCTGAAAGAAGCTTCTTCACTTCCCCCAGAGCAGGAGGCCTGTGAGGAAGTACCCACCATACCCCAAGGGATGTGGGTGCCCTGTCTCTGTGAGTTCCAGGGAACTGAGCCAATTCAGAGGAGGCCCCTGGGATGTTTGTTTATATTCCAGGCTCCAGCCAACCATCAGTGACCTGCAGTAGGGACTAAAGGCAGTGTAGGGACAGCCAGGCCTGTCCTGGAAGAGAAGCCCACTGTGCCCTGTTCGTGGGGACTGCTCAGACCTTCTTCCAGTTGGGACAAAAGTGTATGGGCCCAGGGGAGGAGCCCACCTAAAGCCCAGGTCCCAGGGCCCAGAATCCCCATCCAACTATCAAGGGTCTGCACAAGCCTCTGCTGGCCCGTACTCTCTAGGGAGGCCACACCACTGATGGTGCATGCTCAGGGCACACACAGGAGCTGGAATGATCCTGATCCTATAGACTCGGGGCTGCTCACAGTGTCAGGTGGAACCTGGGGTATAAGGAGAGGACAGGCTTGAGCTGGGCAGCAGGGCTCTCCTCACCACCACATTCTCCTACAGAACTTATAATGCGGTAAAATTCTTAATTTGAACCAGCCCTTTCATGTCATTGCAAAAATATATTTACTAAGATAAGAGGGGAAAAAATATTAGAAATAGCGTTAAGTTACAATTTGTAAATATTTTTGCATATCTTTTGTGGGTGTCCCTTTGTGCCCTTGCCTTGGGGTCCAAATATATTAGGGGAAGGGAGCCCAGGTCACCGGGGTGAGGACGCAATGTGGAGTAAGCATCTCACTGCAGAACCAGCTCCACCTTTTTTCTGGTGACCGTGGGCATGTCATCAACACTCTTGCGGCTCAGGTTTGTCATCTGGAGATTTTCAAGGCTATTGGGAGAACTCAGTGGGATAAAACAAATTCAAGAGTCATTTATTCAGAGCCATGGGGTGAGATGGTAGAGAGAGAGGCAAAGGGCTGGGGGCCTGAGTGGCAGGCTGGCCATCATTCCAGGCAGAGGTGGGGGACTACAGAGAAAGGGTGGGGGTGTCAGCTGAATCTGGAGACAGTGGGTTTGTAGAGGCCAGACAAGGGCAGTTGGAAAATAAAAGGTGGTGATCTGCTCAAAAGTCATATGCACAGTAAGGAGGGCCAGAGAGAAAGGAGGCTGGACCACAGGGGTCTGGGCAGAGAGGGAGCATGGAGGGAAAAATGAGAGCAGGAGGGGGCCTGGGGACACTTCTCTTGTACAGGATTATCGCAGTGGCTCCAGGGACTTCTGCTGTGGAGCAAAGGGGCCTCATGGCGGGGGGCAACAAGACTTTACAACAAGCTGCCCTCTACTCCCCTTTCCCCCAACCCCGACTGGGATCCCAGGCCCTCACCTTCCTGCCTGGGTCCATTCAGGAGGCATTGATCTGGCTGCAGGGCCCCAGACCTACCTTCCCTCCCTTCCTTCCACCTCTACCTCTGCAGCTCTGGAAAGGTCACTCTGTTGTCTTCAAGAGTCCCTGGCAAGGCAGATGTGGAAGAAGTGGAGCCTCCCAGGCCTTCTGGGAAGAGGCAGAGGGGAGCCTGGGCCATAGCCTGCTAAAGGCCCAGATTGATGCCCCCAGGTGACTGCAGAATTCTAAACAAGATCCCTGGAAGCCTGTGGATTGCCCAATCTAATCTATTTTACAAGCAAGTGCTTCTGGCCCTTAGGGTCCCTGCACAGCACCTGACGTGGGTACCATATTTGGAGCAATTCCCCACTTGGGTGAACTCGCTGGGGCATTTTCCCTTCTAAGTAATGAATCCTGCTGGGGCAGCTGCGGGGTGTGCAACCTGGTGCTGTCTTGGAAGGATGGAGGGAGAAAAGTGGTGTGCACCCCACGGTGGGATCCTTCCCCTCCCCAAGCCCATCCTCTCACGGACTGTCATTAAGGAGTTCATCAGCATCCCCATGGCCCACACTCTAATTCTGAAGAAAAGAGAATTTCAGCCTGTCCAGCTGTGAGGGCCGGGGGTAAGTTTCCCACTTCAAACTTTCAAATATCCCCTGTATTCCTTGCAAAGTTTCCAGGTTTTGTTCATGTCATATTATTCTTTGTGTGGTTTTGTTGACTGAATAACAAACCATACTTTAATTTGGTGCCTTTATGAAACTTTTCATATTTATATATCAATTCACAAATCAGAAAAAATACTTTGTCAGATAAGGATGTCGTTTATTTGTTCTGAAAACTTGACCCCTTTTCTCCTCTCTCTCTCTCCATACACACACACACACACACACACACACACACACACACACATTTACACATGATGAGTGTGGTAAGTTATCCCACCTCCATTTTAAATCCTGATGTGGGGTTTCCTGTTACCCACAATGCTTCTCTCCCATCCATTCCCCCAAAAGAGGTTGGTCCCAGCTAGTGAGTGCTGAAAGAATGGAACCACTCCAGCAAGAGCCTGCATGAGCTGACAAAGGACAGTATCCTCTCTGGGGGAGTTAGTGAGTTGGACAGAGGGAGGGGCCTGGCAGGGGCACAGCCTGGGCAGAGAAAGGCACAGAGGTGTGGCTGATTTAGAGCACCCTGCACATGCCTGTGTGTGTGTGTGTGTTGATGTGGGGAGGGATTACAAGCTCTTTGGTGTTACTAGAGAGTAAAATGTAAGAAATAACTAGTAGAAAATGAGCAACTAGTTGCTAGAAGTCAGGCCACACCAGGGCAAGTGGACGTCCTCTTGAAGTGCTGCTGTCACCATCATTCTACACACAGATCACCTGGGGAGCGAGGCCAAGATGTCAGTCCCCAGGCCCGGCTCTCAGACCCAGGGTAACACAGGAGTGTGCTTGTTTAAAAGCACCCAGATGACTCTGAAACGGAGGTCTGGCTGGAGGCAGGAGGCCAAGTGCTGGAGGCGTCTAGATCAGGGTCTGAACCAAACTATTGGTTGGAGTTGAAAGTTGGGGTGGATTCAGACTGGGTTTTTTTTAATGACCTTTTTGTTAAATTGAGGTAAAACATGCATATAGTAAAATGCATATATGGAAATAGAAGACACATTTGCAAGGTCTTGGTGAGGGATTTGAGTACATGTATGTTGGGGAGTTGGTGGCGTGATTGAGAAACTAACTTCGAGGTTGAATGCTGGAACTACTGGAGTCTGAGCAGACTCTCGGTGAGGAGATGGTTCCCTCTGATTGGGGCAAGTTGAGTTTGAGATGCCTGGGGGTCACTGAGGTGAAGATAGCCAGCCGTCCCCTTCCAAGTGAGGGGTACACACTGCCTTATGGTTGGGTCCATTCCAGAACCTGCTGGACTCCAAAATACCTTCCTAGAGCAGCTGTACCAGAGTTGTGCAGGGCCCGCCTGCTGGTGTGAATCAAGTTTGGGATACAATTCTTGAATAAAATATTATAGGAAGAAGATGGTCCTCAGTGCTGTATGCTGGGTAGAGGCCACTCAGCATTGTGCTTAAGAAGCCCTAAAAATGCCTCTTCTGCTTTGCCCAGTGACTCCAGTCAAAGTAGTTCAGCATAAGGAAATACTCCAAAATTTTTTAAAAAGTCACATGCAGGGAGAGGTTCACTGGAGTGTTATCTATGCCAGGCAAAACTGGAAACCATGTAAATGTCTAGCAACAATAGATAGTAAAGTAAACATGATGTATCAGTTTGAGGTCACAATGAGGAAAAGCACAAAATGGAAGCATAGAAAAATGGAAACAGTGATATGGGAATACTGGTATTACGGTTGCTTTTTTTCCTTCTTTCAATGTTTACTGAACAAGTGTCATTATGACAATGACAAAAATGTTTGAGTCACTTATTATCTTCATGACAGATTGTGACATTGCTTATGCAATTTTTAGAAATTATTGCAGTGCTTCCAGCCAGAGGAAGTCAGGAGTCAAGACACTAGTTGCCTTAGTCCCAGAAAACAGTATTGGTGGTAACAACACAGGACCTATTGCTTCATAAAATAGCAAGAAGAGTCCAACCACCTGCTGAAAAGCATGTTGGAAATCACAGTGATAGCACACCAACATCTGGAGAGGCTTGGAGAGAGTTTTTGTTTGTTTGTTTTTTACAAGTTTAATTAATTAATTTTTTTGGCTGCGTTGGGTCTTCATTCCTGCACATGGGCTTTCTCTAGTTGCTGCAAGCAGGAGCTACTCTTCACTGCGGTACGCAGTCTTCTCTTTGCAGTGGCTTCTCTTGTCACAGAGCACAGGCTCTAGGCATGTAGTCTTCAGTAGTTGTGGCACATGGGTTCAGTAGTTGTGGCTTGCAGGCTCCAGACAGCAGTCCCAGTAGTTGTCGCACATGTGCCCAGTTACTCCATGGCATGTGGGATCCTCCCGGGCCAGGGCTCAAACCCCTGTCCCCTGCACTGGCAGGCGGACTTAACCACTGCACCACCAGGGAAGTCCCACTGGGGACAGTTTTAAACTTGCTCTTCCTTCCTTCCTCCCTCCCTTCCTCCCTCCCTCCCTCTCTCTCTCTCTCTCTCTCTCTCTCTCTCTCTCTTTCTTTCTTCTTCTTCTTCTCTCATTTTCTCTCTCCCTCCCTCCTTCCCTTCCTTCCTCCCTCCTTTCATTTATTTTCTTTCCTTCTAACCAGGACTTTCCAAAATTCCTCTCACAAAAATAATCCACCAAGACCTTCAAGATGGCAGAAGAGTAAGACATGGATCACCTTCCTCCCCATAAATACATCAAAAATACATCTACAAGTGGAACAACTCCTACAGAACACCTACTGAACACTAGCAGAATACCTCAGACTTCCCAAAAGGCAAGAAAATCCCCATGTACTTGGGTAGGACAAAAGAAAAAAGAAAAAACAGAGACAAAAGAATAGGGATGGAACCCGTACCTCTGGGAGGGAACTGTGAAGGAGGAAAGGTTTCCACACACTAGGAAGGTGGGCAGGCGGGAAGCTTCAGAGCCATGAAGGAGAGCGCAGCAAGAGGGGAAAGCAGCAAGATTCCCGCACAGAGGATTGGTGCCAACCATCACTCACTAGCCTGAGATGCTCGTCTGCTCACCCACCAGGACACGGGTGGGGGCTGGGAGCTGAGGCTCAGGCTTCAGTGGTCAGACCCCAGGGAGAGGACTGGGGTTGGCTGGGTGAACACAGCCTGAAGGGAGCTAGTGTGCCACAGCTAGCCAGGAGAGAATCCAGGAAAAAGTCTGGACCAGCTGGAGAGGCAAGAGACCTTTGTTTTGAGGTGCGTGAGGAGAGGGGATTCCTTTGCAGTGTGCCTACAGAAGGCAGAGCACCACCCAAGCAAGCTCCAGAGACAGGCATGAGCCACAGCTATCAGCTCGAATACCAGAGGTGGGCATGAACCGCTAATGCTGCAGCTGCTGCCACCGAGAATCCTGTGTGCAAGTGCAAGTCACTATCCACACCCCCCCGGGAGCCTGTACAGCATGCCACTGCCAGGATCCTGTGATCCAGGGACAACTTCCCTGGGAGAACACACGGCACACCTAGGCTGTTGCAACTTTATGCCAGCCTCTGTCACTACAGGCTCACCCACATTCCAATTATGACAACTGTACCCTTCCTTCCACCCTGCCTGAGTGAGCAAGAGAGTACTGATCAGCTGTTGCTTTAACCCCCTCCTGTCTGGGTGGGGAAAATACTCCTGAGGGCGGCCTACACACAGAGGCAGGGCCAAAACCAAAGCTGAAACCCAGGAGCTGTGTGAACAAAGAAGAGAAAGGGAAATTTCTTCATGTAGCCTCAAGAACAGCAGATTAAATCCCCACAATCAACTTGATAAATTCTGCATCTGAAGAATACCTGAATAGACAATGAATGTTCCCAAAATTGAGGCAGTGGACTTTGGGAGCAACTGTAGACTTGGGGGTTTGCTTTCTGCATCTGATTTGTTTCTGGTTTTATGTTTATCTTAGTTTATTATTTAGAACTTATTATCACTGGTGGATTTGTTTATTGGTTTGGTTGCTTTCTTCCTTTATATATATATTTTTTTCCTTTTTCTCTTTTTATAAGTGTGTATGTGTATGCTTCTTGGTGTGATATTGTCTGTATAGGTTTACTTTTACCATTTGTCCTAGAGTTTTGTCTTTCCTTTTTTTTTTTCCTTAATCTTTCTTCCTTTTCTTCTGAGCCATGTGGCTGACAGGGTCTTGGTGTTCCAGCTGGGTGTTGGTCCTGAGCCTCTGAGGTGGGAGAGCTGAATTCAGGACATTGGACCACCAGAGACCTCCCAGCCCCACGTAATATCAATCAGCAAGAGCTCTCCCAGAGATTTCTGCCTCAATACTAAGACCCAGCTCCACCCAACGGCCAGCAAGCTCCAGTGCTAGAAGCCCCATGCCAAACAACTAGCAAGACAGGAACACAACCCCACCCACTAGCAGAGAGGCTGCCTAAAGACATACTAAGTTCACTGACACTCCAAAACACACCACCGGACATGGCCCTGCCCACCAGAAGGACAAGATACAGCCCCACCCACAAGAACACAGGCACCAGACCCCTCCACCAGGAAGCCTACACAAGCCACTGCACCAACTTCACCCACAGGGGCCAGACACCAAAAATAACGGGAACTGTGAACCTGCAGTCTGTGAAAAGGAGACCCCAAACACAGCAAGTTAAACAAAATGAGAAGACAGAGAAATATGCAGCAGATGAAGGAGCAAGGTAAGGACCCACCAGATCAAACAAATGAAGAGGAAATAGGCAGTCTACCTGAAAAAGAATTCAAAGTAATGATAGTAAAAAACATCCAAAATCTTGAAATAAAATGGAGAAAATACAAGAAACGTTTAACAAGGACCTAGAGGAACTAAAGAGCAAACAAAAAATGATGAACAACACAATAAATGAAATTTAAAATTCTCTAGAAGGAATCAATAGCAGAATAACTGAGGCAGATGAATGTATAAGTGAGCTGGAAGATAAAATAATGGAAATAACTGCCACAGAGCAGAATAAAGAGAAAAGAATGAAAAGAATTGATGACAGTCTCAGAGACCTCTGGGACAACATTAAACACACCAACATTCGAATTACAGGGGTCCCAGAAGAAGAAGAGAAAAAGAAAGGGACAGAGAAAATATTTGAAGAGATTAGAGTTGAAAACTTCCCTAACATGGGAAAGAAAATAGTCAATCAATCAAGTCCAGGAAGCACAGAGAGTCCCATACAGGATAAATCCAAGGAGAAACATGTCAAGACAAATATTAATCAAACTATCAAAAGTTAAATTCAAAGAAAAAAAATTAAAAGCAGCAGGGGAAAAGCAACAAATAACATACAAGGGAAACCCCATAAGGTTAACAGCTGATCTTTCAGCAGAAACTCTGCAAGCCAGAAGGGAGTGGCAGAACATATTTAAAGTAATGAAAGGGAAAAACCCACAACCAAGACTACTCAGCAATGATCTCATTCAGGTTCAACGGAGAAATTAAAACTTTACAGGCAAGGAAAAGTAAAGAGAATTCAGCACCACCAAACCAGCTTTACAACAAATGCTAAAGGAAATTCTCTAGGCAGGAAACACAAGAGAAGGAAAAGATCTACAACAACAAACCCAAAACAATTAAGAAAATGGTAATAGGAACATGCATATCGATAATTACCTTAAATGTAAATGGACTAAATGCTCCAAACAAAAGACACAGATTGGCTGAATGGATACAAAAACAAGACCCTTATATATGCTGTCTACAAGAGACCCACTTCAGACCTAGGGACACATACAGACTGAAAGTGAGGGGATGGAAAAAGATATTCCATGCAAATGGAAATCAAAAGAAAGCTGGAGTAGCTATACTCATATCAGACAGAATAGAATTTAAAATAAAGACTGTTATAAGAGATAAGGAAAGTCACTACATAATGACCAAGGGATCAATCCAAGAAGAAGGTGTCACAAAAAAATAAAACTAAAGGCCAATATCACTGATGAACATAGAGGCAAAAATCCTCAACACAATACTAGCAAACAGAATCCAACAGCACATTAAAAGTATCATACACCATGATCATCTAGAGTTTACCTCAGGAATGCAAGTATTCTTCAATATACACAAATCAACCAATGTGATACATCATATTAACAAACTGAAGGATAACAACCATATGATAAACTCAATAGATGCAGAAAAAGCTTTTGACAAAATTCAACACTCATTTATGATAAAAGCTCTCAAGAAAGTGGGCATAGAGGGAACCTACCTCAACATAAAAAGGCCATATATGACAAAACTCACAGTCAACATCATTCTCAATGGTGAAAAATTGAAACCATTTCCTCTAAGATCAGGAACAAGACAAGGTTGCCCACTCTCATTGCTATTATTCAATTAGATTTGGAAGTTTTAGCCACAGCAATCAGAGAAGAAAAAGAAATAAAAGGAATCCAAATTGGAAAAGAAGTAAAACTGTAACTGTTTGCAGATGACATGATACTATACATAGAGATTCCTAAAGATGCTACCAGAAAACTACTAGAGCTTATCAATGAATTTGGTAAAAACAGGATACAAAATTAATGCACAGAAATCTCTTGCATTCCTATACACTAACAATGAAAAATCTGAAAGAGAAATTAAGGAAACACTCCCTTTTACCACTGCAAGAAAAAGAATAAAATACCTAGGAATAAACCTACCTAAGGAGACAAAAGACCTGTATGCAGAAAATTATAAGACACTGATGAAAGAAATTAAAGATGATACAAACAGATGGAGAGATATACCATGTTCATGGATTGGAAGAATCAACATTGTGAAAATGACTATACTACCCAAAGCCATCTACAGGTTCAGTGCAATCCCTAACAAACTACCCACGGCATTTTTCACAGAATTAGAACAAAAAATTTCACTATTTGTATGGAAATACAAAAGACCCCGAATAGCCAAAGCAATCTTGAGAAAGAAAAACAGAGCTGGAGGAATCAGGCTCTCTGACTTCAGACTATACTACAAAGCTACAGTAATCAAGACAGTATGGTACTGGCACAAAAATGGAAATATAGATCAATGGGACAGGAGAGAAAGCCCAGAGATAAACCCACACACCTATGGTCACCTAATCTATGACAAAGGAGTCAAGAATATACAATGGGGAAAAGACAGCCCCTTTAATAAGCAGTGCTGGAAAAACTGGACAGCTACATGTAAAAGAACGAAATTAGAACACTCCCTAACACCATACACAAAAATAAACTCAAAATGGATTAAATACCTAAATGTAATGCCAAACACTATAAAACTCTTAGAGGAAAACATAGGCAGAACAAGTTATGACATAAATCACAGCAAGATCCTTTTTGACCCACCTCCTAGAGAAATGAAAATAAAAACAAAAATAAACAAATGGGACCTAATGAAACTTAAAAGCTTTTGCGCAGCAAAGGAAACCATAAACAAGACAAAAAAGACAACCCTCAGAATGGGAGAAAATATTTGCAAATGAAGCAACTGACAAAGGATTAATCTCCAAAATATACAAGTGGCTCATGCAGCTCAATATCAAAAAAACAAACAACCCAATCCAAAAATGGGCAGAAGACCTAAATAGACATTTCACCAAAGAAGACATACAGATTGCCAACAAGCACATGAAAGGATGTTCAACATCACTAATCATTAGGGAAATGCAAATCAAAACCACATGAGGTATTACCTCACACCAGTCACAATGGCCATCATCAAAAAATCTACAAACAATAAATGTGGGAGAGGGTGTGGAGAAAAGGGAACCCTCTTGCTGTGCTGGTGGGAATGTAAGTTGATACAGCCACTATGGAGAACAGTATGGAGGTTCCTTAAGAAACCAAAAACAGAGCTACCATACAACCCAGCAATCCCACTCCTGGGCATATACCCTAAGAAAACCATAATTCAAAAAGAATCATGTATCACAATGTTCATTGCAGCTCTATTTACAATAGCCATGACATGGAAGCAACCTAAGTGTCCATCGACAGATGAATGGGTAAAGAAGATGTGGCACATATATACAATGGAATATTACTCACCCATAAAAAGAAACAAAATTGAGTTATTTGTAGTGAGGTGGATGGACCTAGAGACTGTCATACAGAGTGAAGTAAGTCAGAAAGAGAAAAACAAATACCATATGCTAACACATATATATGGAATCTAAGGGAAAAAAAGATTCTGATGAACCTAGGGGCAGGACAGGAATAATGATGCAGAAGTAGAGAATGGACTTAAGGACATGTGGAAGGGGAGGGGTTACCTGGGGTGAAGTGACAGAGTAGCACTGACATATATACACTACCAAATGTTAGATAGCTAGTGAGAAGCAGCAGCATAGCACAGGGAGATCAGCTCAGTGTTTTGTGAACACCTAGAGGGGTGGCATAGGGAGGTTGGGAGGGAGACGCAAGAGGGAGGGGATATGGGGATATATGTATATATATAACTGATTCACATTGCTGTATAGCAAAATATAACACAACATTGTAAAGCAATTATACTCCAATAAAGATGTTAAAGAAAAAAACAAAAAAAACATGTGGGTCATGACACTTGGTGGGAAGAGCACAGGGCTGCAGGACACAGGGGTACCTGGAAGCAACTGACGTCGACTGGGTGGTCAGGAGACTGGAGGAAGTGGAATAAACCCAGCATGTTTACTGGAAAAGTTGGGATTTTACCTGGAGCAGATGCCCCAGATCCAAGGAGGACTATCCAAGGAGGCCAAGACTTAGCTAGGCCACACTCCCTACTTTCAGGGTGTCCAAGGGTGGGCCTGCTCTCCTGGGTAGGTCAAGGCTGCCCAAGGAAGGCCCAGGAGACACATAGGAAAAGCTAGGGAAAGTTTTAGGGGAGACAGCACATGAAGGCTGCACCTGCAGGAAGGGAGTGGGCGAGGCCTTGGGGTCAAATAGGCCTGAGTTGTAATCCTGGCTCACTCGGCACAAGTTAACTCAACCTTTGTGACCCTCAGTTTCTTATCTGTAAAATGAATGGGTGGAGACTTGGTCCAGACTTGTCTTCAGGATTGAATGAGATAATGTAGGTAAAATGCCTGGCATAGTGCCTGCTCCCTGCGATGCAATGTGAAATGTGTTTCACACCTTATCACACAGTAAAGACAGCCCAGGATTGGAGCCAGCAGACACTGGCGTGACCTGCAGCCCAACTCCTAACCCCTCCTGGTTTTGGGAAGCTCGGTTTCCCTGTCTGTAAAATGAGGAGATGCATGATCTAACCTCTGTGGTGGATCAGAGCACCCCCCAGACCGGGCCTGCCTCCCACAGTGTGTTGAGTCTGGGGCTGGATAGGGCCCCACAGTTGCAGAGAAAACCTGCAACCCCACTAGTGGTCTTTTCGTTGACAAGAAAGCCGTTATTGCAGAAATAGCACTTTCCTGCCCAACGGTGTGAGTGCAGAGGCCACCCCAAGACATGATTTTAGCAGAGTGCCTCTAGCCTGAATTTCTCCAGGATCCTGATGTCTCAACTCCCAGAGCCAATGTTTATCAGTGAACTCAACAGCCAGCAGCAGCAGCGACGGTGAGGTGACCGAGGGAAGCAGTCTGGCAACCACAGGATGTAACGTTTCTGAAAAGCCCTCAACGCTGGGGGGCGTCCATGTCAGCCTCCATGGCGGCCTGGCTTCTGCTCTGCCTGCAACACTCCAAGATCAGTGCTCTAGAGAGACCTGGAATCCTGGAGTCAGGTGGGGAGGACCTCTGATAGACTCGTCCTCTCCTAGTTTGCACAAAGCTCACACAGGGGCCCTCTCCTCTCCATATGCTCTCTCTACTCACAGAGCGTTTCACAGGAAGAGCTTCCTCTCTTTGGAGGGCCGGAGGGAGAGTGGCAGGTTGTACCCTTCCAAAACGCCTCCCACTCCCACCCTCAGTGACCTGCCCTGCCCTGCCCAGGGCCCTAGAGCTGCACAAACACATCATAGACTTCCCAAATGAGGCTCTGGCTCCTTGCAAAGGGGAGGACAGGTGTCCCTCAGTCTCACTCCAACCGCCCCCTCCCCAGGATGGAGAAGAGCTCCATTGTGGGAATAGGTGGCTGAGACACACCTCTTCCCCTACCCAACTCCCAAATGCCTAAGTTATCTCTTTGCTAGAATGAAAGCTGGAAGGTTGGGGCCCTGGGGTCTGGTGGCCAGGCATGCGGGGCTCCACTGGGGAAGGAAGAAGAGGCCAGACACCAGGGTGTGGGTCTGGGGGGGCAGCCGAGGCCAAGGGCCATAGGCTTGAGGATTACCAACCAGGCACGAATCCTGAAACAGCTTTGTGGCCAAGGAAGCTGGGCCAAGGACCTCTGCCGGCCTGCTGTGTACTCGGCCCCCAGCAAGGCTGGCAACCAAGGTCCCTGTGGGTTGCCCCCACAGGGGACCATCATGGCAAAGGGAGGCCCCACTGAGCCGAGGTTCTGGAGGTGCTGCCTGCTCCGTGTTTCCTCCAGGATGCTGAGAATGGGTCCCCCATTGCAGTGTTCCCTACGGTAAGAGCCAGAGTCACAGACCTGGGCCCAAGGTGCTGAACCCCTACCAGTCCTGCTGTCAGTGAGGGTCATGGGCCATGCCACAGGGGTGGGGGCACTGCACACAAACTCTCCAACCCATTTAAGGCCAGGTAGTCTTCCCATGGGGCAGTCAGAGACTCTGCACCTCTAAGCACGGGGTCCCCCAGCCCTCTGCTCAGAGCCTCTCAGGCAGCTGTCTTCTACTTCCCAGAGGGACATGAGAAGCCCACAAATCTAGCCACCCTGATAGGTGCACAGGATCCCAGGCTCTGAGCCCCCACCATCTCCTGGGTTCCAGGCCTTCAAGTTCATCCAGGTCAGCCTTTTACAAACTTTCACTGAAAATACTTTTTCCTTAAACAAAATCTGATCTGCACATTGAATCGAATCAATCAGTCAAGCACTCGGAAGGGCAAGAGTGGACTTGGTGCCCCAAGCCCTGCCCATCCTGTTCTGAGACCTTCACCCTCAGCAGAGTCCCAGAGGTCTGAGGAAGGGAAGGAAATCCTCTGATTTAGTTTTAGTCCAGAATACAGGTGCCCGGCCCTACAAGTGATGAAACTGAGGCCACGGAGGCAGAGTATGTGGCGAGGCTGCTCAGCAGAGAGGCAGACATGGGCTGTCTCCCCACTGTCTACCCCCCACTCTCTGGCTCACCCACTTCTGCAGCCTGCAGACCGCACTCTCCCTGGCTCCTACTGGAACCTTGATGCATCCCATGTTTCTGGTCTGACAGCCAGTAAAACTCAGCCTTCCTTCTTGTAATCGCCAATTCATTTCCCGTTGGAGGACTCACTTTGAACTTGCAGAGAACAAAGACCCCTTTGTGAGTTGCTTTTGGGAAGGAAGATGGGGGAGAATTGCATAAATAATATGAGAAGCAGCAATCCCAATTATACTTTGTAACCTCTCTGGTGAATATGAAATAAAAACCACTTTATTTGGAAAGCTACAGTGGAGCCAATTTTCTCCAGCCTGGACATGGAGGCCCGGGGCCCAGGGCTGGCCAGTGGGGCAGTCGCTGTACTATCGAGGGCAGCCAGGTCAGCCTGTCCCTGCGAAGCCCAGGCATCATACAACATGGCATTAATATATTTTTTTCCAGCTGCAGGAAGTCCAGCTTGTGCAGGAGGAAAGTCATTTCTTTACCGTTTGGAGCTGGAAAGAAAATGGCTTTATCCCCTCCTTTCCCCGCTGCTCTCAACCATGTGTGTCTTCCCAAGTTTCCCTGCAGTCTGCCTGCCAACACTCCAGGCAGGGACAGAGTGAGAAGGTCTAGCCCTGGGGCCCCTGCAGGGGCCTGGGTCGGGGCTGCAGCTGTCTCCCAGCCACTCTCGCCCTCCCCCTGCACAGGGAAGGCCGGGCTGCCAGCTCCTTGCTTGCGGTTTCTTCACACACTCCATATTCTGTCAGCTGCTTGGCCTGTGCCCACATGCTCTCTTCACTCTCAAACAAACCCCTGTCCTTCCCTCAAGTTCAAGGCACATGCCACCTCCTCTGGGAAGCCTTCTCTGAGTTAGTTGCTCCCCTAATCAAACTTCTCCTAATACTCAGCACAGGGCAGCATGGATTTGTCTCAAGTCTGCCCCCTCAGTTGGCTGAGGCCCTAGCAGAGGATGTAATTTATCCTGGTGCCCCGAGCGACAGTCCCAGGCCTGACACAGTGGTAGCCTGTGAATGGATGGATGAGCATGTCCACATGCTTCTTAATCCATAATGGTACTTAGAGTGGCTAGGATGCTTTCAGCTGGAAACCACCTTCTGTAAGAAAAATGAGGGGTTGGTTCTAGTGGGAAGCAAGGTTCATGTAACTGAGATGTCTGGGTGGATGGCTTCAGGCAGAGCTTGATCCAGGGTATTTGTATTTATCTCTCCATCTCTGCCTTATCACAGGCAGGCCTCCCCATTATGAGGGGAGATAGAAATATACGTCCCAACTTAGCAACCTCCTAGAAGGACAGACCCTCTGTCCTCATGGCTTGGCAAAATAAATGCTCTGTTCCCATCAACCACAGGGGGTCTGAAGACAGGCACTTTCCTCAGAAAGTAAAAGCTCTGGCAACTCCTGTAAAGCAGAGATTTGAAGGTTCAGGTTCAGGAGACATGGGATACTGTACCCCACAGCTCACTGTGTTGCCCAGGATGACGCTGGGCATGAAAAGACTAGTAGAATATTTTGCATCTCTTTTATTAATAATTGACACATCATTTACTTCCAAAAGAGACCTGAGGCCACAGTGTAACTTTGGTCTTACTTTGGCCTTCCAAACGGCTTCCACTGGGTACCTTCTGTGAGACACTGAGACCAGGAGAAGTGGAGTGACTAGTTGAGGGCCACCAACAAGTGGGACCTCCTGACTGAGCTGCACTGTCCCCTGATCAGGAGACGCCTCCTAAAGTCCAAGAGCAGCTTTGCTGTCAGTGCTCCTGGATGAAACCAGAACACATGGAATGAAAGCGCAGCTGTGCTCTGCCAGGCTTTCTGCCCGTGACTGTGCTCTCCAGCGCACTCCCTACTGGGGTCACAGACTCCGGTCTTCTGGTGAGGCAAGTCCTGGTGCCCCAGACACCTGGAGAGAAGCTCGTGGTTATTATTGTTGCTGTTGTTTTCAGCTTGCTCATAAAATTATATTTACATCCATACACACATGTATATATGCATATACATATATATGACAGATCCATGAAAGTGGGCTAGAATCTAATGCAAAGGATCCATTTCATCTCATGGAATCTACACATGGACACATTTCACAGATTAGGAAATAGTTCCCCGAGAGGTCAATTGACAAACCCAAAGACAATCAGCTAGTAAATGGAGAGGCTGTGAATAGAAGGCCTGAGAGAAAATGGTCTCACACTTCCTAGCAGCCCCTTTCAGTCTGAGAGGAGGCTGGACATGGCAACCAAGAACAGAGACTGAGCAAGTTCCATCCCTTGGTGTGGGGCTCATCCCTGAAAGTTAGCATCCTAACCTGTCAGTCATTCTTGGGTTGAGGCTGGGAAGCCCTTCGCTGTCTGGCAGTCCTTTCTTAGAGCCTGGAATCCTGCTGTCCTGACCTTCATTCTCAGAGGCCCTGGGGCTGGTCAGGGACACTGAGGGCCTAGCAGGACCTACAAGGCTGGTAGCAGCCAGTGGCATGGCTCACCCACTCCCAGGGGTCCAGGCCAGGCAATGCCCATGGGGGACCTGCAGAGCAGGCTTGGGTGCTGCTCTTCCCTGGGACAAAGGACAGGGGTGTCATTCTGACTTCACCCACTCACATGTGGCTGCAGGTTAGAGGCCATGAGGTTTTCCTGTCACCTTCATTCTGGGCAAAGTATTTCCTGGTCTCTCTCCTGCTCCAAGCCCAGGACTCCCCATTTCACTCGGGCACCAACCCCTGCTCCAGTGCTGCCCCCACACCTCCCTG
Source organism: Phocoena phocoena (assembly GCF_963924675.1). Lineage (NCBI taxonomy): Eukaryota > Metazoa > Chordata > Mammalia > Artiodactyla > Phocoenidae > Phocoena > Phocoena phocoena. The sequence continues at coordinate 125,078,393 of NC_089220.1, read as the reverse complement.
ACCAGCACGCTATGCCTTTGGGGCTCTGCTTAGCAACCAGGACACAGGCCTTGACTTCACCCCAGTGTTCCATCCTGTGGATTGGGTCAGGGTGGGTGAATACCTCAATGTGTGGGGGCCCAAATGACACCACTGTGTGACATGCACCAAACAGGCGTCATAGGTCAAGTAAAGACAGTAGGTAGATCCTGCAACCCCAGTGGGCTCTGAAGCAGTCACACTCTTAGAGCAAGGGAGACTCACATCAGCAAAACTGTGTCACCCTCCTCACAAAGTTAAGGCTGTTCATTGGAATCTCTTTCTTCTTGTTTTATTTGTAATTTGTGAATGGTCTTGGTGGTATGGTTCTGTAACAGCTATAAACATAGGGGATTATGCTTACTTTCATGTTTTTATGTACTTAAGTAACATTATAATGAAAATAAATTGTCAATACTAGAGAATCAAGACAATTTTTCCCTCCAAAATGGGTATTTAAGAAACACTATGATAAAATAATCAATCCTCTCTGAGGTGTTAAATAGCCAATAAATGACTTAAGAAAGAGGTAGCCCGGAAGAGGGTCAAAAACTCAGAGACAGTCTGGATTTGAACCCACATTCCTTTATGAGCTCAGACCTGGGGAAAGGGTCTTAGAGTCTCTGAGCCAGTTTTCACATTGGAAAGGCAGAAGCCCAGTAATGGTTAGTAGTTTTCTCTCCTCCGGGCATCATCATCCTTCCCAAGATGGGCCTCCTGTACTCAGACTCCCATGCAGAAGAACCTTCAGCCAAGAAAAGCCCTTCTTCAGTGGGAATGCCAGGCCACTGACATGCAGGATAGGAAAGGGTTTGGCTGAGACCTGAGGGGAAGTGGCCTCTAAGACCTAGCAGGGCCAGCTGCCCTCTGCTGTGGGGCAAGGATCCCACCGCCCGGCTCTCTCAAATCTCAAGGTCTCCAGTCTTGGCCAACAGCCTGCCAGCCTCTGAAGGGCCCAGCTTGCAGCAGGTGAGCTGGGCTGGGTAGATGGGCTGCAGTCTTCTCAGTGAGCACCTGTGGTCACCCACCAGCCTGGCTCCCTTCAGGGCCCCCCAGTTCACTGGCCTTGCTGCTCACCCTGGACATTTGGGGCCCTGCGTCCAGGGTCCACCCTGCAGGGGCTGGTAAGCTTGAATGACAAGGCCAGGATCTGATTATTTTTACTTTTCAGGGTTGCCCCCACCAAAATGAAGCCCTCTGTTTAACCAGTGGCCACTAAAAATAAATATTTAAACACCACCTTTGTTCAGCTGAGCTAGGTCATGCCTCAGAGACACGCCATCTCCCTCAGTTGCCCAGGGCCAATGACACCCTCGTGCCTCCGGTACTGGCCCAGTAGGAAGATAAATTCTGTGATGTCCATACACATCCATATTCCCCAGTGTCTGGGAGAGCAGTAACTGGTTAGAGAAGGTCAGAAGGAGACCAAGAAAGGGAGACCCTCTCCAGAGCATTCTCCCCACACTGGGATGTGAGCAGCCCCCAAGAAACACCCTGACCTTCCACAGTGTCCTGGGTTTGCTCCAGCCATGCAGGTCCCACCAGGACACAAGATACTACCGCCCTGGCTGCAGCTCAAGGTCGGAAACCACACATGGCAGGTGGTCCTGGGGCAGGGACTGCTGGGCCCTCCAGATGGGAGAGAACCAGCCTGGAGAGAAGGAAGTCCCCACCCCACCAGTGACATTTTCTGCTTTTTTCCCAGCCCTGAGATGTTCAAATTGCAGCTTTACTGCTAGGAGGTCAGGAAGTGGGGGTGGAAAGGTCCCATTTTAGCATCTGGAGTAATAGAGAGAGAGAATCAGGAGAGAAACAGAGAAAGAGAAGGGAGATGAAGAAAAACACAGAGAGGAGAAAGAGAGACAGGTAGAAAGAGATGAGAGAGAGGAGAACTCTCTGATTTCTCTCAAATGGGATGAGGGTAGCTGGGGAGCAGATCAAGGTAACCCGCTGGGCTCCGGAGCTGCCCTCCTGCAGGATGGGCTCCCCCCGACCCCGGCCCATGAGGGAGCAGAGCTACCAAAGCCCCACTTCCCTTGGCTGACAGTGCTCAGTAGGGCTTGCTGGGGGACCTTCTCTCCAAATGAAGTTGGACCTAGGTGGTGGGATGGAAAGAAGCTTCTGCTTGCCAGGTACCTGTAACCTTGGATTGCACCACGAAATAGGTTTTTAGTAGGTCTGTGTTGTAAATAGCACAAATTATCTCCACTGTATTCTTTGGGAATTAAATCACTATCACTTTGTGAATACATTGAAAATACATCTCAGTACTTGCAATCATGTTTTGTCTGTCTCCTATTTCTTTTCTTTTCTTTTACTTTTTCTTTTTTCTTTTTCTCCTATATTTAAAGGCTCAAAAAATAAAGTGGCCAGGAATTGCCCACCTGAGGTCACCTCATGGGCTAGTATAGCTCTGTAAGTGCTCGGGCTCAGAGCATGACAGGGTTCCTCAGGACCAAGAGCAGCCTCGGGGGCAAGTCCTGCACCCCTCAATTCTCAGACCCTCAAATCCTCTTGCTCCTTAGGAGTCACTGCAACTAAGACCCTGAAAACCAGGGTGACCTGGGGGAGCCAGGTGGCTATGACACTTGGGAGGGCCACCTACCTGGGGCTGAGCAGCCAGGAAGAATGGGCTCAGCCCACCTGGGAGGACTGGCTCAGGTTCCCAAGGCAGCACCAACTTTGGGCAGCAGGTGTTTGTAGTGGTGAGACTTAGTGGGGATGTGGCATCCCTAAAGCTTGTCTCTGCCCCTGACTTAGCTGGGTGTTATTACTGAAGGGGTTTCTTTTTTTGTCTTCTCCCACCCTCTAGAAACACCTTGAAAGAATCACAGTGATGAAACATAATCGTTCACCTTGTTTTCATCCCATAATATAACATATTGACATATTTTATCCCACCTGACATTCACAACAGCCCCACCTTCTCTCCCATCACACTTTTGTCTGTGCTGTTCTTCAAACACACCAAACACTTTTCTGCCCCAGGCCTTTTCACCTGCTTCAAATATTCTTCCCCATGCTGCATCCCTTCACTTCATTCAGGTCTCTATCAAATCTTCCCTCCTCTGTAAAGACTTACTTCACAATCCTGTGTAATCCATGTGTAATCCAGGAGAATTTTCTTTTTCTTAAGAGATACACTGGTGTGTTAAGAGATTGTTGTGAATTTAAAATGGCAGATTTTTAAAGATTCTTTGCAGTTCTTCCAACAAAAGTTATAATCTATTTCCTCACCCTTCTGCTCTGGGCCAACTTGTGACTTGCTTTGACCAATACAGTGTGGTACAGTGATGCCATCTGACTCAATGCTAGAACTCAAGAGACCTTGCAGCTTCCGCTCTCATTCCTTTGGAACACAGGTGCCTGTGAGGAAACCCAAGCCAGTCTGCTGGAGAGGCATATGGAGGAGAACCAAGGTGCCAGACCAATAACCCCACCAGAGGTAGTGAGTGAGACCACCTGGTGGCTTGTTAGGAATATCTAACTAAAACAAGAGGGAAGAGTCAAGGTTTGCAACTTAAATTTTTTGAAATAAGAAATTATTTTAAAATTTTTCAAAATAAGAAAGGAAGGACAAACAGAAATAAAATATCAGATAGCTACATCTCTGGTCAATTGATTTTCACCAAGGTTGCCAAGAGAAGTCAATAGGGGAAAGGATAGTCTTTTCAAAAATATGATGTTGGAACAACTGAATATGCACCAACAGAAGAATGAAATTGGACCCCTAACTCCCACCATATAAAAAATTAACTCAAAATGGATCAAAGACCCAAATGTGAAAGATATAACTGAAATATTTTTAGAAGCAAACATAGGCATAAATCTTCTTGATCTTGCATTAGGCAGTGATTTCTTAGATATGATACCACAAGCAATAAAAGAAAAAATAAATCAATTGGTCATCTTAAAAATTAAACACTTTTGTGTTTCAAAAGAAAGCGAAAAGACAGCACAAAGAACGGGAAAAATATTTGCAGATCATATGTCTGATAAGAGATTCACTTTTAAAATATATAAAGAATTCTAAAAACTCAGTAATAATGCAAATAACTTGATTTTGAAATGGGCAAAGTATTTAATAGACATTTCTCCAAAGAAGATGACCAATGAGCATTTGTATGAAAAGATGTACAAAAAGATGCTAAACATGATTAGTCATTAGGGAAATGCAAATTAAAACCACAATGAGATTCCACTTCATAAACAGTAGAATTACTATAATAATTTTTAAAAGGCAGACAATAAGTATTGACAATGATGTGAAAAAATGGGAACAGTTATACAATGCTGGTGGGAATGTAAAAATATTTAACCACTTTGGAAAACTGTTTGATGGTTCCTCAGTAAGTTAAACATAAAGTTACCATATGATCCAGAAATCCCACTCCTAGGTGTATATCTAAGAATTAAAAACATATGTTCATACAGAATCTTGTGCATGAATGTTTACAGCAGCATTATTCATAATAGCTATAATAGCCAAAAGATAGAAACAACCTAAATATCCACCAATTAATGAATGGATAAACAAAGTGTGGTATACCTATAGGTGGAAAATTATTCAGCCATAAAAAGGAGGAAAATACTGTTAAATGCTACAACATGGATAGATCTTGAATATATTTTGGTAAGTGAAAGAAGTCAGACAAAAAAGTCACATATTATATGATTCTTTTTATATAAAATGCTCCAAATAGGCAAAACCATAGACACCTAGATTAGTAGTTTTCAGGGACTTGGGAGAGTGGGGAAATGAGAAGTGACTGCTAATGATATGCAGTTTATTTTTCCAGTAATAAAAATGTTCTAGAATTAGATAATAGTGATGGTTATACAAACTTGTCAATATACTATCACTGAATTTTATACTTCAAAATGCTGAACTTGGGCTTCCCTGGTGGTGCAGTGGTTAAGAATCTGCCTGTCAATGCAGGGGACACAGGTTTGAGCCCTGGTCTGGGAAGATCCCACATCCTGCGGAGCAACTAAGTCCGTGTGCCACAACTATTGAGCCTGCACTCTAGAGCCCACGAGCCACAACTACTGAAGCCCACACACCTAGAGCCCATGCTCTGCAACAAGAGAAGCCACCACAATGAGAAGCCTGTGTACCACAATGAAGACTGACCCCCACTCACAGCAACTAGAGAAAGCCTGTGTGCAGCAACAAAGACAAAGTGCAGCCAAAAATAAATAAATTTATTTTTTTTAAATGGTGAACTTTATGGTATGTGAGTTAAAAAACCCAAAATGTCTGAAAAAGATAAAACTTAGGCAACTACTAAAATTTCTGTAATATTTAATTTTCTTGATTCGTTCTTTGGTTTTATTTCTTCCTTCCCAAACTGTATACATTTTATTTCCTTTTCTTGTCTTATTGCATTAGCTGGTACTTCCAATATGATGTTGAAAAAGTGTGGTGAACACACCTACAGTCAATTAATCTTCGACAAAGGAGGCAAAAATATACAATGGGAAAAAGTCTCTTCAGCAAAGGGTGTTGGGAAAGTTGGACAGCCACATGTAAATCAATGAAGTTGGAACACACCCTCACACCATACACAAAAATAAACTCAAAATGGATTAAAGACTTAAACGTAAGACATGACACCATAAAACTCCTAGAAGAGAACATAGGCAAAACATTCTCTGACATAAATTGTACCAACGTTTTCTTAGGTCAGTCTCCCAAGGCAATAGAAACAAAAGCAAAAATAAATAAAACTGATGTCTAATCAAGTTACAAGCTTTTGCAGCAGCAAAGGAAACCATAAACAAAACTAAAAGACAACCTACAGACTGGGAGAAAATATTTGCAAATGATGTGACCCACAAGCGCTTAACTTCCAAAGTATACAAACAGCCCTTGCAACTCAACGACAAAAAAACAGACAACCTAATTGAAAAATGGGCAGAACTAAATAGACATTCTCCAAAGAAGACATACAGATGGGCAACAGGCACATGAAAAGATAATCAACATCACTAATTATTAGAGAAATGCAAATCAAAACTACAGTGAGGTACCACCTCACACCAGTCAGAATGGCCATCATTAAGAAGTCTACAAATAACAAATGCTGGAGAGGATGTGAAGAAAAGGAAACCCTCCTATGCTGTTGGTGGGAATGTAAGTTGGTGCAGCCTCCGTGGGAGAAAAGCACAGAGATTCCTCAGAAAGCTAAAAATAGAGTTGCCATATGATCTAGCAATCCCACTCCTGGGCATATACCTGGACAAAAATATGATTTAAAATGATACATGCACCCCAATGTTCATAGCAGTACTATTCACAATAGTCAAGGCATGGAAGCAACCTAAATGTCCATAGACAGATGAATAGATAAAGAAGATGTGTTACTTATATACAATGGAATAATACTCAACCATAAAAAAGAACAAAATAATGCCATTTGTGGCAACATGGATGGACCTAGAGATTATCATACTAAGTGAAATAAGTCAGAAAGAGAAAGACAAATACCATATGATATAACTTATATGTGAAATCTAAAATATGGCACAAATGAACTTTTATGAAACAGAAACAGACTCACAGACATAGAGAACAGACTTGTGGTTGCCAAATGGGACTGGGTTAGGAGAGGGATATAGTGTGAATTTGGGGTTAGCAGATGCAAACTATTATATATTGATAAAATGGATAAACAACAAGGTCCTGCTATATAGCATAGGAAACTATATTCAAAATTCTGTGATAAACCATAATGGAAAAGAATATTTTAAAATGAAGAATGTATATATATATATATATATATATATATATATATATATATATATATATACACATCTGAATCACTTTGCTGTACAGCAGAAATAACACATTGTAAATCAACTATATTTCAATAAAATTTATTTTTAAAAAAGGAAAAGTGTGATGAGAGGGGACTTCCTTGCCTCATTCCTGATCTTAGTGGGAAAGATTCTAGTTTCTCGCCATTAAGTATAATGTTACTGTGGAGTTTTCGTAGATTTTCTTTTTATCAAGTTGAGGACATTCCCTTCTATTCATGTTTACTGAGAGTTTTTATCATGAATGGAAATTTTATCAAATGCTTTTTCTGCAATTACTGATATGATCAAGTAATTTTCCTTTTTAACCTGTTGGCATCATTACGTTAATGGATTTTTTTAATATTGAACCAGCCTTGAATACCTGGAATAAATCCCACTTGGTCATGCTGTGTAATTCTTTTTATACGTTGTTGGGTTTAATTTGCTAATATTTTGTTGAAGATTTTTGTATCTCTATTCATGAGACATATTGGTCTATAGTTTTCTTTCTTGTGTTTGATGGGCTTGGTTTTAGGGTAATGATGACCTCATAGAATGAATTAGGAAGTATTCCCTCTGCTTCTATCCTCTGAAAGAGACTATAGAGAATTGATGTAATTTCTTCCTTACATGTTTGGTTGACTTCACCAGTGAACTCAGGCCAATTGCTTTCTGTTTTAGAAGATTATTAATTATTGATTCATTTTCTCTAATAGGTATGCCTATGCCTATTCAGCTTATCTATTTCTTCTTGTGTGAGTTTTGGCAAATTATGTCTTTCAAGAAATTGGTCCATTTCATCCAAGTTATCAAATTTACAGGCATAGAGTTGTTCAAAGTATTCCTTTTAATGTCCATAGGACTTGTAGTGATGTCCACTCTTTCATTTATTAGTCGTCCCCTCTCTTTTTTTCTTAATTAACCTGGCTAGACACATCAATTTTATCGATCTTTTCAAAGAACCAGATTTTGATTCCATTTAATTTTTCTATTAATTTCCTGTTTTCAATTTCATTGATTTCTGCTCTAGTTCTTATTATTTCTTTTCTTCTGATTAGATTTAGTTTACTCTTCCTAGTTTCTTAAGATGAAAACTTAGACTATTGATTTTAGATCTTTCTTCTTTTCTTGTATAAGCATTCAATGCTATAAATTTCCCTCTGAGCACTGCTTTTGCTGTATCCCACAAATTTTGATAAGTTCTGTTTTCATTTTCATTTAGTTCAAAATAATTTTTAAATTTCTCCTGAGATTTCTTCTCTGACCCATGTGATATTTAGGAGTATATCATTTAATCTTCAAATATTTTAGGAGTTTCCAGTTATTTTTCAGTTATTGATTTCTAGTTTAATTCAATTGTAGTCTAAGAGAAGACATTGTCTGATTTCTACTTTCAAATGTGTTTTATTGCCCAGAATGTGGTCTGTCTTGGTGAATGTTCCATGTAAACTTGAGAAGAATGTGTATTCTGTTGTTGTTGGACAAAGTGAGCATACAGACATTGATTATATTCAGTTGATTGATGGTTGATTATATTCAGTTGGTTCATTATATTCAGTTGGTTGCTGAGTTCAACTATGTCCTTCCTGACTTTCTGCCTGCTGGATCTGTCCATATCTCATAGAGGGATGTTCCCACTACCACAGTGGAATCATCTATTTCTCCTTGCAGTGCTATTAGTTTTTGTCTCACATGGTTTGATGCTCTATGGTTAGGAGCATACACATCAAGAACTGTTGTTTTCATGGAGAACTGATCCCTTTATTATTATGTAATGGCCTTCTTTCTTCCTAATAATTTTCCTTCATTTGAAGTTTTCTCTGTCTCTAATTAATGTAACTACTCCTGCTATCTTTTGATTAGTGTTAGCATGGTGTATTTTTTCCATTCATTTACTTTTTATTTTCTTTTAAACATTTTATTGGGGTATAATTGCTTTACAATGGTGTGTTCCTTTCTGCTTTATAACAAAGTGAATCAGCTATACATATACATATGTTCCCATATGTCTTCCCTCTTGCGTCTCCCTCCCTCCCACTCTCCCCATCCCACCCCTCCAGGCTGTCACAAAGCCCCGAGCTAATATCCCTGTGCCTTGCGGCTGCTTCCCCCTAGCTATCCACCTTACTACGTTTGTTAGTGTGTATATGTCCATGACTCTCTCTCGCCCTGTCAAAACTCACCCTTCCCCCTCCCCATATCCTCAAGTCCGTTCTCCAGTAGGTCTGCGTCTTTATTCCTGTCTTACCCCTAGGTTCTTCATGACATTTTCCCCCCTTAAATTCCATATATATGTGTTAGCATACGGTATTTGTCTTTTTCTTTCTGACTCACTTCACTCTGTATGACAGACTCTAGGTCTATCCATCTCATTACAAATAGCTCAATATCATTTCTTTTTAAGGCTGAGTAATATTCCATTGTGTATATGTGCCACATCTTCTTTATCCATTCATCCAATGATGGGCGCTTAGGTTGTTTCCATCTCTGGGCTATTTAAAATAGAGCTGCAATGAACATTTTGGTACATGACTCTTTTTGAATTTTGGTTTTCTCAGGGCATATGCCCAGTAGTGGGATTGCTGGGTCATATGGTAATTCTATTTGTAGTTTTTTAAGGAACCTCCATACTGTTCTCCATAGTGGCTGAACCAATTCACATTCCCACCAGCAGTGCAAGAGTGTCCCCTTTTCTCCACACCCTCTCCAGCATTTATTGTTTCTAGATTTTTTGATGATGGCCATTCTGACTGGTGTGAGATGATATCTCATGGTAGTTTTGATTTGCATTTCTCTAATGATTAATGATGTTGAGCATTCTTTCATGTGTTTGTTGGCATTCTGTATATCTTCTTTGGAGAAATGTCTGTTTAGGTCTTCAGCCCATTTTTGGATGGGGTTGTTTGTTTTTTTGTTATTGAGCTGCATGAGCTGCTTGTAAATTTTGGAGATTAATCCTTTGTCAGTTGCTTCATTTGCAAATGTTTTCTCCCATTCTGAGGGTTGTCTTTTGGTCTTGATTATGGTTTCCTTTGCTGTGCAAAAGCTTTGAAGTTTCATTAGGTCCCATTTCTTTATTTTTGTTTTATTTCCAATACTCTAGGAGGTGGGTCAGAAAGGATCTTGCTGTGATTTATGTCATAGAGTGTTCTTCCTATGTTTTCCTCTAAGAGTTTGATAGTTTCTGGCCTTACATTTAGGTCTTTAATCCATTTTGAGCTTATTTTTGTGTATGGTGTTAGGGAGTGATCTAATCTCATACATTTATATGTACCTGTCCAGTTTTCCCAGCACCATTTATTGAAGAGGCTGTCCTTTCTCCACTGTACATTCCTGCCTCCTTTATCAAAGATAAGGTGTCCATATGTGCGTCAGTTTATCTCTGGGCTTTCTATCCTGTTCCACTGATCTATCTTTCTGTTTTTGTGCCAGTACCATACTGTCTTGATTACTGTTGCTTTGTAGTATAGTCTGAAGTCAGGGAGCCTGATTCCTCCAGCTCCTTTTTTCGTTCTCAAGATTGCTTTGGCTATTCGGGGTCTTTTGTGTTTCCATACAAATTGCGAAATTTTTTGTTCTAGCTCTGTGAAAAATGCCAGTGGTAGTTTCATAGGGATTGCATTGAATCTGTAGATTGCTTTGGGTAGTAGAGTCATTTTCACAATGTTGATTCTTCCCATCCAAGAACATGGTATATCTCTCCATCTATTTGTATCATCTTTAATTTCTTTCATCAGTGTCTTATAATTTTCTGCATACAGGTCTTTCGTCTCCTTAGGTAGGCTTATTCCTAGATATTTTATTCTTTTTGTTGCAATGGTAAATGGGAGTGTTTTCTTGATTTCACTTTCAGATTTTTCATCATTAGTATATAGGAATGCCAGAGATTTCTGTGCATTAATTTTGTATCCTGCTACTTTACCAAATTCATTGATTAGCTCTAGTAGTTTTCTGGTAGCATCTTTAGGATTCTCTATGTATAGTATCATGTCATCTGCAAACAGTGACAGCTTTACTTCTTCTTTTCGGATTTGGATTCCTTTTATTTCCTTTTCTTCTCTGATTGCTGTGGCTAAAACTTCCAAAACTATGTTGAATAAGAGTGGTGAGAGTGGGCAACCTTGTCTTGTTCCTGATCTTAGTGGAAATGCTTTCAGTTTTTCACCATTGAGGATGATGTTTGCTGTGGGCTTGTCATATATGGCCTTTATTATGTTGAGGAAAGTTCCCTCTATGCCTACTTTCTGGAGGGTTTTTATCATAAATGGGTGTTGAATTTTGTCGAAAGCTTTCTCTGCATTTATTGAGATGATCATATGGTTTTTCTCCTTCAATTTGCTAATATGGTATATCACATTGATAAATTTGCGTATATTGAAGAATCCTTGCATTCCTGGAATAAAGCCCACTTGATCATGGTGTATGATCCTTTTAATGTGCTGTTGGATTCTGTTTGCTAGTATTTTGTTGAGGATTTTTGCGTCTATGTTCATCAGTGATATTGGTCTGTAGTTTTCTTTCTTTGTGACATCCTTGTCTGGTTTTTGTATCAAGGTGATGGTGGCCTCGTAGAAGGAATTTGGGAGTGTTCCTCCCTCTGCTATATTTTGGAAGAGTTCGAGAAGGATAGGTGTTAGCTCTTCTCTAAACGTTTGATAGAATTCACCTGTGAAGCCATCTGGTCCTGGGCTTTTGTTTGTTGGAAGATTTTTAATCACAGTTACAATTTCAGTGCTTGTGATTGGTCTGTTCATATTTTCTATTTCTTCCTGATTCAGTCTTGGCAGGTTGTGCATTTCTAAGAATTTGTCCATTTCTTTCAGATTGTCCATTTTATTGGCATAGAGTTGCTTGTAGTAATCTCTCATGATTTTTTTTATTTCTCCAGTGTCAGTTGTTACTTCTCCTTTTTCATTTCTAATTCTATTGATTTGAGTCTTCTCCTTTTTTTTCTTGATGAGTCTGGCTAGTGGTGTACCTATTTTGTTTATCTTCTCAAAGAACCAGCTTTTGGTTTTATTGATCTTTGCTATTGTTTCCTTCATTTCTTTTTCATTTATTTCTGATCTGATTTTTATGATTTCTTTCCTTCTGCTAGCTTTGGGGTTTTTTTGTTCTTCTTTCTCTAATTGCTTGAGGTGCAAGGTTAGGTTGTTTATTCGAGATGTTTCCTGCTTCTTAAGGTGGGCTTGTATTGCTATAAACTTCCCCCTTAGAACTGCTTTTGCTGCATCCCATAGGTTTTGGGTCGTTGTGTCTCCGTTGTCATTTGTTTCTAGGTATTTTTTTATTTCCTCTTTGATTTCTTCAGTGATCACTTCATTATTAAGTAGTGTATTGTTTAGCCTCCATGTGTTTGTATTTTTTACAGATCTTTTCCTGTAATTGATGTCTAGTCTCATGGCGTTGTGGTCAGAAAAGATACTTGATACAATTTCAGTTTTCTTAAATTTACCAAGGCTTGATTTGTGACCCAAGATATGATCTATCCTGGAGAATGTTCCACGAGCACTTGAGAAAAATGTGTATTCTGTTGTTTTTGGATGGAGTGTCCTATAAATATCAATTAAGTCCATCTTGTTTAATGTATCATTTAAAGCTTGTGTTTCCTTATTTATTTTCGTTTTGGATGATCTGTCCATGGGTGAAAGTGGGGTGTTAAAGCCCCCTACTATGAATGTGTTACTGTCGATCTCCCCTTTTATGGCTGTTAGTATTTGCCTTATCTATTGAGGTGCTCCTATGTTGGGTGCATAAATATTTACAATTGTTATATCTTCTTCTTGGATCGATCCCTTGATCATTATGTAGTGTCCTTCTTTGTCCCTTTTAATAGTCCTTATTTTAAAGTCTATTTTGTCTGATATGAGAATTGCTACTCCAGCTTTCTTTTGGTTTCCATTTGCATGGAATATCTTTTTCCATCCCCTTACTTTCAGTCTGTATGTGTCTCTCGGTCTGAGGTGGGTCTCTTGTAGACAGCATATATAAGGGTCTTGTTTTTGTATCCATTCAGCCAATCTGTGTCTTTTGGTGGGAGCATTTAGTCCATTTACGTTTAAGGTAATTATCGATATGTATGTTCCTATTCCCATTTTCTATATTGTTTTGGGTTCATTATTATAGGTCGTTTCCTTCTCTTGTGTTTCTTGTCTAGAGAAGTTCCTTTAGCATTTGTTGTAAAGCTGGTTTGGTGGTGCTGAACTCTCTCAGCTTTTGCTTGTCTGTAAAGGTTTTAATTTCTCCATTAAATCTGAATGTGATCCTTGCTGGGTAGAGTAGTCTTGGTTGCAGGTTTTTCTCCTTCATCACTTTCAGTATGTCCTGCCACTCCCTTCTGGCTTGTAGGGTTTCTGCTGGGAGATCAGCTGTTAACCTTATAGGGATTCCCTTGTGTGTTATTTGTTGTTTTTCCCTTGCTGCTTTTAATATGCTTTCTTTGTATTTAATTTTTGACAGGTTGATTAATATGTGTCTTGGCGTATTTCTCCTTGTATTTATCGTATGGGACTCTCTGTGCTTCCTGGACTTGATTAACTATTTCCTTTCCCATATTAGGGAAGTTTTCAACTATAATCTCTTCAAATATTTTCTCAGTCCCTTTCTTTTTTTCTTCTTCTTCTGGAACCCCTATAATTCGAATGTTGGTGCGTTTAATGTTGTCCCAGAGGTCTCTGAGACTGTCCTCAGTTCTTTTCATTCTTTTTTCTTTATTCTGCTCTGCAGTAGTTATTTCCACTACTTTATCTTCCAGGTCACTTATCCGTTCTTCTGCCTCAGTTATTCTGCTATTGATCCTATCTAGAATACTTTTAATTTCATTTATTGCATTGTTCATCGTTGCTTGTTTCATCTTTATGTCTTCTAGGTCCTTGTTAACTGTTTCTTGCATTTTGTCCATTCTACTTCCAAGATTTCGGATCATCCTTACTATCATTATTCTGAATTCTTTTTCAGGTAGATTGCCTATTTCCTCTTCATTTGTTAGGTCTGGTGGGTTTTTATCTTGCTCCTTCATCTGCTGTGTGTTTTTCTGTCTTCTCATTTTGCTTATCTTACTGTGTTTGGGGTCTCCTTTTTGCAGGCTGCACGTTCGTAGTTCCCGTTGTTTTTGATGTCTGTCTCCAGTGGCTAAGGTTTGTTTCAGTGGGTTGTGTAGGCTTCCTGGTGGAGGGGACTAGTGCCTGTGTTGTGGTGGATGAGGCTGGATCTTGTCTCTCTAGTGGGCAGGTTCACGTCTGGTGGTGTGTTTTGGGGTGTCTGTGGCCTTATTATGATTTTAGGCAGCCTCTCTGCTAATGGGTGGGGTTGTGTTCCTGTTTTGCTAGTTGTTTGGCATAGGTTGTCCAGCACTGTGGCTTGCTGGTCGTTGAGTGAAGCTGGGTGCTGGTGTTAAGATGGAGGTCTCTGGGAGATTTCCACCGTTTAATATTATGTGGAGCTGGGAGGTCTCTTGTTGACCAGTGTCCTGAAGTTGGCTCTCCTACCTCAGAGGCAGAGCCCTGACTCCTGGGCTGGAGCACCAAGAGACTTTCATCCACACGGCTCAGAATAAAAGGGAGAAAAAGTAGAGAGAATTAGTAGAAGTATGAGGAAAGAAAGAAGGAAAGGAGGGAAGGAAGGAAGGAAGAAAGAAGCAAAGAAGGAAAGAAAGGAGGGAGGGAGGGAGGGAGGAAGGAAGGAAGGGAGGAGGGAAAGAAGGAGAAAATGTAGAGAGAATTAGTAGAAGTATGAGGAAAGAAAGAAGGAAAGGAGGAAAGTAAGGAAGGAAGAAAGAAGCAAAGAAGGAAAGAAAGGAGGGAGGGAGGGAGGGAGGGAGGAAGGAAGGAAGGAGGGAAAGAAGGAAAAAAGAAAGAAAGAAGATACAGTAAAAACAAAATAAAGTATAATATAGTTATTGAATTAAAAAATATTTAGAAAAAAAAAAGGGCCAGATAGAACCTTAGGACAAATGTTGGAAGCAAAGCTATACAGAGAAAATCTTACACAGAAGCATACACATACACGTTCACAAAAAGAGGTAAAGGGGGAAAAATCATAAATCTTGCTCTCAGAGACCACCTCCTCAATTTGGGGTGATTCGTTGTCTAAAGGAGGGAAGGAAGGAAGGAAAGAAAGAAAGAAAGAACGAAGGTAAAGTATAATAAAGTTATTACAATTAAAATTATTAAGAAAAAAAAAATTTTTTTTTAAAAAACCATGGACGGATAGAGCCCTAGGACAAATGGTGGAAGCAAGAGTATACAGACAAGATCTCACACAGAAGCATACACGTACACATTCACAAAAAGAGGAAAAGGGAAAAAATCACAGATCTCGCTCCTAAATTCCACCTCTTCAATTTGGGATCACTCCCTGTCTATTCAGGTATTCCACAGTTGCAGGGTATATCAAGTTGATTGTGGAGCTTTAATCCGCTGCTTCTGTGGCTGCTGGGAGAGATTTCCCTTTCTCTTCTTTGTTCTCACAGCTCACAGGAGCTCAGCTTTGGATTTGGCCCTGCCTCTACGTGTAGGTCGCTGGAGGGCGTCTGTTTTTTGCTCAGACAGGACGGGGTTAAAGGAGCTGCTGATTCGGGGACTCCGGCTCACTCAGGCCGGGGGTTGGGGGATGGGGGGAGGAGGGGCACTGCATGCGGGGCGGGCCTGCGGCGGCAGAGGCGGCGTGACGTTGCGGCAGAGGCCGGCGTGATGTTGCACCAGCCTGAGGCCCGCCGTGCGTACACCCGGGGAAGTTGTCCCTGGATCCCGGCAACCTGGCAGCGGCGGGCTGCACAGGCTCCGCGGAAGAGGGGTGTGGAGAGTGACCTGTGCTCGCACACAGGCCCCTTGGTGGCGGCAGCAGCAGCCTTAGCGTCTCCCGCCCGTCTCTGGGGTCCGCGGTTTTAGCCGCGGCTCGCGCCCGTCTCTGGAGTTCCTTTAAGCAGCACTCTTAAACCCCTCTCCTCGCGCACCAGGAAACAAAGAGGGAAGAAAAAGTCTCTTGCCTCTTCGGCAGGTGCAGGCTTTTCCCCGAACTCCCTCCCGGCTAGTCGTGGTGCACTAACCCCTTCAGGCTATGTTCAAGCCGCCAACCCCAGTCCTCTCCCTGCGCTCCGTCCAAAACCGAAACCTGAGCCTCAGCTCGCAGCCCCGCCCGCCCCGGCGGGTGAGCAGACAAGCCTCTCGGGTTGGTGAGTGCCGGTCGGCACCGATCGTCTGTGCAGGAATCTCCCCGCTTTGCCCTCCGCACCCGTCACTGTGCACCACTCCGCGGTCCCGAAGCTCCCCCCTCCGCCTCCCGTAGTCTCCGCCCGCGGAGGGGCTTCCTAGTGTGTGGAAACTTTTCCTCCTTCACAGCTCCCTCCCACTGGTGCAGGTGCCGTCCTTATTCTTTTGTCTCTGTTTTTTCTTTTTTTCTTTTGCCCTACCCAGGTACGTGGGGAGTTTCTTGCCTTTTGGGAGCTCTGAGGTCTTCTGCCAGCCTTCAGTAGGTGTTCTGTAGGAGTTGTTCCACGTGTAGATGTATTTCTGGTGTATCCGTGGGGAGGAAGGCAATCTCCGCGTCTTACTCTTCCGCCATCTTCCCCTTTTGCCCATTCATTTACTTTTAACCTATAAGAGTTTTTACATTTAAAGTGGCCTTCTTTAGACAGTATAAAATTGGGTCTTGTTTTTTGATCCACTCTTACAATCTCTGTCTTTTAATTGGTACATTTAGACCATTGATATTCAAGGTGATTATTGATAAAGTTGGATAAATATCTACCATATTTGTTACATAAGTTTGTAGTCCTTATTTGTTTGTTTGTTTGTTTGTTTTTGCGGTATGCGGGCCTCTCCCATTGCGGAGCACAGGCTCCGGATGCGCAGGCTCAGCGGCCATGGGTCATGGGCCCAGCCGCTCCGTGGCATGTGGGATATTCCCGGACCAGGGCACGAACCCGTGTCCCCTGCATCGGCAGGCAGACTCTCAGCCACTGCGCCACCAGGGAAGCCCTGTTTGTATTTTTGTCTGCCTTTTGTGGTTTTAACTCTTTTTCTGCCTTTTGTGGTTTTAACTGAATATTTTATATGATTTTATTTTATTTATCAGTTATATTTGTTTTCTTTTTTTGCTTTTTAAAGTGGTTACCCTAAATTTGCAATATACATTTACAGCTATTCCAAGTCCATTTTAAAATAACACTATACCACTTCACAGGTAGTCAGTACCTCCTAACAACAATCTTAGTTCCTTTTTCCTGTCCCTTGTATCATTGCTGTCGTTCATTGAACTTATGTATAAGCTTACATAAATAAATAAATATATTTTTATAATTTTTAAATTAAAAATTTATAATATTTATAATAAAAATATATAACATACCCAAGTATACATAATCGAACACATTGTTGGTATTATTATCTTGAACAAACTGTTATCTGTTAAATCAATTAAAAAAAAGAAAAAGAAAATTTTTTATTTTACCTTCACTTACTCCTTTTTCAATGATTTTCCCTGCTTTATGTAGCTCTGATGCCTTGTAATTTTTCTTGATAGCTGGGCGTGATGTATTGCACAAAAAGAACTACTGTAAACAGGCCTTAGTAATGTGGTGGTGAGGTGTGGGGGGAGGGGAAGTGTTCTAAGTCCTATGATCAAGTCTCGGCTTTTTAGTGAGCCTGCACCTCTGGACTATGAACTTCACAAGTGTTTCTCAGGTTTTTTTCTCCCCCTTTTGGTGGGACAGGATGGCTGAAGTGGCCTGGAGTTGGGTGTTTCCCTTCCCCTGGGTCAGTTAGGCTATGATAATACCCCCAGCAGGCTAGGCTCTGGTTAACTAGTTTCCCCTGAGGGCAGGTTTTGTTAAGAGGAACACAATGCTCTGGGCATATTTCAAAATGGTTCCTTTCCCTCTCCCCCCCGTCAGAAGTATGTGGGGTTTTTTTTCCTCTGATACTTACTGTGAAAACCTGGTCAACTCCTGGAGGTCAATCTCAGTACCATGGGGGCCCCTGTATGATGGATCTGCTGGAGTTATTAATTCTCAGACTTATCCATACTGGGCCTCCAGCAGTTCATCAGTTACAGCTCAGATTTTCTACCCTGGCACTGGACACGGTGGTTTCTGGCCATGAGTCTCTGCCCTGGGAAGCTGTGGCTCCATGTGTTATCCTCTGTCTCTCCAATGTTGGGGGCAGCAGTTGGCCTTATGTCTTCCCCTCTCTTACAAATCCAAGAAGAGTTGTTGACTTTTCAGTTTGCTCAGCTTTTTACTTGTTAGGACAGAGTGGCAACTTCCAAACTCCTGACTTGTGGAACCCTATTAGTTTTCAATTAATAATTTTAAAAGAATATGTTCCAATATTAAAGATATTATTCAAATTTAGTAAAATATTTTGTATATGAACTAAAAATTGCACTCACCTTGCAGTTTGTGCTGTTATACTGCTTTAAATTTTAAAAACTTCAGTGGTCACATAGAATGGCAGAATTGAAGTAAATAAAATTCTGGATCTTCATCTTTCCAATCACTGTACTGTTGTCATTTTGTTATATCTGCAGTTTAAATGAAGGAATTCACAGTACCCCAGGGTTAGAGTCGTGCCCCAAATGACTTCTGATCTCTGACAACTTACTTTGGACAGCACATTTCTGGGCCAACTGTATACATGGTAATCCTCCAAATTAACTTTCATGTAGAATACAAAGTTTATTAAAGGATAAGAAATAAAATCATGCTAATCTGTGGCATATATATATATATATATATACTCACAGTAACCCTAACAACTGTTTAGAATTTAGACCAACAAAATATTTTCCCAAGAAGAGTAGAGTATTTTATCACACAAAGTGATTAAAAAAACAACAACACAAAACAGCAGTCTGACTTGGCAGCTTTCACTATTGTTCATTTCTCTACAGACTGCACTCTTTTATTGCCCAAACCCAGGAAGATGGCTCCCAATACCCTGTCCTTGGTTCACCACCTATACTTCCTGTTCCCCTAATGCTTTGTAGTTTTTATTTTAGTCAGTTCTCAGGAGAATCTTATGAAGTTAGAGATTATAATGCTTATTTTACAAATGAGGAAAGTGGCCCAGAGAGGTGAGTGGCTTGTCAAAGGGCTAGTCAGAGGGGACAGAGCCTAAAAGCCAGATCTGCTAGACCCCAATTCTCAGCTACTTTGGTTCGGGGCCCAGCTCCCCACCCATGGGACTCCATCCACACTGGCCTCTCTTAATAGTGCCATGGGTCGACCCCCTACCACCTTCCTGCTGACAGGTTCACCCCAGCCATGCTCCCAGGAAACTGTCCTCAGCCCAGTGTCTACTGTCAGCCTAGAAAAAACCTGGAAATTCATGCACACTAAGGTGCCCAGAGCTGGCACAGGTCCCTTTCTCAGGAGGTATTTGCATCAGGGCTCCTCATTAGGCTGCCAGGATCATCTGTACATACCTCTCTCTTTCTCCACATCACCTCAGGAGTAGTTTGCTCCCCAAAGATGAATTCTGCCTGAGGGTGAATCAAGAGAGAGACCCCAAAGTCAGGTCAGCCTCAAAGTGTATTTAGAGTAACAATTAAATTACTCATTCTCTTGACTTGTGTCTGGTTATAAGAAGCTAAGAAAATCTAGCTTGTCCCCAAGTGGTACTGCATCCAACAGCTTAGCCTCTGCCTCAGGAGTGCAGACAGCCCCAGCAGGGCTTGGGAGAAGATGCTGTGAGAGGGCAGAATCTCACAAACTCTAGAAGTGGGTCTTGTCCTTCTCAGTGTATTCAGACGCTTCCCTCCAGAGTTATTGGATTTACCAAGCTTAATAAGGGTCAATGTAATCATTTTTGTCCTCCAGGACCTCACAACTCATTAAAATCCTTCTGCACAGACAGATTAGGGAACAGGCCTGAGAAAAAAGTATATCTGCTTTAAGAAAAAAATGGTTTGGATTCCAATTTATATCAGACAGGATTTAGTTACAGGAAACAGAAACCACTCTAACAATTTTAAGCAAAAAGGGGTTTAGACAGGAAATTAGGAGCATTCAATTTTACTGAGAGGACTAGAGGAGAAGACGTGGACAAGGCCTATTGGACTGATGCCCAGGACAATTTCTGGGGATCAGCTGCCTCAGCCCCACCAGCCAGGTGGAGGTCAGGGGATCACTGCTGCTGCCGCTACACCTGTCTCTCAACTACAGAAAGGAACTGAATGGACACTGGAATGCCACTGCAAGAGAAACAATTACCACAACTTTGCTTGCCTGCAGGAACAGCCAAATGCAGCAGAAGGATGCTCTTGACCTCAAATCATAGTGGCATGCAACTAACTGGCAGAACTGGGCATGTGCTGGAGCCAGCTCACCCCAGCTCCACATTCAGTGACATCATGTAACTAGCCTGAAATTGACCGTGGTATGAGTACTTATACCAGGGAAATCAGTAGACACTACAAGCCAGGGTGCACAGTTTTTTTCAGTTGGAGAGCTGGTTGTTAAATATTTACCAGCACACCACTGGGCAGAACCCAGTTCACATCTAGAACTCTAGCTGCAAAGGAAGCAGGAAATTTATTTGTTCACTTTCCAGTCTTTGAAGGAACACTAAAAGGAAGGTGAAAAGGATGCTAGATGCCAAACCACCAACCATTACACACACTTCTGGGAATATATCCTACAGTAAATTTACATTTGTGTGAAATGATGTATGATTGATGATGTTGCAGGGTTATTAGTAATTGTGTTGAAGCAAAATTTCTTAACACAAGTTTCTCTTGAGCTTATGTTGAAGTTTATTAACTCTCCAGCAAGAGAACTGGCAAGGTGACAAAATAGTATATTGGTTCAAAGAGGGTTTGGAAGTTGTTGATGTGTATCTACAGCAGGGAAAGAATGCTTGCATAAGCAGCTCATTAAAAAAAAAGGCTGATAATAAGGTCAAGATTACGGTTTCATTTACCATGATCATTAAAACATCATTTCTGTTTCCGTCGCAACAAATGAGTTTTTAGGCACAAAAATCTTGGAGACAATTTCTGGAGAGGACAACTGTTCCGCAGAAATAACAAGAAACACATCCAAGACACGCTACATCTGTGGCTATTAATTAGACATACAAAGTTACACTGTTTTATGTCCCAGCAGAGCTGGACAAGGGCCAGTGAGCCCCAAGGCAGCAAGTGTGTCAAGTGAAGTTCAGATCAGAGAGCCAAGCAACCAGGTCCTGCTTTGTCTCCATAGCCAGAATGAGCTTCTGGTTGAAAGGTGCTAAATCCTTGGTCACCAAATCCTTTGCTTTGTTTTTTATTTAACAATAGGCAAAAATGGAAATGAGGTGTTACATAATGAATTGTGTTCCCCCCAAAATTCATATGTTAAAATTCTAACCCCCATTGTGACTGTATAAGGAGATGGGGCCTTTAAGGGAGTAATTATGGTTAAATGAGGTCATAAGGGTGAGACCCTCATCATAGGACTAGTGTCCTTTTAAGAAGAGAAAGACAAACTCATTCTATGAGGCCACCATTACTCTGATACCAAAACCAAACAAAATGTCACAAAGAAATAAAACTACAGGCCAATATCACTGATGAACATAGATGCAAAAATCATCAATAAAATACTAGCAAACAGAATCCAACAACACAATTAAAAGGATCATACATTATGATCAAGTGAGGTTTATCTCAGGAATGCAAGGATTCTTCAATATATGCAAATCAATCAATGTGATACACCATATTAACAAACTGAAGGAGAAAAACCATATGATCATCTCAGTAGATGCAGAGAAAGCTTTCAACAAAATTCAATACCCATTTACGATAAAAACCCTCCAGAAAGTAGGCATAGAGGGAACTTTCCTCAACATAATAAAGGCCATATATGACAAACCCACAGCCAACATTGTCCTCAATGGTGAAAAACTGAAAGCATTTCCACTAAGATCAGGAACGAGACAAGGTTGCCCACTCTCACCACTATTATTCAACATAGTTTTGGAAGTTTTAGCCAGAGCAGAGAAGAAAAAGAAATAAAAGGAATCCAAATTGGAAAAGAAGAAGTAAAGCTGTCACTGTTTGCAGATGACATGATACTATACATAGAGAATCCTAAAGATGCTACCAGAAAACTACTAGATTTAATCAATGAATTTGGTAAAGTAGCAGGATACAAAATTAATGCACAGAAATCTCTTGCATTCCTATACAGTAATGATGAAAAATCTGATAGTGAAATTAAGAAAACACTCCCATTTACCATCTCAACAGAAAGAATAAAATATCTAGGAATAAACCTACCTAAGGAGACAAAAGACCTGTATGCAGAAAATTATAAGACACTGATGAAAGAAATTAAAGATGATACAAATAGATGGAGAGATATACCATGTTCTTGGATTGGAAAATGTTGGAAATCAACATTGTAAAAATGATTCTACTAGCCAAAGAAATCTACAGATTCAATGCAATCCCTATCAAACTTCCACTGGCATTTTTCACAGAACAAAACAAAAAATTTCACAATTAGTATGGAAACACAAAAGACCCTGAATAGCCAAAGCAATCTTGAGAAAGAAAAACGGAGCTGGAGGAATCAGGCTCCCTGACTTCAGACTATACTACAAAGCTACAGTAATCAAGACAGTATGGTACTGGCACAAAAGCAGAAAGATAGATCAGTGGAACAGGATAGAAAGCCCAGAGATAAACCCATGCACACATGGTCACGTTATCTTTGATAAAGGAGGCAAGAATATACAGTGGAGAAAGGACAGCCTCTTCAAAAAGTGGTGCTGGGAAAACTGGAGAGCTACATGTAAAAGAATGAAATTAGAACACTCCCTAACATCACGCACAAAAATAAACTCAAAATGGATTAAAGACCTAAATGTAAGGCCAGACACCATCAAACTCTTAGAGGAAAACATAGGCAGAACACTCTATGACATAAATGACAGCAAGATCATTTTTGATCCACCTCCTAGAGAAATAGCAATAAAAACAAAAATAAACAAATGGGACCTAATGGAACTTAAAAGCTTTTGCACAGCAAAGGAAACCATAAACAAGACAAAAGACAATGCTCAGAATGGGAGAAAATATTTGCAAATGAAGCAACTGACAAAGGATTAATGTCCAAAATTTACAAGCAACTTATGCAGCTCAATATCAGAAAAACAAACAACCCAATCCAAAAATGGACAGAAGACCTAAATAGACATTTCTCCAAAGAAGGTATACAGATCGCCAACAAACACATGAAAGAATGCTCAACATCATTAATCATTAGAGAAATGCAAATCAAAACTACAATGAGATATCATCTCATACCGGTCAGAATGGCCAACATCAAAAAATCTACAAACAATAAATGCTGGAGGGGGTGTGGAGGAAAGGGAACCCTCTTGCACTGTTGGTGGGAATGTAAATTGATACAGCCACTATGGAGAACAGTATGGAGCTTCCTTACAAACTGAAAATAGAACTACCATATGACCCAGCAATCCCACTACTGGGCATATGCCCTGAGAAAACCAAAATTCAAAAAGAGTCATGTATCACAATGGTCATTGCAGCTCTATTTACAATAGCCAGGACATGGAAGCAACCTAAGTGTCCATCGACAGATGAATGGATAAAGAAGATGTGGCACATATATACAATGGATTATTACTCAGCCATAAAAAGGAATGAAGCTGAGTTATTTGTAGTGAGGTGGATGGACCTAGAGACTGTCATACAGAGTGAAGTAAGTCAGAAAGAGAAAAACAAATACCGTATGCTAACACAGATATATGGAATCTAAAAAAAAAGAAAGAAAGAAAATGGTCAGAAGAACCTAGTGGCAAGACGGGAATAAAGATGCAGACCTACTAGAGAATGGACTTGAGGATACGGGGAGGGAGAAGGGTAAACTGGGACAAAGTGAGAGAGTGGCATGGACATATATACACTACCAAACGTAAAATAGTTAGTGGGAAGGAGCCGCATAGCACAGGGAGATCAACTCGGTGTTTTGTGACCACCTAGAGGGGTGGGATAGGGAGGGTGGGAGGGAGGGAGATGCAAGAGGGAAGAGATGTGGGGACATATGTATATGTATAACTGATTCACTTTGTTATAAAGCAGAAACTGACACACCATTGTAAAACAATTATACTCTAATAAAGATGTTAAAAAAGAGAGAGAGAGATTTAGAGCTTGCTTACTCTCTCCGCCATGTGAAGAAGACCCAGCAAGAAGGCAGCTTTCTGTAAGCCAGGAAGATAGTTCTCATAAGAAACCAACCCTGAGGGCACCTTGATCTCAGGCTTTTAGCCTCCAGAACTGTGAGAAAATAAGTGTCTGTTGTTTAAGCCACCCAGTCTGTGGCACTTTGTTATTGCAGCCTGAGCTGACTGCACAAGCTACATGTCCCTTAATAGTGTTAACTGGTTAAATAAATTATAGTATAACTATTCAGGGCCACATCAAATACCACATGAGAGGTACCCCAGAGTTATGCAAACAGCAATGCGGACTCCTACAACGAAATGCTGTGCAACCATTAAAACGAAAGAGGTAGCTCAAATAAGCACAAGGAATAACCTCCATAGTATGTTAAATGAAAAAAAAGAAGGTACAAATCTCTATATATAGTATGCTGCTCTTCAGGCTAAAAATGATCAAAGGAATCTTTATAGATGTATTTGCTCAACTAAATAAAGCTATTTCTAGAAAGATAGTAGTCTTCAGAGAAGAGTAGCCGGAAGCAGGGGTGGGAAAGATTTTTACCATATGCCTTTTTGCACATTCTGAATTTTGTACCAGTGTGCGACTAGTGGCAATTTTAAAATGTTTAATTAAAATAAATGTTTGCAGGAATAATACTACACTGTTCATGGGAATGTGGTGCTTGGCCCTGGAAAAGCAAGGATTGGGCTGGAGGAATCACAACACAGCCTTAAGTGCCTGCTTTCTGGCAGGAGCTAACCCTGGACCTCAGGGCACACAGTGGGTTGGGGCCCTGGTCTGACCTTGGGCATGTCACTCACCCCTGTGGCCTCAGTGTCTTCTTAAAAGACCGCCCTTCCTGGGAGACAGACATCACCTATGCTTGTCTACACAAACCAGGTGTGAGGTGAGTTCTTTTCCTATGTGGCGCAGGGGTTCATTCAGGGATTCATTGCTATCTAGCCCAGATCAGACCCCAAACCAGACACATCTGTTAAACCCTGACCCCAGGTATCCACAAGAAGGCCACTTCCATGCTCAATGTGAAGGAGGACAATCGAGACAGTGGTACCAGTGGTCAATAAGAATGGTGGCAAATGTGGGCTCTGGAACCCCTGCCTGGCCTGCGTCCTGGCCCATCCCTCATTACCCTGTCCCCGTCTAACCTTGACCTGAGAGACAGGCCTGGTCCACTCTGAGTGGTGCTGTGGGGACTGGAGGGGACATGGCCTGTGGTGTGAGTGGCATGGGCTACACAGAGAGACTTGTAAATGCTGCCCAGGGCTATTTCCTCAGGTCAAGCTCTGGCCGGGAGAGGTTATCACAGCTGTTTCCTGTGATTAAAACATGCAAACCTAAAGACTTGTTCAAAGAAATAGGTGGCTTAACAACGAGAGGTGGGCAGGTTCTCTTTGAAGTGTGTATGTAGATGCCCTTGGCTGGCCCTCCTGGGCCCAATTATGGAAGCAGGCCAGGCCAGCCCACCCCTGCCTGTCCCTCCCCAGCACCAGGGCAAGCCGTGGTTGGCCAGCAGCAATTCTTCATTTATTCATGAAACGGTCTCCATTTACTCTTGAAAAAGTCTCTGTGCTCATTGACATTTCTCTTCGTGACCTCTGACCCTCCTCTTCCCCAGCCCCAAGCTCCTGCATTAGGGTTCAGAGCTTGGCAGGACCCCAGCATCCCAGGGCATGTATCTGACCCGGCCACAGCTGCTGGCCACCTCTGACACCCCCGCTTTCTGCCAGGGCCCCTCAGCTGTGTGTTCCTAATTCCCTGATGCTCAGGCTGAGAGGTGGGAGAGGGCAGCTCATGCTGGGCAAACTGTAGGATCCCAGGCAACCTTGATGGGCATGGGGAGGGGCTGCCCACTCAGGCCTTCCCTGGGACCTCCAGATGCCAAGGTGTCAGAGACGCACAGAGAGCAGGGAGTTGCCAGGGGGGCCAGGCTGAAAGGGGACGTTCTAGCCTGGATGTTTCTGGAATCTGGCCTTGAAGGTCCCGACAGAATTTTTCCTCAGAGATGGACTTTCTTGGGGTTCCTTTAAGCAAATCAAGATGACAAGGTAATTTCCCAGGAGCCTGGGAGGTAGAACCAGGCCCAAGGGCTCAGCATTTAACCTGGGCTCCTTGGTGAGTGTAATTCTTTCCTTCCTTGCTCTCACCTGTGGCCTCCTCAATCCGCGGTATCTGTACAAAAGATGGTTATCGACTGGCACAGCCTGACAGGTGATCAAATGGCAAGCTGTGCCCTTCAGGTTGAATTATTTCTTAATCGATTTATTGAGGTAAAGTCACCTGTTCACCTCTTCCAGGAAGAGCTCACTCTCACTCTCATTCCTCTGAACCCCTAGGGCCAACATCTCCTGAACAGTGACTGTGGGCAATGATTGTGAGGGCAGACACCAAGGCCTGGGCATCTGGAGAGCAGGGAGCAGCTGTCTTGGCTGGCAGCAGGCAGAGCGAATAGGAAGGCTCTCAGGAGAGAGGAGATGGAGTGGGAAGGGCTGCGCTGCCCGGACGACCTGAGTTCACTCTGGGCCAGTGGAGAGGCGTTGAAGGTCAAGAGTGAGAGGTGATGTGATCAGGGATCTGGGCAGCAGTGCAGGGACTGGGCAAAGGGATCAAGGTGTGGAAGGAATGTGGGTTCAGGAGAAGTGGCTCTCGGCCATTGTACCTTAGACCAGTGCCCAGGGCCCTCTGAGCCTCATTTTTCTCCTCTGTGAGTTGAGCTGATAATAACAAGCCTGCCTGCGACTGAGGAGAGCTGAGGGTCAAGTGGCCCAGGGGTATGAGGTGCTGTGTAAACCACGTCATCACAATTGCACTAGTGGGTGTGGTAGGGGACACAGCAGCACCAAGCCAGCTGCATGGCTTCCTGAACGGGAATGTGATGGGGTCTGATCAGGACAGACATCTGACATCCTGGTGTCTTCATATGCCTCCCCACCTGCCACACCAGACGGCCAGACCTCCCTTTTTGTGTTTCTAATTTGACAAGTAACATAGGAGCACAGACCAAAACAGGCAAGCACACACACACACAACCACCACCACCACACCACCAACCCCTGCTCCCTCCCCACCAGCAGTAGCTGAGTAGGCTTCATCCTTCCGGTTCTTCTATGCTTAGCATACAAATGCTTAGCACCCAGAGTGGGGTGTGTGTTTGTGTGTGTGTGAATGGTTTCTTAGCACATGTGCTTATCCAACTTGTTTTTGTCACTTAGCACCAGGACTTGGGGGGACCTCACTCCCACCGGCCATCAGAAATTCTTCCGTGGGCAGTGCTGAATGTCACAGAGCCACCAGCTGCTAAGTGGTGTTTGGGTTATCTTTGACCTCACTCAAGACAAAGAAATGCTGGGGAACAATAGAGACAGATTTCTGAAGTGTATTTCTTTCATAACCTCTCCAGAGTTGACAGGGATGTTGTTCCATTGATGGTGAGGAGACCGAGAGGCCCAGAGGCTGCCCCAAGGTCACCCCCCAACCCAACCCCAAGGACAGAGTCAGACTGCCAGGGACCTGCCCGGTGCCCTCGAGAGAAGCGTCTCTGCTCAGAGGAAGGTGTCTCTCAGGGATCTGGTCCCAATGACCTGGATTGCTCCTGTCCCCCGCCCACCCCCAGCCACATGAGTGACCAGAGTCACTGCCCTCCACTCCTGAGACCAAGAAAGGGGCCTGGAAGGCTGGGGCAGAGAGAGTGCTAGATCTCTCCCCAAAGGGCTTTTGTAACTCTTGCAATTGCCAAGTTATCCGAAGCGTGATGCTTCATGCCCTGTGAATATCCCAGTCCCCAGGAACCTGGGGTTTTATCCTCCATGATGGTCCTGGCCTGAATCAGTCCCTCACTGAGGGCTGCAGATCAGTGGCTTCTGATTCTCTTCTTCTTTCCACATTGACATTCTTCTGTGAAGAAGAACTTCCCTCATCCCCTGGGATGAACAAGTACTTCTAAAAAGGTGTCATGCTTACCTACAATGGTGGGAAATGGGCTTCTCTCTCTCTCCTTCTCTTTCTTTCTTCCTTTCTTTCCTTTTTTTTCATTCTTTGTCTTGTTTTCTTTTTTTGATGATCACAATGAGCCATGGATTTGTATGTATTGTTCTTTGCACTCAATTATAGTCATTATACTCTTTTTTTTTTTGCAATACGCGGGCCCCTCACTGTTGTGGCCTCTCCCATTGTGGAGCACAGGCTCCGGACACACAGGCTCAGTGGCCATGGCTCATGGGCCCAGACGCTCCGCAGCATGTGGGGTCTTCCTGGACCGGGGCACGAACCCGTGTCCCCTGCATTGACAAGCAGACTCTCAACCACTGCGCCACCAGGGAAGTCCATCATTATGCTCTTTAATGCTCCAGTTGTCCCAGAAATCTTTGAGCACTTCTTTCTTTCTGGCACAAGATGTCCCAGGCCCACCTTATTCTGTTCCTGCCCCAGACCTAGGACCAGTCAGTCTCCCAGAAAACCGTGGGTCCTTGGCATGGGAATGGGATTTAGAACTCAGGATCTGGCTCTCAGGGTGTTTACTGCCACAGAGGTGATCCACTACATTGTGCAGAAGAAAGATCTGACCAGAGAGTGGCTGGGGATCAGTCAGGTCCCCTAGGCACCTGTGGCAGAATGCAGACTGAACTCCAAGACTCCCAGCTCTCTGCTTAGGCTCTTTGGAGTGGGGGGGGTTTCCACGTAGGTCATTTCTAGGTGTATGTCCTGAAGCCCATGGTTTGTCCAAGGGAGGCCTTGTTAGCGTCCTTAGCTGCCCACCCACTAGTGATGCTTAAAATTCCACCATTCATTCCAATATGTCAAGATTTAGATCTCTTAGATAGCTAAGAACTAGTTTCCTGAGGAGTTCACTTAAAGGGTTCAGGTGTTCCCAAGACAGATTCCACTACCAGACATAGCTCTGAAGTGCCTGGACCCTGAGGTTGGAGGGAGGAGCCACTCTGAATGGGGAAGGATCTACACAGACTTTGGGGACTGTCTAGGTCTGGACACTACCTCACAAATGCGTGTCACAGTCTGGCAACCCCAGCCCCCTGCATATCCACTGCTCTAGGGAAAAAACACATCACTCCCTGCACCCTCCAAGACCTCCAGGGGGCTCCTGCAGCTACATACAGAACCCCAGCTTTTATGGCCACAATACATTGAACTCATGATGGTCAATTAAGAAATCCATGTGTTCCCCTTTCTCTTGTAACCCCCATAGCCTCCAGGGCCCAACAAGGGACAAATGGAAATGTTATTCTTTGACAGAGTTGAAAGGGAGTGAGTGAAAACATCAAGCCAACCAAGAATGGCAGTAGGTAGAGAGTGCATGGGGGTGGGAGTGGGGGCCTGGCTCAAGCTGGCTTCTGTTTTGAAGAGTAGACCCTAAAAGACGTCAAGGGGACTACCACCTTTGAGCTGTGTTCACCTCACTGCTCCCTCTGCCCTTCCCACCTGTGCCCCATGGGATCCAAATATCTTTTGACCAAGAAGTTTCTACCTCATTAACAAAATAAGGAAATGGGTTGTTTTCAATACACAGGGAGCTATTTCTGTTTGTAGCAGAATAGTACTTCAACATATTGAGGTATTTCTGTCTGGGTTTTTTTTTTTTTGTACTTTTTGCAGTCCCATTACGTAGTCCATTCAGACAGGGGGTTATTTTAGAATGGCTGACCTCAGGGTGGGGTCACCCAGCAGGGAACAGAGCACACACATGCAGGATTTTGACTTCCAATGCAGGCTGCTGAGACTCAGAGAAGAGAAGGATGGTAGGAACCAAGGCGTCACATTGCAAGAGCCAGGTTCTTCAAAAGAGAAAGTTTTGGTTTTGTGTTTTGGTTTTGGTCCTCAAAGGCCCAGAGGACAATAGACAGCAGGGTAAAAAAAAAGGATGTGTGTAGAACCAGTGCTCCACTCGAGGAAATGGAGGGTGTTCCGGACGGTGAGCTGTGGGGAGAGGGGGTGGGCGTGACCTCAGCCCTGACCAAGACCATGCAAGCATGGAAGAACACCAGAGCCTGATGGAGTCCAGGAGAGGACAGAGAGTTATGTAAGCCTCTTTCACCAGGGTTTCTCACCATGGCAGGTGAGATAGTTATGCTTAAACGTGGTGCCCAGGCCACCTCCAGCTTTCCCCTCCACTGTCCCTGGGGTGTTCTTGGTCCTCAGGACTAGAGATGAAGCTTTAGCCGTCATATCCATGCTTCATGCAGCAGGATGGTGGAAGGGGGAAGGAGGGCAAAGGCCGTCCCACAGACCTGTCTTCAAGTTATTTCCCATTTGCTGCACTTCTGCCTTTTGGTCAGAACAAATAACAGCTGGCCCAGCCTGCCAGAGCAGTGCTGCTCCAAACAGTCATCCAATACTCATCTGTGGCTGTTGAAATATAAATTTAAATTAATAAAATTATTATTTGGTGCTTAACATCACTAATCATCAGGGAAATGCAAGTCAAAACCCCAATGAGATATCATCTCACACCTATTAGAATGGCTATTATCAAAAAAGAAAGAGATAGGGCTTCCCTGGTGGCACAGTGGTTGAGAGTCCGCCTGCCGAAGCAGGGGACATGGGTTCGTGCCCCAGTCCGGGAAGATCCTACATGCCACAGAGTGGCTGGGCCCGTGAGCAATGGCCTCTGAGCCTGCGCGTCCAGAGCCTGTCCTCTGCAACGGGGGAGGCCGTGACAGTGAGAGGCCCGTGTATTGCAAATAGAACTACCATATGTTCCAACAATTCCACTTCTGAGTATATATCTTTGTGTGTGTGTGTGTGTGTGTGTGTGTGTGTGTGTGTGTGTGTGTATACTGACTTGAAATGTTATCTGCACACCCCGCCATGTTCACTTCAGCATTATTTACAATGGCCAAGACATGGAAGCAACCTAAGTGTCCACTGATGAATGAATGTATTTTTTTAAAATGTGGTGTATATATACAATGGATATTAAGGAAATCTTGTCATTTGCAACAATATTGATGGAACATAAGGGCATTATGCTAAGTGAAATAAGTCAGAGAAAGAAAGACAAATATTATATGATCTTATATGTGGAATCTAAAAAACAAAACAAAATATTAAACTCACAGAACAGAACAGATTGGTACTTGCCAGAGGGGAGGGGATTGGGTGTGGGCAAAAAGGATGAAGGCGATCAAAAGGTACAAACCCACAGCTATAAAATAAATAAGTCCTGGGGCTGTAATGTACAGCATGGTGACTATAGTTCATAATACTGTGCTGTATATATTTGAAAGTCACTAGGAGAATAGATCTTAGAAGTTCTCATCGCAAGAAAACAAAATTTGTAACTATGTGTGGTAAAGGATGTTAACTACACTTATTGTGGTGATCGTTTCACAATATATACAAATATCGAATCATTACTTTGTACACCCAAAGTTAACAGTTATGTGTCAATTATATCTCAAAAAAAATAAATAACAACAAAAAGGTAAAAGTCAGCTCCTCTGTCACACTAGCATTTTAACATTTTAAGTGTTTGATAGCCACATTGGAGCTAGTGCCTACCATACTGGACAGCACAGACATAGAACAGTCATGGAAGAAATTCTCTTGGCAACACTGCCCAGAGGGGTGAAGGACTAGAGTCTACAAACTTCCACTTGTGGGTCCCTTTCAGTGCTCCTGCTTCTTCCCTCACCACAATCCCTACCTCTGGTGACCAGTGCCACATACTGGCCCCATCACACCGACCAATGCCTGATGCCAGGGCCCAAAGGCGAGCCAAGTCAAGTGGCCTCAGTATGGGAGGAGAGACCAAAAGGGACACAAAGGAAGATGAGGAACTTAGGGCGAGGAGGACTGGGGTGCTGTCAGCCCAGGCGGCAGCTGACTGGGTAAATGGAGGCAAAACTTCTCCCTCAACTTTCTCATCCATCCACTCACCCATCTACCCATCCACCATCTATCCACCTACCCACCCACTCATCCACCTATCCATCCATCCATCTATTCTGCACTCCTGCTTTCCAGGAATTGTGGGTACAAAACAAATGAGCCACAATCTCCCACCTCAAAACAACGAGCATAGTAATAATAATAATATCAGCAACAGCAGCAGCAACACCAATCAGCACAGTGGTGTGATAGATGCGCTGACAAATGTGGAGGGATGCCTGCTGGAGACACAGTTAACAGTAAATACTGACTAAATGCTGAGGAGCTGTCCAAGGCTCCTCCCCCTCTAAGGAGCCCGTGCTTCCCAAAGTGGGCTAAGGCTGTCAGTCCACATGCCGGGACCTACCCAAACTCCTTGAGGAAGGATTATGGGGTGTTGAGCGACCCCCCCCCAGGACCTGTTATGGCCAGGCCACTCAGCCAAGGTGGAGTCCAGGCCAGCCCCCCACCTGCCCACCCTGTGGCCCCACATTCCTAGGCTGCCAAGTCTCTGCTCGTACAAGATGAACAAACCCAGGAACCCCCAAAGTGTGACCTTGCCTGCAGAGGATCCTGGCTGAAGCTGCCTTTGCGACTTTGGCTTCCTTTCAGAGGAGTTGGAAAATGTGCTCTCAGAGCCTGGCCATGGTCCCAGCTCTTCTGTCCTGGAGCTGTGTGGCTACTCAGAGCTTTGGAGGCCCTGTCTGTAACACGCAGACCCATTCACCTTGCAGAGTTGTATGAGGATTGGAGACAATGTGAATAAAGGACTAGCTGGGGGCTGGCATACAGCTGGTGCCTAATAAATGTTACACATGGTTACAAGGTGAGGAGGGTTCCCTTCCCACTCTCACAAACTCTAATGCTATAAACTAGAGATTTCAGGCACACAGCATTATTCCTATAAGTTCACAAGCCTGAACAAAACCATCCTGTGCATGGGCTCTGGTTTGTACTCAAAGGGAAAGGGCAACAGGCCATAAATCAAAACACTTTGACCTGTCTGGGGAATCTGCTCCCCCACACACTTCACCTGAGTCTTTGGAGAATTTTCACCACATATGTCAACATGCCAGTCAGCCAGGAGGTCTGAGGCCTCCAGGGAACTACATTTTACAAGCATGCACAGGGCCAAAGAGCCTGGATTCATGGCAGGCGGTCAACAGGGCGTTGCATACCTGAGGGTGAGCTGGTTGGCTGCATTTCACTGCTGGTTATGAAAAAGTTCAAGACCAGATCAATTAGTTATAAACGCAGCTTTAGAACTGAGTGGGCCATGGGTTTACAAAACTATTTCTCCCCCACAGGAACATATCCTACAGGCAATATTTGCCTGAGTGTTCAAGAGAGATGAAGCAACAAAGATTTCTGGAACACGAGGTGTTGGGGTATGTTTGAGGGAGAGACAGATAAGTCATTCAAACAACATTTATTTATTTAGTGCCTACTCTTCAGGTACTCTGCTAGTCAGTGAATAAGACAAGGTGGTCCCTGCCTTCATGGGCCTAGTATTCAAGTTGAGGAGCAGATAAGGAAATAGTCAAACAAAATGATTACAAGTGTTCAAGTGATGTGAAGAAAATAAAGGACTGAGATAATAATAACAATGGATGATCAGAGGCCTCCTTGATAGCATGACATTTAAACTGAGATCAGAAGGATGGAGAATGAGCCAGTCATGGGGAGAGTGCAAGGAAAAACATCACAGACAGGGAGTAGTATGTGCAAATGCTCTGGGGCAGGAAAGACGTTGCCATGCTCAACCCCCTGAAAGACTGAAGCAAAGTCAGAGAGGTAGGAACAGAATGACATGGACCACATAAGCCATAATAGAGAGCATGAATTTTATTTTTTTAGTTAAATGAAGAGCTATTGGAAATTGCCCCAGAGGAGTTATGTGCTTAAGAAATACCACTCTTCTGTTGCTGCATGGAGAACAGACTAGAAGAAACTAAAAGTGGAGGCAGAGAGATCTATTAGCAGGCCTTGGAGCAATCCAGGTGAAAACTGATGATTACCTGAATGAGAGTAATGGTAGTAGGATAGGGAAAAGTGGGGAGAATTCAAAATATATTTTGGATATCGAACCTGTTGCAGCTTGCTGCTAGGTTGGATTTCAGGTTGGAAGGAAAGAAGCAGAATCAAGGGTATCTCATGTATTCCTGGCTTTAAAATGCTGGTACCAGATGCTGATATTAGTACACTGATTGAGGGTGGGTGGATATATTAAAAAGGGAAATCATGGGCTTCCCTGGTGGTGCAGTGGTTGAGAGTCCGCCTGCCGATGCAGGGGACACGGGTTCGTGCCCCGGTCTGGGAAGATCCCACATGCCGCGGACGGCTGGGCCCGTGAGCCATAGGCGCTGAGCCTGCGCGTCCGGAGCCTGCTCCGCAACGGGAGAGGCCACAACAGGGAGAGGCCCGCGTACC
The DNA here is from genome assembly GCF_963924675.1 of Phocoena phocoena. Classification (NCBI taxonomy): domain Eukaryota; kingdom Metazoa; phylum Chordata; class Mammalia; order Artiodactyla; family Phocoenidae; genus Phocoena; species Phocoena phocoena. The sequence goes on along the minus strand of NC_089220.1, from coordinate 125,044,067 downwards.
ACAAAAAAAAAAAAAAAAAAAAAAAAAAAAGGGAAATCAGGAGTTCTGTGTTGGACCTATGATGTTTGAGATGCCTGTGGAACAACCAAATACAAGTGATCTAAGGGCATTAGGAACTCAGAGGAGAGATCTGACCTAGAGATAGAAATGTGAGGCCATCAATTCACAGATGAAATCACCTAGGTGGAGCAGGACCCCTCAGACTTAGAAGCTTGGAGGAGGAGGAAGAGTAAGCTGAGAAGACACAGAAGGGGCACAGGAGGAGGAGGAGGAAACCTAGGAGAAAGTGGGGCTGTGGAAAGTAAGAGAGAAGTGTTTCAAGAAGAAGGAGGTCAACATGTCATCTGCTGAAAAGTTAGATGAGCACCAAGACCTGCCTGGGGATGGCTGGGGAAGCCACGGGGGACTGACCAGAGCAGATCCATTCTGGCTGTAGGACAGGAGGCAGTGGGTGTGGAATGAAAAATGAAGGAGAGATGAGAAAGTGGAAATAGCAGGTGGGGTTACACATGTCATGTTTGCTGGCTTCCCCACAGCTTGAGAACACTCTGGCTCTGTTTTTTTTTTTTAAACCATCTTTATTGTGGTATAATTGCTTTACAATGGTGTGTTAGTTTCTGCTTTATAACAAAGTGAATCAGCTATACATATACATATGTTCCCATATGTCTTCCCTCTTGCGTCTCCCTCCCTCCCACTCTCCCCATCCCACCCCTCCAGGCTGTCCCAAAGCCCCGAGCTAATATCCCTGTGCCTTGCGGCTGCTTCCCCCTAGCTATCTACCTTACTACGTTTGTTAGTGTGTATATGTCCATGACTCTCTCTCGCCCTGTCCAAACTCACCCTTCCCCCTCCCCATATCCTCAAGTCCGTTCTCCAGTAGGTCTGCGTCTCTATTCCTGTCTTATCCCTAGGTTCTTCATGACATTTTTTTTCTTTAAATTCCATATATATGTGTTAGCATACGGTATTTGTCTTTTTCTTTCTGACTCACTTCACTCTGTATGACAGACTCTAGGTCTATCCATCTCATTACAAATAACTCAATTTCATTTCTTTTTAAGGCGGAGTAATATTCCATTGTGTATATGTGCCACATCTTCTTTATCCATTCATCCGATGATGGGCGCTTAGGTTCTTTCCATCTCCGGGCTATTGTAAATAGAGCTGCAATGAACATTTTGGTACATGACTCTTTTTGAATTTTGGTTTTCTCAGGGTATATGCCCCGTAGTGGGATTGCTGGGTCATATGGTAATTCTATTTGTAGTTTTTTAAGGAACCTCCATACTGTTCTCCATAGTGGCTGAACCAATTCACATTCCCACCAGCAGTGCAAAAGTGTCCCCTTTTCTCCACACCCTCTCCAGCATTTATTGTTTCTAGATTTTTTGATGATGGCCATTGTGACTGGTGTGAGATGATATCTCATTGTAGTTTTGATTTGCATTTCTCTAATGATTAATGATGTTGAGCATTCTTTCATGTGTTTGTTGGCATTCTGTATATCTTCTTTGGAGAAATGTCTGTTTAGGTCTTCTGCCCATTTTTGGATGGGGTTGTTTGTTTTTTTGTTATTGAGCTGCATGAGCTGCTTGTAAATTTTGGAGATTAATCCTTTGTCAGTTTCTTCATTTGCAAATGTTTTCTCCCATTCTGAGGGTTGTCTTTTGGTCTTGATTATGGTTTCCTTTGCTGTGCAAAAGCTTTGAAGTTTCATTAGGTCCCATTTGTTTATTTTTCTTTTATTTCCATTACTCTAGGAGGTGGGTCAGAAAGGATCTTGCTGTGATTTATGTCATAGAGTGTTCTTCCTATGTTTTCCTCTAAGAGTTTGATAGTTTCTGGCCTTACATTTAGGTCTTTAATCCATTTTGAGCTTATTTTTGTGTATGGTGTTAGGGAGTGATCTAATCTCATACTTTTACATGTACCTGTCCAGTTTTCCCAGCACCATTTATTGAAGAGGCTGTCCTTTCTCCACTGTACATTCCTGCCTCCTTTATCAAAGATAAGGTGTCCATATGTGCGTGGGTTTATCTCTGGGCTTTCTATCCTGTTCCACTGACCTATCTTTCTGTTTTTGTGCCAGTACCATACTGTCTTGATTACTGTTGCTTTGTAGTATAGTCTGAAGTCAGGGAGCCTGATTCCTCCAGCTCCTTTTTTCGTTCTCAAGATTGCTTTGGCTATTCGGGGTCTTTTGTGTTTCCATACAAATTGCGAAATTTTTTGTTCTAGTTCTGTGAAAAATGCCAGTGGTAGTTTGATAGGGATTGCATTGAATCTGTAGATTGCTTTGGGTAGTAGAGTCATTTTCACAATGTTGATTCTTCCCATCCAAGAACATGGTATATCTCTCCATCCATTTGTATCATCTTTAATTTCTTTCATCAGTGTCTTATAATTTTCTGCGTACAGGTCTTTCATATCCTTAGGTAGGTTTATTCCTAGATATTTTATTCTTTTTGTTGCAATGGTAAATGGGAGTGTTTTCTTGATTTCACTTTCAGATTTTTCATCATTAGTATATAGGAATGCCAGAGATTTCTGTGCATTAATTTTGTATCCTGCTACTTTACCAAATTCATTGATTAGCTCTAGTAGTTTTCTGGTAGCATCTTTAGGATTCTCTGTGTATAGTATCATGTCATCTGCAAACAGTGACAGCTTTACTTCTTCTTTTCTGATTTGGATTCCTTTTATTTCCTTTTCTTCTGATTGCTGTGGCTAAAACTTCCAAAACTATGTTGAATAAGAGTGGTGAGAGTGGGCAACCTTGTCTTGTTCCTGATCTTAGTGGAAATGCTTTCAGTTTTTCACCATTGAGGATGATGTTTGCTGTGGGCTTGTCATATATGGCCTTTATTATGTTGAGGAAAGTTCCCTCTATGCCTACTTTCTGGAGGGTTTTTATCATAAATGGGTGTTGAATTTTGTCGAAAGCTTTCTCTGCATCTATTGAGATGATCATATGGCTTTTCTCCTTCAATTGGTTAATATGGTTTATCACATTGATAGATTTGCGTATATTGAAGAATCCTTGCATTCCTGGAATAAACCCCACTTGATCATGGTGTATGATCCTTTTAATGTGCTGTTGGATTCTGTTTGCTAGTGTTTTGTTGAGAATTTTTGCATCTATGTTCATCAGTGATATTGGCCTGTAGTTTTCTTTCTTTGTGACATCCTTGTCTGGTTTTGGTATCAAGGTGATGGTGGCCTCGTAGAAGGAATTTGGGAGTGTTCCTCCCTCTGCTATATTTTGGAAGAGTTCGAGAAGGATAGGTGTTAGCTCTTCTCTAAACGTTTGATAGAATTCACCTGTGAAGCCATCTGGTCCTGGGCTTTTGTTTGTTGGAAGATTTTTAATCACAGTTACAATTTCAGTGCTTGTGATTGGTCTGTTCATATTTTCTATTTCTTCCTGATTCAGTCTTGGCAGGTTGTGCATTTCTAAGAATTTGTCCATTTCTTCCAGATTGTCCATTTTATTGGCATAGAGTTGCTTGTAGTAATCTCTCATGATTTTTTTTATTGCTGCAGCGTCAGTTGTTACTTCTCCTTTCTCATTTCTAATTCTATTGATTTGAGTCTTCTCCCTTTTTTTCTTAATGAGTCTGGCTAGTGGTTTATCTATTTTGTTTATCTTCTTAAAGAACCAGCTTTTAGTTTTATTGATCTTTGCTATCGTTTCCTTCATTTCTTTTTCATTTATTTCTGATCTGATTTTTATGATTTCTTTCCTTCTGCTAGCTTTGGGGCTTCTTTGTTCTTCTTTCTCTAATTGCTTGAGGTGCAAGGTTAGGTTGCTTATTCGAGATGTTTCCTGCTTCTTAAGGTGGGCTTGTATTGCTATAAACTTCCCCCTTAGAACTGCTTTTGCTGCATCCCATAGGTTTTGGGTCGTTGTGTCTCCGTTGTCATTTGTTTCTAGGTATTTTTTTATTTCCTCTTTGATTTCTTCAGTGATCACTTCATTATTAAGTAGTGTATTGTTTAGCCTCCATGTGTTTGTATATTTTACAGATCTTTTCCTGTAATTGATATCTAGTCTCATGGCGTTGTGGTCAGAAAAGATACTTGATACAATTTCAGTTTTCTTAAATTTACCAAGGCTTGATTTGTGACCCAAGATATGATCTATCCTGGAGAATGTTCCACGAGCACTTGAGAAAAATGTGTATTCTGTTGTTTTTGGATGGAGTGTCCTATAAATATCAATTAAGTCCATCTTGTTTAATGTATCATTTAAAGCTTGTGTTTCCTTATTTATTTTCGTTTTCGATGATCTGTCCATGGGTGAAAGTGGGGTGTTAAAGCCCCCTACTATGAATGTGTTACTGTCGATCTCCCCTTTTATGGCTGTTAGTATTTGCCTTATCTATTGAGGTGCTCCTATGTTGGGTGCATAAATATTTACAATTGTTATATCTTCTTCTTGGATCGATCCCTTGATCATTATGTAGTGTCCTTCTTTATCCCTTTTAATACTCCTTATTTTAAAGTCTATTTTGTCTGATATGAGAATTGCTACTCCAGCTTTCTTTTGGTTTCCATTTGCATGGAATATCTTTTTCCATCCCCTTACTTTCAGTCTGTATGTGTCTCTAGGTCTGAAGTGGGTCTCTTGTAGACAGCATATATAAGGGTCTTGTTTTTGTATCCATTCAGCCAATCTGTGTCTTTTGGTGGGAGCATTTAGTCCATTTACATTTAAGGTAATTATCGATATGTATGTTCCTATTCCCATTTTCTATATTGTTTTGGGTTCGTTATTATAGGTCGTTTCCTTCTCTTGCATTTCTTATCTAGAGAAGTTCCTTTAGCATTTGTTGTAAAGCTGGTTTGGTGGTACTGAACTCTCTCAGCTTTTGCTTGTCTGTAAAGGTTTTAATTTCTCCATCAAATCTGAATGAGATCCTTGCTGGGTAGAGTAGTCTTGGTTGCAGGCTTTTCTCCTTCATCACTTTCAGTATGTCCTGCCACTCCCTTCTGGCTTGTAGGGTTTCTGCTGAGAGATCAGCTGTTAACCTTATGGGGATTCCCTTGTGTGTTATTTGTTGTTTTTCCCTTGCTGCTTTTAATATGCCTTCTTTGTATTTAATTTTTGATAGTTTGATTAATATGTGTCTTGGCGTATTTCTCCTTGTATTTATCCTGTATGGGACTCTCTGTGCTTCCTGGACTTGATTAACTATTTCCTTTCCCATATTAGGGAAGTTTTCAACTATAATCTCTTCAAATATTTTCTCAGTCCCTTTCTTTTTTTCTTCTTCTTCTGGAACCCCTATAATTCGAATGTTGGTGCGTTTAATGTTGTCCCAGAGGTCTCTGAGACTGTCCTCAGTTCTTTTCATTCTTTTTTCTTTATTCTGCTCTGCAGTAGTTATTTCCACTACTTTATCTTCCAGGTCACTTATCCGTTCTTCTGCCTCAGTTATTCTGCTATTGATCCTATCTAGAGTACTTTTAATTTCATTTATTGCGTTGTTCATCGTTGCTTGTTTCATCTTTATGTCTTCTAGGCCCTTGTTAACTGTTTCTTGCATTTTGTCCATTCTACTTCCAAGATTTCGGATCATCCTTACTATCATTATTCTGAATTCCTTTTCAGGTAGATTGCCTATTTCCTCTTCATTTGTTAGGTCTGGTGGGTTTTTATCTTGCTCCTTCATCTGCTGTGTGTTTTTCTGTCTTCTCATTTTGCTTATCTTACTGTGTTTGGGGTCTCCTTTTTGCAGGCTGCACATTCGTAGTTCCCGTTGTTTTTGATGTCTGTCTCCAGTGGCTAAGGTTGTTTCAGTGGGTTGTGTAGGCTTCCTGGTGGAGGGGACTAGTGCCTGTGTTGTGGTGGATGAGGCTGGATCTTGTCTCTCTAGTGGGCAGGTTCACGTCTCTTGGTGTGTTTTGGGGTGTCTGTGGCTTTATTATGATTTTAGGCAGCCTCTCTGCTAATAGGTGGGGTTGTGTTCCTGTTTTGCTAGTTGTTTGGCATAGGTTGTCCAGCACTGTGGCTTGCTGGTCGTTGAGTGAAGCTGGGTGCTGGTGTTAAGATGGAGGTCTCTGGGAGATTTCCACCGTTTAATATTATGTGGAGCTGGGAGGTCTCTTGTTGACCAGTGTCCTGAAGTTGGCTCTCCTACCTCAGAGGCAGAGCCCTGACTCCTGGGCTGGAGCACCAAGAGCCTTTCATCCACACGGCTCAGAATAAAAGGGAGAAAAAGTAGAGAGAATTAGTAGAAGTATGAGGAAAGAAAGAGGGAAAGGAGGAAAGGAAGGGAGGAAGAAAGAAGCAAAGAAGGAAAGGAGGGAGGGAGGGAGGGAGGAAGGAAGGAAGGAAGGAGGGAAAGAAGGAGAAAATGTAGAGAGAATTAGTAGAAGTATGAGGAAAGAAAGAAGGAAAGGAGGGAAGGAAGGAAGGAAGAAAGAAGCAAAGAAGGAAAGAAAGGAGGGAGGGAGGGAGGGAGGGAGGAAGGAGGGAAAGAAGGAGAAAATGTAGAGAGAATTAGTAGGAGGAAAGAAAGAAGGAAAGGAGGAAAGGAAGGAAGGAAGAAAGAAGCAAAGAAGTAAAGAAAGGAGGGAGGGAGGGAGGGAGGGAGGAAGGAAGGAAGGAAGGAGGGAAAGAAGGAAAAAAGACAGAAAGAAAGAAGATACAGTAAAAATAAAATAAAGTATAATATAGTTATTGTACTAAAAAATATTTAGGAAAAAAAAAAAGGGACGGATAGAACCCTAGGACAAATGTTGGAAGCAAAGCTTTACAGAGAAAATGTTACACAGAAGCATACACATACACGTTCACAAAAAGAGGCAAAGGGGGAAAAATCATAAATCCTGCTCTCAGAGACCACCTCCTCAACCTGGGGTGATTCGCTGTCTAAAGGAGGGAAGGAAGGAAGGAAAGAAAGAAAGAACGAAGGTAAAGTGCAATAAAGTTATTACAATTAAAATTAATTATTAAGAAAAAAAAATTTTTTTTTAAAAAACCATGGACGGATAGAGCCCTAGGACAAATGGTGGAAGCAAGAGTATACAGACAAGATCTCACACAGAAGCATACACGCACACATTCACAAAAAGAGGAAAAGGGAAAAAAATCACAGATCTCGCTCTTAAATTCCACCTCTTCAATTTGGGATCACTCCCTGTCTATTCAGGTATTCCACAGATGCAGGGCACATCAAGTTGATTGTGGAGCTTCAATCCGCCGCCTCCGCGTCTGCCGGGAGAGACCGCCCCCTCTCCTCCCTGCTCTCATAGCTCACAGGAGCTCAGCTTTGTACCCGGCCCTGCCCCTACGCACAGGTCGCTGGAGGGCCTCTGTTTTTTGCTCAGACAGGACGGGGTTAAAGGAGCCGCTGATTCGGGAGCTCCGGCTCACTCAGGCCGGGGGTTGGGGGATGGGGGAAGGAGGGGCACTGCGTGCGGGGCGGGCCTGCGGCGGCAGAGGCGGCGTGACGCTGCGGCAGAGGCGGTGTGACGTTGCACCAGCCTGAGGCCCGCCGTGCGTACTCCCGGGGAAGTTGTCCCTGGATCCCGGGAACCTGGCAGTGGCGGCCTGCACAGGCTCTGAGGGGCGCGGAGAGTGACCTGTGCTCGCACACAGCCCCCCTGGTGGCGGCAGCAGCAGCCCCAGCGTCTCCCGCCCGTCTCTGGGGTTCGCGCTTCCAGCCGCGGCTCGCGCCCGTCTCGGGGGCTCGCGCCCTCAGCAGCGGCTCGCGCCCGTCTCTGGGGTTCACGCTTTTAGCCGCGGCTCGCGCCCGTCTCTGGAGTTCCTTTAAGCAGCGCTCTTAAACCCCTCTCCTCGCGCACCAGGAAACAAAGAGGGAAGAAAAAGTCTCTTGCCTCTTCGGCAGGTGCAGGCTTTTCCCCGAACTCCCTCCCGGCTAGTCGTGGCGCACCAACCCCTTCAGGCTATGTTCAAGCCACCAACCCCAGTCCTCTCCCTGCGCTCCGTCCAAAACCGAAACCCGAGCCTCAGCTCGCAGCCCCACCCGCCCCGGCGGGTGAGCAGACAAGCCTCTCGGGTTGGTGAGTGCTGGTCGGCACCGATCGTCTGTGCAGGAATCTCCCCGCTTTGCCCTCCGCACCCGTCGCTGTGCACTACTCCGCGGTCCCGAAACTCCCCCCTCTGCCTCCCGCAGTCTCCGCCCGCGGAGGGGCTTCCTAGTGTGTGGAAACTTTTCCTCCTTCACAGCTCCCTCCCACTGGTGCAGGTGCCGTCCTTATTCTTTTGTCTCTGTTTTTTCTTTTGCCCTACCCAGTTACGTGGGGAGTTTCTTGCCTTTTGGGAGGTCTGAGGTCTTCTGCCAGCCTTCAGTAGGAGTTCTGTAGGAGTTGTTCCACGTGTGGATGTATTTCTGGTGTATCCGTGGGGAGGAAGGCGATCTCCGCATCTTACTCTTCCGCCATCTTCCCCCGTCTCCCTCTGGCTCTGTTTGGGGGCCCTTCCCACCTTGAGAGTCCTGTGTCCCTGAATATAATGGAGAAAACTCTCTTCCTGGTCTCCTTTGAACCCAGGGCTCAGGCATGTGACCTGGGATCCTCCAATCAGATTCAACCTCATGAGGCATCACAATCCCTTCCCAGACTCCTTTGCAGCCAAGGCACAAGCATGTGATCTGGCTCCACCAATCAGATTCAATCTCATGAGATGTCAATTTCTTTTTTTTTTTTCCCAACTTCTTTTGCAGCCAGGGCTTAGGCATGTGACCTGACCCCACCAATCAGATTTGCCTCATAAGGCATCTATCCAGGGGGAAGCGTCAGAGGGTAGGAGTGGTCGAGCTCCAAGCACTAGAGGGACACTGGTGGTGGCAGCAGTGCAATGGCAGTGAGGTCAAGCTCCAGGCAACAGACCCACTGTAGCATCTGGTGCCCCATGGGGCAATGGCAGTGGTTTCCTCTCTGGCTAGTCCTGTGATGTTATAGTGTGGGAAGTTGATCCTTGGGACTTAGTTTCCAGCTTGCTACTTCAGCCTTCCCCAAAATTCCTTTTAATAAATTCGTCTTTTGTTTAATCTTCTTGACACAACTTCTGTTGCACAAATGAAGAACTGTGCCTGATTTAGTACGACAGAAAAAACAGAAAGAGCAGGACAGGAAACAAGGAAGAGCCTGAGTGCCCTGAAATCCCTGGATGCTGGACCAGCCCAGGACTACCTCAGACTTCCTGTTGTATGAGACCAATAAATCCCTCCCCATTATTTAGATTTTCTTGCAGCCAAGTGCACTCCTAACTGAGCCAAAATCTGGTGGCTGGCAGTGGAGCACTGTAGGAATGGGCTGAGGGAGGAGGAAGGGGCAGATAATGAGAACCTCAACTTTGCAGGACAGCCATGCATTGGCAAAACATTTGGCCAAATGGTCCCCTGCTGCATGGTGGGATGCAGATTATACACTAACTGAGGCTGTAGAGTTGGGGAAATGTTAGGAAAAATCCAGAGCAGAGCTGTTATTGGCTACTTTGGGCAATGTTTTACAAGAGACGAATGGATTGAGACCAGAGACAGCCAGATGTCAGGCAGTGATAGGAGGGAATGTGACGGTTCTGAGTGAAGCTCCCTCTCTCAGTGGCCTGCAAGCTGAATGGAGTGAAATTTCCAGAAAGTTCCAGAAAAGTCTTGCAGGATTTTGCATACACACACACACACACACACACACACACACACACACACGGTTTCTTTACCCCAGACTGAAATTCTTGCTTGCAAATGACAGCCATAGTAGGAGGTAAAATTGGGACACAAGGTCTTTCTCCAGAATCTTCTCTTAAGAATTCCATCTAACAGAGATGCCTCCAGGAAAGAGTGTATGAAGGGGCATCTCCCATGAGGCCATTGTTTTGAATGCAGTAACAAATCAGTTAGGATGAGGGCAAGTAGGTAAATCACTGGAATTGTTGTGTAAGACAGGCTAGGGGAGATCTCTGGCTACGGTTCCTTTCAAAAGGAATGAGCCCCCCCCCACACACACACACAAAAGACCAAAAGCCTACCAAGTTTTTGAGTAAAATTATTACCTGAAATAATTCAATGGGTGACTGCCAATCCCCGACCCTTAGGACCCCAAATTCACTCCAATCGGAAGTTGTGTGGCCCCAGGGATGGCATGCCCCCTACAGCCTGCTTCACGTGTGGCCATGGAGAGTAATGGACAGGGACGACCCCTGCAGAGGGCAGAACCAAGTCCACAGGGGACAATGGCTACCACAGCTGCTCCCAGGAACAGAGCAGGGAGCCAGATGGCCACCCAATGAACACGGTGTCCTCATAGGGCAGGACCTTTGCTGCATGTACCAGTGACTGCTGCCTATGTTGGAGCAGATAACTTGTCTTGTAGTTTAAAGGTCTTAGGACCACAAGGAGCGTTATGGAGAAGACTGGCCTAGATGTAGAGATATGAGACTTCTGCTGTCTGCTGTGGGAGACAGTGACATTTCCTGCGTGTGGGGGAAGGGTGGGATGAGTGCTGAACAGCAGAGAGACAGACTGTGCACAGTGACTGCCTGCTGCCTCTTCAGTATCCACCCCTCCTTTCTTCTTTACTAACAGAGGCCTGGTTTGGGAGGGGGTATATAAGTGCCCTTCTAAAATGCTCATTTTCTCAGTCACATGGGAACAGTGCCATCAGTGATATTCATTCTCCCAATCTATTTAAGTGGAGTCAAAAAATAAAACTGAAATCTAAATCAGCATTAAATTTTTATGGTATTAATAAATATTTCAGTCTTGCTTTGGCCAGTTGGCTGACTTCCCAATAGAATAGGGAGGTCAAGAAGAGTATGCTCTCAGACGGGCCTTTTTGGGATTCAGAGGTGAATATGGAAGGAGAATCTGATGACTGAATGGGGGCATGTGCCCCAGGCTTACAGACTGGCTAGTCCCCACGGGCCATCCAGTGGAAGGATGGAACAGAGAGCAGGACATCAGGCAGCTAAACCACAGATCCTTCTAGTTGTCAGGAAAGTGTTGGGAAAGCGTGATTTTCTCCCATAGTTTCACAACTTCTTAGAGGCCATCCACAGAGCGTAGCCTTGTGTGGTGAAGCTTTACATTGCATACATTTGTCTCTTCCTAGAGCTCCATGTGGCAGGATGCATAGACTCATCACCGAGTATAGATGCTGCCCCTGCACCCAGGACACTTAGGGGACCTTTGGAGACCATATAAAAAGGAAGAGAGGGCTTCCCTGGTGGCGCAGTGGTTGAGAATCTGCCTGCCAATGCAGGGGACACGGGTTCGAGCCCTGGTCTGGGAAGATCCCACATGCCGCGGAGCAACTGGGCCCGTGAGCCACAGCGACTGAGCCTGCACATCTGGAGCCTGTGCTCCACAACAAGAGAGGCCGCCATAGTGAGAGGCCTGCGCACCGCGATGAAGAGTGGCCCCCGCTCGCCGCGACTAGAGAAAGCCCTCTCACAGAAACGAAGACCCAACACAGCCAAAAATAAATAAATAAATTTATAAAAATAAAAAAAAAGGAAGAGAACTTGGCCAGGAGCCCACATTTCCTAGGTATCTACCAAGGCTATGGTGCTGTACACATACAGAGATATGATCTCATTTTAATCCTCACAGCCCCCCTGTGAAGTAGGGATTATACCCCCATTTTACAGATAAAGTAACTGAGGATAAGAGAAATTGAGTAATTAGCCAAAGTTACCTAGTTGGAAGCCATGGTGCTGGAGTGCAGCCTAGGTCAGTGCTTGGAGTTGTAGCTCTGCCCCCAGATCCAGCTGCTGGCAGTTTCCTTAGGTGTGTGAGCATTTGTTATCTTGCAACACTGAAGAGCCATACAGTGCAGTGAGTAAACTCACAGGCTCCACAGCCAGACAGCCTTGGTTTGATTCCCAATTCCCCTACTCACTGGCTGTGTGACCCGGGGCAAGTTTCCTAAACTCTCTGTGCTTCAGTTTCTGCATCTGTAAAATGGGAATAATGAGAGCAGCATCTACCACATAGTTAGACTGTGTAAAACCCTTAGAATAGTAGCTGGCACATGAGAAGCCCCGAGTAAGTATCAGCTATCATTATTTTATTGTTGCTGATGATGACACTGGCATGGGTGAAGGAGCCTGTGAAACTACATGGCTGAGGTAGTAATGCGGGAAGGAGTCCTGAACTCCACCGATGCTGAAAGCCCCAAAAGTCCACTTCAGCAGTGACAGGCGTGGAGGATGGGCTCCAACTCCCTGGCACTGCCCCCACCAAGAAGTGGTTTTGGTTTTGTCTGTTTGGTCTGAGTGTTCAGACTCAGGTCTCCTTGGATTTCTGTCCCCACAGAGTCTCTCACCCTACTGTCCGAGTAAACATGCCCATGGTCATGTCCTGGGCAGGCCCCTTCCAAGGCCTTGGCCTCCCTCAGGGGTAGTCAGAACAGCGGGCTTGCATTCCCAACAGGCACCTGTGGAAAGGTCAGACACTTCTGCTGGAGGATGCATGCAAGTCTGTGGCCCAGACAGTGTGGGGACACTTGCCCATCATTTCTGAGCCATGGGTCCTTGTCTGTCCCTGGGAAGGCCCAGCGACCAGAGAGAAAAGCTTTGGCTGGAGGGCAGGGGCATCCCTGCACCACTTATCTGCTCTCTGGGCATTAATGCTGCCTGGACCCTTCTACTGGTTCCCAGGGAGCCCTACTCTGCCTGAACTGAGCCCAGCACAGCTATAACCCTCAGGGCCCAGCCACCATACCTGGGCCACTGGCCTGAGGGCCCAGACTCTCTCAGGGTACTCTGGGCCTGGCCAAAATCACCCAGGCCTTTACCTTCTTGAGAGGGCAACGCAAGAGCACTGGGTAAGCAAGTCTGCCTGACCCTGTTTGGCAATCCCCTCAGATGTGTCACTCCCCACCTAAAGTGCGAGCTTTGAAAGGGTGACAGTGGAGTCTCTACAAACAGAGCCTGTCACCCCTCACCAGGTTCCCCAGACTGGAACCCTACACAGCAGGCACTTAAACTGGCAGCAAACAGTCCCCAGATACCCTTATCAGTCCAGATAGCCATAAAGCTTCCTGAGTGCTGCAACCTGATCTCACAAAAATAGAGCTGCTGATTGGAACCTTACGGAAACACTAAAGCCAGAGTCCTTCAAGGTACTGGAGGAACATTCTGGTGAGCTTTTCCTGCCCCATTTTACCTTTGAAAAATTGCAAGAAATTTATTTTCGGTTTTACAACATCTTTGAAAAGAAATCTACCACTATCTTTAAAAAGCAATAAAAATATCCATCCCCTTTTACCCAGAAATCTCATTTCTGAGAATGTAGCTTAAGGAAATAATTGAAAGGAAGAAAAAAGAAATAATGGTCAAAGCTTCCCACTACAGGTTTGACTAAAACATCTAAGCTGACTCTGGAAATGGCCTCATGTCTGTCCAACACCAGAAGGATGGCCATGTTCGTGCACGTCTATCAACTCAATGGTGTCCTGTACGGCTGTTTAAAATTATGTCTGTTTCACAAGGACAAACATATAAGTGACAAAGGAATAGTAAGTTCACCAACTGACATGTGCCTGCATGTGACCCAGAAGGAAGTGTGTGGGGGGCATTGAGATTGTGGATGACCCTCCCTTCCTCCTTCCTTCCTTCCTTTCTTCTTTTCTTTCACACTCTCTTTCTTCCTTTAACTGAGGCCATGGGGTTTACTCTTCAAGACACAAGGATGAGAGCCCCCAGGAGAGAGGAAGAAGTGCCCTCAGACTGCTTCCCAGCTTTCCCTGTTGAATCCAAATATTTGTTCTTCCTCTCAGGCCCTGTGGAATCCAAATAGCAACAAAATAGCATCATTATCACCATTGCCATTGTCATCAAAGGGAGAGTCACGCTAAACACCCTCCCTGATGAATCCACATTTCCCCCAAAGTCCCTGCCTTGACACTCCAGCTCCAGAGAGATCTGCCCTGGAAGGCGCCAGGTGGCAGTCACTTCATAGATGCATCCTGGAGCCCTAATGTCCTGAGGACAAGTCATATGCAAGCATTCCAGCCAGTCCTGCTATGGGGAAGCACGTTAGGTAGAATAATAAAATTCCAGGCCTGAAGGAGGAGCTGATGACAGTGTGTGAGGGTGGTTAGCAGGCTGGACCTGAGGGATCCCGGGCAGCATCAGAGCCCAGTTGTCTTTGGGCTCACTCTGGCCTTGGGAGGCCAAACTTGTGTGGGCAAATCCTTAAGAGGAGCAGACTAGGCTGGAACATGGGCACCAGGTTACCAAAGCATCTGAAGCACTGTCTGCTCCCATGTAGAACAGGGATGGAGACCTCAGCCTAAGAAGGCTTCTCAAGCAAGAAACAAAAAAGTACCAACCATATGGGAAAAACTGATTCATTAGACCATTATGTTGCATTATGAATCATTATCAAAAGACATAATGAGGAAAGTAAAGACAAGTCACACACGGACAGTATTCGCAACATTTGTAACCAACAAAGAGTTATTATTCATAGTATGAAAGAACGCTTCCAATCTGACATGGAAAAGATAAGCAGTCCAATGGAAAAATGAGCGAAAGACACACAGAGGCATTTGTAAACAAGGAATCTCAAATTATAAAGAAAGGAAATGTTGCTTAACCTCAAAGGCACAAGAAAGCCAAGGTAAAAATGTGTAGCCATGGGAACCCTTTGCTTATGCGAGTGTGATTCAGCACAACCGCTCTGGCAGCATCTAATGAGGGATCTGGCAGCACTTAATGAGGGGATATGTACCTGCCCTATAACAGAGCAAATCCACTGTTTGTTAGGTGTAAGTCAGAGAGGAAACTCGTGCACAGGCAGTCTAGGGGCCAGGCAATAGTCACACCCCATCCTCCAAAACACAGAACCCTGGCAACAGTGCAAATAACCCTCAAAAGTAGACTACTTACTATTTAAATATGGTCTATTCATTTATTAACCACATAAATCTCAAAATCATTCTTTTGAGCAAAAGTTGGGAGAGTCACAGAATTTAAAAAGAATATCTTTGATCTTATTTCTAGAAAGTACAAAAATAAGGAAAACTGTCAAATACATTAATTTGAGATGCACACATACAAAGGTGCTAATGTTACTGAACCAAGCTCAGGTCTGCTCACCTGTGTGCGGTAAAGATAATCTATTGACACCTGGCTGTAGCAAAGGAAAAGCACAGTGTTTATTGCAGGCACCGAGGAAGGAGTCCAGGCAGCTAGTGCTCAAAAGGCCTGAACCCTTCAAAGGCTTTCAGGGAAAGGTTTCTAAAGACAGGCTGAGGGAGGAGGGTTGTGGGGTGTGTGATCAGCTCGTGGACTTTCTCTTGATTGGTTGGTGGTGAGGTAATTGGGAGTCAACATCATCAACCTTCTGGTTCCAACCAGTCTGGGGTCTTCATGCTGTGGACAGCATACAGTTAAGTTCTTCTACCAGGTGGGGGTTTCAGTATCTGCAAAACAGCTCAAAGGACCTGGCTCAGAATATTCTCTATAGCCCTTGAGGAGGAACTAAAGTTTCTTGACTTTGTTTAATGGCTAAACTATCAAATATTATTACTTTGTCTTGTTTGACTGTTTTCATTTCTTCTGTATTTTCTCACTACTCTGATTAAATTTATTCTTTGACTAAAGTTTTTCTACAGACAAAAGGCAGGTGGAGGACACTGTTGGGGGGGTTCTGTTCTGGGAAGGCCCCATAAGGTCCTGCTCGGTTACACTAAGCCTAAGACTTCATTTAACTACTGCTATCTATTTAAGATGTACCTAAAATGACATTTGTACAATATGATTCATTGTTCTGTTGTTTGTAACAGCAAAAGATTGAAACAATTCGTGTCCATCAGTAGGGACTAGTTCAATAGATTAAGGTTCACCAATTGTCACTGTGCAAAAAAACACCTAAAGCAGGCTGTCTGTATAACCAGATCACTGTGATATATTGCTAAGTGGGAGAAATAAAGCCAAGGTGTAGAATAGGCTGTGGGCATGCGTTCCTTTTGTGTAGAAAATGAAAAAAAAATAAGAAAACATTTTTGTTTGTTTGTCTTTGCCTGCTCTTGCTCACAAAAACCAGGTGACCATCCTAGTTTGTGCCTGCTGTCCTGTCATAATTTAATCACACCTTTCCCTGTTGGTAAGGCCCTGGTTGGACCAAGAAGTTACCTGTGTCACCCTAATCCAAATTCGTTTCTTCTTTTTCCTGAGAACAAAGCTAGACTACATTTCTCAGTCTCTCCCACCATTAGGTCTGGCCGTGAGAGTGAGTTCTAGGAAGTGGAATTGTCATGGCTTTCAGGCCTGGCCTGTAAAACTGCCATGTGAGATCCTTTCCCTTCCAGCTAGCTGGGTGTCAATGTCAAGGGCAACCTCAGAACCCTGAGCTGAAGCTAGAGCAGCCCCTGGCAGCCTGGATCCCTGAGTGACCATGTGGAGAACAGCTGCCCACCCTCCTCTCCCTGCCTCTTTTGCCTTGCTTTGGTGAGTAGAAAGAAACTTCCATGGGTTTTAGTCATTAGGCATTTGAGGGTTTATTTGTTACAGCAGTCACCCTAACTCAGGCAATTAATTTCTTATTAAAAAATAAAATAAGTGTACAAATATACATTACATGCTTCTTTATTTGTAGGATATATTTTACAGGGAAACGTATTTAAAATAGAGTTCCTTAACCTATAGGATTACTATGAAGATTAAAAAAATAATGTATATAAAGCCTTCCTCAGTGACTAAACCAGAGTTGGTGCTCTAAAATGTGTAACATCCATTAATTATCTATTTACCAATTGTTAAATTGAGGCCATTGTCAGGGCTGAGCACTGACTGTCCCATCACCAAGGCTGTTCCCTCTCTCTTTTCTGGATGAAGAGGCCCCACCCTCCGGGTGGCATCTCCAGCAGGTACCTGAGCTTACTTAGCTCTGCAGGAAGCGTTGGCAAACCCCTCCGGGTCAGGACTGGAAGGTCAGTGAGAGCCTTCCCTGTTCCTGGGAGAACAACTGCCCCTCACCTCCATCCACCCAGGCCTTGGGTGGGAAGAGGAGGACTCTGGGCAATTAACTCCATACTCCCTCACTTTTTATCTTCTTTTAAATTCTTAAAGTTCCCTTCTCTCCCATTCCAATCATTAAAGTAATGTGTTCTTTGTAGGGAATTGGGAGAACATATTAAGGCTCAAGGAAGAACATTAAGATGTCCATAGTCCCACTCACCAGAAATAATCTGGGGGCTTCCTGGTGAGGTGAAGCACTGAGAAGCAGGGCCGAGCTCAAAGTGTGTGTGTGTGTGTGTGTGTGTGTGTGTGTGTGTGTGTGTATGAAACTATACTTAAACAAAACTTATCATTTTCAAGTGCACAGTTCAGTGGAATAAATACATTCACATTATTGTACAACCATTACCACCCTTCATCTCCAGAACTTTTCTGTCTTCCTAAAGTGAAACTCTATACCTATTAAACAATAACTCCCCATTCTCCCTGCCCCCAAGCCCCTGGCAACCACCATTCTAATTTCTGTCTCTATGAATTTGACTTCACTCATGTAAGTGGGATCATACAAGATTTGTCCTTTTTGTGACTGGCTTATTTCACTCAGCATAATGTCCTCAATGTTCATCCCTGTTGTACCATGTGTCAGAATATCCTTCCTTTTTAGGGCTGAATAATATTACATTGTATGGATAGACCACGTTTGTTTATCCATTTGCCCAAATGCCGAGGTCTCGTCTGAGTGTTCTGTGAACTCTCCTCCCCTCTAATACTTACTGGGACCCAGAGGGCCGTTTTTCCCTCTCAGTTCACAACAAAGTCTCAAAGAAGGTGCAAGAGCAGATTCAGGTTATGGGCCTGGGGGGCCAGGAAGGCAGAGACTCTGAGACCAGGAGAAGGGAGAGGCGAAGGTCAGCTAGAATCATTGGGGGACAGGATAGAGGTGGACAGGACACTCTCCTGTGACCTGGGCCTGCTGCCCAACAGTCCTGGACACTTAGGGACCTGGGGCTAAGGAAAAGACTTTGTCCCTAACAAGGGGACAGGAGCTGAACCAGGGAATGTCTCAGGAATCTTCCTAAGAAAGACAGTGGTGGACACGTGACCTCTCTTCAATTTGCACAGATCTACAGCCGAAACCCTCCTACCAGCTGTGGGTGGGTTAATTGAAAAAGACAGTTAATGTGGGCAGTCATGAAGTAAAACCACTCACAATTTAAAGCTTCTAACCGAAAACATACTTAATAACTACACTTTTTTTTAAAATATAAATTTATTTATTTATTTATGGCTGCATTGGGTTTTCATTGCTGCGCACAGGCTTTCTCTAGTTGCAGCGAGCGGGAGCTACTCTTTGTTGCGGTGCATGGGCTTCTCACTGCAGTGGCTTCTCTTGTTGTGGTGCACAGACTCTAGGCTCGCGGGCTTCAGCAGTTGCAGCAGCAGGCTCAGTAGTTGTGGCTCGTGGTCTCTAGAGCTCAGGCTCAGTAGTTGTGGTGCCCGGGCTTGGTTGCTCGGCGGCATGTGGGATCTTTCCAGACCAGGGCTCAAACCTGTGTCCCCTGCCCTAGCAGGTGGATTCTTAATCACTGCACCACCAGGGGAGTCCGGCTTGACCACTTTTGAGTATTTCTCACCAGCTGTGAGCAACTCACGCAGCAGAAGCAGGACTCTAAGAGTACAACTGGGGAAATGAACTTGGTGTGAGCATAAAACAAGCCTTCCAAACAGCACTAGCAAAAATAATGCAAGGCACACGTGATCATGGACATAATAATGTATAGCACAGAACTTGCTCCACAATACCTGGGTTCAAGAAACATTTCTTTATTTTTCAAATAAAAATTTCAAAACAAACAAAAAAAAGTTGTCTTTGAGCAAGTCGCCCCAGAACACATTCCAGAAGTGCAAGCCCAGCACCAGGCACCAGCCTCTACCCCAGTCCCTCCAAGGTCCAGCTCTGGGCCCCAGGACTGAACCATAAGACCAGAGGCTCCTTGTGGAGACGAGACGGCCCAGCCATTTCCAACACCTGGGGGCAATTTCCGCTTCCTGGTCTGGTAGATGGGAAACCCTCTAGGGAGAACACAGCTGCAAAAAGAAAAAGCCACACACTCAAAACCCACAACAAGGAGACACATGGTCATGTTTTCAGCAATTACTCACCTTTCACACCCTCCCTCCCTAAGTCCCTGCAGACCCTGTGTTCCTCTGTTCCTAGGCTGGGGCTGAACTTCTGCCCAAGGCTGCCCCAAGGTGTGGGTGGGTGAGGTGGGGATGCTGGATGTTTCCCTCGCAAGTCCACACCAGCCACCACAAGGATTATTTTTCTCATAAAGACTCACCCTGTTACACAAGGTACAGACAGTGATTGTATAATGAGAAGGTCTTAAGGCACAGGGCAGGCAGATGGTTGGAAATCAGAATACTTGGAAAGCTGTCTCCCCACTCACTGACTACTGGAGATCCCTAGAGGGAACAGCCCTTCTGGCCAGGCATAAAAGGCAGAAGAGTGGGTAGATGCACGGAGGGACAGATAAAAGAACTGGGAAGTGGTGGGGGGTGGTTTACATTAGCTAGAACTTCTTCTGTTATGAGTGACAGGAACTGAATTCAGACCAGCTTAGGCAAAAGCAAATCTATTGGCTTATGTACCTGAAATATCCAGTGGGGGATCTACTTTTAGATATGGATGGATCTAGGGACTCAAACAATAATATCAGTCTCTCTTCACTTTCCTTGTCTTGACTCATTTTACATTTGTGTGTTGACCTTTTCTTTCTCCCTGCAGATGGGCTATGCTGTCAAGGAAGAAGCCAGTAGCCCAGGCTTATATCATCCCAGCTTGGCAAGCCAACCAGAAAGAGACATTCTCTAATAGCCACATAGATTGGCTTGGATCGCATGTCCACCCCTGAGCCAATCCCTGATACCATGGTGATGGGAGCACTAGGATTGGGCAGGCCTGGGTCATGTGCAGTCAATGTGTCCAGGACAGGGTGGGGACACTATGACCCATAGTCTCACCAGAACTATTTTGATAGAAGATGGAGGAGGGTAGTCCTTGTATAGATAAGAAAAAGCCTTTCTGCTACAGCTGTGTATGTTGTTGGAAGTGTGTAAATAAAGGCCAGAACATGGGAACATAGAGCTAGAAAAAATCATTGTGAGAGAAGCAGAAAATGAGATGGAAGATGGGTCAGGGCCCCCTCACAGAGGACCCTTGAAACCCCATGAAGGGCTCGTCTTCTCAATCCATTTTGCCATCTATCAAAACCACCTGTGGATACAACTCAACAAAAATAAACACAATTTAAAAATGAGCAAAGGACTTGAACAGACATTCGAAGAAGTTATATGAATGGCCACATGAAAAGTTGTTCAGCATCACTCATTAGAGAAATACAAATCAAAACCATAATCACCTCACACCCATTAGGATGGCTATTACTGGGAAAAAACAAAAACAAAAATAACAATTGTTGGTGAGGATATGGAGAAACTGGAACCCTTGTGCACTGTTGGTAGGAATGTAAAATGGCACAGTCACTGTGGAAAACAATATGGCAGCTCCTGAAAAAACTAAAAATAGAATTATCAAATGATCCAGCAATTCCATTTCTGGGTATATACCCAAAAGAATTGCAGGCAAGGTCTCAAAGAGATCTCTGTATGTTCATAGTAGCATGATTCACAATAGACAAAATGTGTCCACTGACAGACGAATGGATAAATAAAATGTGGCCTATATATATATACAATGGAATATTATTCCATTAAAAAGGAAAGAGATTCTGACACATGCTACAACACAGATTAATCTTGAAGACATTATGTTGAATGAAATAAGCCAGACACAAAAGGACAAATAGTATATGATTGCCCTTACATGGCATACCTAGAATAGTCAAGTTCAGAGAGACAGAAAGTAGAATGGCAGTTTCCAGGGGCTGGGGAAGGGGGGATGGGGAGTTAGTGTTTAATGGATGCAGAGTTTGACTTTGGGAAGATGAAGAGCTCTGTGGATGGATGGTGGTGATGCCTGCAAAACAATGTGAGTGTACCTGTCTTAGTTGGCTCAGGCTGCTATAACAGAATACCACAGGCTTGGTGGTTTAAACAACAGACATTTATTTTCTCACAGTTCTGGAGGCTGGAAGCCCAAGATCATGGTGTCAGCCTGGTCAGGTTCTAATGAGAGCCCTCTTCCTTGCTGCATACTCATATATCCTTTACTCAGAGGGTGGTCATGGGGAGAGAGAGGGATCTCTCTTCCTCTTCTTATAAGGGCACAAATTCCATCATGAGATTCCCCACCCTTATGACCTTATCTAAACCTGATCACCTCTCAAAGACCCACCTCTATATATCATCAAAATAGAGATTGGGGCTTCAACATATGGACTTGGGTGGGGGGACACAAAAATTCAGTCCATAATAGTGCCACTGAACTGTATACTTAAAAATGGTTAAAATGGTAAATTTTATGTTATATGTATTTTACTACAATATATTTTTAAAGTTATACAAGTAAAAAATCTTGTGTAGTAAGTTAAAAACTCTGGTCCTTGGGCACCACCACGGATGATCTGATTGCTGGAGCTGCGATGGGACCCGGGAAGCACTGATCTTTTATGAGCTACAGGCACATCTGAGGTACACCACAGTTTGAGGAGCACCAATCTAGGTGATAGGGAGCCATGAAAGATTTCAGAGCAGGGTTGGGCAGAATGCAAGTGGAAGGTTAGGTTGCAGTGTGCAGAAAGAAGTTCCAGAGCCATCCTGCACTTATGGCTAAGGGGGGAAGTGGGAAGGGAGGGAGAGGAGCAAAGCCGTGAGCAGACAAGATGAATAATCTCCAGAACAGGGTGAATGATCTCCAAAGTACTGAACATACTGAACAGAAAACACTGACCACATGGCCATTTCCAGCCTGGCCAGTAGCCCCGCTCAAAGGAAGGGTAAATTCCACTCCCTGCAGCTCCCTCTCCCAGAGCCGCCTGACCGAGGTGGCTTGTAATGGGACCGTCAGCAGACACAGAAAGAGCAGCTTCTTCCACTGGAAGAAACCAGCCAGCATCTCTGGGGCCTCGCCAAGGGACAGAATACAAACTTCGGAGCGACCAGCAGGGACAAAGGCATCTGTGCTGTCCTGGCCAACACCTGCCAGGAGAGAAATGCAAAACCCTCACTGGGAGCCCAGAGGCTCAGCTTCGACTTGATGCTTTGGCCACAGATGACCGCTTATCATTCAAGGAGACAATCCCGGCGTGGAGACAGTCCTGAGGCCAACCTCGCACTGGCCATTTCCGCTGCCACTGGAGCAGAGAGGCCCTTCTTGTTTGGAGACAGTGCAGCAGCTGGAGGAGGATGGCTGAGATGGGGTCTTTGCCAGGAAAGATCAGAAATGCACTGCTCACAGTGCCCCTTTCTGCTCTCCCAGGGCTTTTCAAGGCTCAAACTCAGCTCTACCCAGAATAACAGAGAGGTGTGGGAACCCCGAGCCCCAGGCATTGGTTCCTTCCTTTCCCTCCAAGGGCAGTCCAGCCAAGTGGCCATGGGATTTCACCAGAGAAAGGTCAAGCAGGAAGGGGACAAGGTCGGGGTCTTCCTCTGTCCCACAAAAGAAGACCCCTTGGTAGTGCAAGGGGCAAATGGGTTTTTTATGTTTGTTCTTAGATCCTGCTGCTAACAAAGTGATCACTTGGAAGAATATTTTCAGAAGGTCACCGTCCCTGCACTTGGTGCTGATTTTTGGCCTCAGACGTGCTCCCCTGGGTCACAGCCTCCAGAAGGCCTTTCCCAGCACAGCACATTGTCAAAGTCGCTATGACTTATCTGCAGAGAATTTCAGATTTCCTTCCACCCCATACCGCCCACCCCCACCAATTATACATGGTTTTTGTGTGTGAAAACTTGAACAATAATGTATGGGTTGAATGATATCCCCTCCCCTAAAATTCATTTGATGGGAGTCCTAACCAGTACCTCAGAAAGTGACCGTATTTGGAAATGGGTCACTGCAGGTTTAAGTTAGGATGAGCTTATATTGGAGTAGGGTGGCCACTAATCCAGTATGACTAATGTCCTTTATAAAAGGGGAAATTTGGACACAGAGATACATACACAGAGGGAAGACCACATGAAGATCACAGAGAGAAAGCTACCTACAAGCCAAGGAGAGAGGCCTGGAACAGATCTTTCCCCGCCTAGCCCGCAGAAGGAACTGACCCTTCTGTTGCCTTGATCTTGCCTCCAGAGTTACGAAACAATGTATTTCTGTTGTTTAAACCACCCAGCCTATAGTATTTTGCTACTGCAGCCCTAGCATTAAATACAGAAGGGTGTAAAGTACAAACGGAAAGCTGACTCTCACAGGCACCTCCCTTCCAATCCCCCTCCAGAGTAACCCCCATGGGTGGTGTGCTGCGGCCACAACGTTCTTAATTCCATTCACCAGATTTTGTACACCTGTGTTCTGCACATGAATTAGTTTCACCAGTGAGAGACATTCATGTGTAACTTGGAAAGTGGGATTGAGGGAGAAGCCAGCCTGTGGCTGCTCCTCCAGCTGGCGTGGGGCTGTGGCTGTCTGTGGCCCACGTCAACATATCACAGCATCTCAAGATGATTCACAGGTGTGAGAGGTGTGTATGGCAGTGGCAGCTGGGGCAGCAATGACCTCTGAATCAAAGCCACATGGTATGCCCTCCCACAAATCAGCCTCTGGCTCCCCTAGCCTTCCAACAGCACAGCCGGCACCTATTCCCCTCTCTTAAATGCCTTTCCTGGAAATGCCTTGAGAGGCTCCCATTTCCCACAATGGATCCTGATAGATAGAAATGATTTGATAAGTCTTATTCCAGACTTTTCTGCAGAGAATTTTATAACATTTATTGATGTCCTAATTAAAACTAGAAAATTAACATCTATTTGTTAAAACTTTGGAATTACTTGAGTATACAAGAGAAAAGAATCACTTTTAACATTTTTGAAGTTTTTCCATTCAATCTTTTCACTGTGAATATGTCTGTTCCCCTCTAACCTGGGCGTATAATGTGCATACAGTTTTGTAACTTGCTTTTTCTTTTTTTTTTTTAAATTTTAGCTATTGCATAAAAATGCTTTTAATACAGAAGACATTAGCTCATTAGATGGGGCCAAAAAAATGAAACATGGATAAGGTTAAATATCATACAATTCACATAATATCTTACGTTTTAATTAAAAAAAACAAAATCAAAAAAACCCGGTCGCTAAACAGCCAGTGAGGGCCATCTCCTCCAGGAAGCTGATTAAGTGAACTATAATTGTTTATTCTCCATGCAATGAACAAAACAATAAAAACAACTTTAAAAACTGAGTCCAATAAAACTCTTAATACCACAGAATGGGGAGAGTGGAGGAGGACTTCTTATCTCTAATTTCACACTACTAGAGAGGGGGCATCTTAAGGTTTTCAGGACCATACCTGGCATAGAGAAGAAATTAACTAAAAGTCACAAAGATAATAATCTCGGATTTTTATCAGATCGAAGGACCTAGTGAATATCATGGGACCTTCCTCTTTTCACATTCTTCTATCTCCTAAGTCATCTGAAAGTGAATATGCCTTCTCAGAGTCAGAGGGAATAATAATTTTAAACACCAGATTTTATCACTGTATTCCTCCTTCCTCAGTGATATAACCTGCTTTTTATTCTTATTAATATGTGGACAATTTCCCATGTTGCACAGTTGTCATCAGGAAGATGAGTTTTAATGGAAATATAGGGCCATTTTTTGTTTTAACTCACTTCTCTTGTGAGATAACTACTAAATATAACAGAGGCCATTAACATATACAGTTTAAATTAATTATAACATGAACACTCAGGTAAGGAAACAGAACATTTACTGTACCCCAGAAACCCTTCCCCTACCACTATCCTGAATTTATGATAATGTTTTACCTACTTTCTTTTTATTTTATTTATTTTTTTTTTTTGCAGTTCACAGGCCTCTCACTGTTGTGGCCTCTCATTTTGAGGAGCACAGGCTCCGGACACGCAGGCTCAGCGGCCATGGCTCATGGGCCCAGTCACTCCGCGGCATGTGGGATCTTCCTGCACCAGGGCACGAACCCGTGTCCCCTCCATCGGCAGGCGGACTCTCAACCACTGCGCCACCAGGGAAGCCCCTTCCCTGCTTTCTTAGTAGTAGTTTTACTGTTTTGGGATTCATCTCTGGACAACATTATTTAGTTTGGCTGTTTTTTAATGGAAACTTACAATGTCTTCTGCTGGCTTCTTTGTCTGTAGATTCATCTATTGTTGCATGTAACAATAATTTGTTATTTTCATTGCTATATAGTATTTCTTGTATAAATATATGCTTACCTTTATTCATCCACTTATGTTGTTTGTGGACCTTTGGGTTGTTTCCAATGTTTTATTATGAACAATGTTATTATGAACATACTTTTATATGAATCCTAGTGCTCATGCCATGCATTTCTGCTGGGTAAACACTTATGAGTGGAATTGCTCCTAAGACAAACTATACGTGGCATCAACCTGATTAGGTAATGATGAACTTGTTTCCAACGTGTCTACACCAGCACACACTTCCATCAACAGTGGATGAGTTCTCATTTCTCTACAACCTCAGCAACACAAGGGACCATCAGACTTTAACATTTTTACTAGTCAAGTGGTATGTGAGAGTATTTCACTGTGGTTTTAATTTTCATGCTCCTGATGACTAATAAAATTGAGTATCCTTTCGTGTCAATTGGCTATTTTGATTTCCATCATTGTGGAATTCTTTTTGAGATCTTTTGCCTTTTGCCAAGATAGACAGTCCTTTCCTATGGGCCATCTCTCTTGTTCTTATTGGCTTATAGGAATGCTTTATATATTCTAAATATAAGTCCTTTGTCAGATGTATGTGCTGCAAATATTTTCTCCTGATCTATAGCTTGTTTTTTTGTTCCCTTTATACATTTTGATGTACATGAATTTATTACTCTTTGCCTTTACAGTTAGTAAACTTTTGGGGTTTAATTTAAGAAACCCTTCCTGGACTTCCTTGGTGACGCAATGGTTAAGAATGGTTAAGACGCAATGGTTAAGATGCAATGGTTAAGAATCCGCCTGCCAATGCAGGGGACACGGGTTCAGTCCCAGATCCGGGAAGATCCCACGTGCTGCAGAACAACTAAGCCCGTGTGCCACAACTACCGAGCCTGTGCTCTAGAGCCCACGCACCACAACTACTGAAGCCCACGTGCTGCAACTACTGAAGCCTGGGCACCTAGAGCCCATTCTCTGCAACAAAGAGAAGCCACCACAATGAGAAACCAGCACACCACAGTGAAGTGTAGCCCCCACTCGCCACAACTAGAGAAAGCCCACGTGCAGCAATGAAGACCCAACACAGCCAAAAATTAAAGTTAAAAAAATAAATAAATAAAAAAGAAAGGTAATTCTATAAAAGAAAAAAATAATTCATATAATTCTTTTATAATAATTCTAAATAATTATTCTAAATAATTCTAAATTTTAAAATAATTTTAAAATAAATTTTTTAATAATTCTAAAATAATTTTAAAATCTTTTAAAATTTTAATAATTCTAAAATAATTTTAATAATTCCAAAATAATTTTTAAATTTTAATAATTCTAAAATAATTTTAAAATAATTCTTTTATAATTCTATAAAAGAAAAAAAAGAAACCCTTCTTAACCCCAAGATCAAGAAGGTATTCTATTATGTTCCTTTCTAAAAGTTGTATTGTCTTGTCTTTAACATTCAGGTCTTTAATCCACCTGTTTATTTATTTATTGGTATACGGTAGTGATCTAATTCTCCCCACTTGTCAGCACCGTTATTGAAAAGTCAATCCTGTCCCACAGATCTGTAACATTTGGTATCCACATATGCACAGACCTGTTTTTGAACTCTCTAGTCTGTCCCATGGGTCTGTTTCTCTGCCTGCTCCAGTCTTTATTTAAGGGTCCCTTATTACAGTACTGTGTGGCAGAATCACCTTTTGAAAACAAATGTTTCTTCCACGCCACAACTTCCATGTTGTCCCCTCATTCACCCAGCTGGCCTATTTCTTATTTCCATTTCCTCAGGGTTGATTGTTGTAGCAGAACACAGATAATAAATAGGCAAGTTCTTGACTTTTGAATTTCAAAAAGATACAGATAAGTCAGAGCTAGTATCTTACATAAGATGAGATAAAGATCCCTTGGATGAAGAGGAGGAGAAGCAAGGGGCAGAGGGGGCTTGGGGCAGGTTTTCTGTCTCTGGGCCATCTCTCTTGATGCCTCAGGTTATTGGAAATCTAAAAGCAGAAGGAACAGGTGCTCCCAACCTGAGTAGGATTGGGGATATTAACAAAACCCCAGATTTACCCTTGTGCCTGACAGTGTTGGAGCAGCAAAGCAGAAGAGTCCCAGAAGGTGACAAATGTTTCCTGAATGTCAAGGGGCACTACTGAAACTGAGAAAGGGTGCCCCTGTAGAGAGGCTTTGAGATGGAGTAGGAGGAGATGAACGTAACCTGTGGGGCCCGTGGACAGAGTCCTACAGCCAGGACACCTCAGCAGACACTCCCCTCTGCTTATGAACGCTGAATGAAACAGTGAATCCTTGATTCCAAGGATGGCGTAAAGTGTTCAATACTTCATCATTAAGCATAATGTCAGCACTCAGGTTATTCTGTAAATGGCCTTTATCAGACTGAAGAAGTTCCCTCTATTCCTAGTTTGCTGAGTTGATATCATGGATGAGTGTTGAATTTTATCAAGTACTTTTTCTGCATATATGAGATGATTATATGATTTTCTACTTTATTCTATAATATGATCAATTCTAGTGACTGATCTTTGAACGCTGTAACAGCCCTACATTCCTTACACAAGCACCACACATTGCTAGACTCAGTTTGCTAATAAATATTTTGTAAAGGATCTTTGTGTTGATAAGAGATATTGGTCTTTTCCTGTGATATCTTTGTCAGGTTTTGTACTGGGGTTATGCTGGCCTTAAAAATGAAATTGAGATGTGTTCCCTCCTCCTCCATTTCATAACAGAGTTTCTATGAAATTGATATCATTTCTTCATTAAATATTGATATAATTAACCAGTGAAGCCATCTGGGTGTGGAGGTTTTTTCTCTGGCCAGGTTTCTCTTTACAAATTTAATTTTTTATTATATGTAGGGCTATTCAGATTACCTGTTTCACCTTGCATCAATTTTAAGTTGTGTTTTTAAATGTGCCCATTTCATCTTTGTTATTGAAGTCATTGGCATAAAGTTATCTTATTACTCTTTTAATAGCTTCAAGATCTGTAGTGGTATCCTCTTTTTAAATTCTGATATTCATAATTTGTGTTTTGTCTTTTATTCCCCTTGATCAATCTTTGCAGGGTTTTGCTAATTTCTTTCATCTTTAAGGAAAAAAAAAAGACTTTTTGAACTTTTCAATATGCCATTAAGTCCATCTAGTGAATTCTTCATTTCAGATATTGTATTTTTCAGAATACAAATGAAGTCCTTTTTATTATTTTCAATTTCTCCTAAAGATTCCCCATATAGTCACTTCTTGACTATTTTATAATAGCTATTTCAAATACCTTGCCTGAAAATTTGAACTCCTGACTCATCTAAAGATCTGTTTCTATTGCCTGAATTTTCTCTTGACTATAGGTCAATTTCCCTGTATCTTCACATGTCTACTAATCAAAAATTACTAGTCTGGTGTGGCAGCCAATCGCAGTTCTTGACAAGAAGCCCCCATGTAAGCACTAGAATTTAACAGGGCATAGTGCAAAGAGGGTCCAGGATCAGAATGGGGAGTCAGGAGTAAAACTGCTCAAAGCACTAAGAAAGGCTTGGCTGAGGAGGAAATGCTGGATATCTGTTTTACAAACTCTGGATTCTACCATCTTCCTCCGAAAGGTGTTGATTTTTGTGAAATTCCTGACTTAAATTCCTGGCTGAACATCTCAATTTTGTGGAGACTTATTTTTCACACTTATTAGGGGAAGTGTGTTTGGATTTTGCCATTGGTTTTAGGATAAATTTGAGACATAGTCTTTTCTCCTAATATGTAGCCCATTTGGAGTTTCAATGGACATCCCAAGGTGTTTGGGAAGCTCCTCTAACCTAGTAGTATTCTAAACTCCAAACTCTGGCTTCCCTGCAATGGGAAGCAGCTGAAATTTTGGACTAGCTTTTTCAGTTATTTCTTTCCACTTTGTTCCTTTGAGTCTCCCCCATGCAACCACAGTTCAGGAGTAACTGAAGTAGGAAGGGAGTTGATATGCAGATTTTGAAGTTCCCCCCTCCATATCTCCCTGCTTCCTAGGATTTCCCTTTTTCATTTCCAGCTCAGCTCTAAACTCCATCCTCAGATGCCTCAAGCCAATAATAATGGGACTTTCTTAGTCCTAATCCCCCAGTGCTCTGTGGCCTGGAGAGTGGCCTCCAGGAAAGAGCTAGGTAACTAATATGCATGATTATAATAATATGCAGTTCTCTTTTTCAAGGGTCAAATCTCCCCCAGCATCTGCCTGATTTTGGTCACTCTCCAGTGTTTCAAATAATTTTTTTCTTTTGGTGTTTTTTTTTTTTGCTACTTTGTCCATTATAGTTTATTGTCGCTATCTGTGGGTTAGTCTGATACAAGATACTCTACTGTTACAGGAACTAAAACTCTGCTCAATACTGTATGTTTTACTACATCTATATTGAATTGCATGTTTTGGAATCTTAAAAAAATATTCCGCCTTTAAAAAGCCAGAAAAAATTTTAATGATAAAGTATTTATGTGTTCTGCCATTCTCCTATGGTTATGAAAACATCCCGTTCAGTGGGCTCCCATTTCCTGGTAATCTGTGAGCACTTTAAAATTGAACACCTAAATCTCCCTGACAAGTAGATGTACCGTTCCCCCCCACCACCGCCCCAACATGAGTTTTGGAAAAAGACTGATCTGGTGTGAATTTTGGATTTGCCATTTATTAGCTCTGTGACCTTAGCCATGTCACCTAAGCTCTCTGAGCTTCCATTCCTCCCCTGTAAACTGAGGTCAAGCATACTGATCCCACAGGGATTAAGTAAATGAAGTAACTTATATAAAGTGCCTGACACTTAATAACTGTTCCATAAATGTTAGTTTCATGTTTCTAGACAGAAAGCATTTCATGTCTCTGAAGTAAGATTCTTGTTCTTACACAGAAAACTATTTGATTGTTTTCAACTAAAAACTGGATGTCCCAGCCTGTCTGTATAGAAATATTTTATCTTAGTTGTTATTTTCCCTTGGCAAATAACCCACCAAGACCCTAGAATAGAAGTAAAGAGAAACTAACATTGGCTG
The DNA here is from genome assembly GCF_963924675.1 of Phocoena phocoena. NCBI lineage: Eukaryota > Metazoa > Chordata > Mammalia > Artiodactyla > Phocoenidae > Phocoena > Phocoena phocoena. Next base: position 125,013,756 of record NC_089220.1, on the reverse strand, counting down.
CACACCATGACCTGCCAGGCCTCTAGTGGCTGACAAAGGTGAGTGAGCCTTAGTCAGGGCCAGTCTGGTGTAGTGGCCAGGGACCCAGCAAATGAAGGCAAGAAACCCCCAGTGAGGAGCTGAAACTTACAAGGGCGAGTGGAAAGGGGCCTGGCTGGGGTGAGGAGGCTTGACAAAACTCCATCTAAGTGCCCAGGAAGGCCAGAGTGAAGGGGTAATATGCCATAGAATCTGCATGTTTGCTCAGGGAGAGAGGAGGTGGGCATTCCAGGGCCAGGATGCTATGTGGACCAAAGCTTGGAGTTTTAAGAGAGATTTCCTGTCTCTTAGTGGGGAGGTGTGGTGATGGGGGCAGGGGTTAGAGCTCAGAGTCTGGAAAAGGCAGGTGGAGGTGGGGCCAAGCAGAGCCTTAGGGCAGTCAGGCCATGATTTCTGGGCTTGAATGGTGTCCTGTCCAAGCAGAAGAGTCCAGATAATGTTTGCTTCTTTAGGAAGAAGAGTGTGAAGACCCAGAAGAGGCTGACCTGGAGGAGCAAGAAATGGGCAGGATATGTCCTGTACATCAGCTTTGTGGGGAGATGATGGGGTGAGAGGAGGGGCCATCCTGGTGACTGTATCCAGGAGGGGTTTGAGAGATTTGATGACTCACTGGATGTGAGTCTGGAAGGAGTCTTGAGCAACTGAGATGTCTAGGTGGGGAGGTGGTGTGGGGGTGACACATTAACTGAAACAGTGACAGGAGGCACACCAGGTCCTATGAATTCTCTCATCAGTCTTGGGAGGTAATCATAACTGTGCCCACTTCAGTGGAGGAAGTCGAGCTCTGCTGCAGGTAACTCATCCGAGGTCACACAGCTGGACTGGCACAGGGCCTGTCCCATCGTCTATGGAGTTGATCCAAACCAGTGCAAACCAGCGCTGTGCTGGTAAATCCAATCCCCTCCCCCCCCCAAAAAGCCTGATTTGAAGTATTTGCTATTTCCTGTGGTGTAAATATTCCTCCCACCTCGGCCAATTTCAGGCCACCAGCATGATGTCACTGAACATGGAGTTTGGAAGGGCTGTGCACAAGCCATCATGAGTGGGTACTAGCCAGTACTAACCGGTACTAGCCAGCTCACCACTGACACAACCCGGGTCTGCCTGGTACTTGAGGCCCCTTCTCCCTCCACAGTGACAAACCAAACACCTCACAGCTAACTCAGATCTTTGTATTTTCAGTCACTGTCCTTCAGCCTGACCTCTCCTGGGTTTATCTCCCCACAGCTTGGTGTAGCGAATGAGTTATAGGGAAATACCTATCACTGAGGTAGGTCACTCTCCCCCATTCTGTGCCCAGCCCTTTGGCCCTGCAGTTTCAGAATGTCCAGTGTAGTGAATTCTCCTGGAGTTGTATTCCAGCGGCAAATCTCACGCAGGGCCTTTCTGCTGAGTGAGCACAGGAAGCATTCCAGCTGGCACACGGCTTGTGTCTGGAAGACATGGAGGAACCAGGCAGCACTCCTGGACCAGAAGGATCAGATATCTGATCACCATTCAGAACTCAACAGAGTGGTTTCCTGTCCCAAGTAGGAATGGTGTTTCTGGTGTCACAATCTGAAAGTGGATTCAATTTGCACAGCAACTGTCTTCAGAGTTGACAATGCTACATCCTCATGGACAATTCACTTTAAAAGAATCTGCAGCATTTTAGTACCAAACCTATGAAGATCCTCTTGAGTCACATTTTCTCTCCAATCTTGTGGTTTGTGGATATTTTCCTTCTAACTTGGGACTGACTGCTATGCAGGCCGAAGAAAGGAAAACACGCCAAGCAAGGAATTAGGGCAAGTGGAACCCCACTGACCGTGCACCTCTGTGGGTGAAGAAGGCATGGGGATTTAGGTGAAACAACGTGATTCTGTGATGGACTCATCTCCCAAAGCAACTTGGGGGCAAGCAGGCTGTTGCAGTAGCCACTCTGAGAGAAAGGGCAGTGTCAAGCCCTCAGCCGGGAAGTGAAGGTAATGGCACTGCAAGGCCTGAGCTAACGGGAGGTCCCCAGGGGACGAAGTGGAGTCACGTGTCCTCCCAGCTTGGGGGACACCTGGCAGCCAAGCCCCAGGCCCTGGGCAGGCACAGTGGCCAGGCTGCCCCCTGACTCCCTGCAGAGCCGCGGGCCCCTGGCTAGGGCTGGACAGGGCTTCCTATCCCTCTGAGCTGGCCAGTTCAAGCATCACATCCTCCCGAGTACACGGCTCATGGGGGACTGCACTGACAATCTGCCTCAGAGAGACTGGGCCTGGTGAGCTTTTGCTGGAAGACACGTCCTTTCAGAAGAAGGAAAGGCCCTTGCCCAAATCTAATTTTAAAGGTCTGTGAATCATAACCCAAACTGCTCATTACCCAGGGACTGCATGGTGACTGACTTGGACCTTCAGCTCCAGCACAGAAGTTGGGAAGGCACACGTTAACCATGGTTCTCCTGATCCCAAGACTCTCTCAGAGACCTCCAGCTCATCAAGGCCCAAAAGGGGTCTCTAGACGCCCTTTTCTAGCACAAGACGCCCTGTATCTTCCTGTCACAGCTGCTCCTATTGAAAAAGGATCATTCCCAGAGGCCCCAAAGGCCCAGGCTCCAAATACTGCCTTGAAATCTAGTCATGGGCTTTAGCTCCCAGGTAGCGCAGAAGCCAAGTAACAGTAAATTGTTTATTAATATATATTTTATATGATGTTATCTAAGATATAGAATGAAACCTCAAAACCTGCCTACAATATAGGTAAGGGGTCAGTGGTTTCATCTTTGAAGACTGAAACTAATTCCCATTTGTGTTCAAATGTACTTTTCTCTCTGGAAAATGCACTCGCTTCTGGTTGCGTGGAGCCTGGTGTCTCTGGGCATGTCCACACCCTCCCAGACATCCACCGCCTCTCAAAGTCTGGGAAGCGCCCCTCTTATCTTGAGCTGCCACTTCCGTACGTCGCCCTGTGCCTTGATCTCCTGGGACAAATATCTGTGACCTGGGAGTGGAGAAATGTACCTCGTTCCCAAACAGGCCATCTGTCTGCAACTTGCCTCTCCTCAACCCTCGAGTCATCAGTAAATCTTTCTGCCTTTTTTCTCACTTTGCAGTGACTCAAGTTTTGCAGCAACAGAGTTGGCTTTGTGGTTTCCGTTTCCACAGGATGATGTAACCAAGACACTGGGTGCAATATTCCCACAGTATTTCTTGAAGGTCATTTAGTTGTTCAGGTTTATTTTTAAAAGGTTTTATTAGAGTGGCTAGTAGGTACAAAATGCCAGCGTTGACCGAGTAAAATACCAAATGACTTAACGTTAGGTCAGAAACGGCCAAACACTAAGGTCCCTAGAAGTGAATGACCTACTTCTGGAAATCCATCCAATGATCCAAAGTATGAAGAGGGCTTTGTACAAAAGACTTCATCTGTGCTGTTATCCAAGATGGAACAGGACACTCAAGGTGGCCAAGAGCAGGGAAATTCTCAATTCTAAGAGACACAAGGGCCTTTAAAGATAAGTTTAGAGAATTAATGTATTTTAAGTGGGGGAGGGGGAGCAAGATGCCAAATTGTATGTACGCGTACATCAAACTATAAGGATGTTACAAAAACCCCAGAGGAAGTTACCAAAGTGGGAACAGGGTGATGCAAGAGGAAGGTATTGTAGGTCATTCCTTTTCCCTCTCTACTTCCCAATAAATCTATGTTTGCATTGTGATGACAATGTTATTTACAATGGAAGAGACAGGCTTCATCTAAAAATCCAAAGTGTTTCCTTCACAACACGAATGTGATCACTTGAATGTGCAGTTTTAGAAACAGTACATTTCTAGTTTGCAGAGGGCATTTTGAGCACATGAATGAGATCTCTCCTTTAGTTATGTAACAGAAGTGTTTGCCCAAAGAAAGACCTAAACTTAATTCAGAATTAATCAATTTGAAGGTCATTCTGAGTTTGACTAGAAGTGTTTTCTTTTCTGCAGTGGGAATGTGTACTGAGCTAGGCATGTCGGGGTCTGGGGCCTGACATGGGGTAATGGGTTGAGGCAAATGAGTAAAAGGAAAGAGGAGGTAGCAGCCCAGAGGCATCACTGACTTAACTGTGGTAGACTGCTTAATGGAGAGAAATTCAATACAGATGCATCAGCTTTAGGCAGATTCCAGATATGGCCTAATTTGCACTATTAAAAGATTTAATCAATTTATTATATTTTCTCATTAGAAATCAGGCATGTATAACGGATAACTCTTACCATTTTAAAGGAAATGTAGTTAAAATATTCATAAAGAAAAAAAATTTGTTTTTGTCTACAATAGTAAAAAAAGAAGACCCTCATAACTGGAATATAATGAATGGTAAATGGAATGCATTAAAAAAATATCTGACAACAGGGCCTTAAGTGGTTTAACTGCACTGATGACAAGCCAGCCCCAAATCTGGTTGGTCCTGTGGTTTCCTGTGAACATCTTACACCCATCCCCTCTTCCACACATACATCCCTGTAGAAAAAACAAACAAAACCCTGAAGCATAGCAACACTAACGTAAGTTTTTTTTTCCTACTGAAAGTCACACAAAATGAGTTGCTATTATTTGATCTATTGCGTTGTAACATTTACATCTTCATTGTATTTATAACAAGACTAAGCAGATTTGGTGTGAGCTGCTTTTTCCTTCAAGCAGAACAGGGACATCCTTCGAGGGCTGGGAAAGCACAGTGTGACCCATCGAGGCATGTACAGCCACATACAGCCACTTCAACAGACAGATCCCTCACTGGCCCCCAGTCACTGTGGCAAGAAGCTCCTTTGCAGCTGAGATTACATGCAGTAATGCAGCCTAAGCCCCTCAGGGAGGGCCGGCACCTGCTTCCTTCCATGACAAGGAAGCACAAGGGGAGACCTTGGAGGTCTGGGGCCAGGGCGTAGCCCCTCAGCCACCGGCAAGCCGTCCAGTGGGTAGGCAGCCCCAAAAGTGTGTCATCTTCCTGAAGAACAGGAAGTTTCTATAAGGCAAGAAAAGCTTCTGTAAATCCACTGTTCTCTTAACCTGACCACTATCCTTGGGAGGTGGTGTGGAGACTGGCTCAACTGGCACCCCACGGCACATATCCTACCCCAAGGACACACACGGAGATGACTGCAGATAACACCTGAACCTCCAGGTGACCCTTCAAAGCCCAAGAATTGAGGCAAAACATGACTGTCACTTAGCCTGGTCACACATCATGATAAATGGTGTGAGCAATAGGGGGTGAAGATGTGTGTTAGCCATGCCCGAGTCTGCTGTCTGCACAGCAAGTTCCTCTTTGCTCCAGCTGTATCAGGCTGAGACTGGGCTTTGTGAAATAGGTGTGGTCAGAGAGCTGGGCAGGAAGGAGGCGAGGACAGACTCACCTGTGGAGATCAAGAATTTGACTGTCTGGGGCTTCCCTGGTGGCGCAGTGGTTGAGAGTCTGCCTGCCGATGCAGGGGACACCGGTTCATGCCCCGATCTGGGAAGATTCCACATGCCGCAGAGCAGCTGGGCCCGTGAGCCATGGCCGCTGAGCCTGCGCGTCTGGAGCCTGTGCTCCGTAGTGGGAGAGGCCACAGCAATGAGAGGCCCGCGTACCGCAAAAAAAAAAAAAAAAAAAAATAAAATTTGACTGTCTGAACTGATGGTGTTTGGGGCAGTGGGACAAAGACCAGCTGGGAGGGTCAGAGCTCCTTCTGTGTCTGGGCTCAGGAAGGGCCCCGCCGAGAGATCACCAGCACCACCCAGCCCTTCTGCTCTCAAGACTCTGAAACGGATGGCACGGCCCTCACACCAAGAGGACCATCACATGACCTACACTGTGTGACACGTGGCCTGTCTCCAACCATCAAAGTCCCACACGCTCGGGTCTGTGTGTGTGTTCTCACGCTGGCCCAGAGTAAGTGTTGGGAAAGCGATGCCACCTTCCAGAAGTGAGGTGCCTGCACTGTCTGCCCTGTGAGACAAGGCTCTCCAGCCTCCACTTGGGCAGGGCTCCCACACATGCAACCACAATGCCTAGGAAGCCCACCCAGCCTGCTCTCAGAACCCAAGTCCATAAGTCTGTCCTGTGGCAACAAAGGCTGGCACAGATCCATTTGCCCAAGCAAGCATGTACCCCCTCATCTGTGTAAATGAATTTTTAAAATGCTACTGATGCTAGCCTATATACAATTCATCCCACCTTCCACACCAGAACCCCACAAACCTGGTGGTTCTTTGCGGGAAGGGCCTGAGGGAGGGCTGGATGGTTGGAGGAAGGAGAGGCCATTCACACCTTTGTGCATTGTGATTCCCACCCCCCTTTACCACCTTCACATATTATCCTTAATTTTTAATTATTAACAGGAGTTATCTGGCTTGGGGGTTATGGGCCATTCCGTTTTCTTAATACTTTTCTGTAAAGTAATGAAAGCTAAGAGAAAGTCTAAAGTAACAAATGAAGCAAAGAGGTCTAACCAGAAAGTGTTCCAAGTTTAAGGGAAGAAGGAATCATCTTAGGTCAGGAGTGTGGGGCCCACAGGGTCACAGGCCATGCAGTTCCAGGTGGGAGCAGTGGGCAGGCAGGACGGAGGGCATTCTGCTAGGAGGAGTGCATGGCAGGGAATGGAGCACTGATGGAGGGGCTAGGGTAGCGTGAGGCACTGCTGGCTGTTCCAGACACGAGGGCCCAGCATGCTGGATCACCACCTAGAAAAGAGACTCAGGCCTGCAGTCCAATGAGACTGTCCACTTGTGTCACATCCACACTGGAAGGGTCTGAAATGACACCAGAGTGGACCATGGGGGAGTTTCAACGGGCTCCTGGAAGATGAGTCCAGGTGGCCAGTGGAGTAAGGTGGTGAGAGAGCTCCAGACAGAGGGAAAGCACAGGCAGGAGAGAGACTGATGTCCTCACAAACGAAGAGCCCAGTTCGGCTGGTAGCAGTACCCTGAAGGGTGTCCTACAGAATCCACTCTCTGGGCAGTGGAGGAGGGCACCAGAGCTGCTGATTTGGAGGGGTGCTTTAGGAAGAGGGAGTGGCCAGGTGGAGAATGAGCCCACAGGCCAGTGGGCACAGAATCCAGGCACGGCACTACGAGGGAAGAGGACCAGAGTGAAGGGGTCCAACGGCATTTCTGGAGATGGAGTCTTGATAAAAGGAGGTCAGCACCTCCATTGACATTAACAGTGATGTCAGGGAAAAGGAACAGACGTGGGCAAGAGTGGGATTAGGGAAGGAAACAGCCAGTGTTAACAAAGTGTCACCAGGACATCTGATGGACATTGAAGCTCAATAAAGTAATTGCTCACACCCTGTCCTACAGTTCCTTATTATGGTATGGTAAAGAGAGACAATTTAAGTGACTTTGTCATCAAGATGTATATTATGTTCTTCCTTACTGAGGAATAAATATGTCTTTGCTTTTTTCCAAGGAAAAACTAAACACTCCCACAAAGCAAATGGCAATTAGGATGAATGACAGCAATTCGTACTGTGAGCACAGTGTCATTATACTGGATCTTCACTGTCATTACATGGTAAATACCTGTCCTGGGAGTGTAATTTGCATCCACAAAGCTTGCTACCTTGGCATCAAAGATCTTACTTTTTTGATTCTTGGATTCTATGCCAACTGCAGGCAATTTATCCTGTAGCTAGATCCATCCTAAAACCCTGAGCACATTCGTGCACACAGGATCACGTGGGCACTTGTTAAAATGCAGATTTTAACTGGCCTGGCAGGTGCGCTAAGGAGGCCTGGAAGGTACATTTGTACCAAGAAGCCAGATGGGGCTTGGACCTGGTTTGAAGAACTTTGTTCTATAAAACACAAGATTCAGCAAGTTCTTTAAGAGGAACAAACAAAAGGTGACAAGTACATTCTAAGGAAAAAATAAAGGAAGAGGCACTTGAAAGTTTCATTTCATTCCTGAACTGCAGTGCATACAAATATTCCCCTCAAATAACTTGAAAAACCTTATGAATCAGTGTTTAAGCTTTTTACTCTCCAAATGTAATACAATTCTTCAGCTAAAACAAGAGTAATGAGACAAAATGGTTCTGAAAAGTACAATAGAAAAATATTGTCCACTGGTTTATTTTTCCAAATGAGCAATAGGCTATTTACAAATAAGCAGATCTCCAATGATGTATATTAAAATGGCAAATCTATTACTGTTTGAAATCTAAATGAAAAAAAAATTTAAGGCACATTTGTTCTGTGAATTTAAAACAAACTTTCTGGTTTAATGACAGATTCATTTCACTTTTGTCCCCAAAACACGTGAGCACCAAGATTATCAAAGAACACTTAATATTTAGTAAAACAGTAAGGAATGTAAAAATTAAGGAGGGGGAGAAGAGTTTTCAAAAGGAAATCTTTGGAGATCAGTTTACTGCAAATAAAATATACTAAACATTCCTAATACACATAAATACTAATAACTAACAGGTACTTGGGAAATGGCAGAGTTCTAAACGATGGATATTAAATAAATTAAAGGTATTTCAGATATAAAGGATAAAACAAAACAGTAATTAAAGAATGAGACACCCATCTCCATCAACATAACACAGACAGGATGAAGTGATCAAAATCTGATACATTTCCCCCCAATGCTTTCATTAGGGTTGGGGTTTTTTTTTTGTCTTTGTTTTAGCTTGCATACATTAGATTTATGACAATAATTCTTATTTGCCATTCTAAATATTAATATTTACCCTTTAAAAAGAAGGGTCTGGAGAAGAGAAAATGCCAGACCCTTCTTGAAATGTAATGCCAGGTCCATTAGGCCACACTAATTACAACAAGAACAGCCATCTATCTTTTACTGTGCTTTCCCTTCTCCCTTTGCTTTGAAAAACCTTCAAAAATGAGACAAGATTGGGGGAAACAATCACCTTTGGAAAGCTCTCTTGAAGATGATGATACAGCTACTATCACATTTCTTTATTTGACAACTGCAACATAAAATGGCTTAAAAAAATTGCTGTAAAAAAAGACAAAAGGTAGAATCTGTGCAAAGTTAACAGTTACAACAAAACATTTACCAGAGTTACAGTGTTTTGTTACAATAATACTTTGCAGGAACGTTCATGTTTTCTGCCATAGGACTATAGCAAAGAGGTCTGAAAAAGAAATATTAAAAAAAAAAGTTTTGTTCATCAGGTACATTTCAAGTCATAATTAAGCAGGTCTGCTACATAATGTTCAGCAAGAAAATGTGTTCAAAAGGCAAACATGATCACATTTTTGTTCAAAAAACTCAATCTTCAAGGAGTCCTCTGTAAGAAAATCATGTGTAAAATATATCCTTGTATGGACTTCAAAAACTGATCATACAAAAAAATTTTGAAAAATAAATTAAGTAATTAAAAATGTCTTTTCCAGCAAAGCTGGACATTAGGCTGTCCTCACTGAGCCATTATTATTGCTGCTTTTACTGTAATTTGGGTCATTTTTTTCTAGCCACATTTCAGCCAACTGCTGTGTGGACCCATATGTTGATGCTTTGGACCCCAAGCACATTTTGTACTGTTTGGGATCAAGGTTGGGATCACAGAAGACAGGATGGTGGACGTGGACTACTCCTACTTCTTGGCTCCTAAATGTCTTCAAACCTGCCTGGACAACCTTGTTGAAAAGGTCGACATCCTCGAGCCCCCAGCCTTGGATAGAAACATCAAAGCCACCTACTTGGACGAGATCTCCCTTATAAATACAAGTAATGCCAAACCCATAGTTTCTCCAGAAGCCAGTTTTTTGAGTAAAGGCAAAATGGTTGTCACTGGGAACCTTCCCACTATAAACAATCTTAGGATCGTACTGGCTAAAGATGATTGGAAAATATATTTGTTGGCCCAGAACTGTATTTGCTCGACATCGCTGAAGAAATTCTGTAGTAAATACAAGGTCAACGTCACAGAAGAAGAGCAAAGATTCATTATTAAATTGGGAAGATCCCACTTCTAGGGCCAGAGCTCTTGAAAATTCTCCAGACACAGGCAAAATCTGCATGTCGGCTTTCGGGTACTTAATGCGGTAATCTCTCATGAGTTCAACTTGCTTGGCCTTGTCGGGGTTGGAGTCAGAATTAAAGAGTAGAACAACGAGCCTGACATTCTGATTCGGAATGAGACATGTCTTCTCAAAGTTCCCCATGAATCTCACAAACATGTCAAAACGTCCAGACAAAGGAATCAATATATTGATCTTTTTCTCTTTGGGTTCTTTGTGCTCATCCTTGGACCCAGGGAGCTGAAAGGGAACAAGCTTCTTCAGGGAATTCGAGAGAAAGGACAAGGATCCGGATTCTTGATTGATTTTGTTGGCCAGTTCCTTTGCATCCAGCTCCTCGTGTTCCACAAACTGGATCTTGCTGAAGGTCTGCTGTAAATACGCATGCCTCCGCACAGGCACCGTCATTTTCTTTCCTTTGTGTTTTTTGTACAGAAGCAGCAGGTCCAGAATGTACTCGGCCCCGTACATGGGATTCACTCGGCGATAGCCATACTGTATCTCCTTAAAATCAATAATGCGCCCTCGGGTCTTGGCGTTGGCATTGATCATCTCCATGACCTGCATGACAATGTCATCCAAGGCCTCCCTCTGCGCGGAGTCCATCCCTCTTCGAGGGGGTTGGCTGTCAGCAGCCGAATACAAATATTTCCCAGTCAGAAACTCCCACTCCAGAATCTCCTCTCGCTGGCGGGGCTGAAACCTCATGAAGGAAGGAGGAATTCCCAGCTGGAGGTCTTCTTTATGAATCTCGGTGTTGCTATATTTGCTCATCAAGACAATCTCTCGGTGCAGCTGGATGGTGCGGTGTCGAAGCTCAGCAATCTTGCGGCTGAGCATGTAGCTGTGGAGCCTGTACTGGTAGGGTGGGTTTTTGTTAGGGTGCAGTGTGATGGCTCGGTGAATTTTACTGTTATGGAGATCTCTAATGTACCCCTTCTTGTTCTGTTCATAATTCTCATAAAAAAGCTGCTGCATCTGTTAAGAAACAAAAAAAAGATTGCTATCAGTATTACATGACTGAGTGTCCCTCTATTCTTATATTTCCTTATAGACCTGCATACTCTAAAAAAAAAAAAAATCTAAATATTAGAAATCTTTCTAAATGAGTCAGAGCATATCTAAGATCCTAGGTAAAGCCCGATCTACAGCAGTCCAATGAGAGCAGAAGAATTATAAACCACTTAAAGAAACAAGACTTCATCAATAACCAGAATTAGCCAATACAATTCTGTAGGCAAACAGAATTATGAAACGGTTTTCCCATGAAGTAAAAGTGCAATCCTGAGCTCACAGGCACACCAACTCAACATACCTGGGAGAGAATGCCACTGCTGGTCCCCAGCAAGCCCATGAAGGGGACCTAAGAGCCAAGGTCCCCTCCCTGAAGACTGGCACCCAAAAGGAGCTGCCATCTGAACAGGAATAAACTGCATCAGTGGAGTGAAAAGGAGAACTCCAGGAAGATGACCCGAGCGCAGGATTAATGCTGCTTCCAGGGAGCTGAGCAGAAGGAAAGCCATCCAGCCACATGCAGGAAGAGGCCTGCAACTGGGAAGGGCATGCTGTAGGTAAAACCAAGGGTCTGCGAGGTTACTGGGAGCACACTTGGAGAATCCTTTAAACATCTCTGTGTTCCTGTGCAGGCAGGAAAGGGCCTGCTTGCTAAGCGTCACGTCTCGAGCACCAGCAGAGCCAGCACATGGGGGCTCAGAGTGTGGAGCTGAAGGACAGGAAAGGCAAGGGGACTCATTATCCCACCCCACTCTCCCTCTGTTCTAGGACACTGACTGCGAGAAACAAAAGTTTGAGATCCATCAGCCAAAACTGGGTCTGTCCCCTCAAGCTAGATAGGGAATATACTTAATTCTCCAGTACATTCAAGCAACTGGATGATGAGCTCTACAAAGCTTTCTAGAGTAAAGAACAAAAATTTCCAAAAAATTTTAGTAAAAATAACACTTGTGGGACTTCCCTGGCAGTCCAGTGGTTGGGACTTTGCCTTCCAATGCAGGGGGTACAGGTTCGATCCCTGGTAGGGGAGCTGGGATCCCACATGCCTAGCTGCCAAAAACCCAAAACATAAAACAGAAGCAATATTGTAACAAATTCAATAAAGACTTTAAAAATGGTCCATGTCAAAAAAAATCTCAAAAAACAAAAACATTTGTGGTCGGTATCTGATAAACTAGTCCTATTTTATTTGTGGCTCAACTTTGTTTTTCTTGATCATATTATTAAATACTAACTCTTGATAAGGGTGCATGGATTTGGATCAAGTAGGCCTTTGGACAGTTGTATTTTTGATTTTTTTTCCTTGAGCCACTGAAGTTATAATAATAGAAAAATACAGATTAGCATTTTTACACCCCATTTTCTTTTTCTCTACAATTACTACAAGCTACCAATAAATGAAGCCAATAAGAGCAAAAAGAAGTTAAGGCTTCTGAAGAATGGCTTAAAAGAAAAAAAAAGAGCACACAAGTAACGCTGCCGGTGCTGAGCAGGGGCTGCACACGCACCCACTCACTCACTCAATTCCCTGGAGCCGTGAGTCTGCTGAACGCTGACCACCTGTGTCTTGTCCTCAGAGGCGCAACTAGCCTGGAACTGCAACACCTCCTCGCAAGTGCCCTCACCATTTCTGACTTTGCTTTCCAACATCATCTACAATCAACAAACGAGGTATGTATATACACGGAATTACCCGCTGAAATGATTTCCAAACGTTACATTACTTAGATAAGACAGTCAAGTAAAAAAAAAGTAAAGAAAAAAAAGAAAAGGAAAGGAAAGGAAGCAGAGTGTCTCTCACCTCTGAGAGAGAGCACCACCTTTCTCAAGTGTGCAGCGGGCACCCCCACACGCGTGCAAGTGTCCACTCACTGTTTCTCTCAGCACAAGCGGCACTTAGTTACTCAAAGTCTTGACTTAATACATGGACCAAAATAAAGCAGTTTGGGATTTGCTGAAAGAGGGCTTGAAGCAACTGATGCCTGCACTCCTCCAACCCTGGATAGACAGGCCACAGAATGATGACCAAGAAAAATGACAAGGTAATCAAATCATAAGGACCATAAGAATTTATCTTTCTTTTAATTTCACTCCTCAGATGGGTCACAACAAAAGAGGTTTAATGAAAATCCTGTCGAAAGTGTTTTCACTGTTCATTTTCTAGCTGGGCTGATTCCTGGGTACAAACTGCATGGCTGCAAGGTGACAAGTGAGTGTCATCTGAGGATTCAAAACCATGAAGAAACACTGAGGAAAATTCTTTGCAGGTGCTAAAACAAATGCTGTCATTTCCTTCCTCTGACCCTCACCCCTGTATGCCCCAACAACTTGAGGCCATTTTTCCAGTTTTAACAAAGTTAGCCTTTACAACATGCATCAAATAGCTGGGCAAGCCACCTGACTCCATGACTCCACCTGAGGACACCACTGTGTGAGGAGAGGCACTCAAAGGTTGGCAACATGCCCACCACAGCAAAGAACTCAGCAACAACCCAATGCTCCATGGTCGGGGACTACTACAGTCACTACCGTAAGCTATATGGTGGAAGGCTTCCTAACAATTTTGGCAGAGATTTTAAATATTTGTTATAATTACATATTACTTCCATTTTATCTGCTTATAATTTCAAAATTTTTAACAATGAGCATGAAGAACCATGTCTTTTTTTGAAAGGTCCCTTTATGTTTCCAAGAATGCAGGCACACTGAGCCATCAGTCTGGCCTTATAAGCTGCTTTCCAAAACTAAGAATACTCTGAAGCAGGTGGTGCTCCTTCCTCTCCCCGTGCTGCCAATCCCATCTCCCCGGGTATTTCAGACCCTGCTCTGCTCCTGCCCTGCTGGGTGATGTCTCAGTCTCCCAATGGGTCTTCTTGCAGAACTGTTCCTTCCTCAATTCTGCATAGTAGCAAAACCAATCTTCTTAAGAATATGAGTGGTAGAACCCACATGATTCTCTCTTCCCAAATACTCTTAAAAGAGAATAAAGAATGCAAAAGGAATAAACCCATAAGGACCAAGAGAATGGGGTAGGAGACACAGACACAGTAGAGAAGAGATGTCCCAAAATTCTAAGAAAATGGAGAGTGAAGGAAGATGAAACCCAACAGACTGCTCTGAAGAGTAAGCCAATTTATTTAATCCTGAGAACCCTGCGGAAAGATACCAGTGTTGCAAGGTGGGTGGAGGCTCGGGCTGAACACAGGGAGATTGGAGGAACTGGATATATGGAGCAGTGAGAGCCCCACAGTTCCTCCCCACATACCACCATGGCGGGTGGTGGGAGATGCCCAGCAACTTCAAAAACACGCTCCCAGTTATTCCGGCATTTAGATGATGGGTCTGTTGCCAGAATTCATGCAGGGTTGCATATCAATTGTTGCAACTAAACTAGGACTGGTGAGTAGTAAATATTGGCAGTTTCTTGACACATTCATCTTTTTAAAAAAATAATTAATTAATTTGGGGCTGTGTTGAGTCTTCACTGCTGCGTGCGGGGCCTCTCTAGCTGCGGCGAGCGGGGGCCGCTCCTTGCTGCGGTGTGCGGGCTTCCCATTGCGGTGGCTTCTCCCGTTGCAAAGCACAGGCTCTAGGCGCACGGGCTTCAGCAGCTGCAGCATGCAGGCTCAGTAGTTGTGGCTCACAGGCTCCAGAGCACAGGCTCAGTAGTTGTGGCATGCAGGCTCACTTGCTCTGCAGCATGTGGGATCTTCCCGGACCAGGGCTCGAACCCATGTCCCCTGCATTGGCAGGCAGATTCTTAACCACTGTGCCACCAAGGAAGCCCTAACACATTCATCATTTACAGTAGTTATTCCTGAATGTCACAGTCTATAGGTTATTTTCCCTTACTCCTCTGGGTTTACTTCATTGATAAGCACATAAGCCTGAAGTTCAATCTGTCCACAAATGAAATCTGAACACCTAGAGAGGGATGCGTTCAAGGCTGACAGTAGAGGGGAAATGAAAGTCTAAACAGTAGGACCCCCAGTCCTCTTCTCCCAAATGGCTCTCAGAACACTGGTCCCCCACTTCTCATTCCAAGTAGGAGGCTGGAAGCATCTTTTCTGTATCAACTAAATAGCCCCACAGATATCTACAGTCCTCCAACAAAAAACATCACCCAAAAGTTGATCACTACAGCAAGGATACTAGTTTAAAAAAATCTTGCCTATAGAGCTTCTAGTTAGTTTTTCAATGCTTCAGCCTTAAATGACAATTGACAGCCAAGGACCATCAGGCAGTTGAATGAGGGTTCCAATGGGAAAGATGGAGACAAAACAAGGAAACAAAAAGCTTGGTGGAAATAGAAACAATGCAGTGACTAGAAGAAAACCTCAACAACAAAAAAACCAAAAATTATAAGGTATTCAAAGAGAAGGTACTGTATCTGTGCAACAAAAATGGAATACTATAAAAAAGATAATCAGAAAACAAAAAAGCTCTTGAAATTAAACATAAGATAGCAAAACAAAAAGAGTAGAGATTGAAGATAAAGTTGAAGAATATTCCAGAAAATAGAAAAACAAAACAAAACAAAAAAAACAACAGGAGAGAAGAGTATTCATTCTAGAAAGAGAAAGCACATGGGGAAGAAAACACAAAACATGGGTCCAAAATTACTCAGGTGCCTGGATTGAACCCTAAGTGCCCAGAACAAAGAGTACAAATTGGGAACACTACAGATAAAACTATTAAAAACTTGCATAGAGGAGAAAAAAGGCCATATACAAATAATTCAGAAACTGGAGTGGCACTAAACACAGACAAAACTAAAGAACAATACCTTCAAAAGTGGGAGGAGTGAAAATTATTCTCCACACAGAATTCTCTTCCCAACCAAACTATCCATCAAGTAAAAGGGGAGAACAAATAGCTTCAGATATTGAAGGACTCAAATTCTACCTTGCATTCATTCTTTCCCAGGAAGCTATTAGAGGATGTGCCCATCTGGAATGAGGGGTTAAATCTGGAAAGATGACATAGGATCCCAGAAACAAGGAGTACAACACAGAAGGAAGAAAAGAGAGACCCAGAATGACAGTGCAAGGAAATCCTACAAGAAGAGTACTATGGACTGCATGTTTGTGTCTCCCCAAATTCATGTGTTGAAACTCTAATCCCCAATGTGGCACTATTAGGAGGTGGGGCCTTTGGGAGGTGACTGAGTTTAGATAAGGCCGTGAGTGTGGGGCCCCCATGATGAGATCCGGGCCCTTATAAGGGGATGAAGCACCAGAGCACTGTCTCCCCACTATGAGGACACAGCAGGAAAGCAACCATCTGTAAACCAGGCAGAGTCCTACCCGAACCCAACCATGCTGACACTTTGATCTTGGACTTCCAGCCTCCTGAGTGTTTAAGCCACTCAGTCTACAGTATTTTTGTTCTAGCAGCTGGAACAGACTACGACAAAGAGCTTTGCAGCAGGGAACCAGTGCACACGGTAAAAGGCACAGATGTTCACTGCTTGCATCTCCAGAATCCAGATCAGTGCCTGACACACGCTGCAAGATACTCAACAAAGAGCTGATGAATTAATGATTAACAGCAGTCTTAATGCATATGAAGTATCAAGAAACTGGAAGATCTCAGTGCAGAAGAACACAGCTGATGTGGATAGATACAATACAATATACTTGTGTTCCTGTGACCAGGATACATGTTAAAATGTAAAAATCAGCAGCACATTTTGAAAAAGAATACACACCCTTCCACCAAAGGATATAGCTGTCATTTGTTTTTTACTCCCCAGAACACCAGTATATAAGTGTACATTTTATTCTTAGCTATCAAAACCCTGCACGAGGGGAGCGAGGTCCATCGGGAGTCCTCTATGAAAGCAGGTCTTCCGTGCATGACTGATTATTTCTTACAGACTCGATAGGACAACATGTCCCCAAACATTTTCAGGAATACATTTCTCAAAACATTTTAGAAGCTGTCTGTGGTCATTACTTTCATAGTGACTGAAGTCTAGGTAAGCTTTATCTGAAATACAGAGTGTGTGTGCTAAAGGCATAAATACAGAGAAAAATATTGACTGGCAGGCTTCTGAAAGGCTTAAAATCCCCTAGAACCACTGTAGACTGAAAATTTTAAGCTACAGTAAAGTTGCTGTAGGCACCTTCTGGCTGAAGTCTGGCTGAAAGGAATGTTGTGGTACATTCTTTTTCTCTTTTTATGAAGAAGAAATCTGTTGCAAGACAAAAGTGTGTGTGCGTGTGTGTGCAGCATGTGTGTGTGTTTGGGGGAGGCAGCACTTATTTTATTAAAAATAAGGCCAACTCTATGCCCAGATTAGCTGGTGCCCCCCCCATGTCACCCCAAAAGATTTAGTCTACTAATATTGCTATAAAATAAATGTTTTAGACAAGCAAGCCACTCACTTGGCAGACTAGATGGAGTACATACCTGCAATGATCTTTAGAAAAATCTAAATAAATGCCAGTGAAATAGCTCCCTTTCTAAAAGGGCAAATAAGGGTATAAGTACTTCACAGATGATTAGATAGAATGTAACAGGTGAGGACATGCACTTCCACATAAGGATATTAATGGTAATACTCAGACCCTGCCCGAATCGGCTTCCAGTGGCACCTTTTGGTCCTTTAGCACATTTAGCAATCTCCCTGAACTTCTATACAAAGTCTTATTACAAATGACTTTGGTGTAGAGGTAAGGAACCATTTTCTTTTCACCCTCAATGTGGTGCAACAGGAGAGGAAGAGGAAAAATTCAGATTTCAGGGAAACTTTTTTGGAGAAGAGAAATACATGTTACAAATCAACTTCAAAATTAAGAACAGGAATATAAAGTATAATTCAAAGTAAAAATTTCAATGAGATATTAAGGCTAGGTTAGGGAAGAACGATCCAGAAATCATCTGTGATCCTGAAAAGGAGCCGGGCGGCTGGAGGGAAGTACTGGAGAAGCAACCCAGTGCTTAGACTCTGCCCTCTCCCAACCCCACCTGCCCAGACCTCCAGGGCCAGCCCCCGGCTGAGTGCACAGCGCCCCACCTACTGTCATCTACCCCCTTAGCACTTTTATCCCAGGTCACACTATCCACAGTTCACATGAAGCCATCTTAGTACTCTCGGGTCTCATTTTTGCCTTTGTAGTATTTCTGGCATTTGCATTTGATTTTGGAATCCCTGGCAAAGTTCTCAAGTTATCTTTGTTTTCACCTTGACTAGTTTCTCTGCTGTTATTTGGGTCTTTCCTACCTTTTGTTTTTCTTTGAAGGTGCCTGGTTGCATTTAAGAAGGCATGCTGTGGGTGGGATGAAATTGAACCATTTCGCTCTTAGGCACTTGAATGAGAAATAGTTGGATCGTTAAGCTGAACATCTATACCTTCTATCCATTGTCCCTCTTTCCCTCATGTTATAGCTAATTCCACTGCTTACTACAATATTCCCCATTAAGCAGTCTCTAAGAGGAATAATCATATGACTAAGGGAAGTGTTTAGCAATTTTCTAGTAACAGAAATGAAACTATTATTTATCTGGAAGAAAGTTTAGAATATAACAATTTAAAGAATAAAGGTTAAGAAATAAGGCTACATAGAGACATTTACTGCTTTTATACTACCAATAAGTTATAAGACTTGGACAAGTCATTTGAATTTGTTGGGTTTCAAGTTTTCTCATTTATAAAATGACGGTATAGAGGTTCCTTCAAGGTGAAGAATTCTAAGATCTTATGTGCTAATTTTAGAACCAGTCTCATATAATTCTAAAGTCATGTCCTGATGTTCTTCAACCCATCCATCCTGATATGGTTGAAGGTGTAACATCAGAATGTTACAGGATTCTACGTTCACCGAATCAAACTGTATTAAACGGTTAAAAACACATCCCAATGAACTGTTTCCATCCCATAAAAACAAACCTCCAATTCTGCTACAAATGAAAATAGTTAAGAATATGAGATTCATAACAGTTCATTTTAGTAACTCTAGGGGTAGCAAATAAGTAATTTTTTGGTAATAAAGAACATGTATTTTGAATAGTACCAAATTTAGAACAAGGACTTTGTTATTAAAAAGTACTTCAATAATCTATTACTTGGCACAGTCTTTGGAAGAATATTATAAAATGGAAAGTTAAAAAGTACTGCAGAAGACAAATCAATGCACATAGGTTATTTAATAATCACAAGGAATACCTTATTTAAAACACACTAAAGAAGCCTTTTTAAGATGCATGGAATACCACTGATGGTTTAAAGTTAATTTCCAGTGTCCATAAAACAGTGCTTAATCTTTGTTCTAAAAAGTACCCCCATAGGGCTTCCCTGGTGGCGCAGTGGTTGAGAGTCCGCCTGCCGATGCAGGGGACACGGGTTCGTGCCCCGGTCCGGGAAGATCCCACGTGCCGCGGAGCGGCTGGGCCCATGAGCCATGGCCGCTGAGCCTGCGCGTCTGGAGCCTGTGCTCCGCGACGGGAGAGGCCACAACAGTGAGAGGCCCGCGTACCGCAAAAAAAAAAAAAAAAAAGTACCCCCATAATCTGGGATTCCAGCAAAGCCATCTCCCTTACTGTGAGGTGTTTCAGGACTCTGAGTCAGTCTACAGTAAATCTGAAAGGGGCTAATAAATATCAAGGTCACGCGATTCCCAGGAACTTCTAGCCAGCTGGGAATAACCATTAACTACCCATGCCTAATCTTCAGTTAACAAATACCTCTAGGGTCTTCATTAGCAAATGTCCTTCTTCTCCTCTGCAATGAAGGCCAACATTCTCATAAAGTTAAGGCTCTTCCCATTAACTGTTTACATTAATGTCATCATAAAGTACATACTTCAGCCATATCAACAGACTATCACTGCTCCAGATGGACAGCTATTTCTAATCCTGATTTATACAGTGTTTTAATTCACTGCAGAGAATTTGTTTTCTTACCCTTTTGTTCTGAGAATTGATTCAAAGAAAATATGGGTTGTCTAAATGTCAGGAGACCATAACTGGTGGTAGTTTCAAAATAACCATATTCACAAGTTTTAAATATTTAAATTAACAATGTCATACACCTGCAGGTAGGGTTTCCAGAAAATTTATTGTCTGAAGCAGGATCTTCTGAGATGAAAGAGGAAATCCGTTAATAATTAGGCCAAGATCACTGGTATAAACTGGGCCTGTCCCCAGCTCTCAAGACATATGGTTACCCTACATGTCCCTATTAGGTCTCCTCTAATTAGTTTTGTGTAGGCTTTGCCAATTTTCATCCAATTAAGTTCAAGTATTAGGTGCTTAGTATTTTTTTTTTCTTTTTTTGGCGGTACGCGGGCCTCTCACTGTTGGGGCCTCTCCCGTTGTGGAGCACAGGCTCCGGACGCGCAGGCTCAGCGGCCATGGCTCATGGGCCCAGCCTCTCCGCGGCATGTGGGATCTTCCCGGACCAGGGCACGAACCCGTGTCCCCTGCATCGGCAGGCGGACTCTCAACCACTGCGCCACCAGGGAAGCCCAGGTGCTTAGTATTTTAAAGACTCTATTCAAGAAAGTAAGTTTTTCATGGGAATTAAGCTGGGTCTCTAATGGTAAAAAACGAGAACTATGTGTGTATGTGTGTGGGTGTGTCTTGAATGGTTACTGTCAAATTCTGAAATCCAAATACCTTTTAAAGAAGCCTGACACACTTCAAAGTAGTTGAGAATTAACCTTGGCAAAGTAAACAAAAACTGTTGGTAGTAATTTAAGACTTCTGCTGATACATAAGACAATATAAGTGATCAAGACCTGAAATCAATAGAGTTTGCAAGTGAACATTCCATGGTCTGAATAGTCAGCAGGGACAGTGGACAGGAGAGAGGGCCCTTATCTGCAGTCAGAACACTGTATCTAAACTTCCAGCTCAGGTCTTTACTCAGGTCTGACCTAGTGGGAGTCACTTAAAGCTTTTCAAGCATCACCTTTTTTTCCCCATAAAGCAGCAAACTTGGCAGGATTATGCAGAATGAATGTATGCAGAACTATCTTTAAATGACCAAAGTCTTACGCAAATGCAGCACCAAATACGTAAACTAAACATTCACATTAAGGCACTGTACCAGGCAAGGAAAACTTCATAAGGCCACATACAAAGAAAGGATAAGTGTGCGCGTACACATACACATACACACACATGCGCACACATGTATACGAGACAGAGCATGGCACTGGGCAGACTGACACGGGACATAAACGAAGGGCTCTCTCTAAAACTCGACTCACAGCTGGCACTTGGGTCTAGTCCCCACTGGCCTCTGCTGACACATCACTCACAAGGCTGTTCACTAACTCCAGTCAACATGTGACACACCAGCTCTCTCGACCAAAAGTCTGTATGATAAACTGAGTTAACTAAGCTGTGATCTAGGGGATCACCAAAAAACAAACCAAAACAAAAGTAAAACTAAAGACACACAGGGGCAACGTGAGAGAAGTGCACCAGGTTGGGGAGTCAGGAGAGCAGGACAAACAGAATACAGCCCAGTGAGGTCCGATTTTTAAAGAGAAGCTAGAAATCTGGCTATTTTGTGTAGAGCCTCCTAACTTTTAAAAGTCAGTAACCAGAGCTCTACACACCACCAGTTTCCCATCAAGCTTCTTAGATAGCCAAATCCACCAGAGGGCAGACAGCAGAAGCAAGAAGAACTACAATCCTGCAGCCTGTGGAATGATAACCACATTCACAGATAGATTAAATGAAAAGGCAGAGGACTATGTACCAGATGAAGGAACAAGATAAAACCCCAGAAAAACAACTAAATGAAGTGGAGATAGGCAACCTTCCAGAAAAAGAATTCAGAATAATGATAGTGAAGATGATCCAGGACCTCGGAAAAAGAATGGAGGCAAAGATCCATAAGATGCAAGAAGTGTTTAACAAAGACCTAGAAGAATTAAAGAACAAACGAACAGAGATGAACAATATAATAACTGAAATGAAACTACACCAGAAGGAATCAATAGCAGAATAACTGAGGCAGAAGAACGGATAAGTGACCTGGAAGACAGAATGGTGGAATTCACTGCTGTGCTGCAGAACAGACTAAAGAAAAAAGAATGAAAAGAAATGAAGACAGCCTAAGAGACCTCTGGGACAACATTAAATGCAACAACATTCGCGTTATAGGGGTGCCAGAAGGAGAAGAGAGAAAGGACCAGAGAAAATACTTGAAGAGTTTATAGTCGAAAATTTCCCTAACATGGCAAAGGAAATAGCCACCCAAGTCCAGGAAGCGCAGCGAGTCCCATACAGGATAAACCCAAGGAGAAACACGCCAAGACACATGGTAATCAAATTGGCAAAAATTAAAGACAAAGAAAAATTATTGAAAGCAGCAAGGGAAAAACGACAAATAACATACAAGGGAACTCCCATAACGTTAACAGCTGATTTCTCAGCAGAAACTCTACAAGCCAGAAGGGAGTGGCACGATATACTTAAAGTGATGAAAGGGAAGAACCTACAACCAAGATTACTCTACCCGGCAAGGATCTCATTCAGATTTGATGGAGAAATCAAAAGTTTTACAGACAAGCAAAAGCTAAGAAAATTCAGCACCACCAAACCAGCTCTACTACAAATGCTAAAGGAACTTATCTAAGTGGGAAACACAAAAGGACCTACAAAAACAAACCCAAAACAATTCAGAAAATGTTAATAGGAACACAGATATTGATAATTACCTTAAACATGAATGGATTAAATGTTCCAAACAATAGACACAGGCTTGCTAAATGGATACAAAAACAAGACCCATATACATGCTGTCTACAAGAGACCCACACCAGACCTGGGGACACACACAGACTGAAAGTGAGGGGATGGAAGAAGATATTCCATGCAAACGGAAATCAAAAGACACCTGGAGTAGCAATACTCATATCAGATAAAATAGACTTTAAAATGAAGAATGTTACAAGAGACAAGGAAGGACACTACATAATGATCAAGGGATCAATCCAAGAAGAAGATATAACAATTGTAAATATTTATGCACCCAACATAGGAGCACCTCAATACATAAGGCAACTGCTAACACCTATAAAAGAGGAAACTGACAGTAACACAATAATAGTGGGGGACTTTTAACACCTCACTTACACCAATGGACAGATCATCCAAAATGAAAATAAATAAGGAAACAGAAGCTTTAAATGACACAATAGACCAGATAGATTTCATTGATATTTGTAGGACATTCCATCCAAAAACAGCAGATTACACTTTCTTCTCAAGTGCGCAAGGAACATTCTCCAGGATAGATCACATCTTGGGTCACAAATTACCTCAGTAAATTTAAGAAAACTGAAATCATATCAAGCATCTTTTCTGACCACAACACTATGAGATTAGAAATGAATTACAGGGAAAAAACCATAAAAAACACAAACACATAGAGGCTAAACAATACGTCACTAAATAACCAAGAGATCACTGAAGAAATCAAAGAGGAAATCAAAACATACCTAGAGACAAATGACAATGAAAACACGACGATCCAAAACCTATGGGATGCAGCAAAAGCAGTTCTAAGAGGGAAGTTTATAGCTATACAAGCTTACCTCAAGAAACAAGAAAAATCTCAAATAATCTAACCTTACACCTGAAGTAACTAGAGAAAAAAGAACAAACAAAACCCAAAGTTAGCACAAGGAAAGAAATCATAAAGATCAGAGGAGAAATAAATGAAATAGAAACAAAGAAAACAATAGCAAAGATCAATAAAACTAAAAGTTGGTTCTTTGAGAAGATAAACAAGATTGATAAACCATTAGCCAGACTCATCAAGAAAAAGAGGGAGAGGACTCAAATCAATAAAATTAGAAATGAAAAAGAAGTTACAACAGACACCACAGAAATACAAAGCATCCTAAGAGACTACTACAGGCAACTCTATGCTAATAAAATGGACTACCTGGAAGAAATGGACAAATTCTTAGAAAGGTATAACCTTCCAAGACTGAACCAGGAAGAAATAGAAAATATGAACAGACCAATCACAAGTAACGAAATTGAAACTGTGATTAAAAATCTTCCAACAAACAAAAGTCCAGGACCAGATGGCTTCACAGGTGAATTCTACCAAACATTTAGAGAAGAGCTAACACCCATCCTTCTCAAACTCTTCCAAAAAATTGCAGAGGAAGGAACACTCCCAAACTCATTATATGAGGCCACCATCACCCTGATACCAAAACCAGACAAAGATACTACAAAAAAAGAAAATTACAGACCAATATCACTGATGAATATAGATGCAAAAACCCTCAACAAAATACTAGCAAACAGAATCCAACAAAACATTAAAAGGACCATACACCACGACCAAGTGGGATTTATCCCAGGGATGCAAAGATTCTTCAATATACGCAAATCAATCAATGTGATACACCATTTTAACAAATTGAAGAAAACCATATGATCATCTCAATGGATGCAGAAAAAGCTTTTGACAAAATTCAACACCCATTTATGATAAAAACTCTCCAGAAAGTGGGCATAGACAGAACCTACCTCAACATAATAAAGGCCATATACAACAAACCCACAGCAAACATCATTCTCAATGGTGAGAAACTGAAAGCATTTCCTCTAACATCAGGAACGAAACAAGGATGTCCACTCTCACCCCTATTATTCAACATAGTTTTGGAAGTCCTAGCCATGGCAATCAGAGAAGAAATAAAAGGAATACAAACTGGAAAAGAAGAAGTAAAACTGTCACTGTTTGCAGATGACATGATACTATACATAGAGAATCCTAAAAATGCCATCAGAAAACTACTAGAGCTAATCAATGAATTTGGTAAAGTTGCAGGACACAAAACTAATGCACAGAAATCTCTTGCATTTCTATACACTAATGATGAAAAATCTTAAAGAGAAACTATGGAAACACTCCCATTTACCACTGCAACAAAAAGAATAAAATACCTAGGAATAAACCTACCTAGGGAGACAAAAGACCTGTACGCAGAAAACTGTAAGACACTGATGAAAGAAATTAAAGATGATACCAACAGATGGAGAGATATACAGTGTTCTTGTATTGGAAGAATCAATATTGTAAAAATGACTAGACTACCCAAAGCAATCTACAGATTCAATGCAATCCCTATCAAATTACCAATGGCATTTTTTACGGAACTAGATCAAATCATCTTAAAATTTGTATGGAGACACAAAAGACCCCAAATAGCCAAAGCAGTCTTGAAGGAAAAAAACAGAGCTGGAGGAATCAGACTCCCCGACTTCAGGCTATACTACAAAGCTACAGTAATCAAGACAATATGGTACTAGCACAAAAACAGAAACATAGATCAGTGGAACAAGACTGAAAGCCCAGAGATAAACCCATGCACCTATGGTCAACTAATCTATGACAAAGGAGGCAAAGACATACAATGGAGAAAAGACAGTCTCTTCAATAAGTGGTGCTGGAAAAACTGGACAGCTACATGTAAAAGAATGAAACTAGAACACTCCTTAACACCATACACAAAAATAAACTCAAAATGGATTTGAGACCTAAATGTAAGACCGGACACTATAAAACTCTTAGAGGAAAACATAGGAAGAACACTCTTTGACATAAATCACAGCAAGATCTTTTTTGATCCACCTCCTAGAGTAATGGAAATAAAAACAAAAATAAACAAATGGGACCTGATGAAACTTCAAAGCTTTTACACAGCAAAGGAAATCATAAACAAGACAAAAAGACAACCTCAGAATAGGAGAAAATATTTGCAAATGAATCAACGGACAAAGGATTAATCTCCAAAATATATAAACAGCTCATGCAGCTCAATATTAAAGAAACAAAAACCCAATCCAAAAATGGGCAGAAGACCTAAACAGACATTTATCCAAAGAAGACATACAGATGGCCAAGACGCACATGAAAAGCTGCTCAACATCACTAATTATTAGAGAAATGCAAATCAAAACTACAATGAGGTATCACATCACACCAGTTAGAATGGGCATCATCAGAAAATCTACAAACAACAAATGCTGGAGAGGGTGTGGAGAAAAGGGAACCCTCTTGCAATGTTGGTGGGAATGTAAATTGATACAGCCACTATGGAGAACAGTATGGAGGTTCCTTAAAAAACTAAAAATAGAATTACCATATGATCCAGCAATCCCACTACTGGGCATATACCCAGAGAACACCATAATTCAAAAAGACACATGCACCCTAATGTTCATTGCAGCACTATTTACAATAGCCAGGTCATGGAAGTAACCTAAATGCCCATCGACAGACAAATGGATAAAGAAGTTGTGGTACATATATACAATGGAATATTACTCAGCCATAAAAAGGAACGAAATTGAGTCATTTGTTGAGACGCGGATGGATCTAGAGACTGTCATACAGAGTGAAGTAAGTCAGAAAGAGTAAAACAAATATCGTATATTAACTCATGTATGTGGAACCTAGAAAAATGGTACAGCAGGGCAGAAGCTGAGACACAGATGTAGAGAACAAACGTATGGACACCAAGGGGGGAAAGCCGTGGTGGGGTGGGGATGGTGGTGTGCTGAATTGGGCTATTGGGATTGACATGTATACAATGATCTGTATAAAACTGATGACTAATAAGAACCTGCAGTATATTAAAAAGAAAAAAAAGTCAGCAACCAGTTTAAACTAGAAAAAGACAGAGAGAGAAACACAAAATAAGTCTGTGGGTCAAATATGGCCTACAAGTTCATTTCCTTCTAGGATTTTTTAAAAATCTCTTCCTGATTTGTTATGGAATCTCACTCTATCTAAAGACATTTTGTATCATTTTAACTTACCATATTTATCAAGTAATATCTTCCCGAAACCCCCCTAAAGATTCAAGCAGCCTTTAAATGATGAAAGCCTAATCAGTGACGGGAGTTGCTGTCACAAGACAAGGCCACCAGGAGAAGGCAGCAAGCAAACTGGGGGTGGGGAGAAGAGCACAGCTCAACTACCCTGCACTCAAGTCTCATAAAGCACAGCTACCACTTTAGAACCCAGTGGTGTGTATCACAGCTTTGTTTCACACATTAAAGTCAGTATTTCAGCCAGGTACACAGCGCTGAGGAATCTACAGTGGGGCTGGGGGATAAACAGCGGGTTTGGGATGTTCAGGCTTAATGAACTCTGTGGGGTTAAGGCAACCTGTGTAAATCTGAGAAGGGATTCTCACTACACAACAATCACACAAAGCTTTGAGTTCTTGAAGTTTTCTTTCACAAAAGATCATAAGAAAACTTTTCTGGAGAGAAGAATGAGAAGGAAATGGAGTGTTTCTGTGGGAGAGAGAAAGGCTATTAAAGCTTTAAATCCCACAGTGTCAAATTTCTAGAGAAGTGATACAAATAAACATTTTCAAAACACAGGCAACCAACAAAGGACCAAAAAGGCAATACAGGGCTTCCCTGGTGGCGCAGTGGTTGAGAGTCCGCCTGCCAATGCAGGGGACACGGGTTCGTGCCCCGGTCCGGGAAGATCCCACATGCCATGGAGCGGCTGGGCCCGTGAGCCATGGCCGCTGAGCCTGCGCCTCCGGGGCCTGTGCTCCGCAACGGGAGAGGCCACAGCAGTGAGAGGCCCGCGTACCACAAAAAAAAAAAAAAAAAAAAAAAAGGCAATACAATGGAGCAAACGTAAGTCTTTTCAAAAAACGGTGCTGGAACAGCTAGACATCCACATGCAAAAAAAAAATATCAACCTGGACACAGACTCTAAACTCTTCATAAAAATTAACTCCAAGTAGATCACAGACCTAAATGTAAAATACAAAACTATAAAACTTCTGGAAAATAATAAGAGAAAACCCAGATGACCTTGGGTATGGAGACATCTTTTTAGGTATAACACCAAAGGCACAATCCATGAAAGAGATAACTGATAAGCTGAACTACATTAAAATTTAAAACTTCTACTCTATGAAAGACAATGTCAAGAAAATGAGAAGATAAACCACAGAGAGGGAGAAAATATCTCTAAAAGACACATTTAATAAAGGTCTATTAAAACTCAACTATAAGAAAATGAACAACCTGATTTAAAAAAGGTCAAAGACCTTATATACCTCACCAAAGAAGAAATACAGGTGGCAAATAAGCACATGAAAAGGCATCCAACATCATATGACATTAGAGAAATGCAAATTAAAACAATGAGATACCACTACTCACATATTAAAATGTCCAAAATACAAAATACTGAAAACACCAATCACTGGTGAGGATGTAGAGTAATAGGAATTCTCGTTTGTTGCTGGTAGGAATGCAAAATGGTACAGACACTTTGGAAGACATTCTGGCAATTTCTTACAAAATTAAATACATTCTTACTGTAAGATCTAACAATTGCATTTCTTGGTATTTACCAAACTGAACTGAAAACTTGTGTCTACACAAAAACCTGCACATAAATGATTATAACAGTTTTATTCATAATTGCCAAAACTTGGAATCAGTAGGTGAATGGATAGACTGTGGTACATCCAGAAAATGGAATATTATTCAGAACTAAAAAGAAATGAGTGGGACTTCCCTGGTGGTCCAGTGGTTAAGAACCCACATCCCAATGCAGGGGACGTGGGTTTGATCCCTGGTGGGGGAACTAAGATCCCACATGCCACAGGGCAACTAAGCCCATGCACCACAACTACTGAGCCTGTGCGCCACAACTAGAGACCCGATGTGCTGGAGCCTGCACACTGCAACTAGAGTGAAGCCCTCATGATGCACTAAGACCTGAAACAGCCATACATACATAAATATTTTTTGAGAAAAAAAGAAATGAGCTATCAAGCCATGAAAAAACATGGAGGATCTTTAAATGTGTATTATTAAGTGAAAGAAGCCAACCTGAAAAAGCTACATACTATATATATAATCCCAACTATATCACATTCTGGGAAAGGCAAAACTATGGAGACAATAAAAAGATCAGTGGTTGCTAGGGGTAGGAGAGAAGGATGAACAGGTGAAGCACTGAGGATTTTAGGGCAGTGAAACTACTCTGAATGATACTACAATGGTAGATACATGACATTACGCACTTGTCAAAACCCAGGGCATGTTCCTAAGAGGGAACCCTAATGTGAACTATGGACTTTGGGTAATTACAATGTGTCAATGTAGGTTCATAGATTGTAATAAATGTACCACTTTGTGAGGGATGTTGATAGTGGGGGTGGTTTTGTATGGCGGGTTGGGTGGGGAGGGCTGGGGTATATGGGAACTCTGCACATTTTGCTCTGAAGCTGAAACTACAAAAAAACAGAGTTTATTAATTAAAAAAAAAACACACAGGCCACCCATTAGGAAAAAAATCCTCGAAATATTTATGTTAATTAGATTCTAGGAAAACAGTAAATCTTTTTCTCTGGCTTGTTATTTATAATCAAGTCTTTGATTCTTTCCTTCATTCATCCATCCATTCACTGCTCTAGGCAAAACAAAACCTTTAGATAAATATATAAAATACTCTAAACTTCAGATCCTTTGTGGAAAGAGGTAGGTGAAAATAAAATGCAAGTGATTAACTATACACACTGAGTACAATCTTTTGTTCTTGAAGACAGTAATTTAAACTAAAAAGACTTTACAGAAGAACTATTTTTTGAGTGAGAAGCCAAGCTTTTCTCCCTCTGACTCTCTCCACAAACGCACACATTCTTCACAACGCACAATCCCTTGAGGGAAAAACCTATTTTTATTCATAAGTCATTGCCCAATCAATACTTGATGAATAAATGAACAGGATTATTTCTCCCATTTTACAAATGAGGACAGAAAGATTGATCACTGAACAATAAGTGGCTCCAGACAATATTTAAGCATAACAAGGAAAGAGCAGGACCAGGCTCTTCAACAGAGGGGCTAACTCTTAGAAAAGAAAACCACACCTGCCTGCCTCCCCTCCCCCCACAGACCCCATACAGCCTGTGGAAGGCAGGCAGACCCCAGTCAAAGGCAAGACACTGGCACCCTGTTGACCTCCATTCCCTCCCCAACTCCCAACAGATATGGCAACAAGAGCTGAGAGGACAGGACTTTTAAAATATGGATAATCTGTGTCATTAGCAAAATGCCAGAGGAACTGAAAAGCATCCTTAAAAGAGGATCAGTTAGAATTCTCACAAATTACACTAACTATCCCTATTTGTTCCACTGAAGTCCCTTGAAGGCAGGCCTCAACTGTTATTTCTGTGCCCCAGCATGTCGCTGAGCGTGGCACATAACAGATTCCCTTAAGAAACATTTACCCAAAGGATAAAATGCTAATAACTGAGAGTTTCAGTGCACTAAGCAGAGCATAATCTGCTCAATGTCCCTAATTATCAGAGAAATGCAAATCAAAACTACAATGAGGTATCACCTCACACCAGTCAGATAAATGCTGGAGAGGGTGCGCAGAAAAGGGAATCCTCCTACACTGTTGGTGGGAATGTAAAATGGTGCAGCCACTATGTAGAATAGTATGGAGGTTCCTTAAAAAACTAAAAATAGAGTTACCATATGACCCAGCAATCCCACTCCTGAGCATATATCTGGGGAATACTCTAATTTGAAAAGATACATGCACCCTAATGTTCACAGCAGCACTATTTACAAGAGCCAGGACATGGAAGCAACCTAAATGTCCATCAACAGAGGAGCAGATAAAGATGTGGTGTGTGTGTATACACACACACACACACACACACACACACACACACACACAGTGGGGTATTACTCAGCCACCAAAAAGAATAAAATAATGCCATCTGGAGCAACATGGATGGACCTAGAGATTATCATACTAAGTGAAGTCCAAGAAAGACAAATATCATATAATATCACTTATATGTGCAATCTAAAATATGATACAAATGAACTTATTTACAAAACAGAAACAGACTCACAGACAGAAAACAAACTTATGGTTACCGAAGGGGAAAGTGGTGGCGGGGGATGGATAAATTAGGAGTTTGGGATTAACAGATACAAACTATTATATATAAAATAAACAACAAGGACCTGCTGTGTAAGCGCAGGAAACTACATTTAATATCTTGTAATAACCTATAATGGAAAATTAAGATGAGAAAGAATATATATACACATATATAAATAACTGAATCTCTTTGCTGTACACCAAAAACTAACACAACATTGTAAATCAACTATACTTCAATGAAATAAATTTTTTTTTTTTTTTTTGCGGTACGCAAGCCTCTCACTGCTGTGGCCTCTCCCGTTGCGGAGCACAGGCTCCGGACGCGCAGGCTCAGTGGCCATGGCCCACGGGCCCAGCCGCTCTGCGGCACGTGGGATCCTCCCGAACCGGGGCACGAACCCGCGTCCCCCGCATCGGCAGGCGGACGCTCAACCACTGCGCCACCAGGGAAGCCCTGAAATAAATTTTTAAAAAACAACAAAAAAAACCCCAGCATCATCCTACACTTCCAGAACAACCTACCTCCCTCATACAACCATCCAACAGAACCCTCTCTTAGTTACATGTGAGAACACAGGGCTTTTCCTTTGAAAAGTTCTTCAGAGACACGACTTTATAACAAAGGCTTATTTACCCGCAGTCCGTAATAGAAGGTAAGCATTAATAAGCGGCATCTCCGGGAGGCTCTGCGAAGCACTCAGCATGGGCTCACTCATGGAAGGCTATGACAGGTCCTGCTGCTCTGCACATCTCACACACCAGGGGCTGGAGCTGGCGATCGGCAGCTGCCGCGGGCTCCCAGGGCGGGGCGGCCCCTACTCTCAGGGAGCTCACCCTCCAGGGTCAGGACAGGCAGTTTACAAAGACCAGGTGAAACAGGAGACAGAGAAACAGAAAGCAGGGAGACCGGAGAGAGGGGAGCTTTGCAGACTCAGGAAGGGAAGGGGGAAATCTGAGCCAAGACCTGACAGAAGCAATTGGGGAGGGAAGTGCTCCAGAGGGCACCACGGGTCAGACTAGAGAAGATGCTATACTCCCAAGAACTGTCTGTCATCTCTTCTACGAATCCGCTCACCTACTCTGTGCCAGGAGCAGGCCTGAGGCTGGGCCCCCTGAGCACCATCGCCAAAGCGGCCATCCTCCTTCCAGCCCACACGTCCTACTACAGTCCCTCCAGGCCAGCTCATGGCGAGGCTCGTTCACGTGTGCAGTGGGGCCAATGATGAGCTGGGGTTAGATAATGGAGTGTGTGTGTGTGTGTTTCTGTGTAGGGAGAGAGAGAATTTTAACAGCATAATCAATATGAAAGGTTTAAAAACTGGAAATGACTTCCTCAAACTTTCTGAATAAGTGTATATATGTATAAACCGTGGAACCAAATTTTGGTCAGACACAGCGTAAGAAGTGGAGAAGCCCCTTTTTAATGTGTGCACAACACAAACATTCCTGGCACCGAGGAAGAAGATGTGGGGCCAGCACCAATCTCCCACACTGCGGGAATCGGAACCATCACCCTCTCGGCGATGGGGAGCACAGTGGGATCATTCTCACTGGTGAGCAGGTGGGGGCACTGAGTCTCAACAATGGGATGGGCGTGTTGGGAGAGGAAGGGCCACTCTAGGGACAGTGCCACTTGCACCCAGCACAGATCCTCACACCTCCCTCTCCACCCACTTCTTTCTTCCTCACAATTGCTTACAGGCAGCCACAACCGCCAGCCCTGGCCCAACACCAGAACCAAGTGGGATCCAAGGGCCAGCCCAGTTGTCTTAAAGTAGAAGTGCCTCAAAAGTATTGAGCAACTTTCCCTCAGTGCCCTCTGGATGGAGTGACTGAGTCTTCGGCAGAAAGCCATTACTAGTAATAGTAGTTAAGTAACCTTTAAATTAGAAATGTGAAAAGAAAACTGGTCCTAAAAATAAGAATGGGTAACTTCTATTTTATCACTAACATTTATTTACACATGGGCCTCGAGTACTCTAAACTGAAAGGAAACAGAATGAAAAAGTTCATTCCTGGTAAAATTATCTCCACTATATAAAAGGGCCTACCCTCCTGCTTCTTAGCCTGTTCACGCACCAACACATTTTACATGGGGACTTCAGCTGAGAAACAGTTAAGCAGGCTAGGTAACACTTTAAAGTATTTCAAAATGATATGTTTTAATGACTGCATTTTAAATGATAACTTCTACATTAATTTTCCTCTGAATTCTGCAGCCAATGCAACTCTCTAGCCATCAATTTTGCCCTCATGTCCCTGTTTCCTAATTAATATTCTGCACCTTTAAATACAACTAATAATCAAGCACTAGAAAAAGAATGGGAGAACTGCTTCTAAACACCAAATGCAGTAGTATTTAATCACACCCAGAACTTTCTGCTCCTACAATAGAACCACTGCACATACATGGTCTCCAAGTCCCTGCACACCCCACTTTCTAATCTTGCCTCTATTTCTAAATTACATCACAACCTCCGACAGCATGTGTGCATGTGTTTGGTTGAGGGAAAGGGGAGACAGTGAGAGCCATGAAGCGAGGGCTGGGAGGATAACCACTGGGGTCTTTAAAAGGTCAAAATTCAATTTAAGAGTATACTTCTGAAAAGAGGCCAAAAAAATACATCATCTACTTCTTTGCCCAAAGTTTTGAACAGATCCCACAATGTGTGTCTTATTAAAGACTGACTACAATGAAATAAAGGGGGATTTCATGAATGAAGTGTAGTCTTAACCAGCATTTCAAAAACCTGCACTGTAAGCCAGGTGATCCTTAAAATGCCATCTTGTAGAAATACTTAACTCACTTATGATTACTGACTATTTCTAAAACTTTTTTAATTATTATAAAGTAATATACATCCATTACAAAATACAGAAAACCACTTATCCTACTCCACTGACATTTGAAATATATTCGTTCTAATACACACATATGAATATCTTTATTCACGTATAAGGTAATGATACCGAGCAGCGGGAGCTCCTGGGCACCAAAGCCTTTCTGTGTCCCCCATTTCTTTAATTACAGGAAACAGGCTTCACTCAGCCTCCGAGCCTCCGTGACCTGCCCTGAGTTCCAACAGGCAGATTCAAGCAGTTGTTAATTAGGGAAGGGAGGGGATGTAAGACAAGTGAGAAACAGTCAAGAAAAGCAATAGTGCAACCTTGGGGCAAGGTCCTGGTTCCCCATCAAGGGATACACACAACAATATCTTTGAGCTGTTCTGCAGATACTGAAACCCCCACCAGATGGGAGAAGTTAACAGTTAACCATGGTATGCTGCCACAAGCATGCAGACCTCAGACGGTGGGAATCAGAAGGTCGATGATGCTGACTCCCACTTACCTCACCACCAGCCAATCAGAAGAATGTCCCTGAACTGATCACGCCCTCTTTGAACCATTACTATAAAACTCACTACCCCCTCCAAGGTGGGGGTGGGAGGCGGGGAGACACACAGTTTTGAGGGCATAAATAAGCCTGCTATGGCCCCCTTTGCCTGGCAAAGCAATAGAGCTATTCTTTCCTACTTCACCCAAAACTCTGTCTCCGAGATTTAATTTAGTGTCAGGTACAGAGGCCGAATTCGGCTTCAGTAACGAAACCAAATTATACTTGGTAAACTATACAGTGCGTATATAAGTACACCATACCTGTGTAAAAATTCTACTTTTGACCATCTTATTTTCCTGAAATAGTTAACAACACTGACTGCTAAAAAAAATCAAGCTACCAGGACTTTAACTAAAGAAAGAGATACTAAAATTATAAGCTACAAGAAGAGCAAAAATTTCATAGAAGTGAGAAAGCTTAAAGGCTAAAAGTAAAGGAATAAGTCATATGTCAACCAAAGGCTAGAAGTACAAATTTCTTTCATAAAAAAAACTTTGAGGCAGGGGCGGGGGGGGGGAGGGGGGAGTACCAAGAGAAGAGAATTTCATATAGATTTAGAATCAAATTCAAGTTACATATTATCTTGACCCAAGTTAGTCAACACAAATTATATATAAATATACAAGGTAGATGTATATGTAAAATAAGCATACTCTAATTAAACAATGTAATACCCATAAAACTCATAAATATGAGTTTTACTAGAAGAAATGAAAACCTCTTTCCTAGTCTCTTGGCCAGGCATTTTCTTGAGTCCCATTCTGATGTTAAGTCCAAGTGTCAGATGGTACTGTGTCATTGCAAAAAAAAGAAAAAAAAGGAGAGAGGAGAGTTTATTATACAAAACCCATGTTTCCAGGGAGAAACCAAGAAAACTCAGAGAAGTAAAAAGAAACATGAGCTCTATTCTTACTACCCAGCAATAACCAATGTTACTATCTTACAGTCCAACTAATATCAAAATAACTGAGAAAAGCCACAATACCAAAATGTTACCAAGTAGAATTACATGCTGAGATCCATGACTATGACTGTAAACTATAGAACAATTAGCCAATGTCAGCAGTAAAAGCCATAATTTAAATGTGAATACCCTGGTTTCTTTTCAAATGCATTAGTGTAAAGTGCTAAAATGTTACACTGAGTGTATGTGAGCGTAGCAATTCACAATGAACTACAGGCATATTCCTAGAATACAAAGGAGCAATGCATATTTAGTTTTAATTACTTTAGTCTTTATTTTACCTTACTCACAAGTACAATATATCTACGCAAATACTTAAGAATCACAGACTTTGCTTTATTTCTCCCCAAAGGTGGTGTTAATTCAATTTATTTTCCCTCAAATTATTGATAAATTTGACTGCAAGCCCATTAATTATATTTTCTTTAAACATCAGATTAAGCTTTGATAATAATAATAAAGCATTTCCATGCTCCCCAAATGCAAGTTTAATCACAAATGCATTCATTCCCAGTCTCACTGCTATGGTAGGGGTAAAGTTAAAAGCCACATAATATAAATTTAAAAGGAGACACCCTAAGGGAAACTTTCTCATCTGAACTGATTTGCTAGTTTCATACTATGTTTTGAGAATATTCCTAAGTCTTTATATTATACCCTACTATTACAGCCAGAATGTTTTTCCATGACAGAAAACTTAGGGTGAAGTATCTAAGGACACCCTAAATTATGGCATTTATATAAAGTTAAATTTTAAGTAGATCATACAATACAGCAAACATAAAACCAAAACTACAAATGAAACCGAGTCCCCCTAGAACCTAGTTCCCCTACCAAGTTTATGATTAACGTTTCTATCCGAAACTGTATTCCCTTTCCTGTCCCTCCCCTGTTCCCCTCAGGACTGAGGAGTATCAAAGAAAAGGGAGTACTGAGACCAAGCAGGACCCTGCCAAGCCCTCCCTGGTACAAAAGCCCCTCCATGTCCCCTGTTTCTTGTTTGTAGAAAAAAGTCTTTAGTCTCCTAAGGCCTTCCCTGAGTTACAGAGAGCAGACTCAATCAGTAACTACTTAGGAAAGTGAGAGACTGCAGAAAACAAAGGAAAAGCAGTCAAGCAAGAAAAGTAATGATAGCTTAAACAATAGTTAGTGATAACACAGAGTCCTCAAGGGATATACAGAACAATATGATGCAAATCTTTGAGTTGTTCTGCAGAAACTAAGACCCCCCACCCACCCAGGTGGACGATGGTGACTACACCTTACCACAAAAGCACATAGACCCCAGACTGGTTGGAACCAGAAGCTTCATAATTAAGATTCCCGAAACACCACCCTGTTACCTCACCACCAACCCATCAGAAGAAATTCATGTCCCCTGCACCTCCCACTCCAAATGCTGCCTTTAAAAGCCCTTCCCTGGGCTTCCCTGGTGGCGCAGTGGTTGAGAGTCCACCTGCTGATGTAGGGGACACGGGTTCGTGCCCCGGTCCGGGAAGATCCCACATGCCGTGGAGCAGCTGGGCCCGTGAGCCATGGCCGCTGAGCCTGCGCGTCCGGAGCCTGTGCTCTGCAGCGGGAGAGGCCACAACAATGAGAGGCCTGCATACCGCAAAAAAAAAGGAAAAAAGCCCTTCCCTGAAAGCCATCGGGGAGTTCAGGTCTTTTGAGTATGAGCTGCCTGTTCTCCTTGCTTGGCACCCTGCAAATAAATGCTGCACTTTTCTTCATCACAACCTGGTGTCAGTAGATTGGGTTTGCCACTCATGGACCCAAGTTTGGTTCAGTAACAGAACTACAATATACTGATGATGAGTTCCTAACAGGCAATGATTCTTGCCAATGGGAAATGCTTAATAGAAACCTACTTCCTATTTGGATTTCATATTAGGAGCTTTTTAATCTTTTAAAGTAAATTAAATGGCATTGTGCTATTGTATTTCTTAAACATCTGACCTTGGTACACTGCCATGATTTCAAAAAGTGATACCCAGATGCCTTACACTTGAAACTGAGAAACAAAAATCCAATCCCCCAAGGAGAGGAAATGCTGCTCTAGATTCACTACAGGATGTAACGATTTCTTTGGGTCATGTGACACAGACCTGAGGTCCAAGAATCTGTCCTCCCTTCCTCCGTGGTGAGACTGGGCCTGGCTCTGGCTGCCTGCCCCCCATTCAGTTAGCTGTGACCACACACGCCAAGTTCTCCCCAGTGAGCTGGGAGTGGAAGTGATTGCTCCCCTGCCAGCCGGTGTCTCCTCAAGGCCTGGCTCTGTCTCCCCAGGCTCTGATCACCTCCTATGGCTGTAGCCAGAGCACCATAACCACGCGGCTGAGGACGAGGCCATAGGCAATGCAGAGAAACAAAACTACATTTAGTCTAACTACATTTAGAAATTAACATCCATCTCCACTGCATTCCTCAGGTGGCTGGTATGGCGTTTAGCCCTCTTCTAAGTCACATATGTTATATATTTGCCTACTATACTAAACATGTGAGGCAATGAATAAATTACAATTTAAATGCAACTTTGAAGATGACACCTCACAAAAATTACAATAGCAACTATTTTCTGAGCAGCATTTTACATATTTCATATAATCTCATAACAGCCCTAGGGACTATTCCTATTTAATAGAAGAGGACAAAAAGAGCTTCGAGAAACTGGCTAAGTTGACAAGGAAACAGTGAGTAATGGCAGAGTCAAGATCTAAACCACTTATGTCTTTAACTAGAGCAGACGCCAGCAAACTGTGGCCCATGGGCTGAAATCCGAAATCGGCCTGCTGTCTGTGAAAAGTTCTGCTGGAACACAGCCATGCTCGTTTGTTTAGCTGTTGTCTATGGCTGCTTTTGTTGGGACACAGACGTTATGGCTCACAAAGCCTAAAATATTTACTGTCTGGCCCTTGACAGAAAAAGCCCACTGACCCCTCATCTAGAGCCACACACCATCACAGTGCCTCTGTTCACCGGACGCAAGTGAGGCACGTACAGACTGTGCCCAATGTGGTGTTCTCCCCACATGGCTCACCTTCCCATCTACAGCCCACGTCTTCTTGCTCTCTGTTCCTGGCCCTGAACCCACCTCTATTGACCAGTGCCAAGTTGCATCTCCCTCGCACAAGACACCCTGTTACATCCACGGAAGTCACACCTCTGGCTTCCTACCTTCTCAATGCTACATAGCTCCTTCAAAAAGGATTCAGGCTAAATTAAAAACCTGAAAGCAATAACACCAGAAGCAGAAAACACAATGCATCAAATTCTGCATAACTTATACTTTGTGGTATACATTTATTCTACTTTGGTTTTGTGCATAAAAGGCAGTTTCAAGACACAAAAAACTAACATAACACTCCCCGAAATAGAACCCTCAAAGACCACGAACAGCCGAGTTATGTTCATTTTATCCCTGTTTCTAACCAGCATTAGAGCTGCATGAGCAACTGGATATGAATGAGTCACAAAAGCTCTCAGAAGAATCATTCTGAACAAGGTACAAGAAAAAAGGCCTTCCCTTACAGAATTCATTTCACAACAAATGAAAATATTTGTTTTCCACAACAAATATTTTCTGAATACCCAATATATGCCAGGCACAGCTGTACAGGCACCCAATACTCTACAGCATGAAGTAAATATTTTTTAATTCCAAGTACTCATCATCTAGGTGACAATCTAGATTGAATAAGACAACATCCAATCACGATCTGTAGTCATTTCATGAGCCAGTTTACTTTTAAAATTTTATTTTCATTTTTATGAGTTTCAAGGTAAAAAATAAGAGTTTTTACCCCCCTACCCCACCCCAAATTACCAGCTATGAACAAAATTATTAGGGTTTGCTGGGCTGTAACATCTAATATGACTGGTACATATGCTGCAGAGGAGGCTGAGATGCCAGAGCCTGTTTTGCTTCTCATAGGCTATGTGTCCTCAAACAAGTCTCAGTTTAATTGTGAAATAAGGGGGCTAAACATGAAAGTCCCTTCCAGGGTTACAATTCAGGGCAAATTAATATAGTATGAACAAGATTAGGGGGATCATTCGAAGACTGCTCTCCAGGACAATAAAAACAGGCACTGACAAGGATGCCTGGCTGCCCCCTGCCTCCCACATGCACCCCCTAAATTGGTCAGTCACCAAACTGGGCAATACAGTCCAAGTCTTTCCAATATGTCCCCTCTTCTGCATGCAGCCCACCAGCAAGGGTCCCAGTTAGCTCTGACCCTCGGCATTTCTCAGCTGGCTGCAGCAGAAACCTCTTCTGTCTTCCCTGCCCTCAGCCTTACCTTCCTCTAAACCTGTCAGGGTGATCTTTCAAATATGTAACTGGTCATGCTGCTGGCTTGCTGGGAATACTCAAATCTGCCCAAAAGAACTACTCCACATAATCCCGAGGTCCCCTCACATTCCAGCCACCTCCACCAAGCCCAATTCTGAGGCAGCTCTGTGGCTGGGCTGGCAGCCTCCACCTCTCCATATGTGCCAATCTCCTGGCTTGGTGGGACTCCTGGGTAAACCCTGTCCACTTGGGACTCAGTCCTTTCCTGAGCCACAATCTGTGGGTACAGTGGACCTGAGCACTTTCTGTCACAGGACATCTCACTGCCTGTTTCTCAGCTCTCCCTTACAGGATCTCCCAGGGTGTGCCCACAGGTGTGTGAGTGTGTGTATGTGGGGTCGGAGGGGTGGTTTGAGGAGAGACAGAAGGTAAATCTCCTTTAATTCTTCTTACAGAGCAGTGATTCTCCATAAGAAGCACATGGCAGAATCATCTGAGATTCTGATACATGTCTTTGGCAAAACTCACTCTGTAAAGAATATAACGAGGCTGGTGTTTAGAGAAAGGAACCCCAGAAAGGGTTGGCTATTACCCCACATGTGCTCCTTTCATGAATATCAACATGAAGTCACTCTGGTAGGAAGGATCATCTCTCAAATCCTAAGGAACAAGCTGAGGGACAAATGAGTAAGCTAGAAAAGATTTCATAAGAAAGATGCCAAAAAACGGGTAGGATGTTGGTTAGGCACTCCTCTGTGCCTTTATGGGGCTAATCTGTTGCACTTAATGGGTGGAGTTGTGGGCTCTTCTTCCAGGATGCTGGGCAGGCAGGCAGAAGGCACCAAGTCAAAGGAGCTAAATCTTAAATGAGGACTGCAGCTGTGAGTCACTGAATGGAGAGGTGACAAGAAGTTAGAAGTGGCAGGGAAGAAATGCAGACAGGCGTTCCCTGGCAGCTCTGGTGGCCCTGGGCTGGTAGGGGCTGCCCTCCTATTTTTATTCCAGGGATGTGTTCTCAGGGAGACCAGGCTAACCAGAAGGAAGGAAAGATTGTCACCTTCCACCTTTCCTGAATTAAGCCCAAGAGAGCACTGGAGGCTGCCTTCATGCCCTCCCAGCAGTGACAGGATGGGTTAGAAGTGATCTCCAGTCAGCAGCACATGAACCAGGGGCATCACCATAGCTGGAGACAACCCTCAGCACTCTGCACCATAGCTTTCAATCTGAGCTAATGTGATGGGTCACTGCATTCCATGAGCTTTAGCAACTTCAGAGGCTGCTGTGACAAGCTCTCATCCTACCCAGACTGCCAGGGAGGGAGATGGGGGCAGGCCTGGAAGGGGATCTGGGGCTTAGGAACAAAGTACAGTGGAGGACCAGGGCATTTGTGACAGCTGGCAGCACTCACTGGTAGGACAAGGTGACCCCAATTTAGGGTGTTGGTTTTTATCTTTTTCTTCACTTTAAAAAGGCTGACTTATAAATAGTAGTTTGCATGTTTAGAAATTTTGGAAAGGTGGTTAAGACTGAAGGATAAAGATCATAAAATGAGAACCAATAATTAAAAGAGATCTATTTAATGGAAAATACACAAGGAAAAAAAAGCCCCAAATATTGGTGAGATAAATTGTTTTTGTGTTTTACATGGCTTTTTCCCTACCAGCCTGAACCAGCTATAATCTGGAGGGAAATGCCATGATCTTTGGGCTTATATCGTATGTAGATCCAGATTCCTTTTTTTTTTTTTCCAAATCGATTTTGCCCTGCTATAGAAAGGTCACTTGTTTCTAGAAGAAAACATTAATAGCATCAGTTAACATATAATTTTTTTAAATGCAATAACAGGATTCAGTAACAGCTATCTCCAATTAAATGAAATAAGACCACCACAGATCATTTTTATTAAGAATTGTTTACACCTAAAACCAAGCTTTAAAGTGGAATATGCTGGGTTCCAGAAGCCACAATCCTCTGAAAGGTGAAGTGAGGAGATGTAGAATACATAAGACAGAGCAGGCCCCCAGGAAGCACTCAGTAGGTCCTGTCCACAATCCTCACAGGCCACACACTTTCTCCCTTTGGGCCACCCACTGCACAAGTCAAGGCTAACATCCAAGAGTACAAGATGACAGAGGACACTATTTAACTTCAACACAAAGACTTCACATATTTAGTCACTCAAACTACTTCTAAGAAAGTAAACAACTACCAAAAAGCCCTGTTATAAAGTTGCCAGGCATAAAAATCAGCATCTGGTAGAGTTAAGAATATCATCATTTGACAAACATCAGAGTAATTAATTAATTCAGATAAGAATCATGAACGGATGCTAAAATTAGTAAATGACAGTAGAGGAGGAACAGGATAGCTCATGGTCTCAAAACATCTCTGTATAAAATAAGTTTGTATTACAAAGGGAAAAACAGTAATTTTACAGTGGAGACTTGGCAACCAATCAGAATTAATCCTGCCCGTTGGGGGTCACACCGACATCATGTGCCCCCGTTATGTCCTTGTTCTTAGAAAATACATTTAGGGGCGAAAAAGAATATTACATCTGCAACTTACTCTCAAATGGTTCAGGAAAAAATATATACATATAGAGAATGATAAAGGTGATGTGGTAAACATTAACCACCAGGGAATCTGGATGAAGGCGATATGGGAGTTCCTTTGCACTATTCTTGAAATTGTTCTAAGTCTAAAATTACTTCAAAAATTTAAAAATTTACCAAACAGAAAGGTTAAAAACGACAGTGATTTTTTTTTGTAATACTCCATTCACCAACAAAGAAATAATAAATGATAGGTAATACCTTTCTAAAAGGTTCTTCAGCTGTTCAAAGAGCTTTTCAGAAGTATAAAGCAAGACGCTTTTGATCTGTAATTGGTTTTATTAAACCTAAGGTTTCAATATTTTATCTTTGGATCTTTTTTTCCCTTTTTCTTTCCTTTTTTCTTTTTTTTTTTAAATAATCAACATCGCAATACCTCCTTATATTCTTTGTGGTTTCCTGGACAAAAACCTGTTACGATTTCTGTCTCTAATTCATCCTTTTTGCCTGCTGTGCTGTGGGCATGACATCAATTTATTATAACCAATAATTTACAGTGCCTCCTAGTCACTAAATTACCACCATACACACTGATGAGTCAGAGAACCAGCATACTCATCAGTTAAGAAAAAGCTTCGTCTTTATATTCCCTTAACATAAACAAAGTAGCCATCAATCTGTATAGATTCTATAGAACTTGCTGATAACTAGAGAAGATATGCAGCTCTACCAGATTTTTACAGCGACTTGCTGAAAGATGCATACTCAAACTGAAATGATATTATAACAAAACTATTATGAATCCAACATTTCAACTGATGACTATTAGTACTAGCCATTCTGACATTTAGACACACAAACCCACACACACTTATACTGCTCAAAGTGGAAAACATTAATTTTGAAAATGGTTTAATAATTTGCTCTACTTCCCATGCTCCTGGTATGGTATGGTTTTCTATTTCAAGTGTCTATAGTTAGTGAAACATTCCATCCTTAAAATAATAGGATTTAAGGGGATTTGAGTTTTGATGAATGTTACATAGTGTTTGTATGACTAAATGAGAAGTTTAATTTCACACCCAAACCCAAGCCTGCACTCCTTTCTCTTCCTGCCAGAGCAGTCTGAGCAAAGAGACAGGATCTAGGAAACTGACCGAGGCCACATGGGCACAATCAGGCTCTCAAGCTAAGTGTGAGGTTACACAAAGCAGCAGGAGAACCAATTCCCAAGTGTTTGTTTTTAAAGAGTCATATATGATCCATTAAAGAAAGCAACTAAGCCTCTGAGACAGGGTTGGGGACAGGGAGAAGCAGCTCATCAGCTGGTTTATGAATTCAAGGGGCTCTGAAGATGGCACTATGCTACGGGTCACAATCGAGATTTGTTTCTTGTGAAAGTGGTTTGGAACAGAAGCATTTATGTGGGCTAACTTCATACAAGTTAACACTTGAGAAAATAAACGAACAGACATCAAATTATTCATTGAAAGAATACGGTGATCTATAGAAAGTTAGTAAACTGGGGAAGCTAGAAAAGAGAGCTCTGTTAGACAACAATAAATTGGTTACAGAAAAGAAAAAAGGGGTAAAGAGACTATATAACCTATGAGAAAACAGTTTTTTTTTGTTTTTTTGCACACAGAAGTATCTTAATGGCAGAGGAGAATGGATGAGTATTCTTGCATTTGGGGGGCATAGCCTAAAGCAGTCCTCCAATAAATATTAAATTTCTTTTCTCACTTTCAATCTTAAACATTCACACAAATTTGCTTTGTACTCTATGATATCCATGTTTGTATCATGGTAAAAATGTCTCTCCCTCTCCCAAACCTGATATAAAATTAACGTTCTGGGAACTTAAGCCATGGTTATCCTCTGGCTACTCAGTACCCCCCCAACATATCAGCACACACCTGGAAACCCTTTTGGAGAAAGCTGGCTCTAAAACTAAAATTTTATTTAAGAGAAACAAGACCAGACAAAAGAAAACAAAACCAACAGCAAAGAAGTAAAACTTAAAGGGGGAAAATCCTAGTGGGATATCTGAAACATATCTTGTTTAGTCAGAAATAGTCTGCTCATGACAAATGTTTTTTATATTAACATAGCATTTACAGTCAAAAAAAGAAAAAAGAAAGAAAAGAAAAAGAAACCACTCAGTACCTAAAATGGGAATAAAAAGGCTTTTCTTCTATACCTCATTTTTGGAAACAAAAAAT
Organism: Phocoena phocoena; assembly: GCF_963924675.1. Lineage (NCBI taxonomy): Eukaryota > Metazoa > Chordata > Mammalia > Artiodactyla > Phocoenidae > Phocoena > Phocoena phocoena. The sequence goes on along the minus strand of NC_089220.1, from coordinate 124,969,356 downwards.
TTTTGGCTAAGAGGAAAGAGTTACACCCATATAAAACTTCAGCAATGGGAAGAATTAGTATCACCAAGTGCTTCTCAACTTTGCCAACTAACAAACGTATTTTAAAAATTATTCATTCCAATTTTCAGAGTACAACTCATGATGCTGGCTGGCTGTCAACAGCTGTATACTGTAGTACTTTATATAATATTTTATTTCAATGTTAACAGACCATTTTTCTTAAATTTCAAGGTACCTTTATCATATTCCCTATATATGCTAATTTATCAAACACATAAAGTGCCTCATATGTTAGCCTCTAAGAGGAATACATAAATGGTTAAGACAATGCCCAATTTACCAGGAAAAAAAACAAAGTCAGAAACTTGATGCACTCACACCCTGAGAAAGTAGATAAAAAGAACATGCTATCAAAACAAATACTGTTTTGCTGAATTTACCAATAGGATCTTAAGAGGAGGGCTATATTGCTATGTGACGTGGTCAGGTATTACCTAGAATCAAGTAACTAAAATTACAAAAGCTGATTTCAAGATGGATTTAGGCTTCCTGTTCACACTACACCTTTTTCCTGAAGTAAAGCCACCAATGAGGTCAAGCAAGGTATGGTCCCTAACAGGAGACAGACAGCACCCAGGGTGGGGTGTCAGAGCCTGAACAGAGTAAGAAAGGTATCTATACAATGGTGTTGCAGCAATAGGAGATTAATTACATGCAATGGAAATTTACCCAGTAAATAAGTGTATGTGAGGATAATGGGAGCTAGATTCCTCAACTGTCAGAGAAAGGAGATACAAATATGGAAAGGGAAAAAATGAGAATGAATCCTTTAGTGTTGAAATGGGATTCTGGGTACCAATGTAAACTCATGGATACAAACCCACATACACACACACACACACACACACACACACACACACACACAGTGGTTCAGTTCACTGAATGGGCCTGAGAGTAGCAATACCCCAATAACAATGAGCACATCTAGAGCCTTGATCTTGGCTTCTAAATATTTCTCATTAAAACAAACCAGTGTCTCTTTGAGATATGGCAGATTGCAGAGCTGCAGCAGGGAAAAAAAATAAGAGCCTGGAACATCTTGTGCCAGAAAACAAGAAACTACTCAAAGAATGACAGACACAAGTCAAAAAGACACAGAAGCCAGCAAGAAAGGGCTGCCACTGGACAAATCTGGGATGATTTAAACACAGAAAAATATAATAGTAAAAGATCAGGGACTTCCCTGGTGGCGCAGTGGATAAGAATCTGCCTGCCAATGCAGGCGACACAGGTTCAAGCCCTGGTCCGGGAAGATCCCACATGCCGCAAAATAACTAAACCCGTGTGCCACAACTACTGAGTCTCTGCTCTAGAGCCATAAGCCACAACTACTGAGCCTGCGTGCCACAACTACTGAAGCCTGCACACCTAGAGCCTGTGCTCCGCAACAAGAGAAGCCACCGCAATGAGAAGCCCACACACCACAATGAAGAGCAGTCCCCGCTCGCCACAACTGGAGAAAGTCTACGTGCAGCAACGAACACCCAATGCAGCCAAAAATAAATAGAATTAAATTTAAAAAAGATTCTCACCCACTGAATAAAACACGAATAGAAGAGTCCATCCTCATACAATCACATACATGAATAAATAGATGGGAAAAACAAGCTTTACCCTACTTTTAACTAATCAAGGTAGAACGAATGATTGGAATTAGAAAAACACCATTTGGCAATAATCTCTAATAATTTATTCAGCCAAAAAACATCGATGGCTGCTAAAACTAGTGGATATGAGTTTCATAAGGAACAGGATATTTACAGAGCCCGAAACTACCTCTCCACAATGATACTTATTAATTATAAAGAGTCATGCACCCCAATGTTCATAGTGGCACTATTTACAGTAACCAAGACATGGATGCAACCTATGTATCCATCGATAGATGAATGGATAAAGATGTGGTGTATATATAAATATTTATATATAAACACAATGGAATATTACTCAGCCATAAAAAAATGAAATAATGCCATCTGCCACAACAAGGATAGACCTAGAGATTATGATACTGAGTGAAGTCAGACAGAGAAAGACAAATATATGATATCACTTATATGTGTAATCTAAAAAATAATACAAACGAACTTATTTACAAAACAGAAACAGACTTACAGGCAGAGAAAACAAACTTATGGTTACCAAAGGGGAAAGGCGTCAGTGGGGGGATAAATTAGGAGTATGGGATTAACAGATACACACTACTATATATAAAATAAACAACAAGGATTTACTGTGTAGCACAGGAAATTATATTCAATATCTTGTAATAACCTATAATGGAAAAGAATCTGAAAAAGAATGTCTATGTATCTATATATAACTGAATCACTTTGCTATGCACCTGAAACTAACACAATATTGTAAAGCAACTATGCTTCAATAAAAAAAAATTTTTTTAATTAAAAAAAGAGAGTAACTTTACAGTGGAGAACAACAACTTGATCAAGTGATCAATGTTAATACCTCCAATAACAGAACAAATCAAAACCATGCACTATTAGAATACAAGAACACAGCATGGATTCTGTCATATTCCTGCCCCAAATGCAAAACTTTAATCTAATCAGGAGGAAACAGTTAGCAAGTCCAAACTGATGGACATTTCACCAGCCTATAATCTCCAAAAGCCTCAAGGTCTAAAAATTAAGGAAAGACTGAGGACCTATTTCAGACTGAAGGGACACAACACTCAGAGCATTTAAAATGCTACCCACTTTAGGACTTGAGGACACAGGGAGGGGGAAGGGTAAGCTGGGACGAAGTGAGAGAATGGCATGGACATGTATACACTACTAAACGTAAAACAGATAGCTGGTGGGAAGCAGCCACATAGCACAGGGAGATCAGCTAGGTGCTTTGTGACCACCTAGAGGGGTGGGACAGGGAGGCTGGGAGGGAGACACAAGGAGGAGGTGATATGGGGATATATGTATATGTATAGCTGATCACTCTGTTATAAAGCAGACACTAACACACCATTGTAAGGCAATTACACTCCAATAAAAATGTTAAAAAAATGCTACCCATTTTAATAAAATTTCAATTTATACAGATTTACAGAAAAATGACAAAGAGATGTATACCTGTATGCCATGAATTTTTTCTGTTTTAAGGAAAAAGAGTTAAGTGAAAACCTTTATCACTGATACTTAAGAGTGGAAACTGTTATACAAATTCAAAGTTACATAGGAAAAAAAACCCTGCTAAACAAAAACCACAAAGTCAGTTGCTATGCAGCAATAATGAGGTATGTTTGCATGAAGTCAACAAAGGAGGAGAAAAGGCAGTAAAAATGAATCTTTCTGTATTTTCTATGTTAAATTTCCAGGATAGGATACACAGTCAAGTCAGAAACTGTTCCCATAGAGGTATCCGCTTAGGCATGCTTCAGTTTATTGGAAGGGAGTGGCTATAACAGTATGTTAAAGACAAGTCTACTGGCATGTGATTGACCTATATTAAAAGATAATTTAAATAGTAAGTTCAATATAGAAAGTATAAAAACTGCCTCCAACTTTGTAATTTAGACCCTTTAAGATCATTACAGAGTACTGTTAAAATACTGATCAAATTTCTCAAAGTCCTTGTCTTTGACTTTCAGTCCAGTATCTCTCTTACCACCTACTCACTAACCCTGGTAAAACTTTCCGAATGCTTCAAGTAAAAAGCATGGAAAGGAAAAAAATAAAGCTCAAAAGATCTCTTTTTAACCTTGGTACAAGATTTGATTGTAATTTACTCATTACACAGTTTGAGATTAGACAGTACCTTAAAATTGGTCAGGTTTTTTACACACTTGGCCACAGGAAGTTAAGGTTAAGAGGTAGAGTTTATGGTCCTCCTGTCTTGGAGCAGAAGCAGCTCAGTAAACATCTTCAATAAGACAACATAGCTTTTCAACTACACTAAAACACACTTTATTCTGCACTGACTTCACCCACAAAGTTTTGTAACTGTCAGGATCATGAGGAAAATTTAGAGTCCTTCCTTCTGTCACACTGTGGGATGATATGATTTGCACAAGTTCCCCTGGATGAATCAGGCAATGTAAACTCGGCATGTACAGCTCCCTTTGAATAAATAAACTGTAGAAATCTTTAATCTCTTCATTGTAATTACTTTATTTGTTACACAAAGCTCACCTTTTCCATACAAAGGTCTGTTAGTTTACTTGTTAGCTAATCAGGTAAAAGATTTTTTTGTTGAAATATCAAGGCAGTCCGCAAAGAACAGGCTGCATGTTGGATACCCTTATCCCCTAAAATAAAATCTAACCACTTTAGCTCATCCATCTTTCCAGTCTAATTTCCTACCACTCCAATCATACTAAGCCACATGTAGTTTTCACAGCAGGTCAGACTATCCCATATCCCTGTGACTTCATACTTACTGCTCCCTTTGACAGGGTGCCCCACCCTTGTGACTGGGTAACAGTTCTGTCCATGTGAACTTCTCCCTGCCACCCAACACCTCCACCCCGAACAGTCAGTCTCTGGTTTCCTAGAACACCCCATTCCTAGCTCTGTCAGCACTCCCCACTGAGATGTGTGATTATATGATCTCTCCCCTGTGGGACCACAGGCTCCTTGAAAGCAGGGTTCTGTCTTACTCATCTTTAAACCTCCGCCTAGCTAAAATGAAGGATGATCCTTATATCAGTCTGTACTGTTTCTATCAGACAGCAAAAATATCATCTAAAAAAATCCAGTCTCTACAAGACGTGCATTCAGTTATATCACTCGTGCTTTATTTGCCTTTGAGGGGAAGGGAATGGGATGTGAAGCATAAAAACCATCTCCGTTGAGGGAAAACATCAAAAAGAGAGTTGATTCATGTACATTCCCTGGCTCTATCACATGACTACCCTCAACCTGGCCACCTTCCAATTGGTTACACGGCTCACCTCACCCCCTCCCCACCTAAATCTGGGGAACTTGTACTCACCCTTTAGACACCTCTCCCAGAGCCCCATCAGGTATGCCTGCCCCACATGCACACAGCTCTCTCTCTGTACTGTCTGCATAGTGACACCATCATTGCAGTTAATCAAATAGTGCCCTCGCAAAGATGCATACTCCAGAGGACAGGGCCTCCGGATATCACAGGGGTAACTGTGCCTCACTGAGTGCCAGGAACGTAGCAAACACACAAATATTTTAAAGTATCAATTTTGCTGAGTATTGAATGAATCACAGAAGTTTATGTATCATCTGTCTCTACCATTAGAAAAATTCCACAACAACAAGGATGGGTACATATTTACTCCCCTCAGAACCCCTGCCAGTCATACAGCACCACTATCTCTTGGTTGGCATTTAATGATTACTGCTGAATGAACAAATAACGAACAACTCCTGTAGGTCTCTTCAAAATCGCTCTCACCTTATTAACAGTTACCCAGGTATGAAACATGGAATGTGATTACCTCCTGTAAGTTGCTCAGACTTGTTCTAAAAACTTTTGCCCATTACCATTAAGGTTAAGTGCTCTGTATTAATATTCTAAATGCCTAAGGCACATAAACAGTGAAAAAAGGCAGGGGAAATCAAACCCAACCTCAGAGATCAATTCAACAATTTTCCATATCCTCATTATAGTCATGCATAAACCTGTCCAACCTTAATATTATAAAAGTACAAAAATGGAACGAGCTACTTGCCCAAATTAGAAACAGAAATACAGTACCAAACAAAAGCACATCAGCCTGGCCTAATCCATAAATAGGGTACTGAAAATTTCTTCTGAAACAACGGTGAGACATTGTGACACAACTAAAATCCAAATCACTGACAATACCAACTGCTGGAGAGGAAGAGAGCAACAGGAACTCTCCTTCATTGTTGGTGAGAATGAAAAATGGGCCAGCCACTTTGGAAGACAGTTTGGCAGTTTCTTAGAAAGCTAAACATATTCTTACCATAGAATCCAGCAGTCACACTTCTAGATATTTACCCAACTGATTTAAGAACTTATGTCTACACAAAGTCATGCACACAAAAGTTTTACAGCCACTTTGTTCATAATCGCCCAAACTAAAAGCAATCAAAACGTCCTTCAATAGATGGCTAGATTAACTATGGTACATCCAGACAATGAGATATTACTCAGCCATAAAAAGAAATGAAAAAATAAAAAAATATAAAGAAATGAGCTATCAAGCCACAAAAAGACATGGATGAACCTTAAATACATACTCCTAAGTGAAGAAGCCAGTGTGAAAAAGCTACACAAAAGTGTATGATTCCAATTACATGACATTCTGGAAAAAGTAAAACTATACAGTTGGTAAAAAGATCAGTGGTTGCCAAGGGCTTAGAGGGTGCAGGGAGGGAGGGAGGAGCATTGGACAGGTGAAGCACAGGGATTTTTGAGGGCAGAGAAACTACTCTATATGATAATATGATACTGTAATGATGGATACATGACACTACGTATCTGTCAAAACCCATGGCACTTTACAGCATTTAAAGTCATTTAAGAGGTCAGGGGAGGGAACTGAGCAATTAAGCAAAGGGATGGTGGATGGTGAGAGCCAGGTTTTTCACTGCTGTAGTGGGAAGGTTACAGTTAAGCAGAGGGAGGAGGCTAGAGTGATTCATGTGGTACTGATTCCAGCTGGAGACATCAGTATCAACTCATGTTTAGTTTAATATAAATACAGGTGGTTACTTACAGAAATATTTATAGACTTATGGGTCAGTATATACACATAGATGTCCTTGCTCTGTCAGTATGAAGGGAGGGCCTAGGAGCAAATGATACCCCAAGAGCAACAAGCACACCCAGCATCCAGATCTTGGTTTCTAACACCATTCCCCAATAGAAGGAGCCTAGGCTCCCTGAAGAAATGGCTGATTCTAAGGCTGGGACAGAAAATTTACAAGACGAGCCTGCAGCATCTTCTAGTGCCAGAAAGTAAGAAAGTACTTGGGAGATAGGCAGGGAATCCAACTGAAAGAACTCCCAATGGCCAAACCTGAAACAATTTTAGCAAACAAATCAAGTAGTATATAACCCAAAATATAAATATCCATGAGTCCTTAGGGGATAAAAAAAATAATTGAATAAATAAATGGGAGAGAAGAGACAAATCTGTGCAGAATTCTAAATAATATATGTAGATACTCCAAGCTCAAGGCGGGGGGAGCATAACCCCTCACTCCTTCAGAATGGGGCTGTGCTTACTGACTTCCTTCCAAAGAGCACAGTGTGGAAATGGGAGAAAAGAACTTTTACAGTGGAAAAACCTAACACTCTTGTCAGCCAGGTGATCAAGGTCAACATTAACCGTGATAAATCATGTGATGATATGTGATGAGAATGGCACTTTACCTCCATGGTCTTCTTTTAAAAAACTCTTAACTCCAGGACTTCCCTGGTGACTCAGTGGTTAAGAATCCGACTGCCAATGCAGGGGATACATGTTCGAGCCCTGGTCTTTGAAGATCCCACATGCCGCAAAACAACTAAGCCCGTGTGCGACAACTACTGAGCCTCCACTCTAGAGCCCACAAACCACAACTACTGAGCCCATGTGCCACAACTACTGAAGTCCGCGTGCCTAGAGCCCGTGCTCCGCAACAAGAGAAGCCACTGCAATGAAAAGTCCACACAACACAACAAAGAGTAGCCCCTGCTCGCCACAACTATAGAAACCCCGCACACAGCAACGAAGACCCAATGCAGCCAAAAAATAAAATATAAAATAAATTAATTTAAAAATAAAACCAAAAAAGCAAAACTCTAACTTCAGGCTAATCATGAGAAAAACATCAGATATATTCTAATAGAGGGGCATTTTCAAAATACCTGACTCAAAACTGTCAAGATCAAAAAGGAAGGCTTGAGAAACTGCCACAGAGCAGAGGAGCATAAGGAGAGATGACGATAGAAAAAAGACAATAAGTAAAAAACTAGGACACCTGAATAAAGTATGGCATTTTCTTTGTAATTTTCCTGTAAATCCGAAACTGTCCTAAAGTCAAAAACTTATTTTAAAACAAAATGAAACAAACCAACAAAAATCTTTCTACTCACCACCAAACCTTACACCAGTGGTTGTCAAAGTGTGGCCCTGGACCAGCAGCATCAGAATCACCTGGAAACTTGTTAGAAATGTGAATTCTCCTGCCGCACCCTAGCTAGCTAGGCCTGCTGATTCAGGTCAGGGGATAGGGTTCAGCAGTTTAAAATAGCCCCTCAGGTGACTCTGATACACACTAAAGTTTGCACAGTGGCTCTGATTTCTGATACAGGAAGTGGGTGGGACTTGAGAACCAGGTGATGCTCAGGCTGCTGGTCTGGGGACCACATTTTTGAAAATCTCTGCTTTACAAAAACCAAGCAATACGAGTGGCCATTACTGTGTGCAAGTACTTACCACAACACACCTGTGAGAAAGGTTTCATCACACCCACATTAGAGAAAGAGAGTGCTTCTCCTTGGCCACACAGTCACATGATGGGACTGTGGAGCCTTTGTCCTGCCCTCTCCAGGGGCAGCATTTCTGGGCAACACACTGTATTGGTCTCCTAGGCTGCTGTAACAAATGACCACAGACTGGGTAGCTTAACACAACAAGAACAGTTCTGGAGGCTCGAAGTCCAAATTTAGCAGGGCTGTGCACCCTATGGGGAAGACTCTGCCCTCACCTCTTCTGGCTTCTGGTGGCTGTTGGAATTCTGGGCTCCTGGCCACACGGTTCCAATCTCTGCCTGTCTTCTCTATGTGTCTGTGTTATTTCCCTTTGCTTCTTTCCTATAAAAACACTTGTGATGGCATTTAGGACCCACCTGGATAATCCAGGGTAATCTCCTTATCTCAAAACCCTTAGCTTAAATACATCTGCAAAGACCCTTTTTCCAAATAAGGTAATATTTACCAATTTGAGGGATTGGGACTTGATGCCTTTGGGTGGCCTATTATACATATTGTAAATCAGGATGCTAATCTAATGGATTGTCCTACAAAACTATAGCAGAGAATGAAGATTTCTTACCAAGGATCTGTCATCTTTTTTTCTTTCTATAGGGATGACCACAGAATACCATACAAATTCAACTGCAAATGTGAAATACTGCCATCTTTTAAACTTTCTAAAATTCAACTTACAGTTAATAAACACCTTCATCAAGGCCACAGAACTCAGAGGACTTGTTTTGGAAGATCCTGACCAGCATCTTTAAAGAGACTTTTGAGAAATCTTAGGACTAGCTTAAAGATTTCTCAAGGAACTGATCCAGGAATGTTTGCTCTGCTGCTTTTACATTGAAAATTTCCTAAGAATAAATCTAGGGATCGGAAATCAAACTCCTCTTTAGTTTGTTCTTAGGTTGAGGTCCGCCACTTTAAACCCATTACACCACTGCTTTAAACCATTTACAATGGCTTGGCAAGAGTCTCAAAGAAAAGTAACAGAGTACTCTGAGGTCTAACTGCTATCCATTAAACACTGTTTTAGTATTACATGAGTATACTAAAAATATCCTACCAAATAAAGAAATGTAAGAACCACAAAAATTTTCCCCTTGTCTAAGACACCTGACAACTGAACTTTATTGGTTCTTTTCAAACGAATATGGCAATACTTACAATAAAAAGGTAAGAGTGAAGTGCATTATACAGAAAAAGAAAACGTAATTCCATCAGTTAGAAATGCAGGATCTGCAGTTAGACTGCCTGGATTCAAATTCTGAATTGAGCACTTTACCATCTGTATGACCCTGAATGAGTTAACTAACCCTGTTTCACAGACGAGGAAACAGTCTTGGAGACCAGAGTTTAAAGCATAAAATATCCTTTAAACCTCACTCCCCTCCAAAAACAAATTATTTATTACAGTGGCTTAACTGAATCAATGTTCAATTAAAACTCTCTCCTGAAATTAATAGTGATTTCTGCCTTCTAAGTTAAGTGCCCACTAGGAAACATTACTGATCTACCATAACTATTACCACTTAGATCACTTGGTGATCAGCCAGCTTTCCACTGATTAGGAAGTTTTATTAGCCAAAAATTATAACAGAAAGGCTGAGCCCCTAATTGATTTCTCTATCAATTAGCAAAGGCTGTGCAGCGATTCCCTGATGATGCATGCAATACTATGGAGTGGGTTATCTTTTTAAAAATAAGCAAAACCATGCAGTTTTAAAATCAATGTAAGTGAATGTCAAATTTCATGATAAATAAAACCTCTGTAATATAGGGACACAAGCCCCAGAGCTTACTACTCGAAGCAAACAATGCTCTGGCTTCTGTCCGGGTGTTGACCACCAGCCAGCCATCTGTGATCCACTGGTTCTCAGGCTGCCCCTGAGGTTTACTAGTTTCAAGTAGTATTCCTGCACATCAGTCACCAGCTGATAAAAAAGTTCCTCATCGTTATGCCAGCATACCTCCCATATCAGGAAGTGCTCTTTTTAAAGAAGACAATGTTCACTTTTGACAAAAACCTCCCATATCACTACCTTTCAAGCCAGCTATAACAAGTACCTAAATGGTGGGTGTTCCAACATTGCAGGTTCAAACTAAGCAAACATCAATCAAAGGTAAGATTTTCCTCTTATTTCACTGGCCTCCCCTGCTCAGTCTCCTTTGCTGGATCCTCTCCATCTCTGACTGCTAACCCCTGGCAACCTCAGGGCTCAGCCCTAGGGCTCTTCTTCTATCTCCACTAACTCCCTAGGGGATGTCATTTGTCCTCTGGCTTTAAATAATGTCTAGATGCAAATGACTCCCATTTGTATTTCTAGCTTGAACTTCTCCAGTCTTTGCCATCACCTTAACTCTATCCCTCCACCTGCTCAGGCAACTTTTCTCTCTCCCCACATCTCATCCCTCAGCAAGTCCTATCAGCACTACCTTCAAAAATTCATCCACAATCTAACCACTTCTCTCCACTCCTACTGCTACCACCCTGGGCCAAGCTAACCTTCCCTCTTCTCTGGGTTGCCAGACATGCCTGCTCACCAATCTCCCTGCTCCCACTCTTGCTGCCCACAAACCAGGAGTTCTTTCAAAACATTAACTCCCTGCACTCCTCTCCCCCCACCCCTCAGTGCCTTCCCAGATCACTCAGTATGGAACCCAGAGCCCTAAACATGGACAGGCCTTAGAGGATCTGGCCCCTCTCACTCATGCGCTCCAGCCACCTGGCCCCCTTGTCCTAATCACGCGCACATTCTCTGCCTCAGGGCTTTGCATGACTCATTCCTTTGCACTCCCCATTCCTTCTACTGAAGATGACCCTTCCTGGATATAACAAGGTTCACTTCTTACGTTCTCAGATGGACTAGCATTCTCCTGCCCCTCCATCACTCTGTCCCCTTATCATGTTTGTATTTCCTCAGAGGGCTTAGCAAGACCTGACAGTATACATCTGTCTCCTTATTCTCTGATGTCCCTATAGAGAAGTAAATGTGTCACGACAGCATGCTTTGCTGTACTCATTGCTGCATCCCCAGCGTCTAGAACAGGGCCTGCCACACAGAAGGCATGTAGATACGTTTTTCAATGAATTAACCATTAAGAAAAATTTAAGTATGCTTGCATCATCTGTGATCTCATACCCACCTGACCCTAATAAAACAACCAGAATTCTAAATTATTACAGAATCAATTTATAAAAACCTAAAAAGCAAACAAGTGTTCCTTCCGTGGTAAAAAAGAATTAAGAATGGACTCATCTTTCTGCCTTAAATAAACCACATCGTTGTAAATAAAAATAGCCTCATGTCTTTAAATGAGTGTTCCTGTTGAAGAGAAATGCACAGATGCTAACATATAAGAAAGGAAAAGTACCTACAGTATTTTTCAGAAGAAAAATTCTTTGAAAATAAATGCCAGACATCAAAGAAAATAACTCTGTACTGATTTATCCCTGCAAGGGTTCACAAAGTGAAAACATAGAAACAGAACACTACAGGGTTAACCATGATGATGTTAGCAAGGGTGCTAGCATTAAATTGCTGAGTGAATGCTGAAAGATTCTTTTCAGCCAGGGAAAATTTTTGCTGTAATGGTATCATTACAAATTTCTTACAGTAATAACATGGTACATTATAAGCTTGCTCAAATGATAAGCTCTTTATGAGGGTTAAAAGTCTGCAGCCCTCTCAAACAAAGGCCTTTCTGTCTTGGATTTCCTAGACGTCAATAAGCTAAAAATCACATCCTGCACGATATCCACTTAGACTCACAGAAGATCTAGTCTTCTATAGCTTCACCCTGTTCCCCAGGGCACTGAGCAGTCAACGTGATACAGTGGCAGAGACGGCAACCTCACTTCTGTGTCCAATTAGATCATCTCTGGGTTCAAACTGCTTTTAATTTTGAAATAATTTCAGAATTACAGCAGAGTTGTAAAAGCGGTAGAGAGAGGTCCCATCTCTTCACCCTGCTTCCTCTAATGTTAGCATCCTATGTAACTATGCAACACATATCAAAACGAAGAAAGTAACATTAATACAATCCTATTAACTAAATTACAGGCCTTATTCAGATTTCATTCATTTTTCCACCAATGTGGAAGAGAAAAGGTCTTCCAAGACCTTCCTTCCTTTCTCTTCCAACCCAGGACCCCATACTGCATTCAGTTATCATGTCTCCTTGGTCCCTGCCATTTTGGGACAGTTCTTCAGTCTTCCCTTGCTTTTCACGACCATAGCACTTTTGAAGATATTTTTACAGGTATTTTACAGTATGTCCCTCAACTTGGTCTGTCTGATGTTTTCTCCTGACTAGACTGGAGGTATGGCTTTTGGGGAGGACTAAGGCCTTCTCATCCCATCCCATCCCTGGTGTCTGCCAGGTTTTTCTACTATAAAGTTACTCTTTTTCCCATTCCCCTACTCCATTCATTTAAAAATGAGTCACCAAGTCCAGGCCACATTCAAGGGGAGGGAAATTAAGCTTCACCACCAGGAGGGAAGATTATCATATAATTTGTGACTGTTAAAACCACCACAGTGATTAATAAATACTTTGCAACTACTTTTTTCAAACTGAAATTTGTCTGATAAACAAATCTCAAGTTATGGTTCATGGAAACTAACAAAAGCTGTGGCTTAAAATAGAAAAAAAAAAAAAGAAGAAAAAAGAAAGCTGAGGCTTGAGAAAGATTTATAACCAGAACACATAAACAGACATTTGTGAAATCATCAACTGCATAGACAAAAAAATGATATTTTAAAATATCATTTACTTTTAGCTTTAAAGTGTTTGTCAGTTTAATCTCTAGCCAAAAGTTCTGTTTTCATCATTGTATCTAATAGAGCTTCCTTCCCTTTCCTTACTCAGGATTTACTGCTGACCAGCATTCATCATCATTGACTTTTATCTGGCTACACAAATTGCAACTAACATGGCTTAGAGAGGGGAAGAAGGGAAAAATATACATAAAGCATTAGCCTGCCAAACATAAATGAAGAGGGGATACTGTGTGCCAAGTTTGGCTTCCCTACCAACTGGACTCTAAGTTCCTTACCAGTAAGACAAAGGTCTAAACTCCTTTTCTGTGTTCTCCACTACCCAGGATGAAGCTCTGCACAGGACAGGGGCTAAATGTGATGATGCCAATTAACTAAAACAACTGTGGTCTCTACTTATTACCAAAACATGGATCATGAGAAATGTTTTAAGGGTAAATAAATGGCACTGAGGGTTCTTAAACATGAGCAAGGAGAAGAATCACCAGAGAAGCCTGTAAACAGTGCAGATCATTAGGCCACACCAGCAAAAGGCTGCTTCTGGGTTTGGGCCTGGAAATGTGCTTTGTAACAAACACCTCAAGTGACTCTCTTGTAGATGGCTTCTCTTTAAGAAAGAGCAACCTGATATAAGAACTACACGCAATGCTACTGCTTCAAGCACACACACAGACACACACATAACACACACACATGCACACACACACATGCACACTCACGTGTGTGCATGCAGACACACAGACACACATATGAATATAAACATGCACAGATCCAGAATTTTCCCACTGAAAAAAGGTCACACGTCACTCAAGTTTTAGAAAGACTGATTTACAACATAGTCCTAAACCTTAGCAGCTTCACCTCTGACATCAGGCTCATTCTTGCCTTTGTTCCTCACTTGTCACTTTTTGGAGACCAGAAAGTCTCATCAGTTTGAAAAGATAATACTGGAATTAAAAACTTTAAAAAGCTTTGCTGTTGCCATCCTAAGACCTCATACAAATGTGACAGGACACCATCCTGATTGTTCATAAGTCTAGAAACCCAGCAACCTTTAGAGAAGTGGGTGACCCAGACAACACAAGCCTCCTCCACACTGACCCCCAATTCATCCTGCCCCGCTCTAACTGTTCCACAGGTCCTCCACACTTTCCTGTATAGCTTATATTATTTTGCCCTGGTTTATTGTTGGTTTACTATTATTAGGTAGTGAGGTATTTTTCATATAGATTAGTCCATTTTCACATAGTGATAGTAAGTTTTAGAGCTCATTTTATTCCTGTTATCTCAAAATGGCTTGTACAGCACTTTGAATACTTAGATACGACTTAGAAGGTAGATTGTCGGTTTATTACAGGATTGGGGTGATAATATCTGTGATCTCAAAATGGCTTGTACAGCACTTTGAATACTTAGATACGACTTAGAAGGTAGATTGTCGGTTTATTACAGAATTGGGGTGATAACATCTGTGATCTCAATCTTCTCAACTATACAGGAAATGTTCTTCTGCTATATTTTAAAATAAAGATATATGGATCCCATCTTCTGATAATGTGGCTAAGAGCCCTTTTCTGTCAACTAAACATAAGTTAAATATGCCTCATTATGAGCTTCCAGTAAGAAAGGTGGTTAATATATAAAGCCTAGAATATCTTTAAGATATTCCTACCAAACTTGAACATAATGAAGACATATCTATTTGCCTTTAGATCCACACCTCACAACCACAAGACTCTGATATATTAAACAGTGAAACCGTTTCAGAGGTGTTTATGTACCTATGGAAGGTTTTGTCTTGCCACTAAAATAATTACAGGTCCAAAGCAACTGATTTCTCCATTTCAGGTAAACTTTGATTTGTTCTGTCAGAATAGTCTTCTCAGAACTGTAAAAGCAAACAGAGATTCCAAGACCACACTGTTAATACAAATCATATTCAAGTATTTGTTGATATAGGTCAAAATCTATGCAAAGTGCTCAGGGAATGAGTTCCGAAAGGCTAAATTTTTCAGACACTTGAGGATATCCCCCAATAGCATTTCCCGAGCCTTCCCTCTGTGCCAAAGCACTACCTCTGATAATACGCATCATCTCAATTAATCCTTGAAACTATCTTACATGGTAGGCAATTTCTTATACCATTTTTAAAGGAAATTAAGGTCCACTGAAGGCAGGTAACCTGCTGTCTGAGATCATGCACCTGGCGAAGAATGAAGCCAAATCAATTGTGATTCAAACCTAGGTCTCTTGTGCCCTAAAGAATGTCCTCAACACTCACTACCTTGTTTCCCCCAGCACTTGAGGGGGAAACCTCACCTCATCCGTTCACCTCTTTCCTCTTGCTTACGCCATTCGGGCAACAGTGGTCCCCTTGCTGCATCTTAAACACGCCATACACAAGCTGGCCCTCACCGTCTCTCTCTCTACACCTGGCACAGCCCACTAGAACGGAAGAGAGCAGGGCCTTCGCCTTCTGCATTGCTGCCTCCATCAAGAACAGTCTCTTGGTCATAGAAGACGTTCAAACTTAATCTGAAAAATGAATGTGTGTGAATACTGTAACTGATGGGTTGCAAGTCTTTCTAATTTTTAGGATACAATTTCCTGACTTCTTCAGTGAGGGTAAGAGGCTACTCAGTGATTTATCTGATTGTGAACAAGCAAAATTTAAGCTGTGAAGCTAAGGCCCCATAATGAATGGTCTTAGGTGACATCAATGAAAGTGGTAAAGAACTCCAAAACTTCTCTCCTTTACAAAAGCAAAGACATCATGGGCAAAAATTGTTTCAGGCAACCTTTTCAGGACTCTGGATATTAGTCAAAGGTAATCCAGGAAGCATTTATGCAAGAATAACAGCGAAATTTTGGTAAGAACAGTGAGTTTTGTGACATTTTAACTTGCCCTATTTCCATTCCCAGATCCCTAGCAATGTGGTAAGTTTGAAAATCAACAGTCCACAGTCACGGTGGAAACCAGCAATCTGGCAGCCATGGAAGGGAGCAGAATGGGGCTGGTGATCCTTCAAAACCCCAATCCCAGAGAACTGTCATTATCTGACCTGTCTAGTGGTTCCCTAAAAGACCTCACTTGCAAGGCTGTCTTTATTTGACCTGACCCACAGTCCTCCCATTGCAAACAGCCTCTTGGTAGGGAAGGGGGGAGATATTTGTTAAAAACAATCACAGGTAATTGTTGAACATCATGCTGCCTGAGCAAGTGGCTAACAGGACAAAACAGGCTAACCAAAAAGCTTAAAGAGAAAAGCTGGGGTATGAGATGTCCATAAGGGGTTTTGAAAAGCTTTAACGTATTCCTGGGAATCCAGCAGGCCATGCACATGCATGAGTCTGTGTGCATGCCCAGGGAAAACCTGAGAAGGCCCTAAGCACTCATCTCTGGTTGACGAGGTTCTGCACAAGCAGGAAGCAGCTAAGGAAGAGTTGAAAACTGTCAGGTGAGTGTTGAAGGCAAACATGAACAGATACACAGAACCCCTGAGCAAAGACTGGAAAACTTATTCGCTCCAGTGCCTAAGGAAATCTCCATGCAATCAGTAGCTGACCACTAAGCAAACCAAGCAGAGATTTTAGTGGCCAAAAACACAAAAAGAATACAGACCTTACAGAATAAGTTCTAAAAAGTCACTAAACAAACAACAGCAACATCATCAAACCATGGAGAGAAGGCAGAATCTGATTTCCAAGTGGTTTATATTATTTAAAAGGTCCAATTTCCAACTAGAAATTATGAGACATGCAAAGAACCAAGGAAGTATTGCTCAAAAAAAGGGGGAAAAGGCAGCCAATAAAGAGAGAGGAATTACAAAAAAGAGTCAAACAGAAATTCTGTAGTTGGAAAGTATAACAACTGGAATGAAAAATTCACAACAGATTTGAACAAGTAAAAGAAGGAATCAGCAAACTTGAAGGTAAATCAACTGAGATTATCCAATCTGAGGAGTAGAAAGAAAAAAGAATAAAGAAAAATAAACAGAGCCTGAGCATATGCATAATGGCAGTCCCAGAGAAGAGTAGGAAAGAGAAAGGGGCAGAAAGATTACTGGAAGAAATACTGGCTGAAAACTTCCCAAATTTGATGAAAAACAATCCACACACCCAAGAAACTCAATACACTCCAAGTATGATAAACTCATAAAGAGCCACACCCAGACAAATAATCAAACTCCTGAAAGCCAGAGGGAATCTCAAAGCGACTTATGACATAGGAAGGATCCTCAGTAAGATTAACAACTGATTTCTCATCAGAAACCATGGATACCAGAAAGCCTCCATTCAAAATGTTGAGAAAGACTGTCATCCAAGAATTCTGTATCAACAGAAGCATCCTTCAAAAGTGAAGGAGAAATCAGGACATTCCCAGACAAACAAAAGCTGAGAGAATTTGTCACTAGCAAACCTGCCACATGAGAAATATTGAAGTCTTTCAAACTAAAATGAAAAGACACTAGGCAGTAACTCAAATACACAGGTAAATACAAAAGACAATATAAATGTATTTTAAAATTTGTATTGATAAGTCTTTTCTTCTCTAATCTGGTTTAAAAGACAACTTCATAAAGTTGTCTTTTAAAAACTATATAGGGGCTTCCCTGGTGGCGCAGTGGTTGAGGGTCCGCCTGCCGATGCAGGGGACGCGGGTTCGTGCCCCGGTCTGGGAGGATCCCACATGCCGCGGAGCGGCTGGGCCCGTGGGCCATGGCCGCTGAGCCTGCGCGTCCGGAGCCTGTCCTCCGCGGCGGGAGAGGCCACGGCAGTGAGAGGCCCGCGTAACGCATAAAAAAAAAAAAAAACTATATAGAGGGGGACCTTGAAGAAGGCGGAGGAGTAAGACGCGGAGATCACCTTCCTCCCCACAGATACACCAGAAATACATCTACACGTGGAACAACTCCTACAGAACACCTACTGAAGGCTGGCAGAAGACCTCAGAGCTCCCAAAAGGCAAGAAACTCCCCACGTACCTGGGTAGGGCAAAAGAAAAAACAGAGACAAAAGAATAGGGATGGCACCTGCACCAGTGGGAGGGAGCTGTAAAGGAGGAAAAGTTTCCACACACTAGGAAGCCCCTTCGTGGGCGGAGACTGCGGGAGGCTGAGGCGGGAGCTTCGGAGCCACGGAGGAGAGCACAGCAACGGGTGCGTAGGGCAAAGCGGGGAGATTCCCGCACAGAGGATCAGTGCCGACCAGCACTCACCAGCCCGAGAGGCTTGTCTGCTCACCCGCTGGGGCGGGCGGGGCTGCGAGCTGAGGCTCGGGTTTTGGTTTCGGACGGAGCTCAGGGAGAGGACTGGGGTTGGTGGCTTGAACATAGCCTGAAGGAGTTAGTGCACCACGGCTAGCCGGGAGGGAGTCCGGGGAAAAGTTTGCACCTGCCGAAGCGGCAAGAGACTTAATCTTCCCTCTTTGTTTCCTGGTGCGCGAAGAGAGGGGTTTAAGAGCGCTGCTTAAAGGAACTCCAGAGACGGGCGCGAGCCGTGGCTAAAAGCGCGAACCCCAGAGACGCGCGCGAGCCGCGGCTATCATTGCGGACCCCAGAGACAGGCGGGAGACGCTAAAGCTGCTGCTGCCGCCACCAAGGGGCCTGTGTGCGAGCACAGGTCACTCTCCACACTCCTCTTCAGCGGAGCCTATGCAGCCCGCCACTACCAAGTTCCCGGGATCCAGGGACAACATCCCCGGGAGAAAGCACAGCGGGCCTCAGGCTGGTGCAAAGTCACACCGGCCTCTGCCGCCGCAGGGCCGCCCCGCACACGGTGCCCCTCCCTCCCCCCCGGCCGGACTGCGCCAGAGGCCCCAAATCAGCGGCTCCTTTAACCCCGTCCTGTCTGAGCAAAAAACAGACGCCCTCCAGCGACCTACACGCAGAGGCAGGGCCAAATCCAAAGCTGAGCCCCTGTGAGCTGTGAGAACAAAGAAGAGAAAGGGAAATCCCTCCCAGCAGCCTCAGAAACAGCGGAGTAAAGCTCCACAATCAACTTGATATACCCTGCATCTGTGGAATACCTGAATAGACAACCAATCATCCCAAATTGAGGAGGTGGACTTTAGGAGCGAGATCTATGATTTTTTCCCCTTTTCCTCTTTTTGTGAATGTGTACGTGTATGCTTCTATGTGAGATCTTGTCTGTATAGTCTTGCTTCCACCATTTGTCCTAGGGTTCTATCCGTCCATGGTTTTTTAAAAAAATTTTTTTTCTTAATAATTAATTTTAATTTTAATAACTTTATTATACTTTACCTTCGTTCTTTCTTTCTTTCTTTCCTTCCTTCCTTCCTTCCCTCCTTTAGACAACGAATCATCCTAAATTGAGGAGGTGGCCTCTGAGAGCAAGATTTATGATTTTTCCCTCTTTACCTCTTTTTGTGAGGGTGTATGTGTATGCTTCTGTGTAAGATTTTGTCTGTATAGCTTTGCTTCCAACATTTGTCCTAAGGTTCTATCCGTCCCTTTTTTTTTCTAAAAAAGTATTTTTTAATTCAATAACTTTATTATACTTTATTTTATTTTTACTGTATCTTCTTTTTTTCTCTTTTTTCCTTCTTTCCCTCCTTCCTTCCTTCCTCCCTCCCTCCCTCCTTTCTTTCCTTCTTTGCTTCTTTCTTTCTTTCTTTCTTCCTTCCTTCCTTCCCTCCTTTCCTTCTTTTTTTCCTCATACTTCTACTAATTCTCTCTACTTTTTCCTCCCTTTTATTCTGAGCCGTGTGGATGAAAGGCTCTTGGTGCTCCAGCCAGGAGTCAGGGCTCTACCTCTGAGGTAGGAGAGCCAACTTCAGGACACTGGTCAACAAGAGACCTCCCAGCTCCACATAACATCAAACGGCGAAAATCTCCCAGAGATCTCCATCTCAACACCAGCACCCAACTTCACTCAACAACCAGCAAGCCACAGTGCTGGACAACCTATGCCAAACAACTAGCAAAACAGGAACACAACCCCACACATTAGCAGAGAGGCTGCCTAAAATCATAATAAGGCCACAGACACCCCAAAACACACCACCAGACGTGAACCTGCCCACTAGAGAGACAAGATCCAGCCTCATCCAGCACAACACAGGCACTAGTCCCCTCCACCAGGAAGCCTACACAACCCACTGAAACAACCTTAGCCACTGGAGACAGACATCAAAAACAACGGGAACTACGAACGTGCAGCCTGCAAAAAGGAGACCGCAAACACAGTAAGATAAGCAAAATGAGAAGACAGAAAAACACACAGCAGATAAAGGAGCAAGATAAAAATGCACCAGACCTAACAAATGAAGAGGAAATAGGCAGTCTACCTGAAAAAGAATTCAGAATAATGATAGTAAGGATGATCCGAAATCTTGGAAGTAGAATGGACAAAATGCAAGAAACAGTTAACAAGGACCTAGAAGAAATATAGATGAAACAAGCAACGAGGAACAACGCAATAAATGAAATTAAAAGTACTCTAGATGGGATCAATAGCAGAATAACTGAGGCAGAAGAACGGATAAGTGACCTGGAAGATAAAATAGTGGAAATAACTACTGCAGAGCAGAATAAAGAAAAAAGAATGAAAAGAACTGAGGACAGTCTCAGAGACCTCTGGGACAACATTAAACGCACCAACATTCGAATTACAGGGGTTCCAGAAGAAGAACAGAAAAAGAAAGGGACTGAGAAAATATTTGAAGAGATTATAGTTGAAAACTTCCCTAATATGGGAAAGGAAATAGTTAATCAAGTCCAGGAAGCACAGAGAGTCCCATACAGGATAAATCCAAGGAGAAATACGCAAGACACATATTAATCAAACTATCAAAAATTAAATACAAAGAAAGCATATTAAAAGCAGCAAGGGAAAAACAACAAATAACACACAAGGGAATCCCCATAAGGTTAACAGCTGATCTCTCAGCAGAAACCCTACAAGCCAGAAGGGAGTGGGAGGACATACTGAAAGTGATGAAGGAGAAAAACCTGCAGCCAAGACTACCCTAACCAGCAAGGATCTCATTCAGATTTGATGGAGAAATTAAAACCTTTACAAACAAGCAAAAGCTGACAGAGTTCAGCACCACCAAACCAGCTTTACAACAAATGCTAAAGGAACTTCTCTAGACAAGAAACACAAGAGAAGGAAAAGACCTATAATAACGAACCCAAAATAATTTAGAAAATGGGAATAGGAACATACATATCGATAATTACCTTAAATGTAAATGGACTAAATGCTCCCACCAAAAGACACAGATTGGCTGAATGGATACAAAAACAAGACCCTTATATATGCTGTCTACAAGACACCCACTTCAGACCTAGAGACACATACAGACTGAAAGTGAGGGGATGGAAAAAGATATTCCATGCAAATGGAAACCAATAGAAAGTTGGAGTAGCAATTCTCATACCAGACAAAATAGACTTTAAAATAAGGACTATTAAAAGAGACAAGGACACTACATAATGATCAAGGGATCAATCCAAGAAGAAGATATAACAACTGTAAATATTTATGCACCCAACATAGGAGCACCTCAATACATAAGGCAAATACTAACAGCCATAAAAGGGGAAACCGACAGTAACACATTCATAGTAGGGGACTTTAACACCCCACTTTCACCCATGGACAGATCATCCAAAATGAAAATAAATAAGGAAACACAAGCCTTAAATGATACATTAAACAAGATGGACTTAATTGATATTTATAGGACACTCCATCCAAAAACAACAGAATATACATTTTTCTCAAGTGCTCATGGAACATTCTCCTGGATAGATCATATCTTGGGCCACAAATCAAGCCTTGGTAAATTTAAGAAAATTGAAATTGTATCAAGTATCTTTTCTGACCACAATGCCATGAGACTAGATATCAATTACAGGAAGACATCTGTAAAAAATACAAACACATGGAGGCTAAACAATACACTACTTAATAATGAAGTTATCACTGAAGAAATCAAAGAAGAAATTAAAAAATACCTAGAAACAAATGACAATGGAAACGCAACGACCCAAAACCTATGGGATGCAGCAAAAGCAGTTCTAAGGGGGAAGTTTATAGCAATACAATCCTACCTTAAGAAACAGGAAACATCTCGAATAAACAACCTAACATTGTACCTAAAGCAATTAGAGAAAGAACAAAAAAACCCCAAAGCTAGCAGAAGGAAAGAAATCATAAAAATCAGATCAGAAATAAATGAAAAAGAAATGAAGGAAACAATAGCACGATCAATAAAACTAAAAGCTGGTTCTTTGAGAAGATAAACAAAATAGATAAACCACTAGCCAGACTCATCAAGAAAAAAAGGCAGAAGACTCAAATCAATAGAATTAGAAATGAAAAAGGAGAAGTAACAACTGACACTGCAGAAATACAAAAGATCATGAGAGATTACTACAAGCAACTCTATGCCAATAAAATGGACAATCTGGAAGAAATGGACAAATTCTTAGAAATGCACAACCTGCCAAGACTGAATCAGGAAGAAATAGAAAATATGAACAGAGCAATCACAAGCACTGAAATTGAAACTGTGATTAAAAATCTTCCAACAAACAAAAGCCCAGGACCAGATGGCTTTACAGGCGAATTCTATCAAACATTTAGAGAAGAGCTAACACCTGTCCTTCTCAAACTCTTCCAAAATATAGCAGAGGGAGGAACACTCCCAAATTCCTTCTACGAGGCCACCATCACCTTGATACCAAAACCAGACAAGGATGTCACAAAGAAAGAAAACTACAGGCCAATATCACTGATGAACATAGATGCAAAAATCCTCAACAAAATACTAGCAAACAGAATCCAACAGCACATTAAAAGGATCATACACCATGATCAAGTGGGGTTTATTCCAGGATTGCAAGGATTCTTCAATATATGCAAATCTATCAGTGTGATAAACCATATTAACAAATTGAAGGAAGAAAACCATATGATCATCTCAATAGATGCAGAGAAAGCTTTTGACAAAATTCAACACCCATTTATGATAAAAACCCTCCAGAAAGTAGGCATAGAGGGAACTCTCCTCAACATAATAAAGGCCATATATGACAAGCCCACAGTCAACATTGTCCTCAATGGTGAAAAACTGAAAGCATTTCCACTAAGATCAGGAACAAGACAAGGTTGCCCACTCTCACCACTCTTATTCAACATAGTTTTGGAAGTTTTAGCCACAGCAATAAGAGAAGAAAAGGAAATAAAAGGAATCCAAATCCGAAAAGAAGAAGTAAAGCTGTCACTGTTTGCAGATGACATGATACTATACATAGAGAATCCTAAAGATGCTACCAGAAAACTACTAGAGCTAATCAATGAATTTGGTAAAGTAGCAGGATACAAAATTAATGCACAGAAATCTCTGGCATTCCTATATACTAATGATGAAAAATCTGAAAGTGAAATCAAGAAAACACTCCCATTTACCACTGCAACAAAAAGAATAAAATATCTAGGAATAAACCTACCTAAGGAGACAAAATACCTGTATGCAGGTAAGACACTGATGAAAGAAATTAAAGATGATACAAATAGATGGAGAGATATACCATGTTCTTGGAGTGGAAGAATCAACATTGTGAAAATGACTCTACTACCCAAAGCAATCTATAGATTCAATGCAATCCCTATCAAACTACCACTGGCATTTCTCACAGAACTAGAACAAAAAATTTTGCAATTTCTATGGAAACACAAAAGACCCCGAATAGCCAAAGCAATCTTGAGAACGAAAAGAGGAGCTGGAGGAATCAGGCTCCCTGACTTCAGACTATACTGCAAAGCTACAGTAATCAAGATAGTATGGTACTGGCACAAAAACAGAAAGATAGATCAATGGAACAGGATAGAAAGCCCAGAGATAAACCCATGCACATATGGACACCTTATCTTTGATAAAGGTGGCAGGAATGTACAGTGGAGAAAGGACAGCCTCTTCAATAAATGGTGCTGGGAAAACTGGGCAGGTACATGTAAAAGTATGAGATTAGATCACTCCCTAACACCATACACAAAAATAAGCTCAAAATGGATTAAAGACCTAAA
Source organism: Phocoena phocoena (assembly GCF_963924675.1). Lineage (NCBI taxonomy): Eukaryota > Metazoa > Chordata > Mammalia > Artiodactyla > Phocoenidae > Phocoena > Phocoena phocoena. The sequence goes on along the minus strand of NC_089220.1, from coordinate 124,945,031 downwards.
TGTAAGGCCAGAAACTATAAAACTCTTAGAGGAAAACATAGGCAGAACACTCTAAGACATAAATCACAGCAAGATCCTTTCTGACCCACCTCCTAGATAAATGGAAATAAAAACAAAAATAAACAAATGGGACCTAATGAAACTTAAAAGCTTTTGCACAGCAAAGGAAACCATAAACAAGACCAAAAGACAACCCTCAGAATGGGAGAAAATATTTGCAAATGAAGCAACTGACAAAGGATTAATCTCCAAAATTTACAAGCAGCTCATGCAGCTCAATAACAAAAAAACAAACAACCCAATCCAAAAATGGGCAGAAGACCTAAATAGACATTTCTCCAAAGAAGATATACAGACTGCCAACAAACACATGAAAGAATGCTCAACATCATTAATCATTAGAGAAATGCAAATCAAAACTACAATGAGATATCATCTCACACCAGTCACAATGGCCATCATCAAAAAATCTAGAAACAATAAATGCTGGAGAAGGTGTGGAGAAAAGGGAACACTCTTGCACTGCTGGTGGGAATGTGAATTGGTTCAGCCACTATGGAGAACAGTATGGAGGTTCCTTAATAAACTACAAATAGAACTACCATATGACCCAGCAATCCCATTACTGGGCATATACCCTGAGAAAACCAAAATTCAAAAACAGTCATGTACCAAATTGTTCATTGCAGCTCTATTTACAATAGCCCGGAGATGGAAACAACCTAAGTGCCCATCATCGGATGAATGGATAAAGAAGATGTGGCACATATATACAATGGAATATTACTCAGCCATAAAAAGAAACGAAACTGAGCTATTTGTAATAAGGTGGATAGACCTAGAGTCTGTCCTACAGAGTGAAGTCAGTCAGAAAGAAAAAGACAAATACCGTATGCTAACACATATATATGGAATTTAAGGGAAAAAAATGTCATGAAGAACCTAGGGGTAAGACAGGAATAAAGACACAGACCTACTGGAGAACAGACTTGAGGTTATGGGGAGGGGGAAGGGTGAGCTGTGACAGGGCGAGAGTGAGTCATGGACATATACACACTAACAAACGTAGTAAGGTAGATAGCTAGTGGGAAGCAGCCGCATGGCACAGGGATATTGGCTGGGTGCTTTGTGACAGCCTGGAGGGGTGGGATAGGGAGGGTGGGAGGGAGGGAGACGCAAGAGGGAAGACATATGGGAACATATGTATATGTATAACTGATTCACTTTGTTATAAAGCAGAAACTAACACACCATTGTAAAGCAATTATACCCCAATAAAGATGTTTTTAAAAATTATATAAATATAATTATAAATTTATAATTTTTATAAATTATAAAATTATAATTTTAAATCTACGTTGATGGGCATACAATGTAGAAAGATATAATCTGTATGACAATAATAGCATTAAGGACTGAGGGGAGAATTAGCTATACAGGAGCAAAGATTTTGTATACTATTGTTATTAAATTGGTATTAATTTGAACTAGGTTGTTATCAGTTAATGTTAATTGTAATACTCAGGGTAACCTCTAAGAAAATAACAAAAAATAAAGTAAAAGAAATGACAAGAGAGTGAAAATGTATAGAAAATATGTACTTAACACAAAAGAAAGCAGCATGGAGGAACAAAAAAGACATGACATAGAAAACACATAGCAAAATGAGAGACATAAATCCTACCCTATCAGTAATATTAAATGTAAATAGATTAAACATTCCAATTAAAAGGCAGAACTGGCAGAATGGATTAAAAAGTGATCCAATTATATGCTTTCTACAAGAGACACACTTTAGATTCAAAGACACAAATAGGCTGAAAGTGAAAGGATGGAAAAAGATATGCCAAGCAAACAGTAACCAAAAGAGAACTGGAGTGGTTGTACTAATATCAGACAAAATTGACTTTAAGACAAAAATTGTTACTAAAGAAGAAAGAAGAAATTTTATAATGATAAAAGGAGTCATCCATCAGGAAGATCTAACAGTTATAAGCATATATACACCTAACAACAGAGCCCCAAAATATATGAAGCAAAACCAGACATAATAAAAGGGAAAAATAGACAATTCAACAATAATATTGGAGATTTCAATATCCAATTTTTAATAATGGATAGAACTAGCCAGACAAACAAGGAAAGAGAAGACTTGATCAACATAAATATCAACTAGACTTAGACAACAGTCCACACAACAAGAGCACAATACACACTCTTCTCTAGTACATATGGAACATTCTCCAGGGTACACCATATGTGATTCCATAAAAAAGACTCAATAAATTTTTTTAAATTGGAAATAATACAAAGTATGTTCTCCAACTATATGGAACGAAATTAGATAGAAATCAATAACACAGTGATTGGTCTTAGACTGCTGTGCTTTTCACAGCCGCCTTACTTTCTCTTATTTTTCACTTCCCTTCATGCCTTTCCCACTCACTGCTGACACAGTCCTTACATAGTATCCCCCTTTTGGGGGTGCTAATTTGCCCTTCTAATCTATCAGGGGCTTGGAAATTGAACGACCAAACTGCCAGAACAAAAGAATAAGGCTCAGTATAAGACCATGAAGGGCTCTGCCTCGAAGAAACAGGCTGCATTAGTGCTCAGTATTTGAGCATCTATTCTAGCCATTTAGAGGCCTGCCTGGTTCTTGGCCACGTAAGTTAATGGGCAGCCTATAGGAATGAGGAAGGCACCCTATAACACAAAGCAGCTCTAAGACAACTAGCAGTTAAGAAACATTATTTCTTCTATGATTAAAGAAAAATATCTCAGGTTTCTGATGTAAGGATGTTCAATACTCCTTTAAAAGCCAGTCAGACTAATAAGGAAGAACTTCTCTTTTCACATATTTTGCTCTAAACTCCAATTCCCCTTGGTGATATGCCTTCCTATAAAAAGAACATCATAGGGACATCCCTGGTGGCGCAGTGGTTAAGAATCCGCCTGCCAGTGCAGGGGACATTGGTTCCAGCCCTGGTCTGGGAAGATCCCACATGCCACGGAGCAACTAAGCCTGTGCACCACAACTACTGAGCCTGTTCTCTAGAGCCTGTGAGCCACAACTACTGAGCCCACGCACCACAACTACTGAAGCCCGCGCACCTTAGAGCCCATGCTCTGCAACAAGAGAAACCACTGCAATGAGAAGCCCACGCACACCAACAAAGAGTAGCCCCCAAAACTAGAGAAAGCCCGTGTGCACAACAAAGACCCAATGCAGCTAAAAAATAATTTTTAAAAATAAGAACATCATAGATCTTACCCTTCCATTTTATATTTAAAATCAGCATCACAAGGTTTTACACTTTTAAGGTTTTTTTCAACTATTTCATGAACATATATGTTTTTGTCTCCTCAACTAGACTAAAGTCTTTGAGGGAGAAAAAGGCCATTCATCTTTCATTCTTCTTTTGCAATTTCCTACCAGTTCGGAGGGCAGTACTTGGGCCATTAATGATCCCTTAATAAATATTAACTGCTTAACTCAGACATCACAACTGGTGTGGCTTGGTGTACTGGTGTATCCCAAACAGTTCTAGATGTGCCAAATAACAATCCCTTTGGGTCTGCAGAGGGCGGGTAGAGTGGTTAAGGGATGCGGTAGCAGAAGCCCTCTTGAGGCAGTTGCCTTAACATGTGTGCCATGATGTAAAAAAGACTGGGAAACATTAGGATAAATGACTGGTTAGAAACACTGCTGAATAGAACTGGAAATAGCCTGAATATCCATTTAAAAAAGATGAAGCTCTTTATGTACCGAAAGGAAAATCTTCCAAGACATGTAAGTGAAAACCAGCAAGATGTGCATAGTATGTAAAACATGCTAACATTCATATAAAAGGGGGAAGATATACAAACTTAATTGCTTATACATACATAGGTTGTATCTGTAAAGGTGCACTATGGTGGCTGACTCATGAGGGGAACCCAGTGGTTGGAGATAGAGGTGGCAGGACTTATCCTAGTAAACCCTTTGCACTTTTGAATTCTGAACCATATGACAGCATTAGCTATTAAAAAGATAAACTTTTTTTTAAGTTGCCAAATCTATCTATGCTTGTTGCTAACTTTCATTAGTAATGATCATTTTCTACCTAGTCAAACATTGAGTTAAAATAATAAAAGCAAGATCTGGATGCTGGTTACATAGCTATGTCCAGTTTGTGAAAATCCACTGAGCTCTATACTTATTTATGATCTGTGCACTTTTCCAAAGGTATGATATATATATACTTCAGTAAGAAATGAAAAATAAAATGAATAGATTATTTAGGTCAACTTTCTTTTTGTCCCCTCCTATTAAAAGAGTAGTATAATATTTCATAGATTTACCTAAATAAAATAAATTACTGTGTCAAATCGTTCAATAATGTTTATCAAAAAAAGAAAAAAACTGGTATAACTTGAGTTAGTGATGCTGACCCCATGTGACGAGGGGGAGTCAGGCCTGCCAGCTCCTTCTACCTCTTTTCCACCAGTATTAACAGTCTCAAGGTCCGCACTCTCTCTGCTGCTGGATCCTTACAGTGGGAGATTTAATAAGCCTTGAAAAGCATTACTAAAAACCGCCTAATGGGTTACCATATTGCAGTCACATTTTTTCATTATGAAAATGAAATTTTTAAAGTCACTTAACAAAAATGCCAAGGTCATAAAAGACAAAGAAAGAGGCTGTGCAAACATCCTAGATTAAAGAGACATGACAATCAAATGCAAGACCCCAGGCTGGAGCCTGTAATGGAGAAGGAAGAGCTGTTACCAGGACTTTACTGAGTCTACAGACAACATTATGTTAAATTTACTTAAGCTGTACTGTAGTGGTATAAGAGAAGTTCTCTATTTGTACTCAAAATACATTGACATTATTTAAAGTAAAGGGCCACAAAGAAAGCTACCCATAAATGGTGGTTGGGTAAGTCTATGTCTCTGTACTGGAAGAGGGTGGAGGGGCAGTCAAGCAAATGATAGCACAAATGGAGTAAAACGATAACAGGTTACTCTGGGTATAGGTATATGGATGTTCCTTGTACTTTTTTTTTCTGTAATGTTCCTGTGAAATTAAAATGATTTCCAAATAAAGTTTTTAAAGTCATGTATTAATAATTAGCCACCAATAATAGTCAAAACAGGGACTTCCCTGGTGGTCCAGTGGTTAAGACTGTGCTTCAAAACTGCAGGGGGCATAGGTTTAATCCTTGGTCGAGGAACTAGGATCCCACATGATGTGTGGTGCGGCCAAAAAAAAAAAAAAGTAAATAGTCAAAACAAGCTTAGAAATGAATCTGGATTTTGATTATGACAGTTGCTCCTGAGGAGCCACTTTAATTATGTAAGTGTAATCCCAAGACATTATCTGGGACTTGCAAAAAAAAAAATTACACCTTCTGGCTAGGTTTATAATAGAGCTAAAAAAGTACCTTCCAAGACCCAAAGCTTAACATAATTGTCTTTAAAATAAGATTCCACCTCAATAATTTCTCATAATGTGAGCCTTAATGGAGAAACTAGATTTACAGAAAGTTTAATAAAAGTTCCTCATCCACATGAGGGTATTAATCTTGCCTGAGTGGTGAACACAATGATAAATCCTAATGACGACTTAGGTTAGAACCTCTTAAGCATTTTCTGTTAGAACAAAAAAGGAAACAGAAAAGAAATCAAAGGTCTAATAAAATGGTAAATGTCCCAATAGAATTCTTAAAAATGATATGGATGAACTCCATGTGAAAGGCAAAACTATATTTATAGAAAAATGTATAGAAAGTTCCTGTGACCCAAGGAAGGGAAGAATTTCTTAAGACATGAAAAACACAAACCATACAGGAAAAGAATGATAAACTAGACTACACTTAAACTCACAATTTGCATATAATAAAAATACCACATTTGCAAGCCACACTCTGGGAAAAGATATTCTCCCACAAAAGGAGAGTCATCTGGTACAAGCCCTGTGGAGACCAAGCCAGCAGTATCTAGAAAAAACTGTGTCATCAGGCATTTAGGGAAATGCAAAGCAGTAGACAGCATCTGAAGCTGACTCAGGAGATCCTGGGCAAGGACAGGGAGTGACCCAGGGAAGGAGCTTCCTCCCCCACCAGATCCTTTTAGCTAATAAGGTCATTTACCAGATGCGTCAAGTCTAACCGGCAGTTCCAAGTGTACAGACAGGATGATTCCCGGCACCCTCACTTCAGGCCTTAGAAAACTTTGGCGATTACATCATAATAAAGGGAAATAGCCCCAAAACTGTCTCCCAACCCCTACACCCCCAAGACAATATTTTCTCACTCTATCTTGGCACTAATGTTAGGTCAGAGCTCCTGATAAACTCAAGGTACTGACTCTGTTGGTGTCTACCTATCAGCGTGTAAGATCTAACAGTATGACAACACTAAGAGATTTTTTTAAATTCTCTCTCAAAGGTAGGCCTATACTCTGCAGTTCTAGCAGGAAGGCTAGCTTCTCAGAGATCAGGGGCAGCATAAAGCACTCCAAAATACACAAGGCATTACACATTTTAAGAATAATGAAACTTGTTAAGGTTATAACTACTTAATTAAGGATGGGGAAAATGCAGGAATACTGCCAGCCGTATCGTGCTTAAAACTGCACGAAATCTCCAAACGGATTTCCTAGCAGCCAAAATCCATGAAAACAGAATCCCCCCTAGATCCAGTGAGCAATGGCCCATGCATGGGGAGGCGGGGGAGGTACACAAAGAGATTAGAGTGTTCACTCAGATCACATTTGGGATTTACAATGTTTCTTTTATAACTGGAAACTATACGAAGACTACTTCCTGTATACTCGAAAATGTCCACTTCCCTAAAAGTTCAAACTAAAGAAATAGTGAGATTAGGAGACATTTAAAAAGAAGTCTAGGAGAAAGGCAAGTACAGGCCAGAATACCATTTCTTCACACAAGCACTTTAGAAAATTAACTCAGAAGACAAGCTAACACTTTACATCTGAAAATGCATTTCTTTTTCTTGGGCAAAGGTCTAGCAATTCCCTTTGCTCCTCACAACTATCAGTAGTGTATCAATCTAAACAACACAACCTAAATCATTTTTTCCATTCTGACTAATATCACATCCTGCAACTGTAGGCAAGAGGTGCACATCTGCCAATAAAAACAAAGAGAAATCAAAAGCTAACTCATATTCTCCACAACTATTAAAGAGAAAACATTCCCAAGTAGGTTTCCTTCAAAAAATTGCACCGATGTATCAATATGTTGGAAACTGCCTATTCTGAAAGGAACAACTATATTGCAAACTTACAGATCATAACAACTGTTAAAAAGTCAAGGTTTAATATATATGCAAAGCCAAATACTATTGGCTGTTTTACATCATTACTCATTTTATGAATTCAAACATTTAAGTTTCTAAACTGTGTTGGTCAACGTGACCAGATGAGAGAAGTCAGACCTTTGGGAGAAAAGGGACACTCTTATAATCACATCTGCAAAATCAGAAGTCAGATTAGATAAATCTGGAAAATCATGAAAGTATCACTGTGACCTGTATTAATCCTTTTCTTTGGGTCCCAAATGCCATTATTAACTAAGATTTTAGGACAAAAGTACATAAGGTATGTTCTAAAAACCGAGAGAAAAAGTAATAAGAGAGAATTCAAATTAAAAGAACTAAGGTAAAAATGTATAACTTAATATGAATTTTTAAGCCTTAAAGAGGACATTATCACTAATAGCTTCCTATGACTGGTCCAGACCTAGTAACAAAATCAACAGATTTTCTTCTGTTCTTACCTCATAAGACCAGACGCACTGCACCCCTGCAAACCTCCGGACACACCTTCCCACCTCAACATCCTCGTGGGTTGTGTACATTTCCCGGAGGCACTTGCCGATGTGTGGTACCATTCTCCGGAGAACTTCCCGGCTCATGATCACACCAGGGCCCCCCATGCAGAAGTTCTCACCAGGTTCCAGAGCAAGTTTCCCCATTTCTTCCGTGGTGCCCAGTCCTGTCTGCCCAAGAAAGAGGGGTTCACTACTATTCAAACTCCTCAGAAAATTCTCCAGACGGTCTCCTTTGATGTAAACATCATCGTCTGCTCTCATAAACCATTCATACTTGTCCAAGTAGTGGTCATGCATGTACTTGAGCATCATAAAAGACTTCTTCTGGGGTGGGTAGGAGTCGTCCACTCCCCGCAGTGGCACTATTGGAATTGGGATCGATGTGTCTGAACCTTCACTAGAGAAGAATTCGACTTTCCCAGGAATTGTCTTGGACCATGTTCTGGAATTAAAATAAACATCGGTGAGGAACAGTTTATTCCAGGCTTCCCATTTCCATAAATTCCCATATCTTGATTCATGTTGAATCACTCTGAATGTACATTCAAAAGGATGATAAAAAGCTTCCCCTTAATGGAAGCCCACACTACCGGTATTGCAAAGTCCTAACTCATTTTCAAAAGAATCCCAATGAAAAAGAATGATGAAGTATTAAAATATTTCCCAGATAACTATGTTTTAGCTATGGCTGAAAACCAAATTGCCAAGGCACCAAGTCTAGATATTCAGGTTAATTCTCTGATACTACCAACTCCCTACCTACAAACTCCTCCGCTCTCTAAAACAAAAAAAATTTTTTTTTAAATTGTTCATTCAACACATTTTCTTGGAATGCTCATCAAGTGCCAAGTATGCATTAGGCCACGGGGATGCAGCGGTGAGCAAAACACAGACCCTGCAGCTGATGTGGAGTCCACACGAGGCCAGTCATACATTTATCCAAGAAAGGTGAGCAAACAAAGGACACCAACCAGACAGGGAGCGGGGAATGCTTCCCTGAGGCGGGTGAACATCAAGGATGAGAAGCAGACCCAGAGTGTGTGTGTGGGGGGGCGCTGTCTTGATGGGGGAAAACTGCAAGGCCTAGCAGCCCTCCAGAGGTGGGGGCCTTTATGCTTTAAAGCAGCAGGAAGCCACTGCAGGAGCAAGTCTATCGGCACCATTTTTCCAACAGCATTTGCTCACTTCATGTCTCTGTCGCAATTTTAACTGTCACAATATTTCAAACTTTTCATTACTACTATGTTTGTTATGGTGATCTTTGATGTTACTACTGCAAAAAGAGGCTGATGGTTGGCTCTGTAGGCTCAGATAATGGTTAGCATTTTTAGAAATAAAGGTTTTTTTTGTTTTCTTTGGTGGCTCGCTTCTCCCTGTTCTCTGGATACTAACCGAGTCAGAGTCCCCCCAACCCCACAACCCGCCAGGATCAGGCGACCACGAGAGTCCCAGCTTCTCTTCGGGAGGGGGAGCCACGTTCTCCATACCCAGCTGGGAGCACCTCGCTGCCTTCCCATTGGCCCAGCCGATCCTAGTGCCTTCTGCCATTGGTTGCCGGTTCCTTGATCCCCATTGGCCAGTGCTCATTGTGACCTCACGGACCCATGTGGGAGCGCCACAGCCAGATTGGCTGGTGCACCCAGCCAACTACCAAGGAGAAAGGAATTTCCAGAATAGCTGGGGCGGTGAGGCTGATTTAAGGTGGTCTGAGCAATCCCAGGTCCCAGGGCTGCTTCTCAGCTTTTTCCTGGTTTCAGGACTTAATGAAGCTCAGGTTCTTGACATCTCATCGCAGAAAGAATTCAGTGAAAGACAAAGTGATAGGTAAGAAGTGGATTTATTTAGAGAAAACACACTCCACAGACAGAGTGTGGGCCATCTCAGAAGGTGAGAAAGGCCTAGAAATAAAGTATTTTAAAATTAACATATGTACATTGCTTTTTAAACATAATGCTACTGCACCTTAACAGACCAGTCTGATAAGCATAAACATAATTTTAATATACACTGGGAAGCCAAAAAAAATTATGACTCGCTTTATTGGGATATTTGCTTTATTGCAGCAGTCTGGAACTTCCACAGTTATCTCCGAAGTATGCCTGTATAGCCAATCATAATCACATGATGAGAGCAACTGTAAAACGCATCCTCACTTCAGAGATGTTAAAATGTGAAAAAAAAAAGTGCATCTTAGAATGGATGTAATACAGTAGTTGTAATGTTTTTCCCTTAATGCCTATGGATTTAAAATGGACCTACAGGTCTTATACCATTTACAGAACCCTTAACAAAGAATTCGTCATAAATGAAACCTGATGGGACTACAGATGCTATACTAGGTACTGTACTTCATTTTCACAAAGGATTTGCTCCTGAAAAAAAGCATGTAAACATAGTAGGAACGAGGCAATTAATTTAAAGAGAAATCAACCCCTCCTGCAAAGAGAAAGTCCATTTTAAAATGGGAATGAACATCAACCTACATAAAATATAACTTAAATGCACTCTTCTGACATAGCACCATCATCAGGAGGGAGACAATTTCCCAGTCTGGGGAAGTCAGTGATAACGAAGTTATACGAAGAAGATCCCCCATCCAAGTCAAGAAGCCCCTTATTTGTCAAGAAGCCCCTTATTTCTCCATTCATGTAGAAATGATTTTTGTTTGGCAGAACAATTCTTCAAAAACATAAATAATTTCGGTCCTTGGCAAGTAATAGAGTTCAATAAATACTGCTCACTCGTGTGAAATAAGGGACTTAAATATGCCGTGCATATGTATGAGCGTGCGCACGCAAAAGGGCAAGAAACGAGCTGTCTCTTATCTTTGATAAATTTCCAGGTGAGGCACACTAACATTCCTACATGCAGAAAGAAAGCAACTTAATCAAAATACAACCAGAATATAATTATTAAGAGGTAAAATCCACAGACATGCTGGAGCTGAATTATACTACAGTTCATGGTACTTCTGAAATAATTTTAAACAAAATAGTCTGTACTATCTCACAACTGATTTTAAAAGGGTATTGAATAAAATCAACTTAGCTTTAGCTTCTACCCAACTGCTTCTATGATTAATAATACAGACGACATTCAAAGTAGTACTAAAGTAAGTCAACTCCAGAAGCCATTAAAATCTTAAAGCATCATGGGGTTATTTGGAATACAGGGTCGGTAAGACAGCGCTTACATTCAGAGGAAAAACCTGCTCTTGAGACACAATACAGTGTGTGATGGTTAAGAGCATGGACTCTGGAATCAGGCTATTGGGGTGAAAATCCTGGCTTCACTTTGGGCAAGTTACTCTGTGACTCACTTTCCTTATCTGTAAACTGGGGATAATAATAGTACCTGCCTTATAGGGTTGTGGTGAGGGTTAAATGGATTATTACATCTAAAAGAGCTTAGAAGTCAGCCTGGCATGAGGTAAGCATTACTAATTGTGACTTATTAGGGAATACAAGAGTTTGCAAATAAAATAAGGTACTGAAAGAAAAATGAGGGAGACAGGAAAATGTGGGCTGAACTTGGAATAGTCAGTCTCAAGATTACACACCAGAGTGAAGGCATTGTGAAAAATGCTGCTTCTCTTATTTCTGGCTAAAAACCTGACACTCAAGCTATATAACAGAGTTCTATCATACTATCAATCTCAAGACAATGTCAGGGTAGAAGTCTAAAAAGACTTTAAACTTTAAAAGTGTTCTCACTTAAAACACCAGAATCTTTCATATCAGACTGAGGATCAAAATTCATTTTGTCTGGCTCTGCTTCCTATGTGCCACCCCAGATAGAATATAGCGATGGAAGCACTAGCAGTACAACCATCAGTGATGTGATTAATACTTGAACTATAACCTGAAATGGTGTAATTTGTCCAGGAAGAGCAACCAGTTAATTTTAAAAACAGACAATCTAACCTCAAACCATCTTTAAAAGCCTCTCTGCAGTTTTAAGGTAACTCCACTGATTATTATCTTTTCTTTTTCAGGTAACCCAAGGAAAAACCTCACGTTGCCCTTTTCTGTTCTTAAATGACTGGTAATTTGAGGGAAATCTCTTAATATTGAGCTTTTGTAAATCCTTCAATCTTGGCAAATTATGATCTTTTTACTTAGGGTACCTTTAGCTTAAATAGCTCCATAAAGAGTTCTGGAACATAAATCATGATTCACCACCCTGGGGAAGCCAGGGGGAGGGCATCAATAATTTCAAAGAAATGAAGGAACTGGTACTGAAGAAGCAAACTGGCCCCCCTTCTGAGACAGAAACAGGTCAGCTTCCTTAATTTTCATAAGCAAATGTCAACTTTGCCATCAACACGTTTGTAACCAGGAGCAAAGAGCTCTCACTTAATTGAAACCACAGAACATTTGCAAGGGCCCCTGCCGGAAAGCTCACTTTTCAATGGACTGATAACCAACTCTTGCTAAAGCACAGATAAAACAACTGAAATCTGAGAGTGCCAAGCTAATAACCTTCCTTTCCTCCAGGCTTCTAAACACTGACCCTATATCAAGTTAAATCACAGTTAAGTCATGCAGCTGGACATTAGCTTCACTGAGGAATGCCTTTGCAGAGTTAGGATTTAATAACAGTCTCCATTTCTATTCATGTCATTTTAAGAAAAACTACATAAAATACATTTCTGTACGAAATCACATCTACAGCATGACTGTTGTCCTGGGTACACATTCATAATATACAGGTAAATTTTAAAAGCAGACAATAGAATACTTGTGATATGGATTAATAAGGGAACAAAAGTACACATACAAAATAAAATAAAGTACAACTCTACACCAAAGTGTTTACTATGGTTATTTTTGGATAGAGGATCAGAAGGGATTTACTTTTCTTCATGTTTTCTACAACAAATAGAGTTAGGGAAAAAAAAAAATTTTAATCCAGGAGAAAGCTTTAAACTAAAAAGCATCCAAAGAAATAAAAATATTTAACAGATAATTTTACTTGTGTAATAAAAATATTTTTTTACTCTGATCAATGGAAAAAACTAAAAGAAAACTGGAGTAAGATTGAGTACTTTCTTTCACATTTTCTAAACTTTAATAGTTACAGTAAGTTTTATAAATAAGAAGGGGAGATTTTCTGAGTCCCCCCAAATCACTATTACATATGTGGTCTGATGGTTACAGTGGTAAGTTTGAAAAGACTCATATGATCAAATCACCTCAGAATTTGGAGTCAAGGAAGGAAGGGAGAATATAGTTTTCCCCTGCAGAACTGATTGATAACAGAAATTAAATGTATACATTTATATTCTTCCCTATTACAGAAAGGATTTAAGACAACTTAACCAAAATGCACACAGGATGAAAAGAATAAGCAAGAAAATTAAGCAAAAGAAAAACAAAAGTAGGAAAGTTGGAGCAAGGCATGAAGGTGGTGCCTGTAGCAGGGAGGGCAAAATCAGGGTAGTAAGCCTTCCGGCAGACAACCAAGAGAAGTCACAAGACTGTGTCTTACTGTTCAGGGTTAAGTGACATAATGATTCCAGATACTAAGACCTCAGGGAAGTTTCTCCCCTGCATCTATGGTAGAGAAACGGAGCAAATGTACTGAGTACCCTTACAGGAGGCACCGTGTGATGGAGCAGCAATCTTAGCTCATCCTCCCAAAAAAGTACATGGAGGACAGTTCTATACTGCCAGTCAGAGCAGCCACGGGCCCGGGAGAACTGAGGTCTTCCCAGACAGTCTACCCAATGAGGACTCAAGGCCTTTCCTGGAACTGAAGGAATGCCCCCGGCAGGATATACAAGCCTTATTCAGCCCAGGAGCACTGCACTTAGCAGCAGGTTCCCCCTTCCGTGTATGTGGTTTCCGGATATGTAGCTTCCTCTTTTAAAAATTTTAACTGTCTCACTGGATATGACCTTATGATATGAGCAATCTCAAATTCTTTTTAGAAGTAGGTGGGGAAATATATAACGGGGATCATAAATGTTGGGAAAAATTTTTAAAGGAAAAATCAAATTAGACTCCTTACCATTAATCCTGAAAACTAGACTTAAGGTAAAAGCAAGCATTAAAGAGCCTTCCTGGCCCCTTCCCCCAGTAAAGATGTTGGAGGATGGATTACAGCTTCCCACCTCAACAACGGCCTGGGCACTAGCCCAGGAGGCAGTTCCAAGGTATTAACAGCTCAGTGCAACCTGCCCTTTGAGCCTAGGTTCACAGCAAACAATAGAAATACTCATCAACAAAGAGACCACAAATACGCTCTCTTTGAAACACAAGAATTAAAATTTGGAGTGTTAATGGCAGAAGGCAAATTCTGATCTTGTGGTCCATTTCCAAAGCTTCAAGTCTTAGAGAGCCACTTTGCATACATTGATAGTTTATATTTTGAAGCTGTACACTTAAAAGCGTAAATACACAACTAATTCTTAATCATGCATAAACAAAATTAGTTTTCAAATATAATTCTAAGAAAAAAAAATGAGTGTTGTTTAATGTAAACAAAAATACCACCCTGAACCACAGCCAACTCCTGTGCAAGCCAGTCTGCTTCCTCTGTTGAGGTGTTCCCTGGCATCAAGACAGCTTCCCAATCACCAACACCCAAAAGGAGTCATGGTGTGCAGGGCAGTGGGTTGAGGGCATCAGACTCTCAACCTATGACAACTCCACAAGGTGTGAGAGGCACCAATACCCACGTTTTACAGATGAAAAGACTGAGGCTCAGAGGCAGGTAAGTAATTTGCCCGAGATCACAAAGCTAAAAGATGTGGAAACCGGGACACAATTGGGGTCTGATTCCAACACCTCCACTGGCCAGCCTACTGGCTTGTTCATCCCCACACCTGTCTGCCCACATTTGTTCTGCAGTCCCACCTCTAGTGCTAAGGCTGAGAAAACAGTCATCAGAGATAATGAGAGAAGGCTTACACCCACTTCAGCCACCTCCTCCCACTGTCTGCCTGGCTGAGGCCTGCCTGTCAAGGACACCTTCAGAGTTTGGGCTGGTTTCGAAGGCCAGAAGACTTCATTCAAACGTTACTTTCTGAAACCCTCATTCCGTGTTTGGGTCCCTCTGCCACTCTAAATCCTGCCCAATTATTTTCTGGTATTAGGTTGGAAACACACAGAACAAAGTTTAACAGAAAATCAGCACCTAGGTTCAATTTACAAGACAATCATTTTAATGGCATTAGTATCTACATTTTCAATAATTCTTGGGTTTTGCAAGCCCAGAGTTCACATCAAATCAGAGCAGTCTACACCTTATTTTTAATCATTCACATTAAAATGTACTCAACTACAGAAAAAATATAGCAGCCCTGAACGCTTCAGGAAATGACACTGAATTAAGGTGAGACGAACAGTTTCACTACTTTTACACTGTAACTTAGTTTCTTGTTCCTCCAATTCTATCCAGAACCAGAAGCCAAAAAGACACTGACAATAAAAGATGAAGGCACTGGGGCTTCCCTGGTGGCGCAGTGGTTGAGAGTCCGCCTGCCGAGGCAGGGAACATGGCTTCCTGCCCCAGTCTGGGAAGATCCCACATGCCGCGGCTGGGCCCGTGAGCCACGGCCGCTGAGCCTGCGCGCCGCAACGGGAGAGGCCACAACAGTGAGAGGCCCGCGTACCACAAAAAAAAAAAAAAAAAGATGAAGGCACTGAATACTTATATGAATATACAAAAATCCTCACATTAAAAGCGCTGTCACCTGATTCTCCCAAGTATCGCCTGGAAGGGTGAAGTTACAGTAACTGAGGAAATACAGTTACAATAACCAAATACATGTGTTAACCCTACATTTTGGGGCAGGATTAACTGTCATTTACTGAAACAAGAATGACCCTGACTTGAAACCCTAGGGAACCCAGGGCCAACATGCCATCTGTGCTCAGCAGTCTTGCAGGTACTTACAATTTAACACACTCAAAACTTCACTCACATTTCCTTCCAAGAGCTGTCACCTCCTTTTTCTTTTTTAACTGTAGTTATGTAGCTTTATTACAAAGTGTTCACTGTAGAAAAACTCAAAAATACAAGAAAGTGCCAACATGAAAAATCATTCAGCATCATGGTATGTATATTCTTTCACATTTTCTTTTCTATGTCACACAAACACAAACATTTATTTCATTTGATTTTTAAAATGGTCTCATACAGGCATACAATTTTAAAACCTACTCTGAGATATATTATGAACCTCTGTTCATTCCAATAAACACATTTCAGCCACATCTTTTTTTTTCTCTTTTTTCTTATATTGGAGTATAGCTGCTTTACAGTGTTGTGGTCATATCATTTTTTTAAGGTTAGAGAAGTAGATCACAGCATGGACAAATTAGTGAAATCAATTATGATCCATAGCTCCTAATACAGGACACCAAAGATACTTGCAATTTCCACTTCATAACATACATCCTTGAACACATCTTTAAATTCCTTTGGAAAAATTTCTAATGGAATTACTAGCTCTCAGATCCCAGCCCTTTCTCATCATCCCTTCACTACTTCCTGCTATTCCACATTTCCAGGAACCTGTTGTCATCTCTGCCTCAAAAACTCCTGCTCATCTTTCAAGACTATGCAAGGGAAGAGGGGTAAGAATGTGAGTGAGACCCACCTCGATCCCCTTCTTAAGTCAATGCAGGCCTCTTTCTTATGTACCCACACAGTAATTAGTCCAGGCACCCTGTGAGCCCTATCACTCAATAGTATTGTTTGTTTCCTTCCCTAGATGATGAACTCTGCAGGAATGGAATTATTAATCCATTTTCAAAAACTGCAGCTTAATTAATGGATGGGGAAAAGTGAAATTGCCCATGCAATAAAAACACAATCATGTATACTCTTCTACTGACAACTACAACTATCCTTGGAATATTCTGTTTGAGAGCATCAAGATCTGGAACCATGACACAATACTAAAGTCATTTTCAGGACCACAACTTTCACCAGTTTTCTTATACAGGTAATTTATAACGTGAAATGGGTTGTGCCCCAAAAGTTCACTTACAGGTTGATTATTTGGATTATAGAAGCCTTTCAGTAATTTTTTTGCCAAACTGAATTCTACCTGAGAAAGCAAGCCTTGCTCTAAACTGTTTCAAGATAAACATGGTTTACTGAGTTCAAGAAAGAAGGAACTCTGAGATCTGCTCATTAAGGTTGGTAAAATGAACAGTCTGCCTTCATTTAAAGCATTAGGAAGAGGCCATTAACTAAAACAACATTTTGCAATAAGATTCCTATATCTAAAGCTAGTGTTTCTCAAACTTTCTTACCACAATTCCCTATAGACTGATGCTAGTCTTTAATAGTGCCCTTTATCACTCCTGGGGCAAAGAAGGGGAACCACCACCTCTTTCTTCTGAGAAAGAACAAAACAGTTCCCTGTCTTCAGCGCAAGGGAAGCAAGAATCAAGATAAATAAAAGGTGTTGAATTAGCTTAGTGTTCTGGGCACAAAAATGGACTAAAGAGCTAAATATGAATGCTTTCTCTTTTTTATCAAACCATTAATTAAAAAACAAAAAAAATCTAGCACCAAAACTCTCCCAGCAAGAATAGGTAAGTATAGCCAAGAAATGTTTGAAACAGAAAAGTAACAAAGTAGAACTTGTGTACTGGATATTAAAATATTATTCAACCTCCAATAACTTCAACAGGTAGTACTGGCACAAGAAAAGACAGAAAGATCAATGAAACAAAAGAGCAGGTCCAAAAACATACCCAGGAATTTTGAGTATGATGAAGATGGCATTTCAAATTGGTAGGGAAATGGGAGCTTATTCAACACATGGTGCTGAGACAATGTATCATTTGGGGTAAAAATGACGTTGAGGTGATTCGTACCCCTTCTAGAATCAGAAACATGTTACTTTAAAAAAAAACCTCTCCAGGGCAATAAACTTCCTCAGCTTATGGGGAGAACAACCCTAAAACCAGAAAGGAAAAGACTGGACTACATGGACATCTAACTTCTGTATATCAAATGATGTAACTAAGAAAAAAGAAAAAATATGGAAAAAATACAAATTGCAGCTAATAACAAAGGAACCCAGCCAGGGATTCTGATGAACTGTCATTAACCAGCATAATAACTTTGGAAGAATCACTGTACCATTTTAAAGTGAAATTACCTAGAACACAAATACTTTGTGGATGAGTTAAAAAAAAAAAAATCTTATACGTTGATTTGTAGAACACCACCCTACCCAGAACCCTAAGGAAATTTTAGTTTAAGACAATCTCAGAGCTCCCACACTGCAATCACCTCAGATATAAATCTTTTCTCAATTCTTTTTAAAATTCATTACATTTATAAAGTTAAGGATACATCCACCTGTTCCTGTGCAAAACCAGATCTCTGATGACTTACCTCCTTCCCCCTAAATCTATTCCTCCTCTAGTTTTTCCCATCTCAATAAACGACACCACCACCCACCCTTTCTTTCAAGGCAAAATCCTAAAAGTCATCCTTGATTCCTCTCTGCCTCACCCCTCACAAGCATTCTGTCAACACATATTCAACTCTGGCTCCAGCATATATCCTGGAACCATCCTCTTCTCTCCATCCCCATTAATAACACTCCAGTCCCAACCATGCTCATCTCCACCTGGACCATCTCCTAACATCTCCTTACTCCCCTACAATCTATTCTCCACATAATAGCAAGAATTAACTTTTCAGAATATAATGCAAGCCCTCCCTTTCCCATCTAAACCCTCCAAAGCGTTTCTAATTCACTTAGAGTAAAATTCCATAAGACCAGTCACTATCAGCCTCATCCTCTTTCTTTTATTGACCTTCTTCAAGTTCCTTTGCAAACTGGTTCCTGCCTTGTAATTTACCAACTCTTCCCTCTGCCTAGCACACTCATCAATGACATTCCCACAAAGGCTCCTCATTATCAGATCTTGGCCCAAACACCACACTCTCGGAGGCCTTCCCCAACAACCTAACAGAGAGAGACACCACCCCACCCTGTCCCTATCCTGCTCTACTTTCTTCACAGCACCCATCACTAGCTGAAACCCTCTTTTTGGTGTCTGCTTCTCCCACTAGAACAGAAGCTCCATGAGAACAAGCATCTTCACTCTTGTGTTCCCCAACACTCAGAATCCAGACCCAAGGGGCTATGCATGTATTTGCTGAACAAAGGGACAAACCCTAAGTGTATGGGAACATTCTGATGAACCAGGATCACTCCTGTCAACTTAACAGCTATGGTATCTGCTCAGTGCCTATGAGGGAGTTACCCTTGCCCTGTCTCTGATGGGCTACACTTTGAGTTTTGTTTTGCCTGCTTGTTAAAATCTGTTTCTTGCCTGCTTTCAGCTGTCACTGCACTGCTAACATCTCTTGGTGATCCCTCTCCCCCACTGTAAGCATATGGCAGGTCTGAAAAGTGAAAGTCAGTAATGATGGGCACTTCCATCATTAAAGTGCACCAACTTTAGTGCAGACAGGTGTATCTCCTTGAATTTTTCAAAGGCTTTAGCTCCTTTCTGGGTCTCAGACAGTTTCTAGTCCCTAGATCTGAATTCTGACATTTTCAATATCCTAGCATAAAAGTACATTATAGTACCATCTTACTAAAAACACTGCCATCCCCTTCAACCCACAAGCCAAACAATAATTTTATTTTAATAAACAAAAACAAAAAACACTGAGGTTTTTTCCTAAGCTAAAGAGTGAATCTGCCTTTCAAGGGAGATGTAAAACTCAGTGCCAAACTAGAGTTCTACCTTGTGCTAGAAGATTCAATCCAACTTGTATACTGCATGAAATTTCCAATTTAAGAGCTGAATGTGGACTTTTTGGCCCAGGCTGCAAAGCACAGCAAAGCCGTAATCATAACCTCCATCCCAATTCTGGCCTTCCCCCAAAGTTCCTTAAGTCTAAAATCGTCTTGTGCCATCTCCTGCAGCCAGTCTAAACACAGGGTTGACAGGCTGAGAAGCAGAGGACCTTAACCAGCAAAGCAGGTCCACCTCCAGGCTCCAACTAATATGACTCCTTAAGATCAGAGAGATACAAGAAAAGGTATGCAGGAAAGCTGACAGAATTACTAAATAGTATACACCATTTCCTGGTAAGGGTTTTATCAAAAAGGCAGAGTTGCCACAAAGAAGAGTCAGAGGGCAAATTGTGTTTCTACTTTTCCCTAACTGCCTTAAAGAAAATAAACAATGAGATAAAATCCTACATCCAAAAAACATGAGGTAGGAGATTTGGAAAGGAGGCCTAGAGTAGAGCCTCAAGCATGGGCTTTGGGAAAAGATCATCTCCAAGTGTTAAATAGTAGGTCCAGTTTGCCATACATTTTCTGAGTATTGCTGGTGTACCAGGACCCCTACTAGTCTGTATATATTGATTTGGTATCTATGAAAATGTACTTGTTTGGGGGGCAGGGAATCACACCATTTACTATTTGAACAAACTACTTTGGTAACTGTCCCAAAGTTGTGATTTCAAAGGACTTGTCACCAAACTGGAGTCATGTAGATTTACTTTCAAAATCATGCTGTGAACAGCTCATCCTCATTTTCTGATGCAGACATTTCTTTTTTCAAAAAGCACATGTACACCTGAAACACTGTAAAACGACTATAATTCAATGCAAAAAAAACCAACAAAAAGCACAATTCGTATAAAATTCCAGATAATTCATGATAGATCTGGGAGAAAACCTTGATCTGCGGGTTCCCAAATCACGACCTTGGTCAAATTTATGCTACCTTTTCTAACCTTTTCAGGCACTCAGGACCCTTGCTGGCAGAACCTGGGCTCTGGACTTAAACAAGATCCCAATGGAAACACACAGGAATGAGGAATCAATGCACTGAAAGGGCAGACATTCTCTACTGCTCTTTCATCTTCCTTTTCAGTCCTTTACTTCCCCCCATAAAGGAAGGGAGATCCATGTATGTTCTTCCCCTCACAACATTTAATGCCTGAAAATTCAGACCAGAACTAGAGTTAAAAGCTGAAGTTATAAAGATACTGGTTATAAATTAAGAACCAACAGCAACCAGCTTGGTCTTGCTCAGCAATGACTGCTCTAAGAGTCCATTCCCAGATGACCTCTCGCACATTGGTTTGCTCTGTGGCTGGATGAATCCCAAATCTTATCTGTAGAGTAAGCATTTCTGTACTTCACACATAAAAGGTTTCCATTATATCCCTTTATTGAATCTACATCCCTCTTCTACCTCAAATTCATTCCAATACAAATCTGCCATTCCAAAATCATCTCTCTTTCTCGCTTCTAAAGATTACTTTGGCTAAATCCCTTTGTTAATCCTGAACATGATTCCAGCCACTTTTCTAACTCATATGGCCAACCAGGGCCCAGACACCAAATAACACACACATCACTCAACTGGGCTAGTTAACACCAAATCTACCATGGGCCAGGAACTGCTTTTCCCAAAGGTTCTCTTTCCAATTATTCAACAGACTGGTGGGGCTGAGTATGCAGTGGGTACCCGCTTCCATTTACCGAAATGATTCCAACAGTGAAACCTACAAGCGGAAGGACTCTAACTAGATTAACTTACATCGGCTCTAGTTCTACAAAGCTAAAGGTGAAGATTTCAGAGACTCAAATAGTAATCCCCACTGCCATCACTATCACAAGTACTGTTCTAAGTTTTCCCAACAACCTTACGAGGGAAATGTTCATTCGGGCTCAGTTAACAAAGGCGACGACTCGGACGAGAAAAGATGAAGTCCCTTACAGAAAGTCAGGGTGAGGACCACACCCAGAAGGGCCACCCTGGTCCGTCTGACCCCAAAGTCCTTCCTTCTGAACGTTGCGCTCACCATCCCGCCTCTGACCTCTGCTGCCAATGTCCGACATCGCCCGCGGGGCATCCCGATCCCACGGGCCACGGGTAGACCCGCTGGGCAGTCCGCTGGGATGCTGGATGCAGGAGGCGGTGCCCGGAGACCAGGGTCTCACCTGTAGGCAGCCACCGCGCGGGTCTGCAGGTATTTCTGGGCGGTCATGACTCCCACGAAGAGAAAGTTGCTGTCGTGCGGGCCGCCATCCTGGGCCCTGCCGTGCGGCCAGAGCTGCTCCCCGCGCGCATCCCCGCGCGCCCCGCCGGCATGGGAAGCCGCGGCCGCCTGCCCAGGCCGGCAGCCCTCGGGACTGGCGCGGAGCCGTGGGCCCGCTCGCTTCAACTCGGAGGCGCGGGGCAGGACGAGCCGCGAGGCCAGCACGAAACCCAGCACGAGCCCGAGCAGCACACTGAGCCAGGCGCGCCGGCCGCGCACTGCCATGCCAGCGCCGCTCCGCCCGCCGGGCCGCCGCCGCCGCCGCAGGCTCCGCGCGCCCTCAGCCCGCCGCCCCCGCCCGCGGAGGCCAGCCCGCCCTAGCACCTCGAAGCCCGGCCCGGGCAGCGCCGAGGCCGCCGCGGGCCCGCCGTGCCCATCGCAGCCCTCGAGCCGCCCGCAGGCCCCGCGCCGGCGCTTTGTTCCGCACGCCCACCCCCACAGCCGCGGCCTGTGCCTTTAAGAAGGGACCATGCCCGGCGCGCGCCGGCGGCGGCTCGGGCGCAAGGCGGCGGCGGCTCCTCCCGCTCGCGCTCGGGGGCAAGTGGCCAGCGCGACGGCGACGGCAGTGGCAGCCGAGTCCGGGCCCCCGTCCCGCCCAGCCCGCGTCCCTCAGCTGGCTCGGCTCCGCTGGCGCTGCGCCCGCTCCGGTCCTCTTCGTGGCCGGCGCCGCCGCAGCACATCCTCCGGCTTAGCTCGCCATTGCAACAGGAGTGCCTCACGTCACGCACGGCGCGTTATGAAGCGGCCCCGGCGGCGGCGGAGCCTGGCCCCTCTCGGGATCCGTCCGCGTCGCCCGATTGGCGCAAAAGTGAATGGGGGGCGGTTCACGTGGCCAAAGTTTGACCAAAAAAAAAAAAAAAAAATCAACCCTTCGGGCGGGCGCGGAGCCCGCCCCGCCCCTCCCGGCCGCGCCCGCGCGGTCTGCGGCCAGGCCGCCTGGGCTGAGGGGGCGTGGGGCCGGGTTCGGCGCCGGCGGGGGCTTGGACCGCGGCGCCCGGCAGCCTGTTAGCCTCTCGGCGACCACACAGCCGCCGGCCAGCGCTCGGACTCCCAGCAGCGGCGCCCAGCACCGGCCCGAGGGTATCCCCTCGGAGGGGCCGTGCCTGCCGGCCGTCCAGTTCTACAAGATGCATTGGTAGCGTGAATCTGAGGAGGGATTTTTAAGAAGGGACTTCTTGGTCCGCCAACTCTCCACGAACCACTCGTTCCTCCTGCATAGACTGTTTTCAAATAAACCCCCACTCCCCATGCCCAGCCCCTCAGCCAGGCGGACCTCACCGGCTACCTTGCCTGCGTCAGCCCATTTCACACTGTATCTTTGTTCGCGCCGCTGTGTGGGTAGGAGCGAGCACGTATAGAATAAACAGTTCAGGAGCCGTTTGAGACGTGCACGCTTGGAGAATGAACCGTGAATTCAGTTACCTTGTTCCCTGCCACTAGTTTCTAAGCTAAAAAAAAGCTATACTTAATGTCCAAGCTCCTAACACTACCCGCATTTAATAGATGTTGAAGAAATGGTAGGTAATGTATTTACAGTCTATGTGGACAGTCAGTATCTCTAATCTGAATCTTTGTCAATATTTTAACATAGTCCGTCCATAAAAGTGCCATGGATTTCTAAAGACAGGTTTTGAGAACCGGATTCTCTATGATGGATTTTAAATTTTACACATAGCCTCTTATTTTTTAAAATAAATTTATTTATTTTTGGCTGCGTTGGGTCTTCTTTGCTGCTGGGCGGGCTTTCTCTAGTTGCAGCGAGTGGGGGCTACTCTTCGATTGTGGTGTGTGGGCGCTACTCTTCTTTGTGGTGTGCGGGCTTCTCAGTGCGATGGCTTCTCTTGTTGTGGAGCACGGGCTCTAGGCTCTTGGGCTTCAGTAGTGTGGCCCGCCGGCTCAGTAGTTGTGGCTCGCGGGCTGTACAGCACAGGTTCAGGAGTTGTGGTGCATGGGCTTAGTTGCTCCCTGGCATGTGGGATCTTCCCAGGGCTTGAATCTGTGTCCCCTGCACTGGCAGGCGGATTCTTAACCACTGCGCCACCAGGGAAGCTCCGCATTTTGTTTAAAAAACAAAAGCAAACAAACAAAACACAGCTAAGGTAACAAAAGCTGATGAAGTGCCCATACAACAAATGTTTATGTAAATATTAGTGTTATTACTTTGTCATCAGTGTATTGGGGTTTTTTAAAGAAACTCCCAGAGAGCAAAGTATTTTCCTGGGCCTGACAGCTTCCCTTCATTTAATCAAATGAACCCATGAATCAGGGACAGAAAATAAGCATGCTTGGGGTAAACTTTGGATCTTTCTTCATTGCTAAGATGACCAAAAGATTGAAATATTACACAATTTAAAGTGCCACCTTGTGGGAGAGATATCATCTCTGCAATTGAATGGTGGTCACTCTTGTTTATTCTTTGGATATCAGCACTTTCTTTGGCTCTTGTGATTTATGTCAGAAATAGTTCATTACCCACGTTCCCACAGGCTCCCTCCCTAGGAGGTGATCCACATCTAAAAATAAAATACACATTATTCAGTGAACACAGGATTCCAACAGTGGTCTTGAGAAAGATACAGTACATGTAAACATGAATTAAAGACTTGAAAATCACCCGAAGGGGTTTCCAGTAAGACCATAAGCCACAAATGCCGAATAGTCACCAGATCCCCCAAATTCAGCAACAGCCCCATAATTCAAAGTGATTTCTATACAGCACAAATCTAGCAAGATACAGATGTTCAATCTCATGACATAATGATTTCAATATTTGCTAACCTGCTTTAAACTTCTCTATTTCCTCATCTAGACTAAAATCTAATAAAAAGTACATAAATGTGTGATGGCAATTAAATGTTTTGTCCTCCTCCATTTCCTGGCTCCTTGGTGTCCCTCAGTTCCTAGGTCAGCAGCCTCACCTGCATACCTGCAGACTCAGTGGGAGTGTGTCTTTCATAATATAGAGAGCATACCCTATTTTCCATAATGACTGGACCTGAAGGTTTAGAGCACCTGGGTCAAGGAGACTATGACACAGGTGAAGTCATCCCACGAAAAGTAGGGGATGCCAGGCTAGGGGAGGGCAGGAGGAGAAGAGGGAGGGCAGGGTCCTGTAGAAGTTGGCCAGGGGCTCCAGGAGCCTTCACATTGGGGCTGGGGCAGCTTCCAATGTGCCCCAGAAAGGAAGTTAGAAGTTAGAAAGGAGGGGAAATTTCCTGCACAGCTGGATGATCTGGCTGAGGCAGTTCTCCTGGAGAGGGATCCACAAGCATCCCAGCAAGGGCCCCCTCAGAGGCCTGGACCAGGAAGCAGAATTCTCCTACATGGGGGGATTTCACAGTTGGAGGCAAATGCCCAGAACCCAGGACTTCGGTGACAGCCAGAGAAAGTGACAGACAAGAAAGCCCAGCGTGGAGGTCCATCCAGAGGCCGGCCCCACCTGCCCAGATACAGCTAACACCAGCAAGGATCTGGGAAGACAGCATGCATCTGAGACTCCTGCCCCCAGTGCACACACATGCACCCTCCCCAGAACCCCCTCAAGGCCGAGGCAGGTCCTCACTCCCCATGTCTTCCTCTCCTTTATTTATTTGTAAAGGTGAGAAGTCCGGTTGATCAGATTCTATAGGCATTTCACCTGAGGAAACTGAGGAAAGAACTTTCCTCCATGGAGCCCTCTCTGTTAAGTTGAGGGAGTCATTAACCATCTTTCTCATTTAAAAAAGGAGTGGTGTTAACCATAATCAGATAAACAGAGTTATTCAATGAGGAAGACTCCTAAAGGCATACCCTTCCCCCCCACCCCGGGGGCCTGGGCTGGATCAGGGACTCCCACCAAGTGTGGGGTCTGGGCTTCCTTTTGCACTGAGGGAGTCCCTCCTGGACAAGCTTGCAGACCCCTCAGTGTCTTAGTTTCCTTGTCTCTAAATGGGTCTTTCCACTAGATCAGCGATCCACAACATTTTTGGCACCAGGGACCGGTTTCGTGGAAGACCATTTTTCCACAGATGGCGGGGGGTGGGGGGGTTCAGAAAGTAATGTGAGCGATGGGGAGCGGCAGATGAAGCTTCGCTTGACCTCCGCTCACCTCCTGCTGTGTGGCCTGGTTCCTAACAGGCTGCAGACAGGTACCGGTCCGTGGCCCGGGGGTTGGGGACCCCTGCACTAGATCATGCTAGAAGTTTCTCCTCAGTGATTCTAGACAGATGATGAGAAATTTGTCCAGACATGCCACATCATCTAACTTCCTTTCTGTTTTCATGCATGAACCTACGTTACTGAACACTTTCTCGCAAATTGTAATTCTGTTCCCACACGCGTTACATTTTTTTTTCCTGTTCTTAATATATTGAACGCCTGTTACAGGTATAACATTTCATATAATTTGCAGCAATTTCTTGGAAACCCTTGGTAAATACCTCAATTGTTTGTTGGCAGCAAGCCTTGAACAACTGACAGAGTTCCCTGTAAGGGCTTCTTTAAAGACACAGCTCCTGGACTCCTGCCTTAAACAGGGGGCCCTGCAAAAAATGTTCATAATTTTTAAAAACCTTTGGAAATGGCTCTTTTAAGAAATAGTGAATGCGGAGGAGGGAGTCATAATCCATGCTTTCAGAAGGCTCTGTTCATCGCCTGCAAAGAAGAAAATCTATAATGACCATTTTACTAATATTACCACTTAACCTCTATTAACCCAATAAAATTTTGCTTTATTATTAATGCTGCTATTAAACTGACATTTAAGGTCCTCATTAGCTAATGAATTTTGCTCAATGTTTCCTTCTATTTGCAGCATTTCCAGCCAGATGCAGGAAAGGGCAAGTGATATGGCTTATGTTCTGGCTTCCAGATACTAGTAGATGTGACGCTGGTTGTGCTAGAATGTTCTTCATGCTTCCTTGGTCTGCTTATCAGCTCTGTCCATTCTTTCTGTCAGATATTGAGTCAGTATGTGTGTGTTTCTGTGTATGGGAGAGAGACAGAGAGAAGAAATTTAGCACCACTCTGTGTGCTGGCCGGATGGGATGTAATCTTACTAACTAGAAAACGTTGGCTGCTGCCAGCACGGGCACTATTGGGAAACTGTCTGAATGTTCTCTGGGAGATAACCTCACTGCAGAGTCTGGGGACAGTTTGCTTCTAGTCTAACACTTAATCCTTGTGTAGCAGAGAAGTTTGCCTTTCCCATCCATTGCCAAGAAACGCCATTAATCCCTAAAACGGTGCCAGAGTTTCCACAGCTGGAGCATTTGCACAAAGACAAAGCTTCCATTTCTCAGGAGGGAAGGAGTGCCCCACGACCACCACCAGGCGCTGGTCAGCTGGCCCGCAGCATTGCCACCTGAGGGCTGCACACAGTGGTGGTCAGGCCTGGAGGCCTAATGGAAATGCTCCAGATGTGCAACTCAAACTCTCTTTGTTTTACTCGCAGTCTAGTGAAGCATAAAATTGCATGGGGGGGGGGGGGAAATTCAAGCTGCAGAAGAAGGTTTAAGCTATAAACTAAGGCAGCAGAAATTCAGATCCATAAACACATAAAGTGCAATGCAAGGATCAGAAAACATTAACACCATAAAACCTGATAAATGACCCCACTACATTAATCATTCACACACCTTGTTATTACACTATCATGCCTGGGCTAGGGTCATAAACACTTCCATCACCCAGTGATGGGTGATAAGGATTGTTATCAGACACGGTAGTAAGGCCTCAACAGTAGTTTAAAATAAACACAGTGGGATGAGACATTCTCCTGGGGAGTCTGGAGAAGGAGGCTCTGAAACAGGCTGGGAGGAGAGCCAAGTCCTGCAACATGTTTGGAGGGCAATTTCATCACAATTGCAACTTACAAATGCATTTACTTTTGACCCAGCAACCCCACTTCTGAGAATTTTTCCTCCAGTCATACCAGTACAGAATGACACTTGTACTGGGTTATTCTCTTTCTCTGCCACATTGTTTGTGATAGTAAAAGATAGTAAAAGACCTGTGTCCATTTAGAGGGAAGTGGAGAAGTAAACAACGCTGTATCCATCAGAAAATGAGATACTCTGCAGATGTAAAACAGGGCGAGGAAACCCTCTCCCTTCTGAGATGGAGAGAGTGCCACTAGGTGTAGGACAGAAAGCAGAGAGAATAAGGATTTTGTTAGGTTTTTTTTTATATAACAAAACACTAGAAGAATGCACAAGAAATAAAAGTGAAACCTGCAGGGTGGGGGTGGGGGCTGGTTGAAAGGAGAGACATGAGCCAGCGTTCCCAATGGACACTTTTGAATATCTATCTGATTTTTTATTATGTGACTGTATTATTTATCTAACCCTCCAAAAAAGCTACCAATTTCCCACAAGTTGAAGCCCTAAAATGCTATTAGCAGAGCATTGACCACTAAGACCATAGATTCTCCCTGACAGCTTATTTGGTGCAACTGCTCTTGTTTAATGGAAGTGGAAACTGGAGCCCATTAACCACATCATGAGTGCTGCCACCAAGCCAATTAGCCAACATCCTGGCCCATAATGTCTCGGACTGTAAGCAAGAATCCACCAAGTATTTTCTTTCAACTGGTTAAAATGAAAATTTCCAAGGTCTAATTGAACTTTTACTTTCCAGTTTCCTTAGCATATCATTATAAGTGTTCTTCCAACATGGAAATATTAAGAGCCTTCTCAAAGCATCAAAATAGACATGTCTATACTCCTTTCAGAATCTCTTTCTCCACTTGTTTTGTACTGGCTCCTCCTTGAACTTAATTTTTGGATCTTCCATAATCTTAGGGCCTTGTGCCATGTCTTTCCCCCCACCCCAAACATGTTTTTTAAAAAATCAGTCTCAAAAATTTCTTAGGCTATTATAGCACCGAACAAGAAAGCCAAGAGCAGCTCCAGAACTTTGTGACAATGGCGCCCTCTTGTGGTACGGAGTTATTTCTGTTACCTGAAAGTCTATAATCTTAGACTCAAAAGAGAATAATGGTCAGATATTTTATTTCATGGTAACACTTTTACCAGCATTTTCCAAAGTGATATCCTGCCCTTTGATTTGTGGCTAACTAGCTGGTGACACTGTAATATGATAGGAATTGAACTAAATGGTCAGCTAGAATCTGCCCCTTGTATTTTGAAACTGAGTGAGATACTCCGGGGGAATGTAGGTTTAGCCCCACTTTCCCCCTCATGATTCTGATACCCAAATAGTTTTGAGATCCATGGATATCTGCTTTCTTGTGGGAAATTGGTCAATTTCCCCAACAGATGAAAAGTATCAGCCAGTATAAATTGTATATGAGAGTAGATGTCCTCCTTCATCTGCCCAGGTTCACAGCTGCAGAGGGGTTCACACTGGAGAGGCTGTCTGCAGGCCCTGGAGATCCAAATGTTTCTTTGCAATTCTCCTCAAACAGCCACCTTTAATGCTTTTGCACGCATATGAACTGTTGGTAGTGTGGTCATCTGCATACGTTTGCCTTGGTTGTGTCTCCCCAAGAAAGGTTCCCACCCACCCCTGAATTCAGAGGGTGCTCTGAAGGTGTGGCCTCCTGTCTAGCAAATGCAACAGAAATTTCATAGATAACGTTCTTTCATTATCAAAACTGAAAGTGACCTTCAGCTACAACTGGCCCTGCTGCAGGACATTTCAATGATGTTGAAATTAACAGAAGGAAATTAACTGAACTAGTATAGTTTTCTGTTGTATATTTTCTGGGTTTTGTGACATTTTCCAGTCAGTGTTTCATTTGGTTTAATGAGAAACGAACATTTATGCCATTGCAAATACACTTTATGTCTATATATTTCATAGTAATGAAGCCAAGTTTCAAGAGGGTAAACATCAGAAGCAAGGATGAGAAGATGTGTTACTTAGGCTCAGACATGGGAGCTGTGCATGACACTTGCCTGGAATATACGTCAGGCCCAAACCACCTCTGCTTTATTCCTTTGTCAAATTTTGTGATGTCAAGAAAGCAAAACTGAAAGAGACTCAAAGATCCCACAGAGAGCTCTGATCCCTAACCAGAACTACCTGTGCCATCAGGGTCTAGTCAGGGGACAGAAACCTTGCCAGTCATTTGAACAGAATTTTTTTTTAAGTTTTATTGAGATCTAACTGATATACAATACACTGCATATGTTTCAAATGTACAGTTTGTTAAGTTTTTATACACCTGTGAAAACACCACCACTGCTGTGATCTGAATGTTTGTGTCCTCCGCCAAAACCTTATGGTGAAATCCTAACCTCCAAGGTGAAGGTATTAGGAGGTAGGACTTTCGGGAGGTGATTCAGTCATGATGGTGGAGCCCTCGTGAATGGGGTTAGTGCCTTTATAAAAGGGACCCCATAGAACTCCCTAGCCCTTTCCACCAGGTGAGGACACAATGAGAAGTCTGAGACTCAGAAGATGGCCCTCACCCAACCATGCTGACACCCTGATCTCAGATTTCCAGTCTGTAGAACTGTGAGAAATACATTTCTGTTGTTTATAAGCCACCTGTCTGTGGTGGTATTTTGTTATGGCAATCTGAACAGAGAAAACCATGATCAAGATAGTGAACTTATCTGTCATTCCCAAAAGCTACTCCTTCCCTGCCCCCAACCTCCATCTCAGGCAGCCACTGATCACTATAGATTAGTGTGCATTTTCTATAGTTTTGTATAAACGGAATCATACAGTATGTACTTCTTAAAATCTGGTTTCTTTCATGCACATTAAATTATTTTGAAGTCCACCCACATTGTTTCATGGATCAATAGTTCATTCTACTTTACTGCTGAGTAGCACTGCACTCTATGAACATACCAGCATTTATCCATTCACCTGCTGATGGACATTCGCACTGATTTTGACTTAGGCTGTTACATGCAAAGCTGCTATGAACATTCATGTGGAAGTCTTTATATAGACATGTGCTTTCATTACCCTTAGGCAAATACCTATGAGAGGAATAACTGGATCATACACTAGTGTGATTTAACTTTTTTAAGAAACTGCCAAACCTTTTCCGACTTTTTTCCTACTAGCAGTGTGTGAGAATTCCAGCTCTTTCACATCTTCACCAACAACTGGAATAGTGAGTCATTTTAGCCTTTTTAATAAGTATGTAACAGAACTTCATGGTGGTTTTAATTTGCTTTTTCCTAATGACTAATGATGCTGAGGATCTTTTCATTGTATACCCATCCACATGTCTTCCTGGTGAACTATCTGTTCAATGCCTTTGCCCACTTAAAAAAAATAGAACCATCATGGAAAAGAATATATATAGAAAAAGAATGTATATATGTATAACTGAGTCACTTTGCTGTACAGCAGGAATTAACACAGCATTATAAATCAACTGTACTTCAATTTGTAAAGAAAGGTAGGAAATCCTGTCACAGGCTACAATACAGATGAACCTTGAGGACTAAGTGAAATGAGCCAGTCACAAAAGGACAAAAACTGTGTGATTCCACTTATATGAGGTTCCTAGAGTAGTCACATTCACAGAGGCAGAAAGTAGAAGGGTGGGTGCCAGCAGGTGGGGGAGAGGAATGGGAAATAGTTGTTGAATGGATAGAGTTTCTGTTTTGAAAGACAAAATAGTTCTAGAGATCTGTTGTACAACAATGTGAATATACTTAACACTGCTGAATTGTACACTCAAAAATAAGGTGGTTAAAAAAAAGAAAAATATAAATCGTGAAGTGTTAAGGTGTAAATAATTAAATATTTTTAAAAATTAAAAAATGGGTTGTTGTTTTTGTTTTTTTGCGGTACGTGGGCCTCTCACTGTTGGGGCCTCTCCCGTTGCGGAGCACAGGCTCCGGACGGGCAGGCTCAGCGGCCATGGCTCACGGGCCCAGCCACTCCGTGGCATGTGGGATCTTCCCGGACCGGGACACGAACCCATGTCCCCTGCATCGGCAGGCGGACTCTCAACCACTGCGCCACCAGGGAAGCCCTGTTGTTTATATTCTTATTCTTGAATTTTGAGACTTCTTATATAATCCGAATAAAAGTCCTTTACCATATATATGATTTGCAAATATAGTCTCTCAAACTGTGGATTTTCCTTTTAACCCCTTAAACAGTATCTTTCAAAGTGCAGAAATTTAGATTGTGCTATTCGTGTTGCAGCTAAGAAAACTTTGCCTAACTCAAGATTTACAAAGATTTTTCTTTCCCATTTTCTTCCAGAAGTTTTATAGTTTTTTTGTTTTTGTTTTTGTTTTTGTTTTACAGCTTTATTGGAGTATAATTGCTTTACAATGGTGTGTTAGTTTCTGCTTTATAACAAAGTGAATCAGTTATATGTATAAATATGTTACCATATCTCTTCCCTCTTGTGTCTCCCTCCCTCCCACCCTCCCTATCCCAGCCCTCTAGGTGGTCACAAATCACCGAGCTTATCTCCCTGTGCTATGCAGCTGCTTACCACAAGCTATCTATTTTACTTTTGGTAGTGTATATATGTCCATGCCACTCTCTCACTTTGTCACAGCTTACACTTTCCCATCCCCATATCCTCAAGTCCATTCTCTAGTAGGTCTGTGTCTTTATTCCCGTCTTACCCCTAGGTTCTTCATGACATTTCTTTTGCTTAAATTCCATATATATGTGTTAGCATACGGTATTTGTCTTTCTCTTTCTGACTTACTTCACTCTGTATGACAGACTCTAGGTCCATCCACCTCATTACAAATAGCCCAATTTCATTTCTTTTTATGGCTAAGTAATATTCCATTGTATATATGTGCCACATCTTCTTTATCCATTCATCCGATGATGGACACTTAGGTTGTTTCCATCTCCTGCCTATTGTAAATAGAGCTGCAATAAACATTTTGGTACATGGCTCTTTTTGAATTATGGTTTTCTCAGGGTATATGTCCAGTAGTGGGATTGCTGGGTCATATGGTAGTTCTAGTTGTAGTTTTTAAGGAACCTCCATACTGTTCTCCATAGTGGCTGTACCAATTCACATTCCCACCAGCAGTACAAGAGTGTTCCCTTTTCTCCACACCCTCTCCAACATTTATTGTTTCTAGATTTTATGATGATGGCTATTCTGACTGGTGTGAGATGATATCCCATTGTAGTTTTGATTTGCATTTCTCTAATGATTGATGTTGAGCATTCTTTCATGTGTTTGTTGGCAGTCTGTATATCTTCTTAGGAGAAATGTCTATTTAGGTCTTCTGCCCATTTTTGGATTGGGTTGTTTGTTTTTTTGTTATTGAGCTGCATGAGCTGCTTGTAAATTTTGGAGATTAATCCTTTGGCAGTGGCTTCATTGGCAAATATTTTCTCCCATTCTGAGGGTTGTCTTTTGGTCTTGTTTATGGTTTCCTTTGCTGTGCAAAAGCTTTGAAGTTTCATTAGGTCCCATCTGTTTATTTTTGTTTTTATTTCCATTTCTCTAAGAGGTGGGTCAAAAAGGATCTTTCTGTGATTTATGTTATAGAGTGTTCTGCCAACGTTTTCCTCTAAGAGTTTGATAGTTTCTGGCCTTACATTTGGGTCTTTCATCCATTTTGAGCTTATTTTTGTGTATGGCGTTAGGGAGTGATCTAATCACATACTTTTACATGTACCTGTCCAGTTTTCCCAGCACCACTTATTGAAGAGGCTGTCCTTTCTCCACTGTACATTCCTGCCACCTTTATCAAAGATAAGGTGACCATATGTGCATGGGTTTATCTCTGGGCTTTCTAACCTGTTCCATTGATCTATCTTTCTGTTTTTGTGACAGTACCATACTGTCTTGATTACTGTTGCTTTGTAGTATAGCCGGAAGTCAGGGAGACTGAATCCTCCAGCTCCATTTTTCGTTCTCAAGATTGCTTTGGCTATTCGGGGTCTTTTGTGTTTCCATACAAATTGCGAAATTTTTTGTTCTAGTTCTGTGAAAAATGCCAGTGGTAGCTTGATAGGGATTGCATTGAATCTGTAGATTGCTTTGGGTAGTAGAGTCATTTTCACAATGTT
Organism: Phocoena phocoena; assembly: GCF_963924675.1. NCBI lineage: Eukaryota > Metazoa > Chordata > Mammalia > Artiodactyla > Phocoenidae > Phocoena > Phocoena phocoena. The sequence continues at coordinate 124,911,166 of NC_089220.1, read as the reverse complement.
GATTCTTCCCATCCAAGAACATGGTATATCTCTCCATCTATTTGTATCATCTTTAATTTCTTTCATCAGTGTCTTATAATTTTCTGCATACAGGCCTTTTGTCTCCTTAGGTAGGTTTATTCCTAGATATTTTATTCCTTTTGTTGCAATGATAAATGGGAGTGTTTTCTTGATTGGACTTTCAGATTTTTCATCATTAGCATAAAGAATGCCAGAGATTTCTGTGCATTAATTTTGCATCCTGCTACTTTACCAAATTCATTGATTAGCTCTAGTAGTTTTCTGGTAGCATCTTTAGGATTCTCTATGTATAGTATCATGTCATCTGCAAACAGTGACAGCTTTACTTCTTCTTTTCCAATATGGATTCCTTTTATTTCCTTTTCTTCTCTGATTTCTGTGGCTAAAACTTCCAAAACTATGTTGAATAAGAGTGGTGAGAGTGGGCAACCTTGTCTTGTTCCTGACCTTAGTGGAAATGGTTTCGGTTTTTCACCATTGAGGACAATGTTGGCTGTGGGTTTGTCATGTATGGCCTTTATTCTGTTGAGGAAAGTTCCCTCTATGCCTACTTTCTGGAGGGTTTTTATCATAAATGGGTGTTGAATTTTGTCAAAAGCTTTCTCTGCATCTATTGAGATGACCATATGGTTTTTCTCCTTCAATTGGTTAATATGGTGTATTACATTGATTGATTTGTGTATATTGAAGATTCCTTGCATTCTTGGAATAAACCCGACTTGATCATGGTGTATGACCCTTTTATTGTGCTGTTGGATACTGTTTGCTAGTAGTTTGTTGAGGATTTTTGCATCTATGTTCATCAGTGATATTGGCCTGTAGTTATCTTTCTTTGTGACATCCTTGTCTGGTTTTGGTATCAAGGTGATGTGGCCTCATAGAATGAGTTTGGGAGTGTTCCTCCCTCTGCTATATTCTGGAAGAGTTTGAGAAGGATAGGTATTAGCTCTTCTCTAAATGTTTGATAGAATTCGCCTGTGAAGCCATCTGGTCCTGGGCTTTTGTTTGTTGGAAGATTTTTAATCACAGTTTCAATTTCAGCGCTTGTGATTTGTCTGTTCATATTCTCTATTTCTTCCTGATTCAGTCTCAGAGGCTGTGCATTTCTAAGAATTTGTCCATTTCTTCCAGGTAGTCCATTTTATTGGCATAGAGTTGCTTGTAGTAATCTCTCATGATCTTTTGTATTTCTGCAGTGGCAGTTGTTATTTGCCCTTTTTCATTTCTAATTCTATTGATTTGAGTCTTCTCCTTTTTTTTTTTTGATGAGTCTGCCTAATGGTTTATCAATTTTGTTTATCTTCTCAAAGAACCAGCTTTTAGTTTTATTGATCTTTGTTATCATTTCCTTCATTTCTTTTTCATTTATTTCTGATCTGATCTTTATGATTTCTTTCCTTCTGCTAACTTTGGGGTTTTATTGTTCTTCTTTCTCTAATTGCTTTAGGTGCAAAGTTATGTTGTTTATTCGAGATGTTTCCTGTTTCTTAAGGTAGGATTGTATTGCTATAAACTTCCTTCTTAGAACTGATATTGCTGCATCCCATAGGTTTTGGGTCGTCGTGTCTCCATTGTCATTTGTTTCTAGGTATTTTTTGATCTCCTCTTTGATTTCTTCAGTAACCATTCGGTATTAATTAGTGTATTGTTTAGCCTCCATGTGTTTGTATTTTTTACAGATCTTTTCCTGTAATTGATATCTAGTCTCATGGCATTGTGGTCAGAAAAGATACTTGATACAATTTCAATTTTCTTAAATTTACCAAGCCTTGATTTGTGACCCAAGATATGATCTATCCTGGAGAATGTTCCACGAGCACTTGAGAAAAATGTGTATTCTGTTGTTTTTGGATGGAATGTCCTATAAATATCAATTAAGTCCATCTTATTTAATGTATCATTTAAAGCTTGTGTTTCCTTATTTATTTTCATTTTGGATGATCTGTTCATTGGTGAAAGTGGGGTGTTAAAGTTCCCTACTCTGAATGTGTTACTGTCGATTTCCCATTTTATGGCTGTTAGTATTTGCCTTATGTGTTGAGGTGCTCCTATGTTGGGTGCATAAATATTTACAATTGTTATATCTTCTTCTTGGATCGATCCCTTAATCATTTTGTAGTGTCCTTCTTTGTCTCTTCTAATAGTCTTTATTTTAACGTCTATTTTGTCTGATATGAGAATTGCTACTCCGGCTTTCTTTTGGTTTCCATTTGCATGGAATATCTTTTTCCATCCCCTCACTTTCAGTCTGTATGTGTCTCTAGGTCTGAAGTGGGTCTCTTGTAGACAGCATATATAAGGGTCTTGTTTTTGTATCCATTCAGCCAGTCTATGTCTTTTGGCGGGAGCATTTAATCCATTTACATTTAAGGTAGTTATCGATATGTATGTTCCTCTTCCCATTTTCTTAATTGTTTTGGGTTTGTTATTGTAGGCCTTTTCCTTCTCTTGTGTTTCTTGCTTAGAGAAGATCCTTTAGCATTTGTTGTAAAGCTGGTTTGGTGGTGCTGAACTCTCTCAGCTTTTGCTTGTCTGTAAAGGTTTTAATTTCTCCATCAAATCTGAATGGGATCCTTGCTGGGTAATCTTGGTTGTAGGTTTTTCTCCTTCATCACTTTCAATATGTCCTGCCAGTCCCTTCTGGCTTGCAGAGTTTCTGCTGAAAGATCAGCTCTTAACCTTATGGGGATTCCCTCGTGTGTTACTTGTTGTTTTTCCCTTGCTGCTTTTAATATGCTTTCTTTCTATTTAATTTTTGATAGTTTGATTAATATGTGTCTTGGCGTGTTTCTCCTTGGATTTATCCTGTATGGGATCTCTGTGCTCCCTGGACTTGATTAACTATTTCCTTTCCCATATTAGGGAATTTTTCAACTATAATCTCTTCAAATATTTTCTCAGTCCCTTTCTTTTTCTCTTCTTCTTCTGGAACCCCTATAATTCGAATGTTGGTGCATTAAATGTTGTCCCAGAGGTCTCTGAGACTGTCCTCCATTCTTTTCATTCTTTTTTCTTTATTCTGCTCTAAAGTAGTTATTTCCACTATTTTATCTTCCAGGTCAGTTATCCGTTCTTCTGCCTCAGTTATTCTGCTATTGATCCCTTCTAGAGTATTTTTAATTTCATTTATTGTGTTGTTCATCATTGCTTGTTTCATCTTGAGTTCTTCTAGGTCCTTGTTAAATGTTTCTTGCATTTTCTCTATTCTATTTCCAAGATTTTGGATCATCTTTACTATCATTATTCTGAATTCTTTTTCAGGTACACTGCCTATTTCTTCATTTGTTAGGTCTGGTGGGTTTTTATCTTGCTTCTTCATCTGCTGTGTGTTTTTCTGTCTTCTCATTTTGCTTATCTTACTGTGTTTGGCGTCTCCTTTTTGCAGGTTGCAGGTTTGTAGTTCCCGTTGTTTTTGGTGTCTGTTCCCAGTGGCTAAAGTTCGTTCAGTGGGTTGTGTAGGCTTCCTGGTGGAAGGGACTAGTGCCTGTGTTCTGGTGGATGAGGCTGGATCTTGTCTTTCTGGTGGGCAGGTCCACGTCTGGTGGTGTGTTTTGGGGTTACTGTGGACTTATGATTTTAGGCAGCCTCTCTGCTAATGGGTGGAGTTGTGTTCCTGTCTTACTAGTTGTTTGGCATAAGGTGCCCAGCACTGTAGCTTGCTGGTCGTTGAGTGAAGCTGGGTGTTGGTGTTGAGATGGAGATCTCTGGGAGATTTTTGCCGTTTGTTATTACGTGGAGCTGGGAGGTCTCTTGTGGACCAGTGTCCTGAAGTTGGCTCTCCCACCTCAGAAGCACAGCACTGACTCCTGGCTGCAGCACCAAGAGCCGTTCATCCACAAGGCTCAGAATAAAAGGGAGAAAAAGTACAAAGAAAGAAAGAGGATAAAAGTAAATTAAAAAGTAAGGTAAAATAATATAAAGTTATTAAAATAAAAAATAATTATTATGAAAAAAATTTAAAAACAAAACAAAACAAAAACAGACAGATAGAACCCTAAGACAAATAGTGAAAGCAAAGCTATACAGGCAAAATCTCACACAGAAGCATACACATACACACTCACAAGAAGAGGAAAATGGGAAAAAATAATAAATCTTGCTCTCAAAGTCCACCTCCTCAATTTGGGATGATTTGTTGTCTATTCAGGTAATCCACAGACGCAGGGTACATCAAATTGATTGTGGAGATTTAATCCACTTCTCCTGAGGCTGCTGGGAGAGATTTCCCTTTCTCTTCTTTGTTCGCACAGATCCCGGGGTTCAGTTTTGGATTTGGCCCCGCCTCGGCGTCTAGGTCACTGGAGGGCATCTGTTCTTCGCTCAGATAGGACAGGTTTAAAGGAGCTGCTGATTTGGGGGCTCCGGCTCACTCAGGCCAGGGGGAGGGAGGGGTATGGAGTGCGGGGCGAGCCTGCAGCGGCAGAGGCCAGGGTGACGCACCAGCCTGAGGTGAGCTGTGCATTCTCCCGGGGAAGTTGTCCCTGGATCCCAGGACCCTGGCAGTGGCTGCCTGCACAGACTCCCCGGAATGAAGGTGGGGAGAGTGACCTGTGCTCGCACACAGTCTTCTTGGCGCAGCAGCAGGAGCCGTAGCGTCTCATGCCCATCTCTGGGGTCTGCACTGTTAGCCGCGGCTCGCACCGGTTTCTGGAGCTCCTTTAAGGGTTGCTCTTAATCCCCTCTCCTCGCGCACCAGGAAACAAAGAGGGAAGAAAAAGTCTCTTGCCTCTTCGGCAGCTCCAGACCTTTCCCCGGACTCCCTCCTGGCTAGCCGTGGTGCACTAACCCCCTGCAGGCTGTGTTCACGCCGCCAGTCCTCTCCCTGCGCTCTGACTGAAGCCCGAGCCTCAGCTCCCAGCCTCTTCCACCCTGGCGGTGAGCAGACAAGCCTCTCGGGCTGGTGAGTGCCGGTCGGCACCGATCCTCTGTGCAGGAATCTCTCTGCTTTGCCCTCTGCACCCTGGGGCTGTGCTCTCCTCCTCGGGTCCAAAGCTTCCCCCTCCGCCACCTGCAGTCTCTGCCCATGAAGGGGCTTCGAGTGTGTGGAAACCGTTCCTACTTCACGGCTCCCTCCCACTGGTGCAGGTCCCGTCTCTATTCTTTTGTCTCTGTTTATTCTTTTTTCTTTTGCCCTATCCAGGTACGTGGGGAGTTTCTTGCCTTTTGGGAGGTCCGAGGTCTTCTGCCAGCGTTCAGTAGTTGTTCTGTAGAGTTGTTCCACATGTAGATGTATTTCTGATGTATCTGTAGGAAGGAAGGTGATCTCCGCGTCTTACTCTTCCACCATCTTCCCCTAGATCCAGAAGTTTTATAGTTTTAAGGTTTGTTTTTAAGTCTATGAACTATTTTGAGTTAATTTTTATATGAGATCTGGACCAAAGTTTATTTTTCCCCCATATAGATATCAAGTTTTCCCAGTACCATTTATTGAAAAAGGACCATCTTTTCTCCACTGAATTGCAGATTTTTTCTAGATTTTTTATTCTCTTCCATTGATCTGTTTATTCACCTTGAGACCAATTACACTGTCTTGGTTAATGTAGCTTTATAAGTCTTGAAATCAGGTAATATTAGACCTCCAACTTCGTTCTTTTCTGAAGTTGACTATTCTGAATACTTTACACATCCTATGTGAATTTTAGAATCACCTTGTCAAATTCTACGAAAATGCCTGCTGAAATTCTGATTGATACTGCATGGAATCTTTAGATCAATTTGGGGGAAAACGTTGTCTTAATATGAAATCTTCTGACCCATGAACATAATCTATCTATCTATTTATGTCTTGTTTAATTTCCCTCAGCAAAGTTTTATAGTTTTCAACATACAGATTTTTTTTTTTTTTTGCAGTACCCGGGCCTCTCACCGTTGTGGCCTCTCCAGTTGCGGAGCACAGGCTCTGGACGTGCAGGCCCAGCGGCCATGGCTCACAGGCCCAGCCACTCCGCGGCACGTGGGATCCTCCCGGACCGGGGCACAAACCCGTGTACCCTGCATCGGCAGGCGGATTCTCAACCACTGTGCCACCAGGGAAGCCCCAACATACAGATCTTTCACATATTTTTTCAGATTTAAATATTTCTTGGTTTTGGTGATAATATCGTTTTAAAATTTCAGTTTCCTGTGTTTATAGCTAGTATATAGAAATACAATTGAAATCTGCATACTGATCAATCATGCAACCATGCTAAATTCAAAAATTCTAATAACATTTTGTAAATTCCATCAGATTTTCTACATAGATGATCAGATCATCTGCACATAATGACAGTTTTACTTCTTCCTTCCCTATATGGATACAATTGATTTCCTATACTTGTTTCATTGCGCTGGTTAGAACCTCCAGTACAGCGTTGAGTGGGAATGTCTGATCTTGGAGGGAAAGCTTTCAGTCTTTTTCCATTAAGTATGGTGTTAGCTGTCGGGTTTTGGTAGATGCCTTTTATCAAGCTGAGGAAGTTCCTTTCTATTCCTAGTTTACCAAGTTTTATTAGGAACTGATGTTAAGTTTTGTTAAGTGCTCTTTCTGTGTCTATTGAGAAGATCATATGGTTTTTCTTTTTTAGTTTTTTAATGCAGTGAATTATACTGAATGGTTTTCAATATGAAACAACGCACACTTGGTCATTATGTCATGGACTCTCTATTCTTTTTATAAATTATAGGACTTTGTAAAGCTCAACTTCATAAAATTTCATTTAGAATTTCTGCATCTATGTTCATGGGGGATATCTTAGGGAATGTTGATTTATAGTTTCTTTTTTTGTAATATGTTTGTGTGATTTTCTTATCAGGGTAATGCTATCCTTACAGAATGAGTTGGAAAGTTCCCTCCTCTTCGATTTTCTGCAAGAGTTTGTGTAGAATTTGTATTATTTCTTTCTTACATGTTTGGTAGAATGTACCAGGGAAGCCATCTGAGACTGGAATTTTCCTTGTGGGAAAGTTTTAAACTATGGATTCAATTTACTTAATAGATGTAGGGCTATTCAGGTTATCTATTTCTTCTTGAATAATCTTTGGTAGTTTGTGTCTTTCAGGAAATTTATTCATTTCCTCTAAATTGTCAACTTTATTGGCATAAAGCTGTTTATAATATTTCCCCTTTAGCCTTTTAATATCTACAGAATCTATAGTGATATTATCTTCCTCATTCCTGATATTGGTAATTAATTTCTTTTTCTCCCATATTAGTCTGGTTAGAGATTTTTCAATTTTATTGATATTTTTCAAAGAACCAGCTTTTGGTTTTATTGATTTTCTCTGTCGTTTTCTTTTTCAGTGATTTCTACTCTGATTATTATTAATGGGTTGGCCAAAAAGTTCGTTCAGGTTAATGGAAAAACTAATTCCTTTGTTCTGGTTACTTTGGTTTAATCTGCTCTTATTTTTCTAGTTTTTTGAGATAGGAGAAGAGGTAACTGATTTGAGACCTTTTTCTTTTCTGATATAGGTGTTTAATGCTATAAAATTTCCAACAAGTACTATGTTAGCAGTACCCCACAATTTGAATGTTGTATTTTTATATTCATTTAGTTGAAAATGCTGTCTAATTTCCCCTTTGGTTTATTTTTTGACTCATGGGTTATTTAGATGTTTACAAATATTTGAGAAATGGATTTTCCCAATCCCTTTCTCTTATTGATTTCTAATTTAATTCCATGGCAGTCAGAAAATATGTTCTATGACTTGAATCTTTAAACGTTTTCTGAGACTTATGGCCAGAATATTGTCTACCTTGGGAAATGTTCTATGTGCACTTGAGAAAAGAATGTATATTCTGCTGATTTAGGGTGGAGTGTTCTGTAAATGTCAGATCAAGCTGATTGATAGTGCTGTCTAAAATATCCTTTCTGATTTTACTTTATCAGTATTGAGAGAGGAGTATTGACAGCTATGATTACAGTTATGAATTTTCCATTTCTCTTTGCAATTCTATCAGGTTCCAGTAAAACTTTGTTATTAGGTGCATAAACAATCATAAATGATTGTTGTGTCCTCTTGATGAACTGACCCCTTTACACTTTTGCTTTGTTTATGACAATAAACCTACTGTTGACCCTGTTCTTCTGTATGTACTGTCTTTTTTTTCTCTGGCTGCTTTAAAGATTTTCCCTTTTTATTTTATCTTTATCACTGGCTTTCAGCAATTTGTTTATGATGTGTGTCTATATAGTTTTCTTTATGTTTCTTGATAGATATGTGACTTTTACAGTCTTCATAAAATTTTAGAAAATTTTGGCAATTATTCCTTCAAATCCTTTTTCTCCACCTCCCCCTCCATTCCACCACCCCTGGACTCCAATTGTCCATATTAATATTGCTACTCTAAGTTGCCCTACAGCTCTGATGCCATTTTCTTTTCTCTTCTTTTCTTTAAAATTCTTTTCTTCTCTCTGGGTTTCATTTTAGATTGTTTCTACAGCCCTGCCTTCAAGTTCACTAGCTTTTCTTCTGCAATGTCTAATCCCATGCAGTGTTAATGCCACCCAGTATATGTTTCTACTCAGACATTGTGGTTTTCATCTCTAGAAGTTCTATTTGAGCCTTTTAAAAATATATCTTCCGGGCTTCCCTGGTGGCGCAGTGGTTAGGAATCCGCCTGCCAATGCAGGGGACACGGGTTCGAGCCCTGGTCCGGGAAGATCCCACATGCCACGGAGCAACTAAGCCCGTGTGCCACAACTACTGAGCCCTTGCGCCGCAACTACTGAAGCCCGTGAGCCCTAGAGCCTGTGCTCTGCAACAAGAGAAGCCATCGCATTGAGAAGCCCACTCACTGCAACAAAGAGTAGCCCCCGCTCGCCGCAACTAGAGAAAGCCCGCGCGCAGCAACGAAGACCCAGCACAGCCAAAGATAAATAAATAATAAATTAATTAATTAATTAATTAATTAAAAAATATATATATATCTTCCATGTCTCTACTTAACTTTTTGAACATATGAAATACAGTTATAATAACTGTTTCAATGTTCTTCTCTGCTAATTCTAACATCTCTGTCAATCGTGAATCAGTTTCAACTGTTTCCACCTCATTATGGGTCATATTTTTGTGTCTTTTTGCATGTCTGGTAATCTTTGGATGACAGAGATTATTAACTTTGCCTCTTTTGGTGCTGGATATTCTGTATTCCTTTGAATCTTGAGTTTTGGTCTGGGATGCAGTTAATTTCCCAGGAAGCAGTTTAATCCTTTTGGGTCTTGCTTTTACAGCTTGTTAGGCAGGGCTAGGGTGGTGCTCAGTGTAGGACCAATTATCCTGTTACTGAGGTAAGACTTTCCTGAGTACTGTACCCAACATCCTGTTAATTACTAGGCTTTCCAGTCTGGCTGGTGGGAACAGGAACTATTCCTAGACCTATGTGAGTGCCAGATACTGTTCCTTCAAGTTCTTTTGGGGGTTCTTTTCCAAGCCTCACATAACTTTCTCACATGCATCTGTGGAGAGTACTTTGCTAAGGTTTGAGGGGGACCCTCTGCAGTTCTCCAGAGTTCTGTCTACAGTCCTTTTCTTTCTGGTACTCTGTCTTGCAAACTCTAGCCACCTGGGTCTCTCCCAACTTTCAGCTCTGTCTTTTCAGTGCTGGGAGTGAGGTTTCACTGGGGTTTACTCTTCCTATACCATGTCCTGGAAACTCTTTGAGGGCAGTAAACTGGAGCAACCACGTAGCCACTGTGCTTATCCCCCTCTTTCTAGGATCGCTGTCTTTCATTATCTGATGACTAGTATGTTGAAACTATTATCTATTTTATTTGGTTGTTTCAAGTGGGTGGATAAAACCAGTGACTGCTATCCTGTCTTGGCTGGAAGTGGAAATCCAAAAAGAGAGAACTTAATATAAAGAATTGTTGGGAGTCCCCTAGTGGTCTAGTGGTTAGAATTTGGTGCTTTCACTGTGGTGGCCCAGGTTCAATCCATGGTCGGGGAACTGAGATCCCACAAGCCACGTGGTGCAGCCAAAAATAAAAAATAAATAAGTTTTTAAAATTAGGTGACTTCCCTGGTGGCACAGTGGTTAAAAATCCACTTGCCAATGCAGGGGACACGGGTTCAATCCCTAGCCCAGGAAGATCCCACATACCATGGAGCAACAAAGCCCATGAGTCACAACTACTGAGTCAGTGCTCTAGAGCCCATGTGCCGCAACTACTGAAGCCCAAGCACCTAGAGCCCCTGCTCCACAACAACAGAAGCCACTGCAATGAGAAGCCCGCAAACTGCATTGAAGAGTAGCCCCCACTCACCACAACTAGAGAAAGCCTGCATGCAGCAACAAAGACCTAGCACAGCCAAAAATTAAAAATAATTTTTTAAAAAATTAAAGTTAAAAAGAATTGTTAACTAGTTAACTAAAGAGAAAACACTAAGATATCACGGAAGTTCCCACCCTTGGCAGGCCCCAGATTCAGACAATATTCTCTAGGCTTGAGGGGCCAGCCTCTCAGACATCTCTTATAGACTGACAAATGTCCCAGGACAAAAAAACCTACTAGAGTTTTGTACATCTTTCTATGTTCCCATACTTTCTTCCCACATCTTGGCCTAATAAATGCATGATGTAAAAACAATGTTCAAACTATCTTGTACAGCTTTGAGAAGTTCTTTTCAGAAGGAAAGCTAGCCTGGATTACCCAGTCTTCTATTACAGGAACATGTAGGAAAAGAGAGAGGATGACCAAATTGCCAGACTCTTGTCTCAGGATCCCCCACCCCTCCACTTGAGGGTCACAGCAGCAGATGTCAGTTGTGAGGCTTGTACAATGTAAATTTTTTTTCTTTCTTTGAATTTTGTTCTGCCACTTATGAACAAGCAACTTTGCTTTTTTGAATCTCAGTTTTCTCATGGATCATGAGAAATAGGGAGTAATCTATTTCACAGGGCTAAACCACATGAGGGATGTAAAATCACTTTGTGAGTTGTGAGGTACTAGATGTTAGTTTTTACTTACTGGTGCAGATAGAACAAGAGTAACAAGGTCATTCCTAGGTCTCCTCCCTTTGTCTCCTCTCTGTGGTTTTACCCCAGCCCACCTGGGGCAGCAGGGTTCAGGGAAGCCTGTTGGCATGCCAGCATTCTTCTCCCTTAGGGCAAATCCCCTTTCCTCCTAGAACCAGTTTCCTCATTTGTCAAATGGGTGTAATAATTCTGACCCTGTCTCTCTCTCTGAGCCAGTAGATGAAAGGCTGTGAAGTGCTCTGAAATCTATGAAGCACCTGACAAATGCAAAGGCTTCCTGTTCTTATGATCATTATTATTATTTTGGCATTTTCCAAAAGTAGTTTTGTCTTTCGCTAGTAATAGCCAAGCTCTAGAAGTTTGTAAGTGGTTGAAACATATTTTTCAAATAAATATGTTTACTAATAATACTCAAGCTCTTGAAATTTGTGAATGGATTAAATCTATATTTAAAATATTGTTTAGGGGACTTCCCTGGTGGTCCAGTGGTTAAGACTCTGTGCTCCCAATGCAGGGGGCCTGGGTTCAATCCCTGGTCAGGGAACTAGATCCCACATGCATGCCACAACTAAGAGTTCACATGCCACAACAGAAGATCCTGCATGCGACAACAAAGATCGGCATGCCACAAATAAGACCCAGTGCAACCAAATAAATAAATATTAAAAACTAAAATAAAATAAAAAATAAACTGAATAATGTTGAAAATCTAATTTAAAAGATTTAAAACAACCCAAAATATTGTTTGGGGCCCTTGGTTACTTGGATGTAATCATCTTGTGAAAATTCATTGAGCTGCACACTTATTATGTGTGCACTTTTCTGTATGTATTTTTATATTTCAATAAGGTGTTTAAAAACCAAAAATTTACATTTTTATTTAAATGGGTAATGTATGCACATGGGGATAAAATTGAAAAGGTAGAAAGGGGTGGAAATGTCTTTCTTCTCATTCTGTTCTTCAACCTTTCAGCTTCCTTCCCCAGCAGCACACACCTCAGTCGATTTCCTTTGTATTGATCTAGAGATTAGTCTATGCATATCCAAACACATGTGTGTATGTGTGTGTGTGTGTATCCCCCCTTTTAAACTCAATGTCAGCATCCTATACAAACTGTTCTTCAACCCACTTTCTTCACTTAATATAACTCGTTCTATGGCCATACTTAGCTCATTCACAGTCACAGCTACTTAGTACTCTGCTGTACAGATATTCCATGATTGTATAATATTAGGTATACCAATCTTTTGTACGATGTACCCAAGAATATTCTTTTACACACCTTCTGTGTGAATGCATTCATCTTAGGATACATTTCTAGAAGAAGAAATAATGAGTTGAAGAGTTTGAAATTCTGATATATTCCATTTGCTTTCTGTACAGGTTGTACTAACATACACTCTCATCAACAATGTATGAGACTTAAGAGTGTCTGGTTCCCCACACCCTTGCCAATATATATTATTAAACTTTTTTTACATTTTCCAGTTTTTCCAGGGGGAAAAAGGAATTTCAAAGATATTTCATTGTTTTCCATTTATATATGGATAAGGTTGAACATCTTTTCATATCTTTAGAAACCATTTGAATTTTCTTTTCCATGAAGCACACTATTTGTGTTCTTAATATATTTTTCTATTGACTTGTTAGTCTTCTTTTTTATTGGTTCATGATTTGCCAATTTGTTGTTCAACTTTGTGGTTGTTGTGGTCAGGCAGAAATGTTTTATTCTTATGCTATCATATTTATCCATTATGCCCTTAGACATAAAGAATCTATAGTATAACAATGCTGATTCTCACAGAATTATTTTAAAAAGGTCAATATAAACCCAATAAAAATATTAATGGTATTTTTTTGGGAAAACTAGACAAGCTGTTCCTAAAGATCATATAGAAAAATAAACAATAAACAAATAATTAGAAAAATTCCATAAAAGAGCAATGAAGGATGACAGTCCCCATTACACACTAAAGAATATTAAAACCTCATTAATTACTTAAAATTAAAGTGTGGTGTTGATGCATATTATTAGTTTTCTAAGGCTTCCATAACAAACTGGGTGGCTTAAAACCAGAGAAATTTCTCCTCTCCCAGTTGTGCAGGCTAGAAGTCTAAAATCCCTCTGAGACACTGTGTGGAATCCTTCCCTGCCTCCTCCTAGCTTCTCGGTGGTGACCATCAATCCTTGGCTTGCAGCTACATCACTCCAACTCCACCTATTTTCACATGGGGCTCTCCCTGTGTGTCCCGTGTCTGTATCCAAATTTCTCTCTTATGAGGCCACCTGTCATTTGGATTAGGGCCCACCCTACTCCAGTATGACCCCATCGTAACTAACAAACGCCCTATTTCTAAATAAGCTCACATTCTGAGGTCATGGGGGTTACAACTCTAACATACCTTTGGGTGGGGACACAATGCATGTATATATAGAGATCAATACAACAGAATAGAGACCAAAGTAAATCTAAATACATCTGGAGATTTGGTATAAAAGTGAAGGAAAGGGCTTCCCTGGTGGCACAGTTGTTGAGAGTCCACTTGCCAATGCAGGGGACGCGGGTTCGTGCCCGGTCCGGGAGGATCCCACATGGCACGGAGCGGCTGGGCCCGTGAGCCATGGCCGCTGAGCCTGCGCGTCCGGAGCCTGTGCTCAGCAACGGGAGAGGCCACAGCAGTGAGAGGCCCACGTACCGCAAAAAAAAAAAAAAAAAAAAAAAAAAAAAAGTGAAGGAAAGATGAACAACTGTGTGGCAATTGGGAAAAAAACAAGTTAGATCTCTTTTTCGTCTTTATATCAAAGTAACTTCTAGAGGGATCAAAAGTTTCAACAACTAGGTACTGGTAGAATGGGGTAATCTTGGAGTAGACAAAGCCTTTATAAACATGACATAAAATGCAGAATCTATAAATTTACTTACTTGTAAAAATGTAAATTAAAATAGATATGAGGTTATCCCTACTGTGACATCACTTCCATTCACTTGTGGTTTCTGCCAGTTAAGAAAGTGTGTAGTTATAGCCACTGCTGGGAACTGTGGGTAAACCTGGGGATTTTCATGGACATAGGGAGAGACATGCTGAAGTGAGAGCAGGAGTGATTGAAAATCTCTGTATAAAAGGGTAAGCTATCCATCCACTCTGTTAGGTAGCATAGATTCTTTCCTAAGCTGAATTTGATCACTGGCCCATGTCAGCTTGCCCAGGGCTGGGTTATCTCCTCTATGCATATCTCCACACCCCAGTCTACTGGTCATGGTAGCATCTAATCATAGTCCTCTGAACCAGGCAATTCTTCACACACAACTCCAGGCAGCTACTACCTATCAATAAGCTGAAGCCTACTGGTTGTCCTAGCCAGTTATAACCAATCACAAATATTGTCTCCACTGCAGTGTACATTCAAGTTACATCTTCACAAGAAAGACCAGCATTCTTGGCTCATTTGTATTGAAAACCATGTTTGAATTTGCCATAAACCTGTTCTTGAGGACACTATTCTTTCTAGCATGTTTCTCTTCCATTAAATTTTTATGTCTGAAATTTGTTTTAAAATTTAATAACAGGATAAACTTTCTTCCAGCAAAGGGTGTGACATCTTTCTATTTTTTAGTAATGAGAAGCAAAAAATTTGTGTTTCCCTTTTGGCCTTGGCTGCTAAGAAACTCAGAACCATGTTAAATACTCATTAACAGAAGCTGCCTGAGGCCTATGCCCTCCTTTCTTTGCCCTCAGTATACATTGCTCTTGTATTAATACCATTTAGTGTAAGCCACCCCAAGGCAGAACATTTGTAGGACGTGGTACAGTCCTCTGTGATCCCTCTGCTCAGGGATCCAGTTCTACTCGCCCCATTGCTGCCTCAGGCCTAGTGGTGGTAACATCTCCCTCAGGTTGCCAGCTACCACACCCTCCCTTCTTCACATCCCAACACCCTGCCCACACCTTTGTAAGCAGTCCCTTTATTAGGATCTTCTCAATTACACAGTTTGTGTGTGCCATCTGTTTCTACCCAGGACCCTATCTCATACATACAAAGGATGTGCCAGGAGTGGGCCTTGGAAACAGACCCTCAAAATGGGATTCGGGAACTGGGCTGCTCACATATCTAAGGAGTGAGCAGTGGGACATTGGTAACCCACCACAGACGTTCACTGGT
Source organism: Phocoena phocoena (assembly GCF_963924675.1). Classification (NCBI taxonomy): domain Eukaryota; kingdom Metazoa; phylum Chordata; class Mammalia; order Artiodactyla; family Phocoenidae; genus Phocoena; species Phocoena phocoena. Next base: position 124,896,022 of record NC_089220.1, on the reverse strand, counting down.
GATGGCACAGGAGGGGAGAGCAAGGCAATGGGAGAGCAAAGGGCTGTAAGACAGTCACAAGGGCAACGAGAGGGATTAGAAAGACTGTGGGGTCAGCAGGCTGCTTCTGATGGCCTTTGAGTGTATACCCAGAGAAAAGGACAAATTGAAGGCAGTTACAGTCAATGCAGAGGCCAGTTGGAAATCAGAATGCTCTGATGGAATCCCCCATCCTCTGTAGCTGCAGGAGGGAAATGGTGGAAGCCAGTCCAGGGCCTGACTGTAAAGGCTGCAGAGCTGCATTGCCAATTAAATGCATAGCCCTGTCTGGTCTCTTATGCTGAGGGAACTGATGGGAGAGAAGGGGACCTTGAGATGTGGGTTGACAAAAGGCTGCGAACTTTGTCTTTCCCTGTACCCCAGCCCCTAGCCAGCCTCCCCTGCATCTATATCTTTCAATGAACCCTCCTGGGGCAGTGCCTCTCTGGCTGATGCCTATGACCCTCAGGATTTGCTCCCATCACTCCTCAGTGCCTCCAGGCCCATAGGAAGAGTTTGATTCCAACATGTCTCAGATGGACAAATATGAGGTCTGCCGTGGAGAGCAGAGCTGAACACTGAAAGTGAAGCAGGGCCTCAGGCATCTGTGTTGGCAGGAGTCTGGAAGAACCATGGTAGTGGACTCCAAGGGTATCAGAAGGCTTGAGGAAGCTAAATTTCTCAAACTGGAATTCAGGGCTTAATGTGTTGGCTGGAGCAGCTGGGAATGGTGTTCAACGCTATTAGACTCCTTACTCGAAGCCTGTAGTCAAGTGGCCTAGAGTCTACACTCCCATAGGTTAGCTTGAATAAACTAAATATATGAGCTGTCTGTAGCTTGTACAGGTCAGCCTCTTGGGGTAAGAATGGGGTGGAGAGTGGATATTGAAGGGCAAATGAAAAATATCCACTATTCTCAAGTCCTTTTGAACACCACCAGTACAATACAAGAATGCTGGTGCTCCCCCCTTACCAGCACCTTTTTTTGGAGTATAATTGCTTTACAATGGTGTGTTAGTTTCTGCTTTATAACAAAGTGAATCAGTTATACATACACATATGTTCCCATATCTCTTCCCTCTTGCGTCTCCCTCCCTCTCACCCTCCCTATCCCACCCCTCCAGGCAGTCACAAAGCACCGAGCTGATCTCCCTTTGCTATGCAACTGCTTCCCACTAGCTATCTACCTTACGTTTGGTACTGTATATATGTCCATGCCTCTCTCTCACTTTGTCACAGCTTACCCTTCCCCATCCCCATATCCTCAAATCCATTCTCTAGTAGGTCTGTCTTTATTCCTGTCTTACCCCTAGGTTCTTCATGACATTTTTTTTCTTAAATTCCATACATATGTGTTAGCATACGGTATTTGTCTTTCTCTTTCTGACTTACTTCACTCTATATGACAGACTCTAGGTCTATCCACCTCATTACAAATAGCTCAATTGCGTTTCTTTTTATGGCTGAGTAATATTCCATTGTATATATGTGCCACATCTTCTTTATCCATTCATCCGATGATGGACACTTAGGTTGTCAATAGCCCAGCACCTTTTTTAATACTTTGATGGTGGATCTCCTGGGCCACCACTGGAGGGTATCATTAGGGCGTGCACAGAGTAGATCCACACAACATTTGTGTCTCTTGAAACATCCTCTGTTAAATGTCTGGGAAATTCCAACATTTCGACCATGTTGACTATGGCTTCCTTTGGCTGCTATAACAAGTTAGAACAAACTGGATGGCTTACAACAACAGAATTTTTTTCTCTCATAGTTCTAGAGGCTAGAAGTCCAAAATTCAGGTGCTGGCACAGACATGTTCCCTCTGAAGCCTCTAGGGGAGGATTTTTCCTTGCCTTTTTCAGCTTCTGGTAGCTCCAGGTATCCCCTGGTTTGTGGCTAAATCACTCAGTCTCTGCCTCTGTCTTCACATGGCTTTCTTCTCTCTGGGTCTGTGTCTCTTCTCCTCTTCTTATAAGGATGAGCTGAACTGTTATGAGCTGAACTGTGTTCCCCCCAAATTTATATGCTGAAGCCTTAACCTCTAGTACCTCAGAATGTGACTGCATTTGGAGATAGGGTATTTATAGGTAGAGGTAATTATTTTAAAATAAGGCATTTAGGGAGGGCTTTGATCCAATTTGACAGGTATTCTTATAAGAAGAGATTAGGACACACAGAAACAAGATGGATGAACGCCCACAGAAAAAAGACCATGTGAAGAGGCAGCAAGAGGGCAGCTGTCTTGCAATCCAAGGGGTGAGGCCTCAGAGGAGAGCAAGACTGCTGATGCCATCTTCAACTTCCAGCCTCCAGAACTGTGAGAGAATACAACCCTGCAGCTTAAGCAACGCTATCTGGGGTACTTTGTTATGGCTGCCCTAGCAGACTAACACACTAGTCACATTGGATTAGGGCCCACCTCAATCCTAAACATGACCTTGTATGACCTCATCTTAACTTGGTCATATCTACAAAGACCCTATTTCCAAATAAGGTCACACATTCCCAGGGTTAGGACTTCAGCATATCTTTTGGGGGTACACAATTTAACTACTAACAGCCACCTTGAGTCCGATCATCAGTAAACCAGCTTAGCAGATCTTAACGCCATCCCCAGGGGCTCCAACTCAGCTAATGAGAGGCACTGGTGGGTAAGAGAAGAGGGGGGGTCAGAGTATGTATTCCAGCTCCTTCTTGTTGGGTCACTGCGAGTCGACTGTACAGATTCTGGTAACTGTTCTCTTTGCAGACCTTTGGTTTGCTAGGTGGGGAGAGGGCAAAGGAGAGGAGACTATCAATGGCTCCCCAGTGTTGCTAGCTGTGCCCATCCCTTGTTGGTTTTGTAAGCAGATTAGGTAGAAAGAAAGAGAACCAGGCATGGCTTTCTTAACATCAGAAGCCATTTTTGACCTAAGCCATTTTGTGATCTAAGCCTGGCCACAATGCTCGCCCTTGAACATCTCAGTAATTAATGATCTTAAGGGAACAAAAGAACACAGAAAACAACTGTTATCAGGCAAGAGAAGTAACAACAGCAAAGATAATATATCAGGCGTAAAGACTCCCAGTTCTGTTTCAATGATAAAGATTAGCCTGAAGTACTCAACCACCAGACCAACTGGAACCTAAGGGATGATGATGTTGACATTTTCTGACCCTCATGACTTCAAACAACTAAAGCTTGGACTCTGTCAACTGCCCAAACCTCTTCATGAATATGCAGGTATGCTTAGCTTAAAACTTCCCCAGTTTTGCTATCCTAGGAGACACCACTTCGGGGATAATCCCCAGTGTTCTCCTTAATTGCTGCAAGTAATAAATCCTTCCTTCTCCTGATCTTCGGCTTGGTTGTATCTTTTGGTTTGACACCTACCAAGAGTTGAAGCCAGTTTTTGGGTAAGTTTCTCTAAACCCCACCCACACATTTGCAAATAGCTCTTTTATCGACCACTCCTCAGCCACCCAGTCTGAATGTGCCATGTTTCCTGCTGGAGCCCTGACTCATGCAGGCCATTATCTAGGCTCCTTTTGGGATTGGGGCGCAGTGTACTTGTCAGAGCAGGATTCTTCATGTGTGCTAAGCAATTCTCTTGATTGTAAATCTTGGGAATGGTCTCAAGGACTGGGTTGGGGCAGCTTTAACCCAGACTGGAGAGATTTCAGAGACTAAAATGTGGATGTTACAAGACCCATGAGGATTTACACCACTATTGCAAAGGGCTAGTTTCTTCCCCTTGCTGCATCGCTACCCTTGCACAGTGGCTTGATGGTTCCTCCCATCAAGAGGTGGAGTCTTCCTCCATCCTTTGCAACAGAACTAGCCTTAAAATTGCTTTGGTCAATGAGATGGTAGCAAAATGTGAAGCAAATGGAAACTTGAAATGCTTTGGCACTGCTCTCAGAATTGAACCACAATGTGGACGAGCCCGAGTAGCCTGCTGGAGATCAAGAAACACCTGTTGCCCCAGCAGACAGCTAGCCAACTGCCAGACATGAGTGAGGCCATTTGGGTCCAGCTAGTCTCTAGCTGAACCACAAGCTGACCCACAGATGCATAGTGAGTGCAGCCAAGATTAACTGTGCCAAGCCCAGCAGAATCGTAGGGATATGTGGTTGTTTCAACTCACCAAGTCCAGGGTGGTTTGGGACACTGAAGAAGCTAAGGACTACATCTTCCAAATCAGAGGTTGCACTGGCAAGCTCGCTTCTCTTGCATTTTTTTTATTACAAGTCCTATTTTTATCATGGGGTTTACAAATTGTTTTGATTATGGTGAGAAGAGGCCTGGAATAAACTGAAAGGAGGTTTGGAATAAATATTTTAAAATGAAGGGGGCTTGGGCTTCCCTGGTGGCGCAGTGGGTGAGAGTCCGCCTGCTGATGCAGGGGACAAGGGTTCGTGCCCTGGTCTGGGAAGATCCCACATGCCGCGGAGCGGCTTGTCCCGTGGGCCATGGCTGCTGGGCCTGTGCGTCCGGAGCCTGTGCTCTGTGGCGGGAGAGGCTGCAGCAGTGAGAGGTCCGCGTACAGAAAAAAAAAAAAAAAATGAAGGAGGCTTACCCTATATCAACATTTGCAGAAATTTACTCCAGAAGCTGGTCTCATGGTATTGTATTACTTCCTCCTGTGATGCTAAAAAGGCAGTGTGGGGCCAATAAAGTTCCCTAAAACATTTGTTAAGGTCTGTGTTTTCACATTACCATTAGACCCCCAAGGAGGACTTTCTACTGAGAAGCATGTCAGGAACAGGTACTAACACTGAAAACTGGAAAGACTCTCCTGGTTTGTGGTGAAGTTATTTCATCTCTAAATTAGTTCCTAATGTTTGCAACTCTTACATTTCACAAAAGTGGAATCTGTGACTACAGAGTATAGGTAAGTTAGGCATCCCAAGTCAGATCATTTCTCATTGTGATATGTATTTTCCATTTGTAGCCCTCATCACAGTACAGTCTTTTTTTTTTAATTTTTATTTTATATTGGAGCATAATTGATTAACGATGTTCTGTTAGTTTCAGGTGTACATCAAAGTGATTCAGTTATACCTGTACATGTATCTATTCTTTTTCAACTTCCTTTCCCATTTAGATTATTACAGAATATTGAGCAGAGCTCCCGGTGTCTGGCATGCACTCCTAGTTGCGGCATGTGAACTCTTAGTTGTGGCATGCATGCAGGATCTAGTTCCCTGACCAGGGATCGAACCAGGGCCCCCCCTGCATTGGGAGCATGGAGTCTTACCCACTGGACCATCAAGTAAGTTCCTGTCGGATTTTGATATCAGGGTAATGGTGGCCTCATAGAGTGAGTTTGGGAATATTCCTTCCTCTGCAATTCTTTGGAATAGTTTGAGGATAGGTGTTACCTCTTCTCTAACGTTTGATAGAATTCGCCTGTGAAGCCATCTGGTCCTGGATTTTTGTTTGTTGGGAGTTTTTAATCACAGTTTCAATTTCAGTACTTGGGATTATTCTGTTCATATTTTCTATTTCTTCCTGGTTCAGTCTTGGGAGATTGCACCTTTCTAAGAATTTGTCCATTTCTTCCAGGTTGCCCATTTTTTTTGGCATATAGTTGCCTGTAGTGGTCTCTTATGATCCTTTGTATTTCTGTGATGTAGGTGTAACTTCTTTTTCATTTTTAGTTTTATTGACTTTAGCCCTCTCCCATTTTTACATGATGAGTCTGGCTAAAGGTTTATCAATTTTGTTTATCTTTTCAAAGAACCAGCTTTGGTGGGGACCTCGATGCCCAAGGAGATAGGAGGACCCCCAAGCAAACTGCTACCGCACATGGCTTGCAGGATCTTGGTTCATGAGCCAGGGGTCGGGCCAAAGCTCCTGCAGTGGGACCCCTGAGTCTGAACCACTGAACTAACAGAGAACCTCAGACCCCAGGTAATATTCATCAGAGTGAGGTCTCCTGGAGGTCCTCATCTCAGCACCAAGATCCAGCTCTACCCAACAGCCTACAAACTCCAGTGTAGGAAGCCTCAGGCCAAACAACCAGTAAGACAGGAGGAACACAAGCCCACCTATCAAAAAAAAAAAAAAAAAAAAGAGACAGCAAAAAAAATATGTCATAGATGAAGGAGCAAGGTAAAAAACCTATAAGACCAAATAAATGAAGAGGAAATAGGCAATCTACATGAAAGAGAATTCAAAGTAATGATAGTAAAGATGATTCAGAATCTCGGAAATAGAATGGAGGCACGGTTTGAGAAAATACAAGAAATGTTTAACAAAGATATAGAAGAACTAAAGAACAAACCAAAATGAACAACACAATAACTGAAATGACAAATACACTAGAAGGAATCAATAACAGAATAACTGAGGCAGAAGAATGAATAAGTGAGTTGGAAAGGTGGAAATAACTACTGAGGAGCAGAATAAAGAAAAATGAATGAAAAGAACTGAAGACAACCTCAGAGACCTCTGGGACAACAACGCACCAACATTCGAATTATAGGTGTCCCAGAAGAAGAAGAGAAAAAGAAAGGGTCTGAGAAAATATTTGAAGAAATTATAGTCAAAAATTTCCCTAAAGTGGGAAAGGAAATAGTCACAAAAATCCAGGAAGTGCAGACAGTCCTGAGGGATAAGCCCTAGGAGAAAAACACCAAGACACATACTAATCAAAGTAACAAAAACTAAACTCAAAGAAAAAATACTAAAAGCAGCAAGGGAAAAATAAAAAATAACATACAAAGGAATCCCCATAAAGGTATCAGCTGATTGTTCAGCAGAAACTCTGCAGGCCAGAAGGGAGTGGCAGGATATACTTAAAGTGATGAAAGAGAAAAACCTACAACCAAGATTACTCTACCCAGCAAGGATCTCATTCAGATTCAACAGAGAAATCAAAAGCTTTTCAGACAAGCAAAAGCGAAGAGAATTCAGCACCACCAAACCAGCTTTACAACAAATGCTAAAGAAACTTCTCTAGGCAGAAAACACAAAAGAAGGAAAAGACCCAAAATAACAAACCCAAAACAACTAAGAAAAAGGTAATAGGAACATGCATATTGATAATAACCTTGAATGTGAATGTATTAAAAGCCCCAACCAAAAGACACAGACTGGCTGAATGGATACAAGAACAAGATCCATGTATATTCTGTCTACAAGAGACCCACTTCAGACCTAGGGACACATACAGACTGAAAGTGAAGAGATGGAAGAAGATATTCCATGCAAATGGAAATCAAAAGAAAGCTGGAGTAGCAATATTTGTATCAGATAAAATAGACTTTAAAATAAAGACTGTTACAGGAGATAAGGACACTACATAATGATCAAGGGATCAATCCAGGAAGATATAACAATTATAAATATTTATGCACCCAACATAGGAGCACCTCAATACATAAGGCAAATGCTAACAACCATGAAAGGGGAAATCAACAGTAACACAATAGTAGGGGGCTTTAACACCCCAATTACACCAACGGACAGACCATCCAAACAGGAAATAATAAGGAAAAACAAACTTTAAATGACACAATAGACCAGATAGATTTAATTGCTATTTATAGAACATTCCACCCAAAAGCGTCAGAATACACTTTCTTCTCAAGTGCACACCAAAACATTCTCCAGGATAGATCACATCTTGGGTCACAAATCAAGCCTTGGAAAATTTAAGAAAATTAAAATCCTATCAAGCATCTTTTCTGACCACAATGCTATGAGACTGGAAATCAATTACAGGAAAAAAACTGTAAAAAACACAAATACATGGAGGCTAAACATCATGCTACTAAATAACCAAGAGGTCACTGAAGAAATCAAAAAATACCTAGAGACAAATGACAATGAAAACACGACACCCCAAAACCTATAGGATGAAGGAAAAGCAGTTCTAAGAGGGAAGTTTATAGCAATTCAATCTCACCTCAAGAAACAAGAAAAATCTCAAATAAACAATCTAATGCTACACCTAAAGCAACTAGAGGAAGAACAAAGAAAACCAAAGTCAGTAGAAGGAAAGAAATCATAAAGATCAGAGCAGAAATAAATGAAATATAAACGAGGAAAACAATAGCAAAGATCAATAAACCTAAAAGCTGGTTCTTTGAGAAGATAAAAAAAATTGATAAACCCTAAGCCAGACTCATCAAGAAAAAAAGAGAGAGGGGCTTCCCTGGTGGTGCAGTGGTTGAGAGTCCACCTGCCAATGCAGGGGACATGGGTTCGTGCCCCAGTCCGGGAAGATCCCACATGTCGCGGAGCAGCTGCGCCTGTGAGCCATGGCCGCTGAGCCTGCGCGTCTGGAGCCTGTGCTCCGCGGCGGGAGAGGCCACAACAGTGAGAGACCCGTGTACCGCAAAAAAAAAAAGAGAGAGAGGACACAAATCAATTAAATTAGAAATGAAAGAGGAGAAATCACAACTGACACCACAGAAATACAAAGGATTATAAGAGACTACTACAAACAACTATATGCCAATAAAATTGCCAACCACAAAGAAATGGACAAATTGTTGGAAAGGTACAATTTTCCAAGACTGAACCAGGAAGAATTATAAAATATAAACAGACCTATCACAAGTAATGAAACTGAAAGTGTAATTAAAAAGCCTCCAACAAACAGAAGTCCAGGACCACATGGCTTCACAGGCGAATTCTAACAAACATTTAGAGAAGAGCTAACACCTATCCTTTTCAAACTCTTCCAAAAAATCACAGAGGGAGGGACACTCCCAAGTTCATTGTATGAAGCCACCATCACCCTGATAGCAAAACAAGAAGATATCACAAAAAAAGAAAATTATAGACCAATATCACTGATGAACATAGATGCAAAAATCCTCAGCAAAATACTAGCAAATGGAATCCAACAACATATTAAAAGGATCATACGCCATGACTAAGTGGGATTTATCCCAGGGATGCAAGGATTCTTCAATATATGCACATCAATCAATGTGACACACCATATTAACAAATTAAGGAATAAAAACCATATGATCATCTCAATAGATGCAGAAAAAGGTTTTGATAAAATTCAACACCCATTTATGATAAAAATTCTCCAGAAAATGGGCATAGAGGGAACCTACCTCAACATAATAAAGGCCATATATGACAAACCCACAGCAAACATCATTCTCAATGGTGAAAAACTGAAAGCATTTCCACTAAGATCAGGAACAAGGCAAGGACGTCCACTCTTGCCACTCTTATTCAACATAGTTTTGGAAGTCCTAGCCACAGCAATCAGAGAAGAAAAAGAAACAAAAGGAATACAGATTGGAAAAGAAGTAAAACTGTCACTGTTTTCAGATGACATGATACTATACATAGAAAATCCTAAAGATGCCACCAGAAAACTAGTAGAACACTACTTAACACCATACACAAAAGTAAACTCAAAATGGATTAAAGACCTAAATGTAAGACCAGACACTATAAAACTCTTAGAGGAAAACATAGGAAAAACACTCTTTGACATAAACCACAGGCAAGATCTTTTTTGACCCACCTCCTAGAGTAATGAAAATAAAAACAAAAATAAACAAATGGGACCTAATTAAACTGAAAAGCTTTTGCAGAGCAAAGGAAACCATAAACAAGATGAAAAGACAACACTCAGAATGGGAGAAAATATTTGTACATGAAACAACAAAGGATTAATCTCCAAAATATACAAACAGTTCATGGAGCTCAATATCAAAAAAACAAACAACCCGATTAAGAAATGGGTGGAAGACCTAAACAGACATTTCACCAAAGACGACATACAGATGGCCAACAAACACATGAAAAGATGCTCAACATTACTAATTATTAGAGAAATGCAAATCAAAACTACAATGAGGTATTACCTCACATGGGTCAGAATGGCCATTATCAAAAAATCTAGGAATAATAATTGCTGGAAACGGTGTGGGGAAAAGGGAACGCTCCTGCTTGTTGGTGGGAATGTAAATTGATACAACCACTATGGAGAACAGTATAGAGGTTCCTTAAAAAAATAAAAATAGAACTACCATATGACCCAGCAATCCCACTACTGGGCATGTACCCTAAGAAAAACATAATTCAAAAAGAGAGATGTGCTACAATGTTCATTGCAGCACTATTTACAATAGCCAGGATATAGAAACAACCTAAATGTCCATTGACAGATGAATGGATAAAGAAGATGTGGCACATATATACAATGGAATATTACTCAGCCATAAAAAGAAATGAAATTGAGTTTGTAGTGAGGTGGATGTACCTAGAGTCTGTCATAAAGAGTGAAGTAAGTCAGAAAGGTAAAAACAAATACCATAGGCTAATGCATATATATGGAATCTAAGAAAGAAAAACAAAAAAGGTACTGATGAACTTAGTGGCAGGGCAGGAATAAAGACATAGATGTAGAGAATGGACTTGAGGACACGGGGTGGGGAGGGGGAACCTGGGGTGAAGTGACAGTAGCATCCACATATATACACTACCGAATATAAAATAGATAGCTAGTGGGACGCAGCTGCATAGCACTGGGAGATCAGCTCGGTACTTTGTGACAACCTAGAGGGGTGGGATAGGGAGGGTGGGAGGGAGGGATATGGGGATATATGTATTCACTTTGTTGTATGACAGAAACTAACACAGCATTGTGAAGCAATTATACTCCAATAAAGATGTATTAAACAAAACAAACAAAACAAAAAAAATCCCCAAAAAACAAAGAACCAGCTTTTAGTTTCATTGATCTTTTCTACTGTTTTCTTCATTTCTATTTCATTTATTTTTATTTATTTTTTGCGGTACGCGGGCCTCTCACTGTTGTGGCCTCTCCTGTTGTGGAGCACAGGCTCCGGACGCGCAGGCTCAGCGGCCATGGCTCACGGGCCCAGCCACTCTGCGGCATGTGGGATCTTCCCGGACCGGGGCACAAACCCGTGTCCCCTGCATTGGCAGGGGGACTCTCAACCACTGCGCCACCAGGGAAGCCCATCTATTTCTACTCTGATCTTTATGCTTTCTTTCCTTCTACTAACTTAGGGTTTTGTTTGTTCTTTCTCTAGTTGCTTGAGGTATAAGGTTATTTGTGATTTTTCTTGTTTCCTAAGATTTTATTGCTATAAACTTCCCTCTTAGAACTGCTTTTGCCGCATCCCATAGGTTTTGGATTGTTGTGCTTTCATTTTCACGTCTCTAGGTATTTTTTGATTTCCTCTTAGATTTCTTCAGTGATCCATTGGTTGTTTAGTAGGATATTGTTTAGGCTCCATGTGTTTGTGTTTTTTACAGTTTTTTTCTTGTAGCTGATTTCTAACCTCATAGCATTGTGGTTGGAAAAGATGCTTGATATGATTTCAATTTTCTTAAATTTACTGAGGCTCACTTTGTGCCCAGCATGTGGTCAATCCTGGAGAATGTTCTGTGTGCACTTGAGAAGAATGTGTATTCTGCTGCTTTTGGATGGAATGCTCTATAAATATCAATTAGGTCTATCTGGTCTAATGTGTCATTTAAGGCCTGTGTTTCCTTATCGACCTTCTGTCTGGATGATCTGTCCATTGATGAAAGTGGGGTGTTGAAAGTCCCCACTATTATTTTGTTACTGTCCATTTCTCCCTTTATGGCTGTTAGCATTTGCCTTATATATTGGGGTCCTCTTATGTTGGATGCATATATATTTACAATTGATATATCTTCTTCTTGGTTTGACCCTTTGATCATTATGTAGCATCCTTCCTTACTTCTTTTAACAGTCTATTTTAAAGTCTGTTTTGTTGGGACTTCCCTGGTGGTGCAGTGGTTCAGGATCCAGGGGACATGGGTCAAGCCCTGGTCTGGGAGGATCCCACATGCCACGGAGCAACTAAGCCCATGCACAACTACTGAGCCTGTGCTCTGGAGTCCATGAGCCACAACTACTGAAGCCCGCGTGCCTGGAGTCTGTGCTCCACGACGGGAGATGGCATCATAATGAGAGGCCCACGCACCGCAACAAAGAGTAGCCCCTGCTCTCCATGATTAGGGAAAGCCTGCGCACAGCAACAAAGACCCAACACAGCCAAAAATTTAAAAATAAATTTAAACATTAAAAAAAAAAGTCTATTTTATCTGATATGATATGGCCACTCCAGCTTTCTCTTGGTTTCCATTTGCATGGAATACCTTTTTCCATCCCCTCACTTTGTCTGTACGTGTCCCTCGATCTGAAGTGTGTCTCTTGTAGATATCATACATATGGGTCTTATTTTTGTATCCATTCAGCCAGTCTGTGTCTTTTGGCTGGAGCCCTTAATCCATTTACATTTAAGGTAGTTATCAAAAGTATGTTCCTATTTTCATTTTCTTGTTTTGGATTTGGTTTTGTAGGTCTTTTATCTTCCTTTCCTCTTTTGTTCTATTCTCTTGTGATTTGATGACTAACTTTGGTGTTGTGTTTGGATTCTTGTGTGTGTGTGTGTGTGTGTATCTATTGTAGTTTTTTGGTTTGCAGTTACCATGAGGGTTTGATATAGCAGTCTATATATAAACAAGATTGTTTTAAGTTACTGGTCTTTTAATTTCAAACACATTTCCAATATCCTGCATTTGTGCTCTCATCTTCTCACAATTGCTGGTTTTGATATTTACGTGCAGATGATTTCCTACACTTACCTTATGTTTGCCTTTACTTGTGAACTTTTCCATTTGTAATTTTGTTTCTAGTAGTGGCCTTTTCTTTTCCGCTTAGAGAAATTCCTTTAGCATTCGTTGCAAACCTGGTCTGGTGGTGCTCAATTCTCTTAGCTTTTGCTTGTCTGTAAAGCTTTTGATTTTTCCATGGAATCTGACTGAGAGACTTGCTGGGTAGAGTTTTCTTGGTTGTAACTTCTTCCCTTTCATCTCTTTAAATATATCATGCCACTCCCTTCTGGCCTGCAGAGTTTCTGCTGAGAAATCAGCTGATAACCTTACAGGAGTTCCCTTGTATGTTAATTGTTGCTTTTCATATTTTTTTGTCTTTATTTTTTATCAACTTGATTACCATGTCTCAGCATGTTCCTCGTTGGGTTTATCTTACCTGGGACTCTGTGCTTCCTGGACTTGGGTAACCATATCTCTTCCAGTGTTAGGGAAGTTTTCAGCTATTATCTCTTCAAATATTTTCTCAGGTCCTTTCTCTCTCTCTTCTCCTACTGGGACCCCTAAAATGCAATAGTTGGTGTGTTTAACGTTGTCCCAGAGGTCTCTTAGACTGTCTTTATTTCTTTCCATTCTTTTTTTCTTTTTTCTTTATTCTGTTCCATGGCAGTGATTTCCACCATTCTGTCTTCCAGGTCACTTACCCATTCTTAATGCCTCAGTTACTCTGCTATTGATTCCTTCTAGTGTAGTTTTTACTTCAGTTATTGTATTGTTCACCTGTTTGTTCTTTATTTCTTCTAGGTCTTTGTTGAACATTTCTTGTATCTTCTCAATCTGTGCCTCCAATTCTTTTTCTGAGACCCTGGATCATCTTCACTATCATTACTCTGAATTCTCTTTCTGGTAGATTGCCTATCTCCACTTAACTTAGTTGTTGTTCTGGGGTTTTATCTTGTTGCTTCACCTGGGACATATTCCTCTACCGTCTCATCTTGTCTAAATTTCTGTGATTGTGGTTTCTGATCTACAGGCTTGCAATTCTACTTGATTCTGCTGTCTGCCCTCTGGTGGATGAGGCAGTCTGTCTAGGAGGGCTTGTGCAGGGCTCCTGGTGGGAGGGCCTGGTTCCTGCCCTATGGTGGGTGGAGCCGGGTCTTGTCCCTTTGGTGGGCAGGGCTATGCTCAGAAAGACTTTAAGCAGTCTCCTGATGGATGGGGCTGTGCTCCCGCCCTGTTGGTTGTTTGGCTTAAGGAGCCTGGAGACTGTTGGGTGGGGCTAGGTTTTGTGGGGGTGAATGGCAGCCTCCTGGAGGATTCACACCAATGAGTTCTCACCAGAGCTGCCACTGACCATGTCTTTGTCCCCACAGCCACAGCCGCTCCCTACCTCTGCTGGAGACCCTCCAATACTATCAGGTAGGTCTAGCCCAGTCTCTTAAGCAGTCACTGCTTTTTTCCCTAGGTCCAGGTGTGCACTAAACCTTGTGTGTGCCCTCCAAGAGTGGAGTTTGTTTCCCCCAGTCCTATGGAATTCCTGAGATCACACCCCACTGACCTTCAAAAGTCAGACTCTCCGGGGTTCCTCCTCCCATTGCCAGACCCCCAAGTTATTGGGGTTCAGGACTTCCACTCCTGTGGGAGAACTTCTGTATTCTATTTTCCAACTTGTGGGTTGTCCACCTGGTGGGTATGGGATTTGATTTTATTGCGATTGTGCCCCTCCTACCATCTCATTGTGGCTGCTTCTTTGTCTTTGGGTATAGGGTATCTTTTTTTGGTAGGTTCCAGCATCTTTGTTGATGGTTGTTCAGCAGTTAGTTGTGATTTCAGTGTTAAGAAGGGGTGAGCTCAAGTCTTTCTACTCTGCCACGCTTTGCTATTGCCAGTCATTTATTTTTGTAAATGTGTGATGCTCATCTTCCCCCCCGCCCCGTGGACGCATCGCATGGTCCACGAGGGCAGGGCATGTGTCTGCGCTGTTTACAGCATCTTCTTCATCACCAGACTGACTCTGAGTTTTCAGTTTCCCAGAGCACAGCATCATTTTCTATCTAAGTTCTTTTGAGATACAGTATTTGAATTGGGGTACAATATGCCGACATTTTACTTCAAGCTGCATATACCAATTTGCCTAATCACGACATCATACATTTGTGGTTTCTCCAATGCCACTCACATCAAGTGGCATTACAGTGATGCTTACACCTTTTTGCCTTTTCTAACTCCTTTTGTAACTTTCTTTAACTTCAGCATTTAGAGGTCAGGAAGATCAGGAAAAGCAGCAAGAGACTGATCAGAAAGGCAGGAGAAAACCAGACAAGTGCAGAGTCCCAGAAGTCAAGAGAATAGTGTTTTTCAAGGAGTGCTCAATTACTGCAAATGATGAGTGCCAAGAATCATCAGACACATCAACTTAAGAAGAGCTTTTGTGGAACAGATATAACAGCAAATGGAAGAAGAGAAATTGGAGAGAGAATACAGGAATTTGTTCAAGAAGACTAGAAGCGCTGGGCAGGGTACGCACAGGAGAGAAGTGTGGGCTGTCTTGGGAGTAAAGACCCAGAGAGTGTGGTGTTATGGAAGGCAAGAGAAGGGAGTGCTGCAAGGAGGGTCAAGTGCTGGCAGGTCAAATAAGACAAGACCAAAAATTCCACTGGGGCATGAAAGAGAATAATCCAGGAACAGCATCTTTAGCATTAAGCAGCATTGATCTGTTCCTGATGAGTGGAGACAACTCAAAGCTCACTCTAGAGCACCAGAGGGAACCAGGGCTTTGGGTATGTGATGTGGCTTTGCTCTTATGAGAAAGACTTGATGGCATGGTGGAGAGAAGGAAGCAAGGGAAGAGTGGTCCTTGAGAAGGAGGGAATAGTTCCTTTCTCCTCCTGCAGAGGCAGGTGCATTTCACCAAGGACACAGTTCTAGCCACCAGAAAGTTTCAGCTGAAGGTCTGTGCATATTTTGCCCCACATTTACTAATGTTGCTCCATGACCAGGATAGACCAGGATAGACTGGTCATTTAAACCTTAATAGCTCTCAAGTGTCTATTGCATCAGTTTCAAGCTGCTGGCAGTCTATACTGGGTTCATGCTGTGATCTCAGCTGCAGCCCCTCCATTGAGGTATAAGGCAGTGTTCTGCCGGTCTGACATGGCTCTGACCCATCCCTTCTTCCCCATGGGCCTCACGTTCTGGCCCCACTTCCTCATTCTTTCTATATCAGCACAGGACCTATCTCTTCTGGCAAGAGGTATCTCCTACCTCTTCTGGTCCACCCTTCTGAAATGCTTACTGCCCTAGACTTGTAGCACACAATTTTCACCCAAGTATTCACTATGCCACATGATAACTGTTTCATTAGCCAGATCAAGCTCCCATCTTGGTTATCTATGGCCCTTGGCTATTAGGAACACAAGGACAAAGTAGACTATAGTGATCAGCGCCTTGGACCAGGTGACCCTCCAAGCTTCAGTTTCTGAAAACCAAGGTTAACTAGAAGTACCTACCTCACAGGATTGTAGTGAGGATTAACTATAAATGTATGTGCCTGGCACACAGCAAGTGCTCTTCAAATGCTAACTATTACACAAATTAGTTTCCTTCTCCCCTTTATTATCTCCCAGTCAATTCTCCACATTGCACCACCCCCTCCACCACCACCTCATGGTGCCAGATGCAAGGTGGGTACACAGAAGTCATTGTTTCTTCCTATGTGTCCCTGACTTGATAATTCCTAAATTTATGGGAACAAAATGAGGTTTGAGGGAAAAGTCATAGCTAATAGTGTACTGAAACATGCCCTTCTACTTCTAAAATGAATAGTTGAGAGCTGCTTAACACAAGTTTTCAGCTACAGAAAATACATTAAAGAAAGAATTCTTTAAAAATTCCTTTAAATCCTACAGGAATCTATATGTAAATAACAAACATGGGTGGAATATTTTAACCTAAGTCTGAAACTTCCCATGTTGTGAGTCTTCCATGCTGGTGGAAAGCCAATCTGGGTAAAAACTGGTAACTCAGATAAAGGTTCAAGGGCTTTCTTTCCTAAACCTCAGGAGACCCACCCTGGTTTTCAATGACCCTCTCTTCTGCCAGGAACTCCCACATTCCTCCACTCATAATTTCACTCAAATTGTCTCCAGACTCAAATACTTGATTTTGACTACTCCAGCCCATTTGTTTGCAATCACACTGTCTTCAAAATCCTGTTTTCACTCCCTCCAGCCCTCCCCAGGAGATTTTAAGCCCCCTAAGACCAGACTATATTTTTCCTTTATATATGTCAAGAGACAACTACAGAATATTTCACATACTCAACATATGTTGATTAATTTATATGAGACATTTTTGGAATACTTTCCCAGCTAATCATCACTATTCTGCAGGTTAATTTTGTTCCTTCTTAAAATCTTGATGTGAAGCAGGGATCAGCAAACTATAGCAGGCAGGACAAATCCAACCCATGAGCTAAGAATTTTTAAATGTTTTTAAAAATCCTTTAAAAATGTAAAAAAATAAAGACTATGCAGCTGCAAAGTCTAAAATATTTACTATCAGGCCCTTTATAGCATACTTGACTGAAGTTCTAGACAAGGACATAAGAAATGAGTGCAAGAGGGATGACCCAAAGGGCTCCCAGAAACCTCACTGGCCCCTGAGGTACCTCTAGGCAAGATGTTTCTTTATCCTCTTAATTCAGAAACAACTCCAAGTGCCTGATTTTGTGGATAAACGCCAAGGAGCCTGCCAACTCTGAAAATCACTACAGCTATCTGCCACTTGCCATGCTCATTGCAGGTGAGGAATAATGAGAAGGGAAAATAATATTAGTGGGAGGTTATGAATAATAAAAAGCTGTGTAATATTAGATAGACAAATTCAAGTTCATAATGAAATTTCCTTAAATTTGATAAAGATGCTGAAAATGTTCCTTGCAAATTTTTTTTATACTTAAGTTTCTTTTTTTTTTTTTTTTTAACAAAGCTCTGTACATAAAATAAATATACAGAAACAACCCCTTCAACTCTCTGCATCAGTAATCCTCGCTGGTGGGCTCACCATTTACAAGGAAGACATCATTCAACGCAACCTGTCACAGAGACTGTCCTACCAACAAGGACCTGTTAACTTGAAGGATCATTGCCAGGTCTCTTTTATCAAGATCGCCAATCACTTGGAGGCCTTTAGCTATCAACTAGCAATGACCCATGAAATCAGTGAACACAGTCACTGGCTTCAGTGCAGTGTGACCAACTGCAACTACTGCCTAGTGGCCACGTCCATGCTCTATGCTGCCTTCAACCCTTGAAGACACAGATGCAGTTAAGAAGAGAAAGAAAGCCCCCTCCCCCTGGGTAGTCACTGTGAGAAGCGTGCATAAGGCAATTGAGTCGAGGGTTAAGGATTCATCTTGCTAGTGTCAAAAGCAACACTAACAAGACTCTTAGCCTCATCCACCAGACGATGGACCTCTGCGTCCAGGTCTCCAGGAGCAGGTTCCACCTCCTTCACCAGACAAAGGGTTGTAACCTGTGACAAGAGAAAAGAAGCAGAACAGTGCTGGAAATGTTCTGTATCAAACATAAAATTGTGAGCCTGACATGCAAAGCACTGCAAAGATATGGATTCTATTCTCACAAACATTTTCATACAACTTTCAGCTACCGTATGACAAAAAAAATTTACATGGTCACTGCAGCTTGAACTAACTTTCTGGTGGGAATAAAACAAGCCATTCAGCTTCTCTGTTTTAACTCTCCAAACACGAAAAACTACCCAAAACACACAAAAAAATTTGCCTGAAAAACCTCTCAAGATGGCTGGATTTAAGTATATAAAGGCTTCTACCTGCAGTGCTTAATATAATGTATACATTCAAATAAGAACTGCTCAACCTACAGAAAATAAATTTAAAAAACCAAAATCAAAAAGAATGGAACTCGTTACTTCCACTAGTCAGAACTGGGTAATCCACATGCCCCAGTCCCCAACCCCATCCCTGTCCACTCATTAGCTTCCTAAAGTTAATGGACATTTGGCAACCAGGTTGACTGATCAGGCTTTAGAGCCAGCAAGACCTTAAATGAGGTGGTTTTGCTCCTTACTTACTACAGAATCTTTGGTCACTAACTCCCTGTGTCTCAGTTTCCTTATTTGTAAAGCCAGGCCAGTCAAAGCCCCTAGCTCTGGATGCATTCCATTTTCTACAATTCCCTCCTAAATACCACCACTCTGCTCTGAAAAATAGTCTTGGAAGACTATTCCTTGCTTGGAGCAAGAAAAAGATTCAAAAAAGCATTTCCTTTTCAGACACACCACTTCCCTACAGCAAGCCAGCTTTGGGTGTTGTCAGAGCCCAGCCCAACTTGTGTCCAGTCTGCACAGAGCCCAGGTTCCAGACTCCTGACAGTCCTCCAATAGGCCAGCCAGGGTTCCACACCTCTGCCTCTGCAGCACCTCCCCATAGAAAACCCCTCTCCCGGACGGAGAATAGTCTTTGGCCTAAAACTGGCTCCTACATAAAGTATTTTAATGCCTTTGCGCTCCCCTCTCTCGGGATTAACAGGGAACTCCTGGCAGATCACAAAGGTTACTCATTTTCATTTGTGTGGGAGTCCCGTCTTCCCAAAAGGACGTGAAAGTCCTTAAGGATGGGTTAAGGACAGACTGCTATGGTTAGGGGGCTCAAGGATGTTGCATGCAGAAGCTCTCTGAATGAACATCTGTCCATGCCTCCTTGAGAAAGTTATTTGTAAGAAACAAGGCGGTCCTGGCTGGAAAGACCAAAACCCCTGTGTCCTAGCCTCTTGACAAACTTACCTGCAATACATGCAAACTATTCCTCGCCCCACTTACCACTCCCCTTATAGGACTGTGTGGGATCAAGTGAGAATACTAAAATACAAGTGCAACCATCCAATTATTTCCTGAGGGCCTCGAGTGACCTCCTTTTTCAACTGCCAATCAAATGCTGACTTTTGTGAGGCCAAGGAGGTTATAGGCCTCCTGGAAACAGGACTTGAGCCCACATCCTTGCCCAAGGCCCACAGGGCTCAGCACGTTGGTGACTTCCAGCCATTGAGGGCTGCTTTGCATCTGATTCTTTTATTTAATCTTCATAACCCTAAACTTAGGAATTAGTCTCAATTTACGGACAAGGAAAAAGAATCTTGTTTTTAAAGGTAAGTGTATCCTGTAATTGTTCAGAATGCTTTGATGTTTGGTACTTACCTCCTCGCCGCAAGGGCTTTCTGTCAGATTTTCGTTTTGGGATGACTAATGAAGTAGAAGGCCCAGGACTGTCTTCTTCCTGTTTGAACATACACAGGCTTAAGAATCTAGTTAAAAACATTCTACTCCAGGGACTTCCCTGGTGGCGCAGTGGTTAAGAATCCAACTGCCAATGAAGGGGACATGGGTTTGAGCCCTGGTCCGGGAAGATCCCACATGCCGTGAAGCAACAAAGCCCACAAGCTACAACTACTGAGCCCACATGCCACAACTACTGAAACTCATGTGCCTAGAGCCCGTGCTCCACAACAAGAGAAGTCACTGCAATGAGAAGCCCGCGCACCGCAACAAAGAGTAGCCCCAGCTTGCCGCAACTAGAGAAAGCCCGTGCGCAGCAACAAAGACCCAATGAAAGTTACATCACCTGAGGCTTTCTTGTATTTCCTTTGTAACTTTTTCCTTCTCGCATGCTATCCCACATTTCAATCTTCTGTCTCCTTTTCTCTTCTTCAAGCTGAGAAGAATCACACATTGTACAGTATGAATTCATAAGCTACCATCTTTCTCAAAGAAAATGTAATTTTGATAATTTTTAATCTAAATGTCCTTCAAAACACACCTTCACCTGCACTTTCTTCAGTTAATAAAACAGTTGTCATCTAGTGGTGTGAGTTTAACTCACCAACAGAACCTTTTGTTTTTGTATACTATTAAAGAAAGCAAAAAGTGTCACAGAGAAAAGAATACTGACTCTTGTTCTAAACTGGACATTTTTGGTAATGGAGAATAACGCTGACCTGGAAAGGGTGAATGTGGCTGGCAGGCCTGCTTTGTTGCTACCTGGTTGCGTCACCTGAGGAAAGTCACTTAACCCCTCTACTTCAAAGGCTATGAGGATCCAATGAGAGCAGATTTGAAAGTTCTTTGAAACTCAAATACTATGGGAGCATAAAGGAAAACTAATCTCAGCAGAAAACTATGTCCAACAATGAGCACCTGAGAAAGCTTATACAGTAATTATGCAGTAAGCAGGAGGGAAACACAGTGCCCTGGGTCTCTGACTCTGCTTCCTCCTCCTTGAAGAACAACTGGGTACTGCAATTTAAGTTCACACAAACGTCACTAACTCTCTATTCCCAGTAGAATCCAGACCCAAACTTTAGTTCATTCTGGTTCCAATTGAACTGTGATGTCACAAAGATATGTAAGAAGATGCCTTAGAAAGCACATATCCAGAAATTTCTCGATGGCTTTCAGGGTTCATCACTGCTAAATCCACATGTCTGTCCCTTCATGCTTCCACTGTCTGCAAGTACAGGAGGTCAAAGAGGAAACAGTCTCTTGATCTGAAGGTTGTTTTATGCTCATAGCTAACATGGAAAACACCAGAATGGAACACTGCTGACAAATCCTGAGACCACAAACAAGACAGCTGACTGAACTGTGAGTCAGGCAGATTCTGTTTGTTAAGTTTGTTAAATACACAGAACTACAACTTTAAAACTGAACATAGGCTTCTATCTTCTCTCCAATTTTAGGAGGCGCACATCACAATTTTTAAAAATAATCTTTTAAAAACTTTTTTTCAGCTACATCAACAAATTGGATAAATGATCAGGCTGTTTTACTAATGCAAAAAACTCAGACCCTCAAGTCATTAATTTTGACATGCAGAAGGAATTCAACTTATTCTATGGCTCCAGAAACAAAACAAATGGTTGGAAATCAGCAAAGGAAAAAACTAAAATAAAACTGCTTAAAAATGGCATCTATGTATACTATGCTGCCATTTCTATGTAAAAATGATACATGCATGTGTTTATATATGGATAAAATGTTTCTGGAAAAACACCTAGAAAGCTTAACATGGAATGCTTGGGCAGCAGTAGATAGGGGAGCAAGGAAGGCAGAGACTTAATTTTCATAGTACAGATTTTTGTATCATGAATTTGTTTTAACCTCATGTGGTTTAGAAAACTACATAAATAATAGGAATGTGCTAGTACATTTTAGGTTAGTGACTATTTAAGTGGAAGATGGGCAACCCACTGAACACTGAAGAAGGCTGCTGAGAAAGGTGTGTAGTAGGTGTTGTCTTATTCTGTCTTTTTCAGAAAGGTAGTAGGTGTTGTCTTATTCTGTCTTATTCAGAAAGGTACTCCATACTGGAAACACCAGAGACACATGCAAGACCAGGAGGAAGACCAACTTCTCTGGCTTCCTTCTGAGGAGAAAAAAAGGGGCCCAGAAACATCTGCACTGAAACTAGAAAGCAGAGTCTACACTTAGTTGTTTCAGTTACAGAGAATGGGTGCAACCTGGTGCGTGACCTTACTCCTGTGAAGAGCAGCACAACCCACCTGGCTGCTCAGGTCACTTCAATAGCAGCCTTTGGTTCTTCCTCCCCCCGCCCCCCAAAACCTTTTACTACCCCTACAACCAAACCATGTGTCTTTAAAAAAATCTTTCAAAACTCCATCTCCTGCTCTCCATCTTGTCCCTGGGTTGAGCCCATCGCCACCCTCCCCTGGCTCTCCTTCAATCCACTGAAGAGCAGCCGCACCAAGCCAGGTCATATGACATGCACGGCTTGAGACCAACCATGGAGCAAGAGGCTGAATGTGTGTCTGGTGGTACGGCTCCTGTACACAGCAAACAGTTTTGCTGGGTGAAATGCTGCTGTGAGGGAACCACTTAAAAGTAAAAACATAAATACAAGACACCCTTCTTTAAGAGTATTTCTCCCTAAACAGTAAGAAATTGCACAAGGAAAACATGCTGAGCAATACTTAGCTAAGTGGAAATGATTCGGCCTGAAATAGTTATTCTTTGTATCCACCCTAATACGCATGCACATGCACACACACACTTTTACCCACTAAACCTCAAATATCATGTATTCAAACTAAAACCAGTTCATACCTGTCTTAGTTTCTCCTTATGCTTTTCAACTTGTGCATTTAATTCATCTTGCATTTTCAAACGAGCAGCTGCTAAAGCCTCCTGTCGTTTAACAACAATATCAGGTTCTAAAATGTCAGAAAAAAATTGGGATAAAGCACCTTGTGTAATATAAAATGGAAACTCTTGAGGTCTATATTATTAGAAGTGTACAGAAGTCAGGCAATGCAAGAATATATTTACATGAATAAGTCTATTCTTCTGCATATATTTTACTGCTTAAGGGGGGGCGCGGGGCAGCGGACTATCCCATCGCCACAGTTCATAGCCCTTGTTAAATATCCAAAGCATCAGAAATCTCTGTTCAAAACAGATTTCTGGGCTCCCTGAGCAATTCCAATTCAGAGAGTCTGGCATGGGCTCCGAGACTGAAATATAAGTGGTCTGACGGCCAGTGAGATTGCATTCCACAACCTGGATACCGCCTAACACCCAGTCTCTAGGTTGACCAGAATTCTAGAAGACAACCAAGGAAAGATAAAAGTTTTCTGATCATTAGCCATCACCTAATTAGCCCAGGTCTACACCAGAAAGAGGTGAAGATCATCAGGTATTTTATCCTTGTTTTTACAGGAAAAAAAAAAAGAGAAAAATCCTTCCAGCTAGCATTAACAGAAATGACCACCCCAGGTAACTGTTTTTATCTGGTTTAGAAAACAAAGCAAATTATATAAATACACAATCAAGTTCTCTATTTTACTCAGATCACTGTGTTTAAGGAACACTAAGGGGAACTAGGCAGTGGTTTGACTAATTTTGTAAACAAGGAAACAAACTAGAACTTATATGTTCACATCAGTATCATCCAAAGGATATACGATCATCATTACTTATAGATAGTTAGCAGTGGAAACAGGTCACCTAACTGAATCCACGTAAAACAGGGGCCAAAGTAGCACAGGGGTGTGTCTGTGGTCTAGATGACTAGACCTTTATCTTTAAAAACAAAATTATAGTTCCACTTTCTAGAAATGTGAATTGTGGTAACATTTGGAACTGTTGGATCATTCTTAGAATAAAATTAATTATGTGTGGACTTTTTTAACCTAATTTTTCTAACAAAATTGTACAACACAAGGTAACAGCTTTCACTGCACATATACTTCTTGCAATGCTTCACTACAACAAACTCCTCTTCTGAGATGCCCATCCCATTATCTTATAAATCTACTCCTCAGCTGTCAGCAGGTCTCACAGAACCAGAGATGGCTGTACCAGGTGACTGTTCTCTAACACCAGTCATCCACTTCACAAAATCCTGCAACTTAAGCAAGATTTACTTTGTACTTTATAGTTTTTGTTGGATATACAGCCAACAACCAAAAATGCTGAGATAACGGCAGGACCACAGGGTTTCATGGGAGAGGAGAGTGAAGGAATTTTCTAAGTCTTTCTACTAATGACTACATTTGTGTTATGTTTGCTTTCCTCCCCAGCCTCAGTAACTGTGGTGGCTCAGATGACTGATGATTTGTATTTATTTAATTATACTGCTATTCTCAAGACACTTAACATTTATTTTAAATATGTCCTCAGAAACTGTGGCTTCTAATTAGTTAAAGCTACTGTTTTAGAGGGAATAAGTTTTTGAAACAGTCAGGTGTAATCTGATATCAGGTCTGATGAGTAAATTGTGAAAATCAAAATGCGGTGGATGTGAATAACTAAGGCTGAGTTTGTCACTCACGATTGTTCTAGAGATTAATGAGACTTAGTAGGCAGACCCATAAGTACGGAGCAGCTGTGAAGTCTTCACTTTAATCTCTCCTGTAAATGAAAAACCATGCAACACAATATGCAGTGAGTGCTCTACACACCATCAAGCGGGTTTTTCATCCCATCAAAAACTCTGAAATTAAAACAAAACAAAACAACACTATTGCAAATCACCAAAACCAACTTCCTAAGCATAAAACAGTTTTCTTCCCACACAGATCAGAAACGTACTTCTTACTCTTAACAACAGACTAACTTTTAAATACTAAAACAAGTAGGCGTAAAGCCACGTCTTCATTTGTTATCAGGCACTAACCCAGAGCAGCGGCAGCTCGATCCAGCTGCCTCTGCCTCAAGGCCCTCAGCCGGGTGAAGAGCTTCTGAAAGACCACGTAGAGAAGAATGCAGCTAAAGACGATGTACCAGCCATAGGTAGCCAGCAGGGAGCCCACTGAAAAGAAGAAAATAGTTTTCAAGAAACTAAAAATGATACTACCACTGGACTTTTCTATAACATTAAACAAAAGCAAAATAAGCGTAGCTCCTGTCCTCAAAACCTTCACGGTGTAGCTGAAGACCTAAGTAGGCAGTTAAAATAACGAGTAGTACAACAATTCATGGATCACTGAGAAGGGACTTCTCAGCTACCTGGGGAATAGGAGGGGCAAGTCCGGAGGACGTGGGGCACGCCAGCTGGGTTTTGAGGGGTGAAGGTAAGTGTATCCGACTCAGGAGGGCATAGGCCTTTCAGATCCACACTACATATAGAAAGGAGTGCCCATAGAAGGCTGATACAGCGCCGGATATTGGGGGCGTGGGTGGGGGTACGGAGTCGAGAGGCTGAGGCTTGAAGGCACACGCCAAGGGCGGAGAGACCCCAGTAACCGCAAACCCGGAAGGCTTGCTTCGCATAAAGTAAAGAACTCGCGCAAAAAAGGGCCGACCGCAACGCCCGAGGAAGCACCGCTCTGGGAGGGGCTCCAAGCGCGCTTCGGGACCACCGCCCAGGCCTGCGTGCAGCGCCAACATCCGGCTCCCGGCCAGGTCCTGCCCGTAGGGCAGAGGAGAACGACTCACCGAACATGGCGGCGCGCCGAGGGTGGCGGCGCATACCCGCTGACCTGCGACCCCCGCCGACTCACCCGTGACGTGAAGGAAGCGCAGCCCTTCGGTCTCTAGGGCTGGCCGCGTGGACAGCTGATCCCCGTCCCGCTCCATGGCCGCCATCCCCTAGCCCGACCCGGCCAAACCCGGCCGCGTCAGCTCCAGCCTTAGTCTTCCGGCCGGCCCCTACGTACACGTGGCACGTCTGGGGCTGGCGTCCCGTCGTCCCGGCCAATCGCGTCGCGACCCGGCCCAGACGCTCGGCCTATCGCCGCGAGGGCGTGGCCGAAAGGGGGCGGATGAGCGATCCGGGAAGGGCAGGGCTAGCCCTGGCCTGACTGGAGCCCTACCATCCGCTGCGCACTGGGTGGTCTAGCGGCTACCTGACTGACTTCCCCAGCCGACTCCGTATCGAATGTTTACCTTTGCACTGATTGGACACCGAGGTGGCAGGAGGTTGGGGCCGCCGAGAAACAGGATTTGAGCTCAGGCTCTTGCTCCGGGCACACTGGGCAACAGAACTCGGCAGATTGGCGATTCCCAGCCGTTGGGGGTTGCAGCCAAGGTCTGCCCCACCAAGCCGTAAAGAGCCTTCCCCTGCCGCTGCCGGTGTTAACCTTTCAGGCTAAGAAAGTCCCCGCCGACCCCCGCGGTTCTCTCCTCCGGAATCAAAACCTCTTGGGAAAGAATTAGCATAACAATGGCTCCAACAAGCATTGGATCTTACTGAGTATCACAAGACGTCACAGTTATTTATAATAATGTCCTGGCTGTTTTCCCTGCCTGCAATGCCCTCCTCTACCCGCTTCCACTCCTCACCCGTCAACGCCTCTCTGAGCCCTACCTTAACCACCCTATTTGAAATTTGACCTTGAGGCATTTTTGGAGAAGGATTTAAAGTGAACGTACCCAGCTGTGTCTCAAAAGAAGGGTTGAGAATTAGGAAGAGAAATTAATGAGCAGGCGATGACTTCAGAGCGCACCGCCATCGCCACCGCCTTCACGAGCACCAACGCGAGGCTGAGGTACCACTGGGGCTTCCACCGCTGGTTGGCCTAGAAGTTCTTCAAAGGGATCAGCTCCTGGAACCGCACAACAACATCTTCAGCGGTGTGTCAGAAAGCAATAAAAGAGGAGATTCTTATAGAAGGACTTGGCGTTCATTGGCCATGGCAAATAGAAGACTGAAAGCTCTTCATCTTGAAAATGGGCTTCTCAAATCGGGATTGAGGACTCTGGATTTTAGCAATTAAGACTGAAGACCCATTGATTTGATGAATTTAGAAGGAGGAATTTTATTCCTCCACCACCACCACCACCAAGTTTCTGAAGATGATGAACTCTTTGCTTTGAGGTGGTTTCTCACTTGCCCTGGCATCTTGCAGGAACTCAGTGTGCTAGAAATGAACGACTTCTTGGGATTACAGTTGCAATACTTGGTCTGGGATCAGCTTAAAATATACCTTGTATGTAAATACTGATGAACTACTCAGGATGACTAGGGTTACCTGACCTCTCTGTTTATACTCTGGACAGTAGGTACACTGTGCTGGAGTCACTGTTCATGGAAAGAGCTGGTTAGGACCTCTCTATCAGGGAGTGAATCCTCTGAAAAAGGATCTGGCACAACAGTTTCAGTCAATGCTTGAAGTGTCAACTAAAAAATTATTCACAACCTAGAAGTTGAGAATTATATTTTATTTGGCGGAAAGTTTTTAGGACTTCAAGCCAGGGAGGCAGCATTTCAAGTAACCCTGAGGAGGCGTTTGCAACAAAGGGCAGGTAGTCAGAACATCAAAGATTACTGTTAAGAAAACCAGAAATCCCAAATGGAGTTTAGTGCTTTCCGATGTATGGGAAGATGCAAGAATCTGGGCTCACTGAAATCATTCTTTTGATATGCACCTAAGCTATCTGGGGCCAGTATCCAGTGTTTTCACATCCTGAGTTTCCTCAGGGCTCACCTTAGGGAGTGGCTGCAGTCTGATGGCTGCTAAATGGCAGGTATTCTTTGTTTCCTTCCTGAGTTCCCTCAGGGGTCACCAGTTCACCTTCCTTGGTGGCCGCTTGGCTGCAATCACTGATGACTGTGACATCCTTTGTTTACTGATACTGCAGGCAATATTCCATTTATTAGGAGCTGTTTACTTTTATGTAGTAACTTGGTTAAGATTGCTGGTGGCTTGGGTTAGCTAAGAAGACAGTCTTTAGTTCCCTGCCTTAATAAGAGGTGTCAGATTAAGATGTGAAAGCTTCAAGACTGTTTCAGTGAATACCATTTCTGAGTTCACAGTGTAGTTCAGGAATTAACTTGGAGTAGCTATAGAGGAAGATCCCACATTTCAAAGTTTGCTGTTGCTGGATTTCAAAATAAGTCAATGAGCCGTGAATGAATTAAGACAACCTGCATATCATAAAAATGTCAAAATACTGCATCTGGTTAAATAGGAGAAAAGAGATTGCTTTATTTGCCTTTTTTACCCACCTTGCCTGTAATGTTTGTAATCATGAAGATGGAATAAATTTGTAACATTTAGTTTCTACCATATAAACAAAAATAGTGAACAATTCATGTCACTCAGGACTTTGTGATATAAAATAGAAACCAGCACAACACTCATGAAAATAATGTACACTTTAAACGTATACAAAATATATTATTGTAAACTTCAATGTATGTGTGTGTATACATATATATACATGTATAACGGTGAGGAGTATATTCAACAGAAATTTAAGAAATTTTGAATGATTTCAGGACATGGATGTTTGGCTTTCATTTCAGTTCCTAGCACATTGCTGTTCTTGTGGTCTCACTGATAGAAGTTACTCATTCTTCCTAGCCAGGCTTATGTGTTAACCTTTGTCCCTTTAATTAGTGTATAATCTCACCTAGCTTGTCTAGAACCATAAAGTTATTTCAGCAAACACTTTGCTCAATATAACTGCTCAGGTGTTATTAGCAAAAACAGGGCAAAGGTAGTATCCAGGACTCCCAACTAGTCACTGACAATGGTAGACTAAATTATTGGCCCCAATCCATTACTCCTTCTTGCAACTATACCCTTGCCTAGTCTCAAGGTGGGAGGAGTGTATTTCCACATCCTTTGACTTTGAACTTAGTTAGGCTGCTTGCTTTGGTTAATGGAAGTTAGTGCAAGTTCATGTGCCTAAGGCACAATGAGGCCAAACACACCAAAACGGAGTTTGGGAGCAGAGAAAGGTTTATTTCAGGGCCATGCAAGGAGACAGGTGGTGTATGCCCTAAAAATCCCTGATCTCCTGGAAGGGTTTCAGCAAAGCATTTTGAAAAGCCAGGTACAATCTCACTACTGGGCATATATCCTGAGAAAACTGTAATTCAAAAAGATATAGGTACCACAATGTTCACTGTAGCACTATTTACGATAGCCAGGACATGGAAGCAACCTAAATGACCATCGACAAATGAATGGATAAAGAAGATGTGTTACATATATACAATGGAATATTACTCAGCCTTAAAAAGGAAACTGAGTTATTTGTAGTGAGGTGGTTGGACCTAGAGTCTGTCATACAGAACAAAGTAAGTCAGAGAAAAACAAATACCTTATGCTAACGCATATATATGGAATCTAAAAAAAATGGTACTGATAAACCTAGTGGCAGGGCAGGAATAAAGATGCAGACATAGAGAATGGTCTTGAGGACACGGGGGGAGCGGGAAGCTGGGATGAAATGAGAGAGTAGCATCGACATATATACACTACCAAATGTAAAATAGCTAGTGGGAAGCTGCTGCATAGCACAAGGAGATCAGCTCGATGCTTTGTGATGACCTAGAGGGGTGGGATAGGGAGGGTGGGAGGGAGGCGGAGGCTCAAGAGGGAGGGGATATGGGGATATATGTATACATATAGCTGATTCACTTTGTTGTACATCAGAAACTAACACAACATTGTAAAGCAAGTATACTCCAATAAAGATGTTAAAAGAAAAAGAAAGCCAGGTGTGGGAGGGGGGTTGCAGGGTATGTGATCAGCTCGTGCATAATTTTCTGATTGGCTGATGGTGAGATAACAGAGTGGTGTCACAAGGGTTAACATCATCAGTCCTTAGGCTCCAGGAGGTCATGCTCATGGTCATCAAGTAGTTAACATCTTCCATTTGGTAGTGGCTGTTGGGGGGGGGGGGTTCACATCTGTAAAACAACTCAGGAAATGTGCATCAAATACTGTTATCCAGGTACTTCAGAGAGGAGCTAAAGCAGATGGTTATGGGAGAAGTACTGCCCCAGGAAGTCCCCATAGGATCCTGCTTGGTTACAGTAACAGTGTGTCAGTTTTGAGTGTAGGCCTTAAGAAGATTCTACTGTTTCCTTTTTGTGCCTTTGCCTGGTTAACTGACTTATCCAAGGAGAATGAAATTGTAAAGCTGAGCCACCCTAGTTAAACTATAAACGTAAAGTGAAAAACAGAGCCAGCTATGAGAATAAATAGTGACTGTTGCTTAAAATAAGTTTTCAGGTGGTTTGCTATGCAGCATTTAAAAAATTTTTATTTTATTGAGGTATAGTTATTTACAATGTTATGCTAATTTCTGCTGTACAGCAAAGTGATTCACATATATATATATATATATATATATATATATATATATATACACCTTTTTCATATTCTTTTCCATTATGGTTTATTACAGGATATTGAATATAATTCCCTGTGCTATACAGTAGGACCTTGTTGTTTCTCCAGTCTATATATAATAACTTGCATCTGCTAATTCCCAACTCCCAATCCAACTGTCCTCTACCTGACCCCCCAACCAGAAGTCTGTTCTGTATATCTGTGAGTCTGTTTCATAGATAAGTTCATTTGTGTCATATTTTAGATTGCACATAAAAGAGATATCATATGGTATTTGTCTTTCTCTGACTTACTTGAATTAGTATGATAATCTCTAGGTTGCTGCAAATGGCATTATTTCATTCTATTTTTTATGGCTGAGTAGTATTCCATTGTGTATATATACCACATTTTCTTTATCCATTCATCTGTTGATGGACGTTTAGCTTGTTTCCATGTCTTGGCTATTATAAACAGTGCTGCTAAGAACATAGGGGTATGCAACATTATTGTGGCAATAGCTAACTGATAAATTTCCAAACCTCAGCTTTTCACAAAAGTGCATGCCGCAAAACAGGATTAAAGGTATTTGTAACTAAGGAGATTACAGAGACAGCAATCAAACAATGGTGTTTCTCGGAGATTGGTTCAAGATGGCAGAGTACAAGGATGTGCTCTCACTCCCTCTTGCAAGAACACCAGAATCACAACTAACTGCTGAATGATCATTGAGAGGAAGACACTAGAACTCACCAAAAAGACACCCCACATCCAAAGACAAAGGAGAAGCCACAATAAGATGGTAGGAGTGGCAAAATCACAATAAAATCAAATCCCATAACTGCTGGGTGGGTGACTCACAAACTGGAGAACAATTATACCACAGAAGTCTACCCACTGGAGTGCAGCTTCTGAGTCCCATGTCAGACTTCCAAACCTGGGGGTCTAGCAACAGGAGGAGGAATCCCTAGAGAATCAGACTTTGAAAGCTAGCAGGATTTGATTGCAGGTCTTTGACAGGACTGGGGGAAACAGAGACTCCACTCTTGGAGGGCACACACAAAGTAGTATGTGCATCGGGACCTAGGGGAATGAGCAGTGACCCCATAGAGACTGAACCAGACCTACCTGCTAGTGTTGGAGGGTCTCCTGCAGAGGCGGGGGTGGCTCTCTCTCACCATGAAGACAAGGACACTGGCAGCAGAAGTTCTGGGAAGTACTCCTTGGTGTGAGCCCTCCCAGAGTCCAACATTAGCCCCACCAAAGAGCCCGGGTAGGCTCCAGTGTTGGGTCGCCTCAGGCCAAACAACCAGCAGGGAGGGGACCCAGCCCCACCACCAACAGACAAGCGAATGAAAGTTTTACTGAGCTCTGCCCACCAGAGCAACAGGCAGTTCTACCCACCACCAGTCCTTCCCATCAGGAAACTTACACAAGCCTCTTAGATAGCCTCATCCACCAGAGGGCAGATAGCAGAAGCAAGAAGAACTACAATCCTGCAGGCTGTGGAACAAAACCACATTCACAGAAACACAAGATGTAAAGGCAGAGGGCTATGTACGAGATGAAGGAACAAGATAAAACCCCAGAAAATCAACTAAATGACGTGGAGATAGGCAACCTTCCAGAAAAAGAATTCAGAATAATGATAGTGAAGATGATCCAGGACCTTGGAAAAAGAATGGAGGCAAAGATCTAGAAGATGCAAGAAATGTTTAACAAAGACCTAGAAGAATTAAAGGACAAACAGAGATGAACAATACAATCACTGAAATGAAAACTACACTAGAAGGAATCAATAGCAGAATAACTGAGGTAGAAGAACGGATAAGTCACCTGGAAGACAGAATGGTGGAATTCAATACTGCAGAGCAGAATAAAGAAAAAAGAATGAAAAGAAATGAAGACAGCCTAAGAGACTCTCTGGGACAACATTAAATGCAACAACATTCACATTATAGGGGTCCTAGAAGGAGAAGAGAAAGAGAAAGGACCAGAGAAAATATTTGAAGAGGTTATAGTCAAAAATTTCCCTAACATAGGAAAGGAAATAGCCATGCAAGTCCAGGAAGTGCAGCGAGTCCCATACAGGCTAAACCCAAGGAGAAACACACCGAGACACATAGTAATCAAATTGGCAAAAATTAAAGACAAAGAAAAATTATTGAAAGCAGCAAGGGAAAAATGACAAATAACATACAAGGAAACTCACATAAGGTTAACAGCTGATTTCTCAGCAGAAACTGTACAAGCCAGAAGGGAGTGGCACGATATACTTAAAGTGATGAAAGGGAAGAACCTACAACCAAGATTACTCTACCCGGCAAGGATCTCATTCAGATTTGATGGAGAAATCAAAGGCTTTACAGACAAGCAAAAGCTAAAAGAATTCAGCACCACCACACAACTCTACAACAAAAGCTAAAGGAAACACAAGAGAAGAAAAAGCATACAAAAACAAACCCAAGGAAAAAAAAAAAAAAAACCCAAGGGCATCCCTGGTGGCGCAGTGGCTGAGAGTCCACCTGCCGATGCAGGGGACATGGGTTCGTGCCCCAGTCCAAGAGGATACCACGTGCCGCAGAGCGGCTGGGCCCATGAGCCATGGCTGCTGGGCCTGCACGTCCAGATCCTGTGCTCAGCAATGGGAGAGGCCACATTGGTGAGAGGCCCTCGTATCGCAAAAAAAAAACAAAAAAACAAAAACCAAAAACAATTAAGAAAATGGTAATAGGAACATACATATCAATAATTACCTTAAAAGGGAATGGATTAAACGCTCCAACCAAAAGACACAGACTGGCTGAATGGATACAAAAACAAGACCCATATACATGCTGTCTACAAGAGACCCACTTCAGACTTGGGGACGCATACAGACTGAAAGTGAGGGGATGGAAAAAGATATTTCATGCAAATGGAAATCAAAAGAAAGATGGAGTGGCAATACTCATGTAAAATAGACTTTAAAATAAAGAATGTTACAAGAAACAAGGAAGGACATGACATAATGATCAAGGGATCAATCCAAGAAGAAGATACAACAATTAATATATATGCACCCAACATAGGAGTACCTCAATACATAAGGCAACTGCTAACAGCTATAAAAGAGGAAATCGACAGTCACACAAAAATAGAAGGGAACTTTAACACCTCACTTACACCAATGGACAGATCATCCAAAGAGAAAATTAATAAGGAAACACAGGGTTAAATGACACAATAGATCAGATAGATTAAATTGATATATATAAAATATTCCATCCTAAAACAGCAGATTACACTTTTTTCTCAAGTGCGCATGGAACATTCTCCAGGATAGATCACATAATGGGTCTCAAATCAAGCCTCAGTAAATTTAAGAAAATTGAAATCATATCAAGCATGTTTTCTGACCACAGTGTTATGAGATTAGAAATAAATAACGGGGAAAAAATGTAAAAAACACAAACACATGGAGACTAAACAATACATTACTAAATAACCAAGAGGTCACTGAAGAAATTAAAAAATACCTAGAGACAAATGGTAATGAAAACACGACGATCCAAAACCTATGAGAGGCAACAAAATCAGTTTTAAGAGGGAAGATTATAGCTATACAAGCCTATCTCAAGAAACAAGAAAAATCTCAAATAACCAGACAAAGATACTACAAGAAAAAGAAAATTACAGGCCAATATCACTGATGAATATAGATGCAAAAATCCTCAACAAAATACTAGCAAACAGAATCCAACAACACATTAAAAGGATCAAACACCACGATCAAGGGGGATTTATCCCAGGGATGCAAGGATTCTTCAATATACACAAATCAATCAATATGATACACCATATTAACAAATTGAAGAATAAAAACCATATGATCATCTCAATAGATGCAGAAAAAGCTTTTGACAAAATTCAACACCCATTTATGATAAAAACTCTCCAGAAATTGGGCACAGAGGGAACCTACCTCAACATAATAAAAGTCATATACGACAAACCCACATCAAACATCATTCTCAATCGTGAGAAACTGAAAGCATTTCCTCTAAGATCAGGAACAAGATAAGGATGTCCACAGTCGCCAGTATTATTCAACATAGTTTTGGAAGTCCTAGCCACGGCAATCAGAGAAGAAAAAGAAATGAAAGGAATAAAAATTGGAAAAGAAGTAAAACTGTCACTGTTTGCAGACGACATGATACTCTATATAGAGTAACCTAAAGATGCCACCAGAAAACTACTAGAGCTAATCAATGAATTTGGTAAATTTGCAGGATACAGAATGAATGCACAGAAATCTCTTGCATTCCTATACACTAATGATGAAAGATCTGAAAGAGAAATTAAGGAAACACTCCCTTTTACCATTGCAACAAAAAGAATAAAATACCTAGAAATAAACCTACCTAGGGAGACAAAAGATCTGTATGCAGAAAACTATAAGACACTGATGAAAGAAATTAAAGATGATACCAACAGATGGAGTGTTCTTGTATTGGAAGAATCAATATTGTGAAAATGACTAGACTACACAAAGCAATCTACAGATTCAATGCAATCCCTATCAAGTTACCAATGGCATTTTTTACAGAACTAGAACAAAAAAATCTTAAATGTCTATGGAGACACAAAAGACCCCGAATAGCCAAAGCAGTCTTGAAGGAAAAAAACGGTGCTGGAGGAATCAGACTCCCTGACTTCAGACTATACTACAAAGCTACAGTAATCAAGACAATATGGTACTGGCACAGAAACAGAAATATAGATCAATGGAACAGGATAGAAAGCCCAGAGATAAACCCACACACCTATGGTCAACTAAGATATGACAAAAGAGGCAAGGATATACAATGGAGAAAAGACACTCTCTTCAGTAAGTGGTGCTGGGAAAACTGGACAGCTACATGTAAAAGAATGAAATTAGAACACTCCCTAACACCATACACAAAAATAGACTCAAAATGGATTAGAGACCTAAACGTAAGACCGGACACTATAAAACGCTTAGAGGAAAACATAGAAAGAACACTCTTTGGCATAAATCACAGCAAGATCTTTCTTGATCCACCTCCTAAAGTAATGGAAATAAAAACAAAAATAAACAAATGGGACTTAATGAAACTTTAAAGCTTTTGCACAGCAAAGGAAACCATAAACAAGACGAAAAGACAACTCTCAAAATGGGAGAAAAGACTTGCAAACAAATCAATGGACGAAGGATTAATCTCCAAAGTATAAAAACAGCTCATGCAGCTAAATATTAAAAAAACAGAAACCCAATCCAAAAATAGGCAGAAGACCTAAATAGACATTTCTCCAAAGAAGACATACAGATGGCCACGAAGCACATGAAAATCTGCTCAACATCACTAGTTATTAGAGAAATGCAAATCAAAACTACAATGAGGTATCACCTCACACCAGTCAGAATAGGCATCATCAGAAAATCTACAAACAACAAATGCTGGAGAGGGTGTGGAGAAAAGGGAACCCTCTTGCACTGTTGGTGGGAATGTAAATTAATACACTCACTATGGAGAACAGTATGGAGGTTCCTTTAAAAACTAAAAATAGAATTTCCATATGACCCAGCAATCACACTACTGGGCATATACCCAGAGAAAACCATAATTTAAAAAGACACATGCACCCCAATGTTCATTGCAGCACTATTTACAATAGCCAGGTTATGGAAGCAACCTAAATGACCATCTACAGATGAATGGATAATGAAGACGTGGTACATAGATACAATGGAATATTAGCCACAGAAAGTAACGAAATTGTCCTTTGTAAAGACGTGGATGGATCTAGAGACTGTCATACAGAGTGAAGTAAGTCAGAAAGAGAAAAACAAATATCGTATATTAATGCATGTATATGCAACCTCGAAAAATGGTACAGATAAACTGGTTTGCAGGGCAGTAATTGAGACAGATGTAGAGAACAAACGTATGTACACCAAAAGCGGCGGGGGATGGGGGTGGTGGTGTGATGAATTGGGAGATTAAGATTGACATGTATACACTAATGTATATAAAATGGATAACTAAAAAGAACCTGCTGTATAAAAAAATAAAATTCAAAAATTCACAAAAAACCTTAACAACAAAACACGGAACAATCTGATTCAAAATGAGCATAAGACTTGAATAGATATTTCTCCAAAGAAGAGATACAAATGGCCAGTAAACACATGAAAAGGTGTTCAACATCACCAATTATTAGGGAAATGCAAATCAAAACTGCAACAAGATACCACCTCACACCCATTAGGATGGCTACTATCAAAAAAATAGAATATGAGTGTTTGCAAAGACATGGAGAAATTGGGACCCTGGTGTAATACTGGTGGAAATTGGTACAGTCACTATGGAAAACAGTATGGTGTTTCCTCCATAGTAATTATAGAATTACTATATGATCCAGCAATTCCACTTCTGTCCATATACCCCAAAGAATTGAAAGTATGATCTCAAAGAGATATTTGTACACCCATGTTCATAGCAGCATTATTCGTAATAACTAAACAGTGGAAGCAACTCAAGTGTCTATCAGTGGATGAATAGACAATATGGATGAACCTTGGGGACATTATGCTAAATGAAATTAGCCAGTCAGAGAAAGATACATACTGTATGATCCCACTTATATGAAGTACTTGGAATAGTCAAAATAATAAAGACAGAAAGTAGATTGCTGGTTACCAGGGGCTGGGAGCAAGCAATAACAGGGAATTATTGTTTAATGGATATAGAGCTTCAGCTTCACAAGATGAAAACAGTTATGGGGGTAGACACAGGTGATTTTTACACAACAAAGTGAATGTATTTGATACCACTGAACTGTACACTTAAAAAATGGCTAAAAAAAAAATGGTTAAGATGGAAAAAATTGTTTATCATGAAGTATATCAAATACAAAGTGTAAATAAAATACATATGTATAATTTAAAGAATAAAAAAGAAACAATAGTGTTTCTCAAACTTGAATGATACAAAGACCTCTTTCAATGACTTTCTTGTAGACCTTCAAATGTGGCCTTTAAATTATGTTAAATATGTACATATATAAAACTAGATATATAGCTCTTAAAGTTGTATTTCTTACACCCTCAAAAGCAGGGCACTTACTGATTGTATACAAATACTACAAAGCTAGTATTAAAATCAACATTTTTATGTAGTTCCACAGAAGCAAAGTTGTTTTTTTGTTTGTTGTTTGTTTTTTGCGGTATGCAGGCCTCTCACTGTTGTGGCCTCTCCCGTTGTGGAGCACAGGCTTCGGACCCGCAGGCTGAGCGGCCATGGCTCATGGGCCCAGCCGCTCCACGGCAAGTGGGATCTTCCCGGACCGGGGCACGAATCCGTGTTCCCTGCATCGGCAGGCGAACTTTCAACCTCTGCGCCACCAGGGAAGCCCGAAGCAAAGTTCTTTTGAGCGTTGCATGACTTGTCACTGGATAAAAGTTTCCACTAGAACATGATTCCAGTTAACCTGAATGAACCCCATGTTCTGAAAAATTGCGCACTGAAAATACTGGGCTTCTGGGAAAAAAATGAGTTCAAAGTAAACCATAGGTCCCAAGACACACAGATGGAGGTTGAGCTCTGAGCACAGGAACCTTCACTTTCCTCTGGTCAAATTGATGCAAAAACTTCACTTGGGACAATAGCATAAATAATGTTACAAGGTCCTCTTTTTGCTTTTTTCTTACCAGCCCTCAAATTATCAATCATGTGTCATTAAACTGATACCGAAGTAATTCTGTTCAATCTAGATTAATTCAGGTAATGAACTCATGTTATTATTAAGTGCTGCACA
Source organism: Phocoena phocoena (assembly GCF_963924675.1). Classification (NCBI taxonomy): domain Eukaryota; kingdom Metazoa; phylum Chordata; class Mammalia; order Artiodactyla; family Phocoenidae; genus Phocoena; species Phocoena phocoena. The sequence continues at coordinate 124,857,979 of NC_089220.1, read as the reverse complement.
ACTGTCAAAGCCAGCACCCAAAGAAAGTTACTCCTTAGAGGTAAGGAACGTGATCAGAAAAAAGTTAACAGTTAACTTCAGCCAACTTATTTCTGAGGCTATTGACCAGAGCCCCAGAGTTCCGCTCAGTGAGGTGGCTCACAGTTGATGGGGGCAGGAAGCCTGGAGATAGCATCTCTGGATCTTAAATGTGGAAAAGAAAACCTGAATCATTTTAGCTGTCCTATCAGAAGCAGAAGCAACAGGTAATTGTGCATTTACAGGAAGGCTGTATGAAAGTAGAAAAGGCAGCCTCACTGGCGTGTGTCGTGAAAGATGTGGGAGCTAAATTCTAATCCAGCCCCAAAGAAATAGGTCTTAAGATACCTCCCCACCCCACAGTTCTTCTGTTCTGACTTTTGCTCACGTAGCAACATTCTAGTCACAAAAGGAACCTTGGTGAGGGAATGGGTAAAGCCTGCATTGCAGACACTGAAGAAGTTATATTCCTGTGAAATTAAATTAACAATAATATTTAAGTTTATAAACCTATGTTTGGTTTACTTCCTGGGTGTCTAAATATCTAAGGAATCTATATAAAAAAGCATCCAGGGCTAATCAGAACTAGGAGGAAGGCCAGGGTGTCTAGATTAAGAATACATGTATTAACTCATTTTATCCTCAAAAGAATTTTGGTTGTTGCTTGTATTTGGGTGTTGCAAGGTTGCTTTTTAAAATTTTTGTTGGAGTATAGCTGTTTTACAATATTGTGTTCTTTCTACTGTACAGCAAAGTGAATCAGCAATATGTATATATCCCCTCTTTTTGGATTTCCTTCCCATTTAGGTCACCACAGAGCATCGAGTAGAGTTCCCTGTCCAGTACTATAGGTTCTCATTAGTTATTTATTTTATATATAGCATCAATAGTGTATATATGTCAATTCCAATTCCCCAATTCATCGCCCCCTTCCCCCTTGGTATCCATACATTTGTTCTTTATGTCTGTGTCTCTATATCTGCCTTGTAAATAAGATTGTTTATACCAATTTTTTTCAGAATCCACATATATGCGTTAATATACAATATTTGTTTTTCTGTTTCTGACTTCATTCTGTATGACAGTCTCTGGGTCCATTCATGTCTCTACAAATGACCCAGTTTTGTTCCTTTTTATGGCTGAGTAATATTCCATAATGTATATGTACCACATCTTTATCCATTCCTCTGTTGATGGACATTTAGGTTGCTTCCATGTCCTGGCTATTGTAAATAGTGCTGCAATGAATACTGGGGTGCATATGTCTTTTTGAATTATGGTTTTTTCAGGGTATATGTTCAGTAGTGAGATTGATGGGTCATATGGTAGTTCGAGCTGTAGTTTTTTAAGGAACCTCCATAACTGTTCTCCATAGTGACTTATCAATTTACATTCCCATCAACAATGCATGAGGGTTCCCTTTTCTCCACACCCTCTCCAGCATTATTGTTTGTGGATTTTTTGATGATGGCCCTTCTGACTGGTGTGAGGTGATACCTCGTTGTAGTTTTGATTTGAATTTCTCTAATAATTGATGATGTTGCGCATCTTTTCATGTGTTTATTGGCCATCTTGTATGTCTTCTTTGGAGAATGTCTATTAGGTCTTCTGCCCATTTTTCGTTTGGGTTGTTTGTTGTTTTGATATTGAGCTGCATGAGCTGTTTGTACATTTTGGAGATTAATCCTTTGTCAGTTGCTTCATTTGCAAATATTTTCTCCCATTCTGAGTGTTGTCTTTTTGTCTTGTTTATGGTTTCCTTTGCTGTGCAAAAAGTTTTTACGTTTAATTTGGTCCCATTTGTTTATTTTTGTTTTTATTCTCATTACTCTAAGAGGTGGGTCAAAAAAGATCTCACTGCGATTTATGTCAGAGAGCGTTCTGCCTATGTTTTCCTCTAAGAGTTTTATAGTATCTGGCCTTATATTTAGAGCTTTAACATGTTTTGAGTTTATTTTTGTGTGTGGTGTTAGGGAGTGTTCTAATTTCAATCTTTTACATGTAAGACTCCAAGCTTCCAATACAGGGGGCACAAGTTCAATCCCTTGTTGGGGAAGTAAGATCCTACATCCTGCGTGGCAAATAAATAAATATATATATAAATAAAATAAAATAAAATAAAATATTTTCCTTAATAAGGGAGTTAAAGCAAAAAAAGGCAAAGTAATTTGTCCATTGTCACAAAACTAGAACATGGTGATATGGGGATCCCACCCTTCTGAGTTCCTCAGTTTCTAACAGCAGAATGACAAACCTTTGTTGTGGAGATATCAAGGGGTTAAGTCTGGCAAACATAGTAATATGACCAGGTTTTCAGTGAAGTGCTCAATAAGGATGGCTGAATTTCTTTTTTTTTTTTTTTTTTTTTTTTTTTGTTGTTGCATTATGCGGTCCTCTCACTGTTGTGGCCTCTCCAGTTGCAGAGCACAGGCTCCGGACGCGCAGGCTCAGCGGCCATGGCTCACGGGCCCAGCCACTCCGCGGCATGTGGAATCCTCCCGGCCCGGGGCACAAACCCGTGTCCCATGCATCGGCAGGCAGACTCCCAAACACTGCGCCACCAGGGAAGCCCAAGGATGGCTGAATTTCAATTGACCTGGGACTCATGAGGTGGATGAGACTTCCCTCACCCTATTGGTAGGTCCTCGTAGCTCTTGCACAGGCTTCATGAGTGACTTTGAATTGTCAGACTTGGAATATATTTCAGGCCATCAGAGACTTTATGATTGAGAATGAAGAATTTGGTGAGGTACTGCGCCCCCTGCAAAAAGAGAAAAGTCCAAGTCTCCAAGCCTGCTACCTGGCTGTTTGGAATGGCCTATCCAGCTCCCAGTACCCTGCACCCCATGCACCAGATGGCTCACCCTCCTCCAACATGCCTGAGCTTTACTCCTCCCACACTTCACCCTTCTTGTCCCCCATCTAGAATGCCTGTCTGCCCCATTTCTGTCTCCTCAGAGAGCTTACCTAGGTGACCCCACAGTTGTTAGAGAAAAGCTGTGTGTCTAGTTTGTGATGAAGTCCCAGGTCAGTTCTGATCTGTTTCTCATCCCAGTGCTCATGAGAGGGAGAGACTCAGTGTGTACCTGTTTGCCCTACTAGATTAGAGGTTGGGGTAATGAATTTTTTCTGTCCTACACACTGTCAGCTCTGAAAGCAGGAAGCAGTGAGAATTTTGTTTGGGGCCATAATTTCTTTTTTTTTTCTTTTGATTTTTTTTTGATGTGGACCACTTTTTTAAAGTCTTTATTGAGTTTGTTACAATATTACTTCTGTTTTTATGTTTTGGTTTTTTGGCCATGAGGCATGTGGGATCTAGTTCCCTTACCAGGGATCAAACCTGCACCCCCTGCATTGGAAGGAGAAGTCTTAACCACTGGACTACCAGTGAAGTACTGAGGCCATAATATTTTTTAGAAGAAAACAGAGTCACACTGTTAAGTAGTCCTGATGTAGAAACTTTACCACCTTTGTCAGTAACACAAAGTTTTGTTCTGTAGTCAAACTAAGTGCTTCTTAACATACAACTCCCCAGGGATGCTCCTAACCATGGATAGTGAAATCATAATTGAGTAAAGTTTGATCAACAGAACTTTTAATCAATGTTAGTTTTGGTCTTCTTCCCATGGGATTGAAATAGACTTGAGACTTCCTTGCTCAGCTCAGGTACCATGCCATGAGTAGACAGTGGCTTGCCATCCTATCACATTGCAGGGGACAAGTGTTGGGTAGTTTGGGCCTTCTCTTCATGGGGCAGGCATGCTGGAAAGGCCTTGGAACAGATGTGGGAGGCCAGTGTCAGCTCTCCACACATGTGTGCAGACTCTGGGTAAACTCCCATTAACCATGACCTGGTTTTAATTTTTTGAGCATGAGTAGTCTGGAGTTGTGGATCAAGGTCTGCAGCAGAAGCTAGACCTGGTGCAGCTAAGATGCAGGAAAGCAGGATAGAATCAGAGCAGATGGACTTGAGGTAAGGGACAGCTTGTTTATTTTCATAGGCTGTTGAAAAGCTTCCCAGAGGGTATGAATTGTAGAAGAAAGGAACTGGACCAAGACTTCTGAGAACATGAGGGTGGCTGGAAGGACATAAAGTTATCTCCCAGAGCTGGTAAACTACAGTGTTTGGAACAGAGATGAACACAGTCCAGATCAGTGCTCAATGTCCATGGATAAGTCATGGCTAACTGGTAAGCTTCCCAGCAGAAGGTAGAGAAGAGTAATAGTGGTGGGAAGGAGGGATTAGACAGTATAGGCTCTTGAGGGGAAGGAGTTGGCACAGAAAACGTGGTGAGCAATGGGCAGATGAAGCAAAACTAAGCCCTACCTTGGAGGGCATAGGGCCTGCAGACTGAGATAAGGATGGTGTCTCAAATGAATGGGAAATGGAGGCCTCAGCTAGCAGAACTAGAGTTTGTTTTAAGGAAAAATAGAGGCATCCAGTTAGAAGGAGGACACAAGGGCTTGGGTGTCCCATAACCAGGCTGATAGGGGATGGAGGTATGCCTCCTGTTCTCCTGGACAGAAGCACTCCCATGGTATGGAATGTGGAGGAAGGGAGAGAGTAGGAAAGAGGAAACCTGAGACATCTTAGGGAACACAGGGAAACCTTAGGGTACTTTGTTCTGATGTTCAGCCCCAGGGTAGGTTCAAACAGGATACTTTATTTGTTGACTGGTTTAGGCACTAGTTTTGATGGTCTGCAGCAGCTTCCTCTCCTGTGGCTTGTGATCATGATGTGAGAAAAGGTGATGAGCACAAGGTTGGTGTGATGATCCACTTAAAATTCAGAGAGCAAGTCAAGCCAGACAGCACATTCCAAGATGCTCAGTCTGTATTCTTTATGACATAAATACAGTGTCAGTTTGTTTCTAAATGGTGATGTGTCTTTTTAAATAACATTTTTTAAATGATTTATTTATTTTGGCTGAGCCGGCTCTTAGTGGCAGCATGCAGGACCTTCGTTGCAGCATTTGGACGTCTTAGTTGAAGCATGTGGACTCTTAGTTGCAGCATGCAAGTGGGCTTTAGTTTCCCAATCAGGGATCGAACCGGGGCCCGCTGCATTGAGTGCACAGAGTCTTATACACTGGACCACCTGGGAAGTCCCAGTGTCTGTGTCTTGACTTGAGAATATAGAAAATGATGTACAAAGATATAGAAGCGTTCTTGGAGATCCCAATCCCCCCTTAAATTCTCTCTCTTTTCTTTCAGGCAACGCTGCATGACATGCAGGATCCCCAACCAGGGATCGAACGCATAACCCTTGCATTGGGAGTGAGGAGTCTTAACTACTGAACCACCAGGGAAGTCCTGAGATCACAATCTAATCTGCCCATTTTATGGAGAATTTGAAGCTCAAAGCCACTGTGGCTAATGTGGAGAAGACAGTCATACAATGAATGGAGGAATGAATGAACAGACAAGGGTCAGAAATGGGACACAAACTACATTTGCTCTGTGGAAATGATTTTGATTTTGGAGTACTTTAACTGAAGAGACTGTTTTCTTAAGCTAATGTTTCCAACTAACAACACCATTAATTCTGAGATGTCTATTTTCTCAAATTTTTCAGCGCCATGCTATCATAAACGAAACATAATTGTTCAGATAGAATCCCATTACACATTACTGCCTCTATTGTATCTCACAGTGGTTGGTCAAATGTACAGGTATTTAATAGCCTTGAATTCCCTTCTGATCACTGAGCTGTGTGTATTTCTACCCAAATATATAGCACCAATGGAAAGATAAGCTGTGAGCCTAAGTGAAGATTGTGAACTCTGGGCCTCTGATACTTGATGCCCAAGTATTGTAGACTTGCACCTACAAAAGTGTATGACAAGCTCTCCCCAGTTGTGTGGCCATCAGGGGTTTGCCCATGTCTACTCCCTCAGAGCTTTCTACACGGCTGCTGACACTATCCCTAACCCTAACCCTAACAACCCTAACCCTAATTCCAACTTTAACCCTAATCCCATAATTAAGGAATAGAATATTATACTCGATAGCTTTTGTATTTAACTATCTATAGCAATTATTTAGGATTATAATTGAGAAAAAAATTTTTCCATAGTATTTTTCTATTAATTCATTTATGAATCCAGCAAATTATGAAATAGGTAATACATTTATGAAATAACGTTCCATTCCATACTACTCAGAGAGATGAGGGATCTTCACATCTGTGCCTAGTATGGTGTCCGATGCCCAGTAAATTTGTGAATGAATATTACCTAAAATATATGCTATGAGGGAGGGCGTCCATAGTGAGCACAGGCGGCAGAAGAGATTTCAGGCAGAGGAAAGAGCAAGGTAAAATGTCACAAGGAAGGAACATGCCTGGCTTGTTTGAGAATAGTTGGGAATGCTGTTTGGTTGAAGTGAGCAAGGGAGAGAACCCTGGGGGATGTGAACAGACTTGTCAGTCGTGGACGTTGGCTTTTACTCTGTGTGAAATGAAGAGCCAGGGGAGAATTTTAAGAAGTGGAGGGAAGTTATTTGACTTACTCTGGTTGCTGTACTACAAATTGACTGAAGGGACAAGGACAGAAGCAGGGAGGTCAGTTAGGAGATGACTGCAGTTACTCAGGTGGTAGCTCAATCCTGGTTACTAACAGTGGAGATGGTAACAAGTGGTCAGATATTAGATGTGTTTTTGCATATAGAACCAAGGACTGCTTCACAGATGTGACATCAGAAAAGGTCCTTCACTCAGAAAAACCTATGTTTGGTTTCATGCTCCGCTATAGCCATCTTGAAATTATTTTTCCCAGCTTTATTGAGATGTAACATATATAACTTTGTGTAAGTTTAAGGTGTGTGATGATTTGAGGAACATATATATTGTGAAATAAATACAACAGTGAGTTTAGTTAACACCTCAATGATCTCACATAATTACCACTTTTTTCTTTGTGGTGAGAGCATTTCTGTTCCACTCTCAACATCTTTCAATTATTTAATGAAGTATTGTTAACTATAATCATATGCTGTACATTAGATTCCCTAGAACTTTTATCTTATAACTGGAAGTTTTCTTCCTTTGACCAAAATCTCATCATTTCCCTACCACCTATCCCCTGGCAAGCATCATCCTACTTTGTTTCTATGAGGTTTTTTTAGATATCATACTAAAATGTGGAATTTAAATTTTAGCCTTTTTAAATTCCACATGTAAATTCCACATTTTATGATATTTAGACAAATATCATAAAATATTTGTCAGTTTTGTCTAGTTATCTCATAAACATAGCCTCTTCAAGGCCCATCTTTATTGTCATAAATGGCAGGATTTCCTTTTTTATTATGGCTGAATAATTATATAATATGTAATTATATATTATACAATCTTTTTTGTCCATTAATCTATTGATGGACACAATCTGTTTCTATGTTTTGGCTATTGTGAATAATGCTGCTATGAACATGAGAGTGCAGATATCTCTTCAATATCATGCCATCAATTTTTTGGGTATATACCCAAAATGGAATTGCTAGATTTTATGGTAGTTCTGCTTTTAATTTTTTAAGGTGTACAATGTGTTGATTCATTAATTTTTATATCACAATATTATTACCACCCTAGTTGTAACTAATATCTCCATCTTGCCAGACTTTTGTTGTGAGAAGATCTAAACTCAATAATTTTGAAGTATTATAATTTTGTATATAATCACGGTACTGTGCATTAGATCTCCAGAACATATTCATTTGCCAGCTGACAATTTGTATCCTGTAATGACATCACCGCAATCCCCCCACACACCAGTCCCTGGGAATCACCATTCTATTCTCTCTTTCTACAAGTTAGTTTTTCTAGATTTTGCTTATAACAATACAATACAATATTTGTATTTCTCTGTCTAGCTTATTTCACTAAGCATAATGCCCTCAAGGTTCAACTCTCTCTCTCTCTCTCTCTATGTATACACACACACACACACACACACACACACACACACACACACATATACATACTACCTCTGCTTTATTGATTCATCCATTTGTGGACAAGTACATTGTTTTCATATCTTGGCAATTGTCAATAATGCTGCAATAAACATGTGAGTGCAGATATATTTTTCATGTTTTGTTTTCATTGACTTTGGCTATGTAACAGGAAATGGGATTACTGGAGCATATGGCAGTTCTATTTTTACATTTTTTGAAGAGCCTCACATTGTTTTCCATAGTGGCTGACTCAATTTACATCCACACCAACAGTGTACAAAGTTTGCTTTTTCTCCACATAGCTGCCAACTCTTATATCTTGTCTTCTTGATGATAGCCAACCTAACAAGTGGAAGGTAATATATCTCATTGTGGCTTTGATTTGCATTTCCCTAATGATTTTGAGCATATTTTCATGTACTTGTTGGCCATTGTATGTCTCTTAGGAAAAAAAGTTTATCCAATCCTTCAGCCCATATTTTATTATTCAAATAGTTTGGGGTTGTTTGCTATTGAGTTGTATGAATTCTGTATATGTTTTATATATTAAACCCTTATCGAATACATAGTTTACAGATATTTTCTCCCATTCCATAGCCTGCCTTTACATTTTGATTGTTTCTTTTGCTGTACAGAATATTTCTATGCTGACGTATTCTCAACTGTAGATTTTAAAATTTTTTAATTTTATTTTATATAAAAAACCATTTTTTAGGGGCTTCCCTGGTGGCGCAGTGGTTGAGAGTCCGCCTGCCGATGCAGGGGACGCGGGTTCGTGCCCCGGTCCGGGAGGATCCCACGTGCCGCGGAGCGGCTGGGCCCGTGAGCCATGGCCGCTGAGCCTGTGCGTCCGGAGCCTGTGCTCCGCAATGGGAGAGGCCACAACGGTGAGAGGCCCACGTACCACAAAAAAAAAAACAAAAAAAACCATTTTTTAAAAATTTATTTTTGGCTGTGTTGAGTGTTGCAGTGTGCAGGCTTCTTTCTAGTTGTGGTGGAAGGGGTCCAGAATACATGGGCTCTGTAGTTGCAGCACGCAGGCCCTCTAGTTGTGGCACGTAGGCATAGTTGCCTCGTGGCATGTGGGATCTTAATTCCCCAACCAGGATTGAACCCACGTCCCCTGCATTGGAAAGCAGATTCTTAACTACTGTACCACTAGGGAAGTCCTCGAATTGTCGATTTTTGCATTTGTAGATTATACTTTTGGTAGTATAGCCAAAAATATTATTGGCAATACTAATGTCAAGGCGTTTGTTTTCTTCAAGGAGTTTTACTATATGATATGTTTAATTCTTTAATCCATTTTGAGGTAATTTTTGTAATAAGTTAGGGGTCCGATTTCATTTTCTTGCAAGTGGTTATCCAAATTTCCACCACCATTTGTTGAAGATGGTAGCCTTTTCCCATTCACAGTAACACCACAACAATAAAATACTTATAAACAAATTTGACCAAGAAAAGGAAGGAACTGCACAATGAAAAATATGACTTTGATGAAAGAAATTAAGACAAAATAAATTGAAAGATCTTCTGTGTTCATGGATCAGAATAATTAATGTTCAAATGTTCCTGCTTCCCAAAGCAATCCATAGATTCAATGCAGTCTCTATCAAAAGTCCAATGTTAGTTTTTACACATATAGAAAAAAACCCTAAAATTTGCATGGAACCACAACCAACCATGAATAGCCAAAGTTATCCTGAGAAAAAACAAATCTGGAGACATCACAGTTTCTAATTTCAAACTATATTACAAAGCTATTATAATTAAAACAATATGGTACTGGAACAAAAGTAGACACAGGTACCAATGGAACAGAATAGAGAGGTTAGAATTAAACTCCTGCAAATAAGGTCAACTGATATTTGGGAAGGGAGCCAAGAACACTTGATGGGGAAAGAATAGTCACATCAGCAAATGGTGCCGGGGCAACTGGATAACTTTTATTTTTTTGAGGAACTGCCTGTACTCTTTTTACATAGTGGCTGTAATAATTTACATTCCCACCAACAGTGCACAAGTATTTTCATTTCTCCACATCCTTGCCAACATTTATCTGTTGTCTTTTCAACTCTAGCCATTCTAACAGGTGTGAGATAATATCTTCTTCTGGTTTTTATTTGCATTTGTCTGATGATTAATGATGTTGAACGTTTTTCATGAACCTCTTGGACATATGTATATCTTCTTGGGAAAAATAGAGCTCGTTCATGTAAATCAGATTACATGTTTTTATGCTACTAAATTTATGGATTATTTATATACTTTGGTAATTATCCTTTATCAGGAGATGATTTGCTAATATTTTCTCTCATTCTGTAGGTTGCTTGTTTACTGTTTCTTTTGCTGTGCAGAAAGTTTTTAGATCAACATAGTCTCACTTATTTTTACTTTTATTGCCTATGCTTTTGGGGTCGTATCTAAAATAATCATTGCCAGGATTTCCCTGGTGGTACAGTGGTTAAGAATCTGCCTGCCAGTGCAGGGGACACGGGTTTGATCCCTGGTCAGGGAAGATCCCACATGCCAGAGAGCAACTAAGTCCATGCACCACAACTACTGAGCCTACATTCTAGAGCTCATGAACCACAACTACTGAGCACACACACCACAACTACTGAAGCCAATGCTCACTCTAGGGCCTGCGTGCCACAACTACTGAGCCCATGCTCTGCAACAAGAGAAACCACTACAATGAGAAGCCCACTCACTGCAACAAAGAGTAGCCCCCCACACTGCAACTACAGAAAGCCCATGCACAGCAAAAAAGACCCAACACAGTAAAAAAAAAAATAAAAATTTCCCATGATCAATGTCAAGGAGATTTTCCTCTGTTTTCTATTAAGAGTGTTATGGTTTCAAGTCATTCATTTAAGTTAATTCACTTTGAATTTATTTTTGTGAAAATGAAATAGATAGGGTTCCATATTAATATGGAATTTATATAACATATAAATAATAGGGTTCCAATTTAATTGCATGTTATTATTCAGCTTTCTCAACACCATTTATTATCTTTCCCATAAAGTAGTATTCTTGGTCCCCTGGGAAAGATTAGTTTAGCGTGTATGTGTGGGTTTGGTTATGGGCTCTCAGTTCTCTTCCATGTATCTGTTTTGGTCCATGTGCCTGTTTTTTTGCCAGTACAATGCGATTTTTTTAAACTGAAGTATAATTGACTTAAAATTTATTAGTTTCAAGTATACAACATAGTGATTCAAAAGTTTACGCCTTACAAAAAGGTAACTATGCTTAATTTTGTTACCATCTAACACCTTATAAAGTTATTACAATATTAATGACTATATTTCTTATACTATTCATTACATCCCCATGACTTATTTATGCTAGAACTGAACGTTTGTACCTCTTAAGCTCCTTAACCTGGTTTCTTTATCCCTTCACCTCCCTGCCGCATATATCTGGCAACCACCAGTTTGTTCTTTGTATGTCTTTTATGTTTGTTCGTTTTTATTTATTTATTTATTTATTTTTGCGTTACGCGGGCCTCTCACTGCTGTGGCCCCTCCCGCTACAGAGCACAGGCTCCGGACGCACAGGTCCAGCGGCCATGGCTCACGGGCCCAGCCGCTCCGCGGCATGTGGGATCCTCCCGGACCGGGGCACGAACCCGTGTCCCTTGCATCGGCAGGCGGACTCTCAACCACTGCACCACCAGGGAGGCCCCTGTTCGTTTTATTTTTTAGATTCCACATATAAATGAAATTATATGGTATTTGTCTTTCTTTGACTTATTTACTTAGCATAATACATTCTAGGTCCATTGGTATTGTCACAAAAGATTTCATTATTTATATGCCTGAGTAATATTCTGTGTGAGTGTATAGTCTTCTTTATCCATTCGTCTATATATGGGCACTGTTGCTTGCTTTCATATATTTCTTATTGTAAATAGTGCCCTAATGAATATAAGGTTACATATCTCTTTTTGAATTAGTGTTTTGGTTTTCTTTATATAAATACTGGATCAATCATATAGCAGTGCTATTTCTAATTTTTTTGAGGACCCTCTATACTGTTTTCCGTAGTGTCTGTACCAATTTACATTCCCACCAACAGTGCTTTTAAGGATTCACTTTTTTTCCACATCCTCGCCAACACTTATTTGCTATGTTAAAAAAAACTTTTTTATTGGAGTATAGCTGATTTGCAATGTTGTGCTAGTTTCAGGTGTACAGCAAAGTGAATCAGTTATACATATAAATATATCCACTCCTTTTTAGATTCATTTTTAAAAATTAAAAAAAGTTTATTTATTTTTGGCTGTGTTGGGTCTTTGCTGCTGCGTGTGGGTTTTCTTTACTTGCGGTGAGAAGGGGTTACTATTCGTTGCTGTGGGCGAGCTTCTCATTGTGGTGGTTTCTCTAGCTGCAGAGCATGGGCTCTAAGCATGTGGGTTTCAGTAGTTGTGGCTCATAGGCCGTAAGGTGCAGGCTCAGTAGTTGTGGTGCACTGGCTTAGTTGCTCCATGGCATGTGGGATCTTCCTGGACCAGGGCTTGAATCTGTGTCCCCTGCATTGGCAGGTGGATTCTTAACAACTCCGCCACCAGGGAAGCCCTCTTTTTTTTGGAAGCCCTCTTTTTTAGATTCTTTTCCCATTTAGGTCGTTATAGAGTTCCCTGTGCTATACTATTTGCTGTCTTTTGATGAAAGCCATTCTGACAGGTGTGAGGTGGTATCTCATTGTTTTGATTTTCATTTCTCTATTAGTGACGTTGAGTATCTTTTCATGACTTTGTTGGCCATCTTTATGGCTTCTTTAAAAAATGTCTATTTAGGTCTCCCTATTTTTAAATCAGATTTGTTGACTATTTGATGTTGAGTCGTATGACTCTTTTGTACATTTTGGATATTATCTCCTCATGAGGTATGTCATCTGCAAATACCTTCTCCCATTCAGTAAGCTACCTTTTTGCATTTTTAAAATTGTTTGCTGTACAAAAGCTTTTTAGTGTGATGTCACATTTGTTTATTTTTGCATTCGTTTCCTTTGCCTGTGGAGACATATCTTTAAAAATATTGCTAAGACTAATGTCAAAGAGTGTACTGCCTGTGTTTTCTTCTAGGTTTTTATGGCTTCAGGTCTTACACTTTATGTCTTTAATCCATTTTGAGTTGATCTTTTAGTATGTGTAAGTCCAGTTTGATTTTTGCACGTAGTTGTTCAGTTTTTCCAACTCCATTTATTGAAAAGTCTTTTTCCCTATTGTGTGCTCTTGCCTCCTTTGTGGTAGATTAATTGACTGTTATAGGCATGGGTTTATTTCTGGGCTCTATTCTTTTCTATTGCTCTATTGTTCTAATGATCTATGTTTTTGTGCCAGCACCATTCTGTTTTGATTACTGTAGCTTTGTAGTATAGTTTGAAATCAGGTAGCATGATATCTCCAGTTTTGTTCTTTCTCAAGATTGTTTTGGCTATTTGAGTTCTTTTGTATTTCTAAACAAATTTTAGAATTATTTGTTCTCTTTCTATGAAATATGCCATTGATAATTTGATAGGGATTGCACTGAATCAGTACATTGCCTAGGGGAGTAGGTCATTTTAATATTAGTCCACTCCATGAACAAGGAATATCTTTCCATTTATTTGTGTCACAGTTACTTTCATCAATGTCATAATTTTCTGAGTACAGCTCTTTCACCTCCTTAGATTTATTCCTAGGTATTTTATTCTTTATGATACAATCATAACTAAGATTGTTTTCTATATCTTCTTTCTAATAGTTTGTTGTTAGTGTATATATAGAAATGAAAGAGATTTCTGTAAATTAATTTCATATCTTGCCACTTTATTTATTTACAAATTTACTTATTTTTAAAGTTTTGGCTGTTTTGGATCTTTGTTGTTGAGTGTGGGCTTTCTCTAGTTGTGGTGTGTGGGCTTCCCATTGTGGCGTCTTCTCTTGGAGCACAAGCTCTAAGTACATGGGCTTCAGTAGTTGTGGCTCACTGGCTCTAGAGTGCAGGTTCAGTAGTTGCGGTACACGGGCTTAGTTGCTCCATGGCATGTGGAATCTTCCTGGACCAGGACTTGAAACTGTCTCCCTTGCATTGGCAGGCAGATTCTTAACCACTGCACCCTAAGGGAAGTCCCTTATTGTATTTATTTATTAGTTCTAATATTTTGGGTGGTATCTTTAGGATTTTCTATATATAGTATCATGTCTTATTCAAGCAGTGATAGTTTTCCTTCTTCCTTTCCTGTTTTGATTCTTTTTCTTTTCTGATTACTGTAGCTAGGACTCCCAATACTATGTTGAATAAAAGTGGCTAGAGTGACCAATAAGTATTTCTCAGACACTAAAAAAAAAAAATTGCCCTTTGCAACTTCACAGATTGTCCTAGAGGTTATTATGCTGTGTTATAAATCAGACAAAAAAAGACAAATACTGTATTATTTCATTATTATATGTGGAGTCTAAAAAACAAAAGGAAAAAGAATAATAAAAGAGAAACAATCATATATACAGAGAACCAACAAGTGGCTGCCAGAAGGGAGGGGGTAGGGAGAAGAGAGAAATAGTTGAGGGAGGTTAAGAGGCTCTAAATTTCAATTACAAAATAACTGTTGAGTATGAAATGTACAGTGTGTGGAATATATTCAATAATTATATAATATTTTGTGGGGTGACTGATTGTAACGACTTATGGTGATCAGGTTGTGTACCAGGAACTAAATATAGTGTTGTAGGTCAACTATATTTCAAAAACAAACAAACCTTGACAAAGAGATCAGATTTCTGGTTACCAAAAGTGGGGATTCGGGAGAGGGAGAATTAGATAAAGGTAGTCAAAGGTACAAACTTCCAGTTATAAAACAAATAAGTACTAGGGATATAATGTACAACATGATAACTACTATGAACTCTGCTCTGGGTTATATCTAAAAATTGCCGAGAGTAAATCCTAAGACCTCATCACACAAAAAAATGTTAAAATATTTTTTTCTATTTCTTTAGTGTTTTATCTATGAGATGACAGATGTCTCTAAACATTGTGATGATCATTTCATGATATTGATAAGTTAAATTGTTATTCTGTACACCTTAAACTTATACAGTGCTCTGTGTTAATTATATCTCAATAAAATTGGACGAAAACATAAAAAATAAATTAAATAAAATAATAGAGTGAAGGCTGTTTTGCCAGAGGGTTTTTCTCAAAGTCGGCTCCACTCTCATCTTTAAAACTTCCATTTATACGTTCATCCCAGAGAGTTCTCTCACCACATCCTTGTCCCTCTGCAAACAGTAGACTGCCATCACTTTTTGGCAAGTGAGTTTACTACTCGATGCTAGCTAGGTTGGTTGGAAAAAAGTGCATTCTGTGTTCTAATACAGCTGTACTTTTAGGCAGATTCGCTAGGTCTCTGCATGAAGGACTCGACCAAACTAGCCTATAAAAAAAGTCTCGTTACTTGTTTGTGGTAAAGTGCCCATTCTCTTCCATACACAAGAGCGGTTTTCCCACCTTAACCACAATAGATTTTTCGAGGCTGCTGATGAGAAATGCTTTTCAGAGCCCTTTTTTCAAGGAAGAGAATTTCTGCCTGTTGTCATCTTAGCAATGCATTGTTGTAGATACCAGTAGAACTCAGCAAGTGCCTTAATATGTGTTGTGGAGCCAGAAAAGCTATGCCTATGGCTCTTGAGGGAAAAGCACCGTTCAACATACTCTGCACGGGAGGTAAGGAGGCTGTGGTTCCTCGACACCGCAGCGCGTTCCGCCCTCTCCAGCTCTGCCCCTCGATGGTCGGGGACAGTAGGTGCTCTTAGGTGCTCTCTGAGAGGCCGTCTCCCTCTCTCCTTGCCTCGCCGCAAATCTGTCTCTTCTGAAGGTCCGGAGAGCGGAGACACGGCCATGGAGCCCGAGAAAAAGGCGATGGAGCATAGGCCACAGAAGAGGTCACGGAGCGGCGAGCGCTTGGCGTCCGAGCGGGTTCCTGAGTCCCGGCCAGTGGAGCCGCGTGGCGCGAAGCTCTGGCTCTTCCCCTTTGCCTCCTGGCTCTGCAGCGCACTGTCCCAGAGGACCGAGGCGACGCGCCTGATGTGCTGCATGAGCAACTCCTGGCGATGCTGGAGCGCGATGGGACCAGCATCGAGGTCCACCAGCTGCTAGTGGGGAGCAATGGTGCCTGGAAGCCTAAGTGCATTAAGTTGGGGGGAAAAAATGAAGATACATTCCGTGGATCATAAGGCAGAGCACATGCTGGCTGTATCCTCAGATGGAAAGCCATATAGAACCATGTTTTATAGCATAGAACATGCAAGGTTTCAGTGCATTTTACAAGAAAAAAATACAATTCAGATCACATGTGGAGATTATCATCGTCTTGCACTTTCAAAACATGGTGAGCTTTTTGCGTGGGGACAGGACTTAGACAAGCATCTGGGCGTTGGAAGAATATTTGCTTCAACCCCCACACCACAGATTGTGGAGCACCCCTAAGGGTCCCATTGGTTCAGATTTCTGCAGGAGAAGCCCACAACATGGCCTTATCCATTACTGGAAACGTTTACTGATGGGGAAAAAAATGACTGTGGACAGCTGGGCTTGTGGTCTTGCAAGATGTAAATAACTACAAAAATGGCAAAAATCTGGGCTTCCCTTGTAACGCAGTGGTTGAGAGTCCACCTGCCGATGCAGGGGACACGGGTTCGTGCCCCGGACCAGGAAGATCCCACATGCCGCAGAGCAGCATGGCCTGTGAGCCATGGCCGCTGAGCCTGCGCGGCTGGAGCCTGTGCTCTGCAACGGGAGAGGTCACACAGTGAGAGGCCGCAAAAAAAATAATAAATTTTTTTAAATGGCAAGAATCTTACTAAAACAATCTAGAATTACAATGGTGATTATAAGGAATGCCCCAGTTAGACAAGATTGTTTATTTAAGAAGTGCACTTGAAAGCAAGGGATACTAAATGAAACAGAATAGAATACCTATTTGGTATTTTACTTAGCATGCAGCTCCTCCAAAAGTATTCAGGATTCCAAAATAGCTTTACTGAAAGGTTCATTGTAAAAGACATGAAAAATTAAAGACACAAGAGATAACCGAAACAAAGGACTGACACAACTCCTACTACTTCCCCATCTTCCTAAGTATTCAGTCTATTAATCCCCTTCTGAATTGGCTTTCTACGCTAGCATAACCCAAAGTCAAATCCTTCCACAACAACTCAAATGTCCCCAAGTTTATGCTTGAAGAAGGGCTCCCATATGGACTCCTCCCAGGGTTGATTGGACTCCGAGGGATTCTCTTATAAACTGCCATAAGTTATTACCTTAAGCAGCTGTAGGGAAATTTTAAAAATTAATGGAAATCCTTGCTAAATTCTGGCAGATACCAAGTCTACACTTTCTACTTTAAACACTCCAGAGCTTGAAAAAGGGCTGCTAGGAAAACTGGCAGAAGCCAGCAAAGGCTGAGAAATCTTACCAGAGTCAGCTCTGTGGTGAACTGGAGCAAGAAAGAAAGGTAAAAATCTCATGCTGTCTCTTCCTTTTCAAGTGCAGAATCTTGTGAATTTGGTTTTGTGGGTACCCATTGGCTGGGTACCTTTCAATCCTTTCTCTCAGCAATACCTATAGCTTCTTGTTTGTCTCATTTGTGTCCTGAAAACTTGGCTTGGCTTCTGCCTGCTTGGGACATGAAGCTTTTCAGTTTTCGTGTTAGAAAACTCAGTCTTCATGTTCTGGGCCCCAAAATATGACTGGACAGAAATGTGGGCTGCACTCTATTTGTAGTTGAGGTTTTACTTGGTTATTTTATTTATTTATTTTTTTTACGGTACATGGGCACTGAACTTAGGTTCAAGAAAACGTGTCTGTATTTGCTCAGTTGAGAGACACTGAGGTTACCTCCAGTTGAGAAAGAGCTGGACAATTTTGTTTGGATTGGATGATTAGGTAGGAGACTGACCTGATGTCAATTTGGCTGTCTTAACAGAACTTTTTTCAGGATAAAACCAAAGGTGGGCTTCCCTGGATGCCTGTGCGTCCAGTGCTTTGTGCTCCACAGCGAGAGAGACCACAACAGTGAGGCCCGTGTACGGCAAAAAAACAAACAAAAACAACAAAAAACCAAATATATCACAAAAGAGCTCCGCTTTGAAGGAAAGGGAGATGAGCCCTCCCAGTCAGTTACAGATTTCTGAGGCAACTGAGAAATTTACAGGAACGGTGGCGGGAGAGTCCTCACACTGTGAAGCAGCCCCATAGGGAAAACTACTTATTCATTAAAAACTTGCTCCTCCAGGACCATATGTAAGAGCTGACCACTCAGTGTTCTGATTACCCATGGCAGTTTTAGACTGCCTGGGGAGAAACCAAGACATATAAAAAGAGCTGAAATGATTCTGGGGTGACATTTAGAGTCGTTAAGCTCACAAGGAGCACACCAGCCCACTGTGCTATTTTATTAATAAATTTTATCCCCAATTCAACATGAAATTGGGAAATAGGATTTCTAAGAAAGATAAATGAAGGGTGTCAGAAGCGAATCTCTGACTAACACCCAAGCCAGATTCATGTATAATACTTACGGAACTTATATTTGCAAGTACCTACTTATTTGAGGAAATTATACTGAAAGAGCTCTCAACCTTAAATGGTCAAATTAGGGGTTTTTTGATACTCCAAAATGGATATTTTTGCATATGCAATTAGAAAAAGCTGGCCATAAGATCAAAAGGGACAATAGAATGCTTACTTTGATTGGTGTCTAGACGCTTCTAAAAGAAGAAATGGTAAAGTAACTTCTTTGCAGGCAACCAAGAAGAAATCGTTTGTAATTATATCAAAATTTTACAAGGCTGCTAGAACTGACACTGTCTCTTTCACTGCTCCTCCATGAGATCCTCGTCTATCTGAACTGCTGCTTCAAATGGTATCTCTCTTGCTCATCCATCTTCTCTGCCTCTTGCCGCTCCCTCTGCTCTGGTAAGGGAGTCAGAGGTAGTTATGTCTCTTTTCAGGCGAAATATTACAGGGATAGGCTAACCAACCTTGGTGCACCCCTGGAGCCAAGCAGAACTTAGAGTTTTAGCTCAGGAATTTCCCAGTCCTAGTCAAGATCCATTGGGATTTGCTAAGGAATTTGAGTTAACGATCTGAGTTTACGAGTCTAGATTTTCAGACCTATATCAACTGATACAGTTATTAGTTTCTGAATTATTCATAATTCTCCACCCATTGAAATGATCCTTACTTAACTTTGCCTTTTTAGAAGGTTTAGATGAAGAACTGGCTACTCTAAACAAATTAAGTTGGTCCACATTACATACAAACACCCTCCTCAAACTGGTCAACCATCTTTTCAAAACGATTAAAAAGAAAAATCTATACCTATAAAAATTATAAACCTTTAATTGTACCAATTTACTGTCAGCTGAGAGTTAACCAACCTCCACACTGACAGAAAAATATGGATTTTTCTTTTACTGTGGAGAGCCCAAACATTAAAATTGTTTGTAGATAGAAAGAAATCTAAAAGGTAAACTGGATTTTACAGAATTTCAAGTTAAATAACAATAAGGCTGCTCTGAGGGAACACTACGACACTTTCATATTTTCTTCACCAACACCATGGGAGAAGTCGAAATGATTATACAAGGAGAAACATTTAAGCCCTAATCTATACAGGAGCCACATATGTTTTTCATTCCTAAAGGGGGAATTTTTCATGCCAGAAAGATTAATCAGACTTCCTTCACATATCATGTTTGTGACCCATGATGAAAGTGATGCTGAACAAGTTACTCTACTTTTAGTACCTAAAGAAGTATGAGCACTTGAACCTCTTTGCTGGAGAATAGAATATTCTGAAGCTATAAGAGACCCTTAAAAATCTCCTGGCTTAAACAAATGGGACCTAATGAAACTTCAAAGCTTTTGCACAGCAAAGGAAACCATAACCAAGACCAAAAGACAACCCTCAGAATGGGAGAAAACATTTGTAAATGAAGCAACTGACAAAGGATTAATCTCCAAAATTTACAAGCAGCTCATGCAGCTCAATAACAAAAAAACAAACAACCCCATCCAAAAATGGGCAGAAGACCTAAATAGACATTTCTCCAAAGAAGATATACAGAATGCCAACAAACACATGAAAGAATGCTCAACATCATTAATCATTAGAGAAATGCAAATCAAAACTACAATGAGATATCATCTCACACCAGTCAGAATGGCCATCATCAAAAAATCTAGAAACAATAAATGCTGGAGAGGGTGTGGAGAAAAGGGGACACTCTTGCACTGCTGGTGGGAATGTGAATTGGTTCAGCCACTGTGGAGAACAGTGTGGAGGTTCCTTAAAAAACTACAAATAGAATTACCATATGACCCAGCAATCCCACTACTTGGAATATACCCTGAGAAAACCAAAATTCAAAGAGAGTCATGTACCAAAATGTTCATTGCAGCTCTATTTACAATAGCCAGGACATGGAAACAACCTAAGCGCCCATCATCGGATGAATGGATAAAGATGTGGCACATATACACAATGGAATATTACTCAGCCTTAAAAAGAAGTGAAATTGAGCTATTTGTAATGAGATGGATAGACCTAGAATCTGTCATACAGAGTGAAGTAAGTCAGAAAGAAAAAGACAAATACCGTATGCTAACACATATATATGGAATTTAAGGGAAAAAAATGTCATGAAGAACCTAGGGGTAAGATAGGAATAAAGACGCAGACCTACTGGAGAACGGACTTAAGGATATGGGGAGGGGGAAGGATGAGTTTTGACAGGGCGAGAGAGAGTCATGGACATATACACACTAACAAACGTAGTAAGGTAGATAGCTGGGGGGAAGCAGCCACAAGGCACAGGGATATTAGCTCGGTGCTTTGTGACAGCCTGGAAGGGTGGGATGGGGAGAGTGGGAGGGAGGGAGACGCAAGAGTGAAGACATATGGGAACATATGTATATGTATAGCTGATTCACTTTGTTGTAAAGCAGAAACTAACACACCATTGTAAAGCAATTATACCCCAATAAAGATGTTTAAAAAAAAAAAAAAATCTCCTGGCTTAGGCATTGGGGCATTCAAATTATAATTTACCATTCTCTCTCTTTGTTCATGTAAACAAGGGGACTGCAGTAGGAGTATTATTTCAGCATTATGTCCCTTACTACTGTACAATAGGATATTATAGCCAACAGCTAGATTTAGTAGCCAGGGGGTTTCCCCCTTTTTCTGGGTTATCACAGCAATAGCTGTGCTATACCATAGAGAGGAAATTATGTCACCCTCCCACTTTCTTTGTTCCCCACTCTGTGGAAACCTTACTAACCTCTCATCACACACAACCTTACTCAGCAAGCCCATTAATCGCCTTTGAAATTACATTTCTTTCACCAAATATCTCTTCACGGGTGTATCAAGCTTAATACAGACACCCTGCTACCAGAGGAAACAGAAGTCAATGATGAAAAACATGACTGTGGGCTTCGCTGGTTGTGCAGTGGTTGAGAGTCCACTGCAGGGGACACGGGTTCGTGCCCCGGTCCGGGAGGATCCTACATACCGCGGAGTGGCTTGGCCCATGAGTTATGGCCGCTGAGCCTGTGCGTCCCGAACCTGTGCTTCGCAACGGGAAAGGCCACAGCAGTGATAGGCCCGCGTACTGAAAAAAAAAAGGAAAACATGACTGCATTGTTTTAACGGACAATCTTATATCTCCCAGGAGATTTCACAAAAGGTATATGGATAACCCTGATTTTATATTATTCACTCAAATTTCATATCTGTGAGGACCTCATGGAAAATACCAGGCTGGTTTTGCCATTATTTGTCCAGTGCCAATCTTAGAAAAGGTTCCCTTACCTAATGTCTCTTCCACACAATATGATGAATAAATAGTACTAACAAGGGCCTGCCCGTTGGCAAAAGAAAATCCGCTAATATTTACATAGTCATTAGGCTTTTGGGGGTGGTGCATGATATTGGTATGCTTTGGGCCCAAAGGGGATTTTTAACATCCTCAGGACAGCCTATTAAAAGTGGGAAACAAGTAGCAGAATTATTGGATGCAATTCTGCTGCCAAGTGAATTAGCTTTTATTAAGGTATTGGGTCATTCAAAGGCTGGCATTGCAGAAGCAAAAGGGAGCTATTTACCCGGTCGTTTTGCCAAGACAGCAGCTCTGCAAAATGAAAACAACTAATGGCAGTTTTTCTTTTCATTCTCCCAGGAACGTTACTGACACCTTGTTAAAATTTCAAGAATTGGTGCCAGACAGACAAAAGGACATGTGGAAGCAAAAAGGAGGAAGCGTCAACTCCAATAAAGGGTTCTGGATGGACCCAAAGGGGAAATCTATTTTTCCCATTGGGGCTCAATATCCTATTTTACAATATTTATGAACTAACTCGTTAGAATTCAAATAAGAAGGTATTGTGGGGCAAACACTATTTTTGGAAGTCTTCCTTTATTACATACAGTTCAGAGGTTTATTCAAGGTGCACCAATTACCCAAAATATAACCCAGAGGAACAATTACACTGTTCTCAAGGATATTTTTCCATTGCCTGCTTGTCCCTTTAAAATTTGGCTGATTGCTTTTCACCAGATACCTCCTTGTCATGGTTACCAAAACATACTTGTTATGATTTTGTATGTTTTCATGGTTGTCATGGTTACCAAAACATACTTGTTATGATTTGTATGTTTTCACATTGGATTGAAGCATTCCCCTGCAGAAATGCCACTTCACAATCAGTAGGAACATTGGTTTTTTTTAAAAAGGGTGTCCCCCATTTGGGGAGTTTCCTCAGAAATGCACAGAGATAGAAAAGCTTACTTTACTTGACAAATTATCAAAGAAATGTGTAAGATTTAGTCGATTATCCAGCATTTCCATTGTGTTTATCTATCTATCTATCATCTATCTATCTATCATCTATCTATATCTATACACTCATTCTTTAGCCTGACCAAAAGCCTTTCCATTGGCCCTCCTTAACCTCTGATCTACTACTTTTGGCAAACATCCTTTGTCTACCTCTGAAATTATCACACGAAGGCCAACATGAACCTATATTGTTAAAAGGGGATATGTCACATTATTGCAAAAACTTCAGTTACTAAAATGACATTCTAGGGCTTCCTTGGTAGTGCAGTGGTTAAGAATCTGCCTGTCAGTGTAGGGGACATAGGTTCAATCCCTGTCCTGGGAAGATCCCACGTGCGGCGGAGCAAGTAAGCCCATGCTCCACAACTACTGAGCCTTCTGCTTTAGAGCCCATGAGCCACAACTACTCAGTGCCACAACTACTGAATCCCATGCGCCTAGTGCCTGTACTCTGCAACAAGAGAAGCCAGGACGATGAGAAGCCCGCGTATTGCAATAAAGAGTAGCCTCCACTTGCCGCAACTAGTGAAGGCCTGCACACAGCAATGAAGACTAAACACAGCCAAAAAATAAATTTATTTTTAAAAAATGACATTCTAAGCTTGTTTCTGAAGCTTATCACAGTGAAATACTTTTGAGCGAAGATCAGCTGTCCCATGACCTACACACAGGAGATTATGTATACTGGAAAAGATATCATTTGAAGGACTTTCTTCAACCTAGATGCAAAAGCTCTCCCAGTACCATTAACTAGCTCATGTGCAGCAAAACTAAAGGAATTGACTCTTGGATTCATATTTCCCTTTTAAAAAGCAACCCCCCCCCCCAGCCTGGTCTATGGAGAGGATTGGCTGATCTCAAAATCACCTTAAAACAGTGCTCAAATGGTGAAGAAACTACACCAACACCAAGACAAAAAGAAGACAACATCAGGAGTAAACAGCTGTCCCAATATGCCAGATCTGACCCATATGATCATTTATAGTGTTTTCTTATTGGACTTTTGCATATGAATCAAATGTTTTTCTATCATGGGCATGATCTTATGCAGATTTTAGAAATCAATCCAATTGTTGGGTTTGTGGTCAATTACCTACCTCCAATACTTCTGGTTTACCTTCGTGGATTTTTTTCCTCTCCAAGGCTCTAACTGGGTGGCTTTCAGAAATTTAATTTTAGTAGAAAGATGTTATAGTTCTATTAAGGCCACTATTTTTATACTAGATGGGACTTGGTCAATGAATAATACCTAACCATAAACATAAATTTTATTGAAAGTTTACTCATGCTCAATCAGAACAATGAACTGAATTTCAGTCAAAAACCATAACCTCCACTTTTTAGGAGGAAACCTGCAATCATGGGATGGATTTATATGGTTAACCAGATTATGGTCATTTAAGTTTAAAAGCCCCCAATTAAACCATAATGAGTAATTATTATTCTTATAATGGGCTCAGTGCCTTATGAAAAGAGTCATTAACCTTAAAGATTGTGAGTGATTGGTATGGGACAGATTGGGTTAGGTGACTGAAGATATTTTGGGTCACTCCTTTTTTTTAAACAGTAAATAAGTTAATTAACGTATTTTTGGCTGTGTTGGGTCTTTGTTGCTGTGCCTGGGCTTTCTCTAGTTGCGGTGAGCAGGGGTTACTCTTCGTTGCCGTATGTGGGCTCTAGGTGTGTGGGCTTCTGTAGTTGTGGCACGTGAGCTCAGTAGTTGTGGCTTGCAGGCTTAGTAGTTGTGGCACAGCGGCTTATTTGCTCTGCGACATGTGGGATCTTCCCAGACCAGGGCTTGAGCCCGTTTCCCCTGCATTGGCAGGCGGATTCTTTACCACTGTGCCACCACGGTAGCCCTATACTGGGTCACTCCTAAAGTAACTCAATGGATTTGTGGTACCAATTTATGGCCTTAGGTTCTTCCAGGATGAATAGGAAGATGGATTTCCTTAGACTCAAGGTCACTTACGTGCCAAATTAAATATAGCTGTTGCAAATTTATCATTGGTATGAGCCTGATGGGTCAATACATCTGTATTTCATTGGTATGACCATTTAGCAGACATTTTTGCATCTTCAGTATGATTGGAAGATGTATTTCACCATATTAAAGCCTTAACAAAATTCATTCAATGGGTTCTAAATGACAGTAATCAAGCTATTAGCTTGCTGAATTCTGAGGTCTCTGTGATGAAAAAAGCAGTATTACAAAATCACATGGTCCTTAATAACCTTACAGCATCTCGGGAAGGCACCTGTAGCATAATTCAAACTGAATGCTACATTTTCATACCAGATGAATCTTCTAACACATTCAATGACACATATTAAAAAAAAAACAGCTTTCTGCCCTAAGCAATCTACTCCCCAGTGTTGGTGACCTCGTAAAAAAAAAAGATTTGGTGCTGGAAGCTCTTGGCTTAACTATTTACTTGTCATCCTATTAATGCTTCTAGCTCTATTGCTTGTAGTTTGCCTATTTTACAAAATTATTGTTTCTTGCATCACCAAATGTGTGACTAAGACTCTGATAAAAATCATAATGACAAGGTGACTTGAAGCCACCAAATATAATTCTATATGAAGTCAGTGATTGTAATAGTTTAACTCTAGATACGGGAAGAAGAAACAAGAGAGAATCTTTTCCTGGATCAAAACAGAATAGTAAGACAGGTTATCAGAGACTTCTGGCTACTGGTAATAGGGCCTAATCTAGTTATAGCACATTGAGTGGCCTAGCAACAAAATTCTGGCCTGCCCTAGAAATGAGCATTCCTGGCACCACGGGACAAAATGGTCATGAAATGCCTCTCAAACCTTGGTCAAATTTATGACCACGACGGGGCACTGTTAACAAAGAATGTTTCTCACCATCTGGCTCTACAAGAACTGAGCCACTGTAGTTGACATTCAAACACACCCTGAAAGAAACTTAGGGTGGAGATCAGGAATAAAGCACCCTGAGCTCTGGGAAAGCTGGCAGAACAGGCTTACAAATAGATATTTTCAGGAAAAAAAATTATGCACCCAAATACTTGCATCTTCCCATACGTAAGCACTAAAATCATTAACTAAGATATGTTTCTCATTCCTAGCATCAACCTTCTACGGAGATGTTTGTCAGATTGAAAGTGTCCCTTTGTCAAACTCATATGTACGAAACTCTTCCCTTACTTCTTTGCAACATCTTCTTAGAACTATCAGAGAGGTTGTGCCCGGGGATATAGTCTTCAGTAAGAAACAGAATAAACTTAATTCACACCTTTTACACCATTGTGTGTTTTTTTTTTTTCCAGTCAACAAATGTTTGTCCTAGGTGAGCCCAGCCAAGATAGTTGAAAAGATTTCTTTTTTAAGTAGCTTTGTGGGAAGAATTTGTATTTCTTAAAGGTCTTCTCTTTTGTATATAGAAGTGAGGCAGGAGATAGATGGGCTCCAGGTTAGATGTTTACAACTAGCCTCCTGTTTACACTTCCAGATAGAAATAGCAACAGGAACAACACCCCGTAATAGGTGACGCCAGGCCTCCCACAGGCCTCTGAGCTGGAATACATCTTGGGAAAAAAATGTGCACGCATATTGGGGAGTGTCGTAGGGCAGGTTAGGTGTGGGGAAAAACCCATAATTCGTCAAAGGTAAACAAAGACCCAGAAGAACTGCCTTATGTAAATGACTTCACTGCCTCTTTACTGTGCTCCTCTTTATTAGGGAGGATGCCCACACCATTTTCTCTGTGGATGTGTATCTTTGCCTTATATCTCTCATATTAAAAAAAAAATTTCTCTGGGTGTGCTTCCAATTATTGTGCTATGTCTCTAATAAAAAACTTTGTACTGGTTTTTACAGTTTTTGCCTCCTTGAAATATTCTTGCTTTCAAGAGGGGCAAGAGCCGGAGAAACTTTGTTTCTATCCTCTAGCCTTTGGTGGACATAGGCTACCCAGGTTCTATTCTTGGGCAGGGAACTAGGATCCTGCTTCAAGCTACTCCTCACCGCTTGTCGCCTCAAGATCAGAAGCAAAATGAAGATAATGTAGTTGTATGGGTAGGTTAGTGCCTTGATATATTCAGGTTGAAACTCAACTTTGAAGAATTAGGAAGAACTTTCCTACAAATCAATGACAATTTGTACAGTTTGTCTTATGAATTTTTTACACAAAAAGAAAAAGACCACCTATTCTTTTTTACTAATCCCCAAACCTCCCTATTCATCTTAAAAGGCTTGCAGGTATTGTAAATACTCTGGCCTAAGGAAACAAAAGTTCTACTTGGAGGAATTTGCATTCTTTCTCTATGCTTTTGGGATGTAAATGTTCTCCTTGGTCTCTAGAAACCCAAGTAATTCTTATCAGAAGGAAGAAAAGAAAGAAAGAATATTAGAAAACTAAGCAAATTAAAAATCTCAAAGCTCCATCCCCTTCACAGATATTAGTGAAAAGTTTAAGCCATCCGGGCAGGCAAACTAACCAGTGGGTTTTGCATTATCATAGGCTAAATTTTTAAAACAATGGTGTAAGATCTCTATGTCTGTCCGTTTTAGTATGTGTATGTAGGTATGTTTTACATGCGTGATATTTTTCTACCTCCAGACATCATTGCCAAATTTAACGTATAAATAGCTATATTAAAATGGCTTAAAGAAAATTAAACATTTCTATAAATCAAGTTACTACCTTAGGAAACAAGAAAAAGAAGAGCAAATTAATTCCAAGAAACCATTAAAAAAAGACATAATAAGAATTAGAGCAGAAATCAATGAAATTGAAAACAAAAATCAGCAAAGAAAATCAATGAAACCAAAAGCTAGTTGTTGGACAGACATTAAAAAGGATAAACCTCGGGGCTTCCCTGGTGGCGCAGTGGTTGAGAATCCGCCTGCCGATGCAGGGGACACGGGTTCGTGCCCTGGACCGGGAAGATCCCACGTGCCCCGGAGCAGCTGGGCCCGTGAGCCATGCCCGCTGGGCCTGAGCGTCCTAAGCCTGTGCTCCTTAACGGAAGAGGCCACAGCAGTGAGAGGCCCGTGTACCACAAAAAAAAAAAAAAAAAGGATAAATCTCTATCCATGCTGACTTAAGAAAAAAATGACAAGACACAAATTACTAATATCAGAAATGAAAGAGGGATATCACACAGACATCCAAAGATAATATTGGATACTATGAACAGGACTGTGCCCACAAATTAGATAACGTAGATGATATAGACCCATCCTTCAAAGACACAATTATTAAAACTCACACAAGAAGAAAAAGACTGTCTGAATAGGCCCATATATATTACAGAAGTTGAACTTATGGTAAATATTTCAAAATAAAAAAACACCTAACCCAGATGAGTTCACTGGTGAATTCTACCAAACATTTAAGAAAGTATGCTTATTCACTACAATTTATTTTAGTAGAAGCAGAGGGAATACTGTATAACATTTTACAAAGCCAGCTTTACCATAAAGCAAAATCAGACAAATATTACAAGGGAAAAAATGTTATGTACCACTATCTCGCTCTCGCTCATGAAGATAGATGCAAAAATCTGCATGAAAACATTTAGTAATGGAATCCAACAATGTATAAAAATAATTATAGACCACAACAAAGTGTGGTTTATCTCAGGTATGCAGCATTAAAAAATCAATTAGTGTTTTTCAACACATCAATAGATTTTAAATATGATTTCGCCAGTGATGCAAGAAAGAGTATTTGACAAACTTCTACACTGATTTATGATAAATTCCTTACTAAAATAAAAATATAGAACTTTCTCAACTTGTTAAAGAATACAAAAAAACTACAGCTAAGCCGAAGGGCAAAATAAGGTAGAAGATTGATACAAAAATACTATGTTTTAAATATATACGCTACAAGGATATATTGTACAATACAAGGAACAGAACCAAAATTTTATAATAACTTTAAATCTGTAAAATTTTTGATTCATTCAAACTAACTGGAAACTGACATAAGAACAGCTCAAAGCTGTAATAAATATACATACGTTGTTGAGTACGAAGGGAAGATAAGTGATCAGGTTGAGACTGGTACTTTTGGAAAAGGACTCGGAGGAAAAGGGAGATTGCACCAGTGGACACCTGCCTTGGGGAGTGAGCAGGTTAAGCCCAAGACTGGGCATCGTAGTCTGAGTTTTGTGTGGAGTTGACATCCCCCCCTTGTCTGGTTAGGGGACCACTGGGACAGACAGAGAAGTTGAAAAACCTGAACTCCACTCATGAAGAGAACACATGCACTGGCTCTCCTGCAAAGCAGGGAGGAGAGAGCTCTACCCTAGCAGCTGTTGGATTTCCCACTATTGCCTTGTTGTGAATCTCAGATGGACCCAATGAATGCTCTGGCCCTGCTCACTTCATACCACAGCACGGCACTGGATCTGGAGAAAGGAATGAGTTTCGGATGCAGAGGTGACTCCCAAAGCTATTCAGATTTGTGGTAGTCGCCTTCCCTCCACAGTTAACTTACCCCATACACGAAGAGAAAGCAAATGGGCCCTGCTTCTCCTGTGGAGTGGTTCCATAATAAGGTGGAAGTAGCAGAAGTTGGGGTTAGTAATTAGCTGTGAGAGACAAAAGGGTCTTGCCCTCAGGCAGGGCAGAGAGAGGTCTGCTCTACTGGCTGCCAGGTTTCCTGTGACCACTTTGCCACATGCCACAACCAAGCCAAGCAAGGACTCCAGCCACACTCAGTCTGTGCCACTAGATATGGGGTAGACATGGCTGGGGAAAGGGGTAGATAGTGAGTGGCATCTGAGTGGACCCACAGACACATTCACAGGCAGTGTATTGGACCTCTGTATGTGCACAGGCCCCGCTTGCTTCAGCTCTTCCTTCCTCTGGAGGAAATGTCTCTGAGGAGAGGGGAAAACACGCACTCAAAAGGAAAAGAGCCAACTTGACCCTGACCCACAGGGCTTCTGCTCCAGCAACTTGAGATCAAACCCCACCTCTGACAGGGTGGTGACAACCGCTGAGCAGAGAGAAAGTCCGGCCTCACACCTGGTGCTGGCTGTAACTTCTCCATCTCCATTCTCTCTCACCACGTGCCTAGAGCCCATGCTCCGCAACAAGAGAAACCACTGCATTGACAAAGCCACACACCATGACGAAGAGTAGCCCAGCTCGCCACCACTAGCGAAAGCCCACGCACACCAATGAAGACCCAATGCAGCCAGAAATAAATATATTAATTTTTTAAGTCATACACAAAGAATATCCATAAGCTATCAGCTGATAGCAGGAATTTTACAGGCTAGAAAAGAGTAGCATAATATATTCAGAGTCCTGAAAGGGAAAAGCCTCCAACCTAAGATACACTATCACCAAGATTATCCTTTAGACGGAGAGATACGAATTTCCCAGACAAGCAAAAACTAAAAGAATTCATCAGTACCAAACCTAACCTAAAATAAATGTTAAAGAGCCTCCTCTAAGTGGAAAAGGGGGAAAAGGAAAGGGAAATGTAAAAGAAAGGGGAAGGGAAAGGAGGAAAAGTAAATATATAATAAGTATTGAAGATCACTTAAATAAATCAGTACGTAGATTAAAAGACAAAAAATAGTGTAAAATCAATGAAAACTACAATAAACAGTTAAGGAATTAGCATGACATCACAAACAACGTGTGGGGAAGGGGAGTAAATAATGTAGATCTTTCAGAAAGTGTTTGAACTGTAAATAACTACCAGTTTAAAACAAATAGTCATAGGTCAATACATAACCCCATGGCAACTACAATTCAAAAAACTATAATAGATACACAAACACTAAAAGGAAAGGAACAGAGACATACCACTAAAGAAAATCATCAAACCACAGGGGAAGAAAGAAAAAGAAGAAATGTAAAGAGAACTACAAGAGCAAACAGAAAACAGGTGATTAAATGGCAATAAGTTCACACATCAATATTTACTGTAAAAGTCAAAGGAATAAATGCTCCAGTCAAAAGACAGGATGGCTTATTGGAATAAAAAACAATACCCTTCAATATGCTTCCTGCAATACACTCAATTAAAGGCTAAAAATACAACCTGAAAGTGAAAGGATGGAAAAGATATTTGTTGCAAACAGAAATGACTAGTAGGTGGGGGTAGCATACTCAGACAAAATATATTTTAACACAAATGCTTTAAAAACTTTAAAACTAACAACAATGAAGGGCATTATATAATGATAAAGGGATAAATACAAGAAGAGGATATAACAGTCATTGCACCCAATATTATAGCAACAAAATATATAAAGCAAATAAAGGGAGAAATTGGAGATGATACAATACAGGTAGGGGTCTTTAACATTCCATACTACCCAAACCAATCTACAGAGTTAATGCCATCCCTATCAACATACTTGTGACATTTTTCACAGATGTAGAACAAATGATTCTAAAATTTGTATGGAACTGCAAAGACCCCAGGTAGCCAAAACAATCTTGAGGAAAAAAAACAAAGTTGGAAGTATCATGTTTTGTGACTTCAGACTATTCTACAAAGCTACAGTAATCAAAACAGCATGGTACTGGCACAGAAACACATAGCTCGATGGAACAGAAAAGAAAACCCAGAAATAAAACCACACTCTTACGGTCAATTAATCGGAGACATAAAAGGCAAAAGAATACTGTGGAAAGAGTCTCTTCAAGTGGTGATGGGAAAATTGGACAGCTACATGTAAAGCAATGAGACTACATTCCCTGTAAAAAATGAAAACGCTAATTCTAAAAGATACATGCACACCAATGTTCCTAGCAGCACTATTTACAATGGTCAAGATGTGGAAGCAACCCAAATACCCATCAACAGACAAATGGATAAAGAACGTATAAGGTATATATTAGCCATAAAAAGAATGGAATTCTGTCATTTGCACTAACGTAGATAACCTAGAGAATATTATGCTTAGTGAAATGTCAGAGAAAGGTAAATACTATACACATATGTGGAATCTAAAAAAAAATAATGAGTATATATAGCAAAACCAAAATAGACCACAGGTATAGAAAACAAACTAGCGGTTATCAGTGGGGAGAAGGAAGTGGGGAAGGGCAAATTGGGGGTATGGGATTGACAGATACAACCTACTATGTATAAAATAGATAAGCAACAAAGATATATTGTATAGCACAGAGACTTCTAGCCATTATGTTGTACTATCTATTGAAGGATGCGATCTGTAATAAGTGAGTCACTATGATGTATTCCTGAATCAAATATAATATTGAAAATCAACTATATTTCCATTTTTAAAAATTGAAAGCTTCTGCTCTACAGAACAGTACAAAGAGATTAAGAAGACACATTTGGACTGGCAAAACATATTTGTTTAAAAATGTATTTGACAATAGATTTTATCATAAGAACTTTTAAAACTCAACAAGAAGTGCACAAAGTATATGCATAAACACCTCATCAAAGAAGACATATAGTTGGTATAAAGCGTATGAAAAAATGCTCAATATCATATGTCATTAGGGAATTTCCATTTAAACAATGATAGGAACCAGTACACCCCTATTAGAATGGTAAATTCCATAACACAACTGGTTGCTGGTGAGGCTGTGGAGCAAAAGTCTCATTCATTGCTGTTGGGAATGTGGAATGATGCAGCCAATTCGAAAGACTGTTTAGCAGTTTCCTACAAAAGTAAACAGTCTTACAAAGCTAAACATATTCATACAGTCCTTAAATTACCCTTCTTTGTATTTACTCAGATGAATTACAAATGTATGTCCACAAAACAAACCGGCACACAAATATTTATTATCAGCTTTATTCATAATTTCCAAAACTTAGAAGCAACCTAGATGTCCCTGAGTAGGTAGGTAGATAGAGGCACAGCCGTACACTGGAATATTTTTGTGTGAAATGAAGAAATGAGCAATTAAGCCATGAAAAGATTTGCAAGGACCTTAAATGCATATTACTAATGAAAAAGGACAATCTTGAAAGTCTGCCT
This sequence comes from Phocoena phocoena, assembly GCF_963924675.1. Lineage (NCBI taxonomy): Eukaryota > Metazoa > Chordata > Mammalia > Artiodactyla > Phocoenidae > Phocoena > Phocoena phocoena. The sequence continues at coordinate 124,825,147 of NC_089220.1, read as the reverse complement.
AATGTATAATTCCAACCTTATGTCATTTTGAAAAAGACAAAACTATAGTATAGCCAAGAGGGATTTCCAACTGTTTGAGCAGAGGAAAGGATGAAGGTGGAGCACAGCAACTTTTAGGCAATAAAACTACTCTGTATGATACTGAAATTGTGGACACAGGCTTTTATACCTTTGCCAAATCCCACAAGCCTGCACAAAACCAAGGGTATTGTAAACTGTGGACTTTATGTTTTGATATTTGGTGCATATATTGTAAGAAATGTACATTGATGCTGGATGTTTAGGATGGGAGAGGTCAAGGGAGTAATATGTGGAAACTCTCTGTATTTTCTGCTCAATTTTGCCATAAACTTGAAATTACTCTTAAAAATAAAGTGTATTAATTTTTAAAAGATTAATAATTCTTGTTGACCACATGTTGCTTTTAAATGTATCTTTTTAAAATAGAAACATAGAGAACAAAATCTGAAATGTATAGTTCAAGTATTTTCACATTTCCTCCTGCTATGTGTGTTTCCCTTCAAAATTCGTATGTTGTAATCCTAATGTTAGAAGGTGGGTACTTTGGGAAGTAAATCATGAGAATGGAGCCTTTAGGAATAGGATTAGTGCTCTTACGAAAGAAACCCCTTAGTGCTCCTTATCCCTTTCCATCACATGAGGATGCAACAAGAAGCCTGTAGTCAACTGTGTTGGACATTCACCTGACTATTCTTGGATTACCAGCCTCCTTAATTGTGAGAAAATAGATTTCTGTTATTTATATGCTCCCTAGGCTATGGTATTATTATTTATAGTATATAAAAATGGACTAAAAGAGCTTCCTTGACTCTGCTCCCGAAAAAGGTTTTCGTGTGTGTTTATGCAAAATTAAGACCACTAAAAAGACCATTTTATGGGAATGAGCCTTAGCAGATGAGCAGACAAGCAGTTTTTCTCTGAAAAACAGACTTGTTTTTCACTGTCATTGTTACCAACACTTTCAAGTCGAGCCCAAAAAGGATCCACCTGGGTCAATAGAACAACTGACCTAGGTTCAGAATAAAAGAAGGTTTTATTATTTGATCAAAGAATAAAAAGATTGAACTCTAAAGTACATTCTTTCCCCTACAGGCTGTCAAATGGGCTGTGGGCTTTGCTGGTGACATCATGGGAGTGATATTCTCGCATCTATTCGTATTAATTAGGAAGTTTTATGTGCTGAGAATTATGGTAGGCTTTAAAGATATTCCTGGTAAGGAGGTCAGTGAGTGTGGGAGAAATCGGCAAATATGGCATTTGGGGCTGTAGTGGTCCTGGGCTTTAGGTACAATATAAGTTAAGCAAGTGTTTTCTTTATTGTCAAGTCCATTTGGCCAGAAATCTATCTTGAAGTAAGTTAGTAATGAAGTTTGCCTTTGTCACCTCTTTTTCTATATTTTCCTTAGAAGTTTCAAACAAGTGTACAAGTATTCTGGATTTGCTATGCCAATAGAATCACACACATCCATTTTCAGCACATTCCATAATAAAAAATTTCTGATGGATCCATAAAGCCAAGAATAAGTTATCATCCAAGACGTACTTTGCCTTTCATTTTTTCTTTAATGGTGTCCATAACAGAAGTGTGACCTGGATCCAATCTTAGACAACATTCTGGGAATTAATTCTTTCCAATAGACAAACATCCATCCTGACATGGTCTTTGCATATCAGAGCTAAAAATAAAACTAATTACCAGAAATGGACCGTTATAGCCCAGAAGAGTTTGAGGGTTTCAGTGGTTTCATCATTCATTGCTAAATATATAAAATTCTATTTTGATAATAAATTCTTCTAATCAAAGCAAGCAGTGTGTTCCCAGGTTGTTATATTTTTTTGAGCCTTGCATTATTAAAAACACATAACAGTCGATGAGGGGTTAGTAAGGACTTCGCTAAAGTTTTCTAATATCGTAGTAAAAGGCTTGATACGCAGTCCCAGCTTCTGAGACTTCAGTGTGTGCATTACCTTTTATTCTCCGTATAAAATTTGGTTAAAAGAGTAATAAAATAATTGTTACATGACCACATGAAAGAGAGAGGAAAATGTTACATGAAAGAGAGAGGAAAATGCTGTGGTCACACAGCCCCGAATGAATGCATTTCTCTGTCAATTATTGTTGTATAGAACGTTATTATAGCAGAGAAAATAGATTACCTTTCTAGTCAAGATTTCTCCTAATCAACTGATTGGTTTGAAGTTTTATTAGGATTTTGATAAGAAAAATAGATTGCACCACTAAAGGGCTTATAGCCAAGGAGACATACAATGCATTTTATTAAGAGGGCATGATCTTGTGATTTGGATTGAGGGATTTTTCTCTGCATAAAACTCTATTGGCACATACTACCATTTTCTAGATAAAACATGCTGAAAATATTTATATTTCCTAGTAGGAATGTGGTATATCTTTCCATCTGTTTGTGTCATCTCAATTTCTTTCATCAGTGTCTTATAGTTTTTGGAGTACAGGTCTTTTGTTCTCTTAAGTAGGTAATTTATTCTTTTCTATATGATGGTAAATGGATGAGATTGTTTCTTGAATTTCTCTCTCTGATTTTTTGTTAGTGTATAGAAATGCAACTCTTTTCTGTATATTAGTGTTTCATCCTGCAACTTAACCATATTCACTGATGAGGTCTCGTAGTTTTCTGGTAGCGTCTTTAGTAGTTTCTATGTATAGTATTAAGTGACCTTTTTCTTTTCCAATTTAGATTCTTTTGTCTTTCGTCTCTGATTGTCATGGTTAGAACTTCCAATACTATGTTGAATTAAAGTGGCAAGGGTGGACATACTTGTCTTGTTCCTGATATTAGAGGAAATGCATTCCTCAGATAAATCCTACTTGATCATGGTGTATGATATATGTTGTAAGATTCGGTTTGCTTGTATTTTGCTGAGGATTTTGCGTCTCTATTCATCAGTGAAAAATGTCCTGTGATGTTCTTTTTTGTGGTATCTTTATCTCGTTGTGGTATCAGTGTTATGGTGGCCTCAGAATGAGCTTGGGAATGCTCCTTTCTCTGCAAAATATTGGGAGGGTTTCAGAAGGATATATGTTAACTTTTGTCTAAATGACAGAATTTGCCTGTGAAGCTATCTGGTCTTGGACTTTGTTGGAAGTTTTAAAATACTGTTTCAATTTCAGTACTTGTGATTGATCTGTTCGTATTTTCTGTTTTTTTTTGTTCAGTCTTGGAAGGTTGTACTTTTCTAAAAATTTTTCCATTTCTTCTAATCTGTGAATTTTATTAGCTGTGCATTATATTTGTGTATATATTTGTTTTTAGTAGTCTCTTATGATCCTTTGTATTACTGTGTTGTCCATTGTAATTTTTTTCATTTCTCATTTTATTAATTTGAGTGCTCTCCCTTTGTGTCCTGTCAAGTCTAGCTTAAGGTTTATCAATCTTGTTTATCTTCTAAAAATACTAGCTTTTAATTCATTGATATTTGCCGTAGCGTGCTTCATCTCTATTTCATTTATTTCTGCTCCTTTGGTTATTTAGTAACTTTCTTACTGTGTTTGGGTTTTTTTTTTTTTTTTTTACAGCTTTTCCCTTTCATTTATATCTAATCTCTTAGTGCTGTGGTCAGAAAAAATAATATGATTTCAATTTTCATAATTTTACTGAGGCTTGATTTGTGTCCCAAGATGTGATTCTATCTTTGAGAATGTCCCAGGTGCACTTGAGAATAAAATGTATTCTGCTGCTTTCAGGTGGAATGCCCTATAAATATCAATTAAGTTCATCTGGTCTAATGTGTCATTTAAGGTTTTCTTATTGCTTTTCTGTCTGGCTGTTTTGTCCTCTGGTGTAAGTGTATGTTAACGTCCCCCCCTGTTATTGTGGTACTGTTAATTTTTTTTTATGGCGGTATTTGTCTTATATATTGAGGTGCTTCCATGTTGGGTACATATTTACAACTGTTATATTTTCTTGTTGGATTGATCCCTTGATCATTTTGTAGTGTCCTTCCTCGTCTCTTATAACAGTCAATATTTAAAGTATACTTTGTCTGCTATTAGTATTGCTACTCCAGCTTTCTTTTGATTTCCATTTGCATGGAATATCTGTTTCCACACCCTCACTTTTAGTCTGTGAGTATCCCTAGGTCTGAAGTGGGTCTCTTGTAGACAGCACATGTATGGGTCCTCTTTTTGTATCCTTTCAGGCAGTTCATGTCTTTTGGTTGGAGCATTTACAATTAAGGTTATTATTATGTATGTTTCTATCGCTGTTCTCTTGTTTTGGATTTGCTTGTATCAGTCTTCTTTCGTTCTTGTTTTGTTCTCTTCTTATGGTTTGATGACTATCCTTAGTGTTGTGTTTGAGTTTTTTCTTTTTTGTGTATGCATCTATTGTGCACATTTGGTCTGTAGTTCCCATGAAGTTTCGACATAACAATCTGTATGCGTACAATGTTGTTTTATGTTGCTGGTCTCTTAATTTCAAATACAATTCTCATTTCCTGTACCATGGTTGCTGATTTTGATATCATATTTGTGTTGGGATTGTTTCCTACTACTAGTTTCTATTTACCTTTACCAGCGTGTTAGCCATTTTCTTGTCTGTAGTTGTGACCTTTTTTCTTTTTTCCCCCCCCTTAGAGAAGTTCTTTTAGTATTAGTCCTAAGGCTGGTTTGGTGGTGCTGAATTCTCTTAGCTTTTGAATGTAAAACCTTCAATTTCTCCATCAAATATGAATAAGAGCCTTGCTGGATTGCATGTTCTCTGCTGTAGTTTTTTCCTTTTCATCACTTTAAATATGTCATTCCACTCTTCTGGTCTCAGAGTTTCTGCTGAGAAATCAGCTGATAGCCTTATGGAGATTCCCTTGTAAGTTATTTGTTGATTTTCCCTTGCTGCTTTTAATATTTTTTTTGTATCTTTAATTTTTGTCTGTTTGAATACTGTTTCTTGGCATTTCCTCCTTTGCTTTTTCTTGCCTGTTTCTTTTCCCATGTTAGGAAAGTTTTCACCTATAATCTCTTTAAAAAAATCCCTCAGGTTTTCCCTTTCTCTTCTTCTGGCATCCTCTTTAGATGAATGTTCGTGTGTTTTAATGTTGTCCCAGAGGTCTCTGAGACTGTCCTCATTTTTTTCTGCAGCCCATGTATTGAAGAGTCATACTGACTTTCAGGTCTTTTATTCAACAAATACATTTCAAAAATGCTATAACGGTCATAAATAGTGATTCTTCTGATGGACCTGGGAAAAGTAAATTGAAAACCTTCGGGAAAGGATTCACCATTCTAGACACCATTAAGTACATTCTTAATTCATAGGAGGAGGTTAAAATATCAACATTAACAAGAGTTTGGAAGTTAATTGCAACCTTCATGCGTGACTTCACTGGAATAGGTAACTACAGATGTGCTGGAAACTGCAAGAGAACTAAAATCAGAAGTGGAGCCTGAAAATGTGACTGAATTGCTGCAATCTCATGGTAAAACTTCAACAAATAGGGAGATGTTTCTTATGAATGAGCAAAGTAGTTTCTTAGGATGGAATCTAGTGGCGTAGAGGTTAAGACTGTTGAAATGACATCAAATGATTTACAATATTACATACACTTAGCTGACCAAAACTGTGGCAGGTTGGAGAAGATTGACTCCATTTTTTCGTTTTTTAAAAAAATTTTTTTTGTTTGTTTTGCGGTACGCGGGCCTCTCACTGTTATGTCCTCTCCCGTTGTGGAGCACAGTCTCTGGTCACGCAGGCTCAGCGGCCATAGCTCACAGGCTTAGCCGCTCTGTGGCATGTGGGTTCTTCCCGGACCGGGGCATCAGCAGGCGGACTCCCAACCACTGCGCCACCGGGGAAGCCCTCAAATTGTGTTTTAAATGCACTTGTGAGTTGAGTTTGTTTAAAGTGCCATAACCTCATTCTATATAAACATATTTTATGCCTTGATTTATCAATTTTATAATTTGGAAGCAAAAAGAATAGGTTTGAGCTTTGATCCTATTACTGTTTGGGCATGCTTGGGCAAGCAAGGAGTTCACTCATGCAAAAAAATGAGAGTCATCATGCATTCAACACACATTTGTGGGACCAAACCTGCATGAAGGAATGTGAGAGATTCTCAGGGGACAATAGATGCACAAGAAATAATTGTGCTCCCAAGCACTTCATAGTCTACAGAACAGTGAATGCCGGGTGACAGCACTCCGCACTTTGTTGGGTGTGCAGAGGTCTAGGTGGACACTGAGAAGAGACTGACTTCTGACCACACTTAAAGCAGAGGAAACAGGGTCAGGACTGAGGCAATGTGTGCTGCTCTCTGCCTTTGAGGAAGAAGTGTGCTTTTAGGAGAGCTGCATAAAGATGAGAGAGATCTTTCATCCGTGCTTTCTAACATAATCCAAGTTGGTGTGTGGAACACCAAGCAGGGAAGCATTTCTTGTTTTTTTGCCTTTAAAAAAATGCAATAAAATCGAAATAATAATATTTACCGTTTTAATCATTTTTATGTGTACAGTTCACAATATTAATATATTTACACTGTTGTGCTCTTGCTTTCTCATAACTGACAGGTGTTGCCAACAACTTCCCTTTTTGCAGTGTGACTATCTCCATGCTTGGCCTCCAACTCTCCTTAACTGTCCACGTACTTTCACCAAGCTGCACAGGTGTCCATGGACCTATCCTACCCAGATCTTTCTACTTGAGCATAGTCCCTGCTTCTCAATCCTAAATCTTCATCCCAGGTTTTGCAAATGAAAAATGTTGCCTGCCATATCAGTAAAGTATGCTGCAGCCAGCAAGCCATCATTTTACAGCTGTCCCCAATGGTGAAACCATAGGCGACTCAAAATGGAGAAAAACAGGATAATGGCCCCATATAGCTGATGGGACATCATTCAATGGAATGATTTCAATGAATCCAGATGCTTGCATCTTCCCATACATAGAAAGTGCTAAATTCCTTAACTTAAGATGTCTTGTTTTCTTTAATTAACAGTAATCTTTTGATGTTGACTGATCTTTGTTTCAAAAACTGCTATGTATCCTGGCTGCTCACTTACCTCATGGGAGCGGTCCCTCAGAGGTATTTGAGAGGCTTTCTCGAAGTCCTCAGAAAGTCTACCAAAAAATATAATTAAATCTGAACCCTTAGGTTGTGCTGTTTTTCAGTTCTCAGAAAAACAGAGAATCCTGAGAGTCTGAGACCAAATAGTTTCCAAGTTTCAAGGACTTTACATAGTCTTTAAAAGGGTTATTTATCCCTTTTTTAAAAAAATTAATTTTATTTATTTTTGCTGTGTTGGGTCTTCGTTTCTGTGCGAGGGCTTTCTCCAGTTGTGGCAAGCGGGGGCCACTCTTCATCACAGTGCACGGGCCTTTCACTATCGCGGCCTCTCTTGTTGCGGAGCACAGGCTCCAGACGCACAGGCTCAGTAACTGTGGCTCACGGGCCTAGTAGTTCTGCAGTATGCGGGATCCTCCCAGATCATGGCTCGAACCCGTGTCCCCTGCATTAGCAGGCAGATGCTCAACCACTGCGCCACCAGGGAAGCCCTATTTACCACCTTTTTAAAATGAACATGTCTGACTATATTGTCAGATAGTACATAAAAAATATGTATTGCTGCACAAATTCTAAATTGTTTTTCTGGCCAGTGAGAAGCCTCTGGAATTGTATCCTGTACAATACAATAGTTTATGTTAGACACACTAAGATTAATACTTTCTTCCAGTCTAGTAAACAACACTGTTCTTTTGTAAAAACAGACTTTACAATTTTTTCTAATTTTATTTCCATTATAGAACTTAAGATTTATTTCAATATAAAGGTGGTCTAGAGCAAAATGTTGAAATATGACACATTTGTGATGATTTTACGTTAGATTTGTCGAAGATAAACACTAGTTAAAGCAGGGAGGATAGACTTCATAATAACTACTGCAGAAGGGAAGAAAGTCCATCATGAACTGAACTTAAATTTACTCAGACAAAGGCAGAGGCGTGCTGAGTGAGAATTACTGAGTGGTGTGAAGGAGGCTTTTGGTCCAAAGGGCAGAGAAGGGGTTTACAACTTCAAGCCTTCTAAGTTAACTACTCTAAGAGGGGTACTGGGGCCTGTCTGGCTATTACCAGGTTTTGGCTAGTACAAATATATTTGGCTAAACCAAATTCTGACAGTGTTAAGGTTTCTCAGGTAGGCATTTAAAGTGGAGCTGGGGTCATCCTAGGGATATGGCCTTATACCTCCAGAAGCCATGCTAGAGTTTGGTCAAATCTCTTTGTTCAGGGATCTGGATGCACTTAGTTACAGACCCAGAGCTCTTTCGCAGTTCTCATGTTTCACTTGTTTGAATTCTACTGCTGAGTCAAGTTGAAAGCAAAGAGAAAGAAAGCATTTCTTCTTAAGCCTAGAGGCTGGATGTATATCTGTGTGTTTGCTTGTGTAGCCCTCATATGCCCAAGCATACACGCGCATATTTGTATACGTGCGTGTGTGGTTTTTTTTTACAGGACAACTTTATAGAACATCTCAGTGAGTGAATGAATTCAGTATTTCCAAATTCTGTGTTTGGTAATTTTACCTAATTGCCTTAGTTTGGTCCAATCTTTAAATTTGGAGAGAAAATGAAATTAATGTTTTACAACAGTCTATGGTACCAAGGGCCTCGGGTATATGCCACTTGCAGCCATACTATTGGAAGAAGGTGCATTTTCTCTAGAATACTGCATAGTATGTTCATATCTTTCTGTAACCCTGGGGGTTTGTCCAGGGGAGTGTCAATGTAGCAGTTGTTGCTTGGGCTTCTCAGCTGTATTGGTATGGGTGAAGAGCTCGTATTTGATCTGGACTTTATCTAACATAGTCTCAACTATCTATAGATTAGGGTAATTTTGTGTGAGTTCTGATGTTTAAGTACTTTGGTGCTCTTATACGATTTTATATATAATTCTTAGGACTCAGAACTCTAGAAATATATAAGAATGAACACGTTTGAATTTGAAATGTCCATCTTGTCACACATGCAATAGTTATTTTAATTGCTGTTTAATTTGAGATGATGTGTGTGGCGATATCTGAGAAAGTTTAATAAAATTGGATTTCTCATTTCCAACTAATCTTAGTTACTATAAGATTATTTGGAGACAATTTTGAATGGCAAGAGCAGCCAGTGCCTCTCATAGTTTAAGGAGCGTATAAATGCAGATTTATTTCAGTATGTCTGTGATGGACCCTACACAGTCTGCATTTCTAAATAAGCGTCTAGGCGCTGTGGCTGCTGCTGGCCATGGGGGACTGCACTTGCTGGTCAGCCACAGGGCTTTCTGATACTGCTTTCTGACATTTGAACCACAAGGGTTCCCCCTTTTGCTCCTGTTCACTTGACTCTCCCTCGGTAGTATCCATGTTCCCCTTCATCTTCATGGACACTTCTTAGCTGCCTGTGTATTCAGATAGGAGTTGCCATGCTCCCTGGCCATGCTTAACAGAATGCATGCTGCTTTAACATCTTCTACCCATGAGCCACACTCTCTCTTATCCATCTGCTGGAAAAGTGGAAGAGTAGAGCTACACAAGAGAAAAAATTTTGAGTGGAGCTAGATCCCTCTGCTCACTCATCCAAGCTGGGATGTGAGAAAGATCTGATTGTGGGAAACAGTTGAGATTTCAGAGTTTGTTGTATTAGTCTCCTTTGGTGAATACAGCATCCGAGGCCAAACTGCTTAATTCTAGGACCATTTGGCTTGCAGAGAAAATTTGCTACTTCAATCTAATTTCAGAGTACTTAGCCGCAAATATATACCTAATTAACATATGGATCTGTATTCTTATGGAGTGACTAAAAGAGGTTCGCTCAGCTCTCACCTCTCCCCCCAGTTTCCACCTCTTATATTCCCTTCCAATAAATGTTTCACAAAGGTGTACTGTGAAAATTGGGTCCTACTGCAGGCCTAATAAATCAAACCTGCAGAGGGAGCATTTAGGAACATTTAGCGGGAGAGCCCCATGATGTCTTATCAGCAACCAAGTTACGGAAATGAGAAATTTGGCAAAATTGGCTTTGAGATGGAACGAAAGCATGGTTTGGAGATGACCTTTTTTAACTTTCCATCCTTAACAAGGCCTTTATTTTATGGGAAATTATTCTCCTCAGCCTTGGATTTTTCTGCCTTGTTTGGTTTATTCAATTCTTTTCACCAGAGAAAAATGTGTAGAAGTGAAATTCTTTTAGAATTACTTTCTGTCTGCAGGTGATCTGTATTATTTCGCATCTTGTTTTTAAAATGGCAAATGTTGTTTCTTCTCAGGTCAGGTGTATGCAGTTGACCCACGTTTACTGATTCACCCAGTTGTGTGGTTTTTCTCTTCTGTATTGTATCTGTAAGGTGAGGAGATTTATTTTTTATTCAAAGTATGGCTGAAGAAGTTGAGAGGGACAGATCAGATAAAAGATGAGAGTCCAGCCTTTGTTTACATGCTCAATTATTATTTCTTTTTTCCCCTTTTACTTCTATTCCGTTGGTCCTCAATGAATTAGGACCAGACTTATTTTTAAATTGTGACCTATCTGGCTGGAGTCTTGTGAGGTGTTTGTACCCCACTGATTATATCATACTATTATACCACTACTATTAAAACATTCACCACCAATAAAACGTACTGATTTCTAAACCCGTAAAGACATCTGTGAGAACTTCTGAAGTCCTGGCAAGTTGAATTGGCTTGAAAAGCCGAGGTAATACAGTGTGAGCTCTCATGGCAATGATTAAGGAATGTAATGTGCTTGGCCACGCTGACAGGAAAGGCGAATTCACATCTGAAATCCTTATCTATTCCAAAGAAAAGGAAGAACAACTCGCTGCCAACTCAAGGATGCAAGGCTTTGCAGTAATGAACCTGTCAGTATCCCTAAGGAAATGGTGCCACATTGAGAAATACGGTTGGCTCCCATTGGTAGCAGAGCGGTGCTCATTAGTGGCAAGTCAATTTTGGTGAGGGAAAGTCCACTTTGTTGAGCTCATGGATGTCCTGCATCTCTGCTTTTATGTTATTTTGCATGTGGACTTGATGCCATGGAGTCTACATCCCTTACTCATGCAAAATGCTTATACGTTCCAGCCCTACTCAGGCTTGGTGTATAGAATCTCCGTTCATGAAGGCCATGTATCAGGCCATGTATCTTTAATAGCAGCCCAAATCAGACACTACATCTCTCTAGGCACACTAGGAAGCCAAGAATCTATGAGACTGGAGATGGGTTGTGAACACAAGAACACGTTTCTGTTTCAAAACTCAGGATTTCTACGTGGGGATTCTCCCACTACAGCTTGTCAAAGAAGCCATCCATATTTAAACAGATACTTTAAGTACCATTGGCTCTGCTGGGTCACAAGACACACATTGCACTTCAGGCTCTGTAATAAAGCATCTTCTGCCACTCAGAAGGACTAACCCAATGCCCCACAGGCTATCGAGAGATTAGGGTCCCCCCAGGTTGGATATATTATGACAGAAAACACTTGAGTTTACCGAGTCCAGGGATAAGAATCAAAGAGAAATCCAATCATTCTTCTGGGCTCCTGGAAGACGAACATAGGTAAACAGACTGCTTAGTCCCTAACTTCCATATCACCCTCTGACCTTAGACCGTCTTGTCATTTTGTATATCCAGGGAATTAAAAAAATTCTAGCCAGAATGGAATTACTCCAGAAATTGAGATTATTTTCCTTTCCGCTGGGCACAGTCACTCTGGTGAATAGCTCCTTTCCTTTGGGAAATACTTGAGAATTGCAATATAGACAAGACCCCTCCTTTCAAAGGGACCTGCTCAATAAAGGGGCTCTGAGTCTATGTATTGTCTTAAACCTGTGGCCAAAATAAGAGTCCATGAGCCCCCATTATGTCAACATGTGCTACAACACCCTGACCCGTTTTATATAATCTGGTATATATTACCAAGCAGAGTCTTCATAGGCTTTGCCTCTGTATCATTGCTACAGACCTTGGGATCTATTAGCCTTTGTCTCAGAAGCTGTGGATCAGATTGCTCTGATTTATCTTGCATTCCTAGGGCTTACCGTGGCCATTGAATCTACTGCCTCTGTAAGTTAAGTCAGGCCACTTACTCCAAGAGTTAAGGTTCATGGCGGCATCTCCCACCATTGTTTGCAGTCTCTACTGGCTTCCATGGACGCTGTAAGTCTCTAGCTGAGACCTTTCTAGTCTCTTGGTGAGGGTAATATCCTTGAGAGTCCCTACTTGTGGCTAAATGGTGAATGGATTAGTTACACATGGTAAACCCACTCCATTTCCACCTCTTAAAGACTTGGGCCTTTTCTTTCTGGTTTATCAGGGAAGTGCCAGCGTCCCAATGTCTTTGGCTGAAGACTACTATGAATCCAGGTTTCAAGTCATTTTACTTAAACTTTCATTGTTAAGCTTTAAAACAAATTGCTGGTAATGTTTAACCCCTTCATTTATAAATTGCAGTCAGCCCAGTCTTATAGCTGGTCTTTTCTGGTTCCAATATCCTTAAGGTAACTCCCCACCAAGCTTTACAGACTCTTGTGAGTACAAATATTCAAGAAGTTGCAGTCTCTCAAGTGTGTCTGCAAACTCACTGGGGAATAGAACCTGACATTCTCCTTCTGGGCTGTGCTTGGAGGTGACTTTGTGTTAGACCCAAAACAATGAGAGTCCTGTTGGCGAACGCAGGCTTTTACTTTAGTGTCGGGCTGCAGACCTTACTCAGGAGCGGCTATTCAGACTTGCAGGTAGTCAATTCTCCCCCATGCATGCATGGTGTTGGAGCAGTAAACCGGAGCCCTGCCCACACTAACCTATGCCTGAACTGCAGGTGAAGCCCTCCTTGGCTTGGTTGGAGCCGGGTTTCATGCCCTCCATGGGTGCGGGAGGGGTGGCTTGTTCAGAGTGTGGGGGGGGTCTCTTTCTGGGCTCTAGCAGGAGTGGAGGAAAAGGGCACATACCTTGAACATAAGTCACTTGTAACATTCCTTCTCTTAACATTTGCAGAATCTTCCTCTGGGTAGGACTAGCACAAGGGTGAGTTTCTGAGAGGAGCAGTTGGTGTTATAACCCCCTTGGTGTGCAAGGACCCCCATGTGGGCCTGAAGGGTCTTAGCAGTCCCCTTTCCAGGCCTCTTGTTTGGCAACCCACAACCAGAAGACATCTACTCTTAGTTCAAATATTTCTGCCAACATGTGTATTTATTTGTATTAGAAGTACAAATGTAGGAATCCAAATACAAATACAGAGGGCGGCCCAGCCCGCCCAGAGCAGGGCACAGCGGGGATCAGACCAATGAAGCGGGGCGCAGCGCTGTCCGTGTCGCCAAGGCACATTAGGCACGGAGTGCCTGCTTTTCACTAGGACACCACGAGCTGCCCAGCTAGCAGGGAGTCACGTCCTTGACATAGAGGAGGAGAACAGCAGGACATGGGACCAAGAATCGGAACCTCCAGTCCCTCACAGGAAGACAGTAGAGCAAGGACTGTGTGAAACCACTTGATGAGGGCGGAGACCCTGACCTGACCGCTCAGCCCACTTCCCTAGAAAGGGACCAGCACACACATTTGTCCAGGGCGCCTCCCCTCCCTGGGTCAGGCTCCTCTACACTGAGCACTCAATGCAGACTCCTAGAGGCTCTCAGATTCTGATATCCATCTCCCTTCCTCCTCCCACTTGGAGGAGATGAATTCACAGGCAGGAAAGATTCCACACAGGAAGAGAGCAGATATGCATCTTTTCTCCCATTCTGCCTGAGGCATCTCTTAGGGCCCCGACTGTTTACACGCAAGATTCAAACAGAGAAGATTGCACACTATGGCTCTTACACGTGGCACAGTTCACACTAGACCTGGTGCTTTCTCACATTATACATGAAAGCTGTTTCCTAATCAGGCGCTACAGTGGCTATCTGCAACCTACATCTTGACTACTTTTGGCTTATCAGTTAAAATAGACCACAATGCACAAACGACCAAAGAATCACTCAGGTGCACCCTAGTGAAAAAGTGATGATCTTAGTAGACTGCAGGTTTGTTTGGACTCCAAAACAACTTCTGATCAGGTATTAAACTTTTCTTTAAGAAAGAATGTGGTCCCACTCTTCCAGGAAATATATTGTCAGTTCTTCTGTCTCTTTTTTCCTTAAAATGGTTAAGCTAATATGCTATTGTTAAGAAAGTGTGCTCCTTTTTGTTTCAACTATGTTTGGGGTAATACAATTACAGTAATATACACGCTAATAAGTTTTTCCAGTTTTACCACTGTAATGGGGACACAAATTCACACATCACTGCATGTAAACACAAGATGGCCTCTTACTCTTCACAAGACAACCCAGGCGTAATCCCTGAATACTGTTGCTCTCTAGAATCTTCCAGAGAGAATGCATTTGTGAAGAATGAATATTTCATGTAATCCAGGAGCAGCTTGTAAAGAAAAACATATCATGTAGTTGCACATACATATGTGTGTAAACATGGTTCACTAGCACAAAACTAATCATTATGAAGGTCAAGAATGATTGAAAGTATTCTTTTAAATGTTTTAATAAGAGTTATTCTAAAGAGTTAATGTATAATACTGTAAATTTCATCAATATATTTTACCTGTATCTATTTCTATCCAAAAGTAAAAATTCCAAGGTATATCAGACTTGTTAGACCTCAACTGTGTAATAAGCATATTGATATTCTTCATGGGCTAACAAAATCTGAGGTGTACACAGAGCGTTCTTTGGGAAAAGAGCTCTTAGCCAATTTAAATTTAACTTCATGAGAAGGAATTAAAAAGCCAAATGAGGTAAAAGCAGCAACAAAAAACAATAAAAGCCAAAAAGCAACCAAAGAAAAATTAGATGGAATATTTTCCTAAGGAATCACTCTAAATTCTGATTTGAGGCAGTGTAGACAGGACTTCTGTGACAAAGAGACGCTCTGTAAATGTTCTAGGCGACAAAAATTTTGAACTATGATCTGCATATTTTATTTTAATCAAACTTTTCCATTTTTATGTTCTAATTTTGTTATGGTTTGGAAAAGACATAAACCTTTCTGCTGAAGGAATAGCTAAAGACTAGCATGGAACATGAAAAAGGACATAAATGATGATGTTGACGGTTTTGTTGTTGGTGGTGATGATGATGATAATGATGACAATGCTGATGTAGCATATTTTATTTCTTCTGCTGATGTAACATATTTTATTTCTTCTAAAATCCTATCATATTCTACTGCCAATTTTAAAATGTAGTCAGCAAATAATGAATTTTCAATCTTTTAATTACATTGAAAGTCACTTCAAACTGAAGCCTTTTCTCTTTTTTGTTTTTTTTGTGCTATGCGGGTCTCTCACTGTTGTGTCCTCTCCCGTTGTGGAGCACAGGCTCCAGATACACAGGCTCTGGGGCCCAGGCGCTCTGCGGCATGTGGGATCTTTCCAGACTGGGGCATGAACCCGCATACACTGCATCAGCAGGCGGACTCTCAATTACAGCGCCACGAGGGAAGCCCCTCTTTTTTTTTTTATTAACCTTTCTGTAAGCTTCGCAAGCCCTCCTGCTCGAAACAGGGCACGAACTCAATAAATGAGGCAGTAAGCTGATTGGTAGACGAGTTGACTAGAACTGTTAAGTGATAGGGTGGTCGGATCTCATCGAAGTGACTGAAATGCAGTTCTGTGTATTGAGGGGCTTTCGTCTGTCAGCTGACAAAGCTGACAGCCCAAAACTTTCCTGTTGTAAACATGAATAGCACATGAAAAACCCTGTTGTAATAAATACTAAATCAAAGCACTCATCATTTGTGGCTGAAAATCAGTCTGACAGTAAGTTCCTCTACTTTTTAATGGAAAATGAGAACTTTAGTATTGTATTTTGTGAAAAACTGATTAGTGGGAAAAATAGAATCCAAATAACTAGAAAAGAAGAAAATCTAGCAGCCACTTTCTGAGTCTGGAGGATTTCATTATTGGTACTCAGTCTTCACTCTCTCCATCCTACACAGTTTAAATTGTTCAGCAGTTTTATTGATAGAAGACCATCCTTCCCTGCAAAAACCACTATCACCCTCACGTTGTAGAGTAGCTCATTGGGCTGGGAAAACTTTGTGTTGTGTTTACAAGTGCAAAAAAAATGACGTGGTGGAGGTAGGTGACTATCTGAATAACACAATCAAAATGATTTACATTTCCCTCCCATTACCTGAATGTACATTCATATAGTGTTGCTTTATGTATGTGAGTGTGCATGCTTGTCTTTTGTCTTCCTAATTATCTTCTAGTTCAATTTCCTATATAATACAATTTATAAATCAACTTGGTTGGGCTTCCCTGGTGGCGCAGTGGTTGAGAGTCCGCCTGCCAATGCAGGGGACACGGGTTCTTGCCGCAGTCCGGGAAGGTCTCACATGCCACGGAGCAGCTAGGCCCGTGAACCATGACCGCTGAGCCTGCGCGTCTGGAGCCTGTGCTCCGCAATTGGAGAGGCCACAACAGTGAGAGGTCCGTGTACCGCAAAAAATAAAAATAAAAAAAAAACAAAAAACAACTTGGTTAACTCAAAACACTGCAGACTTGTTAATGTATGTTCAGCTATATTCTTACCACAGATATAAAAATTTTACTGTTTATGTGAGCAAAGTAAGATGTTTTGTTCACATTAAAAACCAAAGCATCCTTTAACTAGAGGACATTTTGAAAAAAAGTAGGAAACATTCTCCATTTTGACCTGAATAGAAGAAGGCCAGGCTTATATCCTGGAATTGCTAATTTGTAATCACAAGGAATTTTTAAAGGGAGAGGAAATGCCCTGTCCAGTCTTCAAAGATTATCAGACATTTTATTTTAAAAGCATGGTTTTATATTTCCAGAGCTATGACTGACTGAGGTGTTTTCTTATTTTCTCAACATATACGTGTTTTCTCCCCATAATAATAGAAACCTTTTTTTATAGTAAAACATAAATCACCAAGGAATATGAGAAGGGGTCTGTCATTTAGCCCGAACTTTTATTTTTTGGCTCTTCGGATGTGATTATTCAATGCAGTGGTAACTGCTAAACTGTGTGAACCTGAAGGTCCCTACAGGCATATTTGAGGAAAAAATGTACAGATTACACATTTCCTCGGTTTTGGGCAATTAGAAGGGGGCTTCAACAGAAAATGGTGAATTTTACATTTACAGTGTGTTCACCATCTGGTACTTTCCCTCTTATTTACATGCACTTCTCTGAATATTTTTAATGTGATCAGGTTCTCAATTCTAATAGCAAACATTTCATTGTACACTTACATCCAATTATGCTTATCCTGAGTCATTCACTTTTTTCTTTTTACAGAAAGAAATTGAAGATGAAATTTCATACTTATATGTATATAAACACTAGTACACTGGTGTGTATAGATCAGTAGAATGACTGAGGTTGGGGAGGAGAGAATGTTGGATTCAGAAAACAGAGATGATGCTATACATATAATTTCATAAGAGTTGCCAATTATGCTTAAATATTGAATGGCCTTGAAACGAAAGGCATCAGTAA
The DNA here is from genome assembly GCF_963924675.1 of Phocoena phocoena. Classification (NCBI taxonomy): domain Eukaryota; kingdom Metazoa; phylum Chordata; class Mammalia; order Artiodactyla; family Phocoenidae; genus Phocoena; species Phocoena phocoena. The sequence goes on along the minus strand of NC_089220.1, from coordinate 124,807,591 downwards.
ACATTTTTAGAGGTATACTAGGACTAAATATATGTTATAAAAATGCTTTTACTTTTCTTCCCCAAAATTTCACTGGCAAATTCTGTCTCCTCCAGAATTTCTTTTAAGAAATAATAGATTGAAAGTCTTCATGCTGTTAGAAGTTATAAAGTAGGGAACTGTGTTTGAAGAACAACTTGGGCTGCCCTTCTTGTGTGGAATGTGGTCAGGACACCTCCAGAGCCCTCCTCTGTGGGTGAGTGTGAGGTTGATGTATTAGGGACAGGGTGTGACTGCTAATAGGTGAAATTCTCCAATTGAAGAGCAATTTCATTTAGACCAATAAGTTCAAATTTTTTCTCTACAAATACTCATTGTTATTTTATGTTTTAAATTGGATTCTCTAAATAAAAGCCAATTGGCTTGTGGCCTATGTAGCAACTAAAACATCAAATGGCAGGAAGGGAGTTGACGGGAAGAAACTATCTCACATTATATAGACATCCTTGAAAACTGCATGATAAATATCAGTATATCTGCATTCACTTGACACTAAACTGTGTTTATACAAATAGGCTAATTTCAACTTTTTCTGGTCTCTTCCACTCATCTCTTCTGTGTATCGTCTGCATTCAGTAAAGTGTATGAAATTAGCACTTTTCTATATCTTCTCTTCATAATGTTTTTTATCTTTTTTCTGAGTAATATATGTCCAAATATATTATTAAAATAAAATTTAATTTCCAATAAAACAAATACAGTTTTCTGAATGAGAACGATGAAAAACACAATTAGTACGAAATTTTTAATAATGCCAACAGATATTTATGTGTTAACTTACCGGTAGGACTTTTTCTTTTCCTATCAATGGTGGAAAGCTTCTGAAGAGTCATGTGAAGTACACACTAGCATCCAGTTATAACAAAGAACTAACATCAAGAAGCAACTTGGCTTTGTGTTATAAAAATATCAAAAGAGTAATAATTTCAAGGTTTTTTTTTTCCTTTGGAATCTTGCTACATAACCATATTTCAAAGTATAAAATAATTTTTTCTTCAAAATGTATCGTTGATGATAGTCATTACGCATTTTTTGCTTCTAAAGTTGATTTCACTTGAAACGATATTCACTTAGAAAATTTTTAAAAAATTCTATCTACATTTCTTTCACACACTGGAAAACAATTTCAAAACAATGGCTTGTGAATGCTGCATACCCATCTTTGCAAGATAATCATTGAACCCACAATAGCATGTACTGTGGGGTTCACCTTCGTCTAGTACAACACAACTCAAGGTAAAATGTTGAACTACTGGTGTTCAAAGATAACCATCTTTGACTTTAGCTACATGAGAATTTTGAAAATTCGTTTTTTCTCAACTGAAAACGTGTGGATGATGCATATACATCCTTCCCAAGCCTAGGGTGAAGTTATTAGATAAAAGAATGCCAACTAGTGAAGATGGTGCCAGAGCAAAGAGGCCACAGAGAGAGGAAACTGGGTGGTAACTCACTGCAGTTCACACTTGAACTCAGATTGCCTGGGCGCTGAGATCAGTAGAGTGTATCTTGGCCAGCAGTGACTTCGCATACATGGACACCGGTGTTGCCAAGGGTTGCAAAGAAAAGATACAGAAAGGGGCCGGGCCTAAGAGAGCTTCTCAGATATTTGCTTGTAGGTTTCACAGATTTCTTCACAAGGAAAATTCTCAGCTGCTTCCAATATCCAGAAAATATATCACCACATTACAGATTCAGTAAGGATTAGCAAGAATATCACTTTAAAACTCAATTAACCGGCATGTATGTGAGCCTGGAATACATAATAGAAATATTTGCCACATACTCCTACGCTGCTCAAAGGTATTACATAATTTCAGATAAACTGAGTAGTATCTTTCCTTGCTACTCCAATTGATCACTATTGGTCTGGGTAGGGCCAAAGTTTAGAAGGAAACCTAACACTCTTCATTTTTCACCAGGAGGAAAATTTAGAGATACAGATATCCCACCCAATACACCAAGTTGAAGAGCAGGAACGATGTAGGGAAAAAGACCCGAGAATATGAGTCTAGTTCCAAGATGTCTATGTGAATACGCCCTTTTCTCCAAGATCCTGATTTACATTCTTCATAGCAGCAGAAGAAGCTCTGACAGTCTTTCCCATCCAGACACTCATAAACACAGGTGTCTTCAAATTCCTGCCAGTACATGGAATTGTTTAGGGTAACCATTGCCGGTGGTGGTGGACTCATATCAAGGAGGGAATAGTTCTGCTGGCGACAAGAACAACACAAATATCAACATGAGATGAGTCAAGAACAGCCTAAGGTGTATCAAGCAATAAGTACAGGTTATGGATGTGCAATAAATAAAGAGGACTGTGCCATGCCTTATGCCCACCCTCATTCCTGTTCTGAAAAGTTCACTCTTTGCAAATTTAATGGAAGAAAAACTACAGTGAAGTTTGCAAGTCTTGTATTTCTTGGGTTACTGATAAGGGAGAATAAGCCTATTTTCAAATGTGTATTTGCAATTTCAAGTCCCTGTTCTGCCTACTTCTCTTCTGATTTGGAGTACACACACACACACACACACACACACACATAAAATTCCGCAAATGTTAAAAAATACATATAATAAAGTGTGGAGAAGTAAAGTTCTTTTTTTAAATTATTAAACAGTATTTTTAAAAAGTGTATAGAGATGATGAGAGAATCTTCTTGTTCCATGCAATTCAGGTGAAAAATGAGTTTTCAATGTGTGGATACCAGATATTGCTTGTCATCTCTAGATAGCCACAATCTGTGTACAATTGGAATGTTATATTTTCTACTTCACAAGCTCTCCTCCTGATGTTGGAAGTCAGTATGGAGTACATAAGGAGACAGGACAATTTACAGTCTCACATAAATGAGAATAGTTTGATTAAATATATTTGTAGCTCTGTGGAGTCAAACCACAGAGAAGCAGGTAGAGATGTAGCGCATTCGGTATTACTACTGGTAGCATTTGGGGACATCCTTTTAATTGGGAAGTGATTGTGTGTGAGGACCGACCTTAATCAAGATGTCCTCGTCCTACTGGGCACAAGCCAATAGCCAGACAGGAGAATCATGGTGCAGCTGTCTACTTTCATCAACAATTCTAGGCAATGGGCAGAAATGAAAATTTTGCTCTAACTTAGGTTATAATGTGGATACATATCCTCCCTCTCCCTGAGAGGGTGTAAATATCACCTGAAGGTTTGCTAAAAAACAGATTCCTGGGTCAGTTTGAAGTATTAGTATCTTTCCAACAAACTACAGTTGGAAAATATCTGCCTTTATTAAAAATGGCACAAGAATTTTGACAGTGTTCAGCCAGATTTTCATCATATTTCTTCAACACTTTGTACATGTGTAGGATCACACAGAGAAGCTCAGCAATTACAGGCCGGCAGGCCCAACAGAAGGAGCTGACTCAAAATGGACATCAGAAGCCTCTGCATGGAAAGAGCTCACTAGACAGTCAGAGTGGGCTCAAGGAGGTCCCAGGCTAAAAACAATAAGATATCTGGGACAAAACTGCCCCTCACCCTCCCTATCCCACCTCTCTAGGTGGTCACACAGCACCGAGCTGATCTCCCTGTGCTATGTGGCTGCTTCCCACTAGCTGTCTATTTTACAATGGGTAGTGTGTATATGTCAATGTTACTCTCTCACTTTGTCCCAGATTACCCTTGTTCCTCCTCGTGTACTCAAGTTTATTCTCTAGGTCTGCGTCTTTATTCTTGTCCTGCCACTAGGTTCAGAATGTTTTTTGATTCCACATATATGTGTTAGCATACGGTATGTTTTTCTCTCTTTATGACTTACTTCACTCTGTATGACAGACTGTGGGTCCAGCCACCTCACTACAAAGGACTATTGTTTCACTTTATGACTAATCCATTGTACATATTGTCATATCTTCTTTATCCATTCATCTGTCGATGGACACTTAGCTTACTTCCATGACCTGGCTATTATAAATAGTGCTGCAATGAACATTGAGGTACATGTCTCTATTTTGAATTATGGTTTTCTCAAGGTATATGCCCAGTAGTGGGATTGTAGCATCATATGGTAGTACTGTTTTGGTTTTAAAGGACCCTCCATACTGTTCTTCTTAGTGGCCGTATCAATTTACTTTCCAACCGAGTGCCAAAGTGTTCACTTTTCACCTTCGCAGCATTTATTTGTAGTTTTTTGTGTGATGTCCATTCTGACTGGTGTGAGGTGAAAACTTGTAGTTTTGATTTGCATTTCTCTAATGATTACTGATGTTTATCATCCTTTCATGAGTTTGTTAGCACTCTGTATATCCTCTTTGGAGAAATGTCTATTTAGCTCTTCTGCCCACTTTTGGATTGTTTTTTGAAATTACGCTGCATTTTGGAGATTAATCCTTTATCAGTTGCTTCATTTGAGGGTTGTTTTTCATATATCTATAGTTTGCTAGGCAAAAGATTTTAAGCTTCTTAGGTCCCACTTGTTTACTTGTGTTTTTATTTCCATTTCACTAGGAGGTTGGTCAGAAAGGATATTTCTGTGATTTCTGTAATAGAGTTTTCAAAGCTTTTGACATAATTCAAAACCTATTTATGAAAAGACTCTCCAGAAGGTAGACGTAGAGGGAACCTACCTCAACATAATAAAGTCCATATATGACAAACCCACATCATCCTCAATGGTGAAAAACTAAAATCATTTCCCCTAAGTTCGGGAAAAAAATTTGCCTACTCCCTACTGTTATTATTCAACAGCATTTTGGAAGTTTTAGCCACGGCAATTGGAGAAAAAGAAATAAATGGAATCGCAATCGAAAACAAGTGGTAAAACTGTCACTGTTTGCAGAAGACATGATACAACACCTGGAGTACCCTAAAGATGCTACCAGAAAACTGCTAGAGCTAATCATTGAATTTGGTAAAATAACAGGATATAAAATTAATGCACAGAAATCGCTTGAATTCCTATATACTAACGCCGAAAAATCTGAAAGAGAAATTGAGGAACCATTCCCATTTACCACTGCAACAAAAAGAATAAAATTTCTAGGAATAAACTGTCCTAAGGAGACAAAAGATCTGTATGTCGAAATCTATGACACTGTTGAAAGAAATTAAAGACGATACAAACAGATGGAGAGATATATATCATGTTCTTATGTTGGAAGAATGAACAATGTGAAAAATGTACTACCCAAAGCAATCTACACGTTCAATGCAATCCCTATCAAACTATCCATGACATTTTTCACAGAACTAGTATTTTAAAGTTCACAATTTGTATCGCAACACAAAAGGCTACGAATAGCCAAAGCAATCCTGAGAAAAAAAGGAGCTGGAGGAATCAGCGTCCCTGACTTTAGACATACTACATAGCTACACTAATTAAGACAGTATGTTACTGGCACAAAAACAAAACTAGATGAATTGGAACAGGATAGAAAGCTCAAAGATGAACTCACGCTCACGAGGTCACCTTATCTTTGATAATGGAGGCAAGAATATACAATGGAGAAAAGACAGCCTCTTCAATAAGTGGTGCTGAGAAAACTAGACAGCTACAAGTAAAAGAATGAAATTAGAACACTTCTTAACACCATACACAAAAATAAACTCAAAATCGATTATAGACTTAAATATAAAGCTTGACACTATAAAATTCTTAGAGGAAAATAAAATAGATATTTTAATTAACGAGTCTCCAAGGACATCTTCAGTCCAGCTAGGTTCTTCCCGACTCATTCCTGTTTCACCTGTTTGTATATTGCAGCAGTGTGACTTTCTCGGAACCGCTGTTTCCTGGCAGCAGGTACTACTGCACACCCAGAGTGGACTAGCCTTGCATATTATGGGCTGGGAAATCGTGGCACAGTTATTTGGACAACTTGCCCCAAAGCAGTGTGTGGTCATCAGTGGAGCCTGCTGCTGACCCTCATCGCAGAGAAGTTGCTCATCTCTGCTTTTCCTTTTCGGAGGTAGTGGCCTCTCAGCTAAACTAACATGTGGCTCTTTCAGAATAGAGTTGAAGACATTGTCAGCTAACTCCCCCTTCCTCTTTCTTCTGAACTTCTGTTGAAGTTTTCTCTGACTGCGTCTTTGCACATAGCCTGGAGCTTTTTCTGTCTGTAAATTGTTTTTCTATGACTTTCTTCAGTGTCATTACACTTTCCTGCTTAAGAAAAATAAATTCTTCTAGCTTCTAGTTATTCTTTCTTTTGACAGTATCATTTCGACACCAATGATGTCAATATTTCTTTCTCCACTCCGAGCACTCTGGCAGTGTGAAGGCTGAGAATGGAGGAAGATATAATGTGCTCTCCGGCCTCAGCCTATTCGTTCTGATATTTCTGTTATTCAGCATCCCTCGCTCCCACGCGTTCACCTTACTTTTCAATGCGTTGTTATTTGGCAACACTTGATGGCCAGAACTGTATGTTCACTGTGTAAAAATGGCCTTACCTTCTGTCAGAACTACAGTGATACACACTTGAAGAAAATGCTGATGAAAATTGTCTGAAATGCACTGAACATAAGGTGCTGATCAGCAGCAATTGTGGTGTATGCTTAGGCATAAATTGTCAATTTCTGAGTTCACATGTATAAAGGAATAGAAATACTTATATGTAAAAATTTTTATATGATAAAAGTGGTAGCGCACATCAATGATTTAAAGACACAGTTTTCAATAAGTTCTTACATTAATCCATACTATCAATATTCAAGCACATTAATAATTAAATAAATAATTTTTGTTTAAATTGTGAAGCCTTACTCAATATTTAAGAGGCCTTATGTTTTCAACATCTCGGCGTCCTTTCAGTAGAATGGGTGTTGTGAGGATAAATGAGTTGATACATGTACTGGTGGAATGTATTTTGGCAAAACTTGTGCAATCTTTGGCATAGCCATTCTGCGTCTAGGAATTTAGACTAACAGTTACAAGTATGTACAGAACTGTAATGATAAAAATATATTTAAAAGTGAAAAAGTGTGGATTAGCCCTTTGTCCAGCCAAGATTGTGCGTCAATCATGAACATATGGTACAATTATTAAGATGATCCTATAAATAAATATTTTGACCCAGAAATGTATTTATAATTATTTTTGAGTTACAGGAATATATATAGTATACACTTTTACCGGGGGGGGGGGGGGAGAAAGAGTGATTTTTTTTCCCTTTATTTTCCAAATTTTCTTAATTGGACATATTTTAAAGAATTAAGTACATTTTTGAAGGGAGTACATGCATTATTCATTGGCCTCCAATAAGTGCATGTGTAAAAAATAATATCTTTCTATTGTAGTTTATCCAGAGTTTTCAGTAATATTTGCACTTGCAATGCTATACGTACGGAGGGGGCTTGTAGGCTTAAGCGTTCATGAATCCATCTTGAGGAATCTGGATACAGTAACTACAAGGAAATCAGAAACGGTATTTAGAAAACTACTATGGAAATCTGCATCACAAATCACTGGTAAAGAGTAATCTTTAAAGTATGATCACATTAGTCCACGCCACTGGTAGGTGAAGGTGAAGAGTGTTTGAATGTCACATTCATATCTTTGGAATACCTGTTTTTTGAAGACTTCTTAAACTATTTGTATCATATTATATAAGATTCTATGAATAAGAATGAGTTACCTCAAACTATCCTCCCAGAAAATCTTTGCTACTGGAACTCACCGATGTCTTTTTCTTAGTGCTAGCTGGTTTTCTACAACTTGAATAGTAGTTGAGGGTAGCATACTCCATCAAAGCAGCAAAGACAAATAAGAAGCAAACGGTCACGAAGAGGTCCATGGCTGTCACATAGGAAACACGAGGCAAGGATTTCCTGGCTATGGTGCTGAGTGTGGTCATGGTCAGCACTGTGGTTATGCCTGCACAGGGGACACATACCAGGTTGTGAAAGGGGCCACACAGAATCCCTCCCTTCCGACACAGTGTTTTATTTTTATGTGACTGCTTCTTGACATTGTATAAATAGAATACATTTAATTGTAATTTATTTTTGTAAGCAACAGTTCCATAAAATGTTTTATTATAGTCTTCACATTAACATTAAAATAACTGAACTAAGTTGATATCTTCCAGTTTATTCAGTTATTTTCGTACTGCTTGACATTTTTCCCTCTTAAATATATTTTTAATGAAAATACAGTTTTCAGTCCCCTATACTTTCCGTCAGTTCGTCATCTCACACTTTTCTTCTGCCCAGATAAACCACTTCTTGTCTTCTCCTTCTCTATGCAACTTGTAAACTCTTTTTCTTGAAGACTCAGCTGGAATACCACTTTTTCTGAGGCAAACGGTTTCGTAGTACCCCAGACAGATCTGATAATATGTAGTTTCACTATTCCCGTACCTTCTATGTATCTTACTCTTCTGCTTTTCACAGAGAATTGCATATGTCTTTGCAGTATGTCTCCCTGAACAGACTGTGTATCATTAAGAGAAAAAACAGACTGTGTATCTTGCTCATCTTGCTTGCCTATTACCTAATATTGTGCCTAGCATTCTAGGCTTTTCAATAAGTGCTTTGCATAAATGTATTGATTTTTTGATTAATTAATCACACTCGATTCAATCTATTTCATATATGTCGGCTAACACTTAAAGATTTAATCAAAGACTGTGGAAAAAATTAGGAAAGGGTCATACATGTGATGGATAGTTTAGAAAGAAAAACAAGAAAAGGAAATGGAATTTACTAAAATGAAGAGTGAAATAACTGGATGATTATCATGTGAAAAAGTTAAGGCTATCTCTCCCCTAGATGAGCCCACAGGAAATTAGAACATGCAAGAGCTGTCAGACAGGGAGGCTAGTGACATAGACAACAGACTCACAAGAATATGCGTATTAACACTCCACCTCTGTGATTCAAAGGGAGTACTATAAAATACCTGCCCAGCAGTACTAATCAGGGATCAGGTATACGTGACAGATGCACACATATTAGATACCACGTTTGCAGTTTGCATCCCAGCTACAGTTTAATGCATATCTGGCCTGGCAATCAGCAAAGGCCAGTTGTAGAATAACTCAAACAGCACAGCATAAACAGCTTGAGTAGGTGTACAAGGTAATAAACTAGAAGTCAACGCCTTCAGCCTTGCTCTGTGGCTTTTCAACATTTGGTCATATGAAGTTACCTTGTTTAAAATGTTTCTTTAATCAATTCAGTGAAAATAGGATGCCAGTCTCTCCATGTTGTAAGAGAGCAAGTTGTGAAACTTTTTGTAAAAATGATTTGTAAATTTGAAAAGTCTACACTGTTGGCAGGTATTTTTATGAAAAAATATTTCACAATAGATATATGTCCAATTTAATTTTTTAAAAAAGTGTTGACCATGCCATCGCTACAGAATCTATAAGTAGGTATTTTTCAGTAAAATTGGGTATTTTTACCTAATTCCTTCAAAACTTATTTAATCTCATTTTTTCGTGTTTTGGAACACCAGGTGTTGTGTTATACATCTTCATATTGTCTCAAAGATCACTGAGTCTCTGTTCATTTTAAATCTTTTGATTCCCTCTTTTCTTCTGATTAGATAAATTTTATATGATGGTTTTCAGTTATACATGACTTTTTTCCCCTGCCATTTTTCAATCTGCTCTTAAGCTCATCTAGTGATTTTTTCAATTCGACTCTTGTACATTTAACTCTAGAATTTCTTTTTTAATATACTACATCGGCTTTTATCCATCTGGTCATCTGGTAATTCATTATTTTATTTTAAATCCTTGAATATTTGTAATCATACATGCTTTTACAGATGGTTTCCTGTAATTGATATCTAATCTCATAGTTTTGTGGTCAGAAGAGATACATGATACAATTTCAATTTTCTTAAATTTACCAAGGCTTGATTTGTGACCCAAGATATGATCTAGGACAATGTTCCATGAGCAATTCAGAAAAATGTATATTCTGTTGTTTGCTCAAATGTCCTATCGATTCAACATGAGTTGCATTTTTTTAAACATCTTTATTGAAGTATGTTATACTTTACAATGGTGTGTCAGTTTCTGCTTTATAACAAAGTGAACCACTTATACATATGTTCCCATATATCTTCTCTCTTGCGACTCGCTCCCTCCCACCCTCTTTATGCTACCACTCTAGGGGGTCACAAAGCACAGAGCTAATCTCCCTGTACTATGCACCTGCTTCCCACTAGCTATCTATTTTACGTTTGGTAGTGTATTTTACGTTTGGCCTGCAGTTTTCTTTCTTTCTGGCGTCCTTGTCTACTTTTGGTATCAGGGTGATGGTGGCCTCGTAGAATGAGTTTGGGAGTGTTCCTCCCTATATGTTGGAAGAGTTTGAGAAGGATAGGTGTCAGCTCCTCTCTAAATGTTTGAAAGTTGCCTGTGAAGCCGTCTGGTCCTGGACTTTTGTTTGTTGGAAGATTTTTAATCAAAGTTTCAATGTCAGTGCCTGTGATTGTTCTGTTAATATTTTCTATTTCTTCCTGATTCAGCGTTGGCAGGTTGTGCATCTCTAAGAATTTGTTCATTTCTTCCAGGTTGTCCATTTTATTGGCATAGAGTTGCTTGTAGTAATCTCTCATCTTTTGTATTTCTGCAGTGTCAGTTTTTACTTCTCCATTTTCTTTCATAATTCTATTGATTTGAGTCTTCTCCCCTTTTTTCTTGATGAGTTTGGCTAATGGTTTAACAATTTTATCTTCTCAAAGAACCAGCTTTTAGTTTTATTGATCTTTGCTATCGTTTTCTTCACTTCTTTTTCATTTATTTCTCATCTGATCTTTATGATTTCTTTCCTTCTGCTAACTTTGGAGTTCTTTCGCTAATTGCTTTAGGTGCAAGATTAGGTTGTTTAGCCTCTTCTTCAATAAGTGGTGCTGGGAAAACTGGACAGGTACATGTAGAAGTATGAGATTAGATCACTCCTTAACACCATACACAAAAATAAGCTCAAAATGGATTAAAGACCTAAATGTAAGGCCAGAAACTATCAAACTCTTAGAGGAAAACATAGGCAGAAGACTCTAAGACTAAGTCACGGCAAGATCCTTTTTGACCCATCTCCTAGATAAATGGAAATAAAAACAAAAATAAATAAATGGGACCTAATGAAACTTCAATGCTTTTGCACAGCAAAGGAAGCCATAACGACCAAAAGACATCCCTCAGAATGGGAGAAAATATTTGTCAAGGAAGCAACTGACAAAGGTTTAATTTCCAAAATTTACAAGTAGCACATGCAGCTCAATAACAAAAAAACAAACAACCCAATCCAAAAATGGGCAGAAGACCTAAATAGACATTTCTCCAAAGAAGATATACAGACTGCCAACAAACATATGAAAGACTGCTCAACATCATTAATCGTTAGAGAAATGCAAATCAAAACTACAATGAGATATCATCTCACACCAGTCAGAACGGCCATCAACAAAAAAATCTACAAACAATAACTGCTGGAGGGGGTGTGGAGAAAAGGAAACACTCCTGTACTGCTGGTGGGAATGTGAATTGGTACAGCCACTATGGAGAACAGTATGGAGGTTCCTTAAAAAACTACAAATAGAACTGCCATATGACCCAGCAATCCCACTACTGGGCATATACGCTGAGAAAACCATAATTCAAAAAGATCATGTACCAAAATGTTCACTGCAGCTCTATTTACAATAGCCCGAAGATGGAAACAACCTAAGTGCCCATTATCGGATGAATGGATAAAGATGTGGCACAATGGAATGCAATGGAATATTACTCAGTTATAAAAAGAAAGGAAATTGAGCTATTTGTAATGAGGTGGTTAGACCTAGAATCTCTCATACAGAGTGAAGTAAGTCAGAAAGAGAAAGACAAATACCATATGCTAACACATATATAAGGAATTTAAGAAAAAAAATGTGAAGAACCTAGGGTTAAGACTGGAATAAAGACATATACCTACTTGAGAACGGCCTTGAGGATATGGGGAGGGGGACGGGTGAGCTGTGACAAAGCGAGAGAGAGGCATGGACGTATACCAATCGTAAGATAGCTAGTGGGAAGCAGCCGAATAGCCCAGGGAGATCAGCTCAGTGCTTGGTGACAGCCTGGAGGGGTGGGATAGGGAGGGTGGGAGGGAGGGAGACGCTAAAGGGAAGAGATATGGGAAAGCCTTGCCTAAATGAACAAAAAAATTAGGTTGTTTATTCGAGATGTTTCCTGTTTCTTAAATTAGGATTTTATTTATATAAATTTCCCACTGCTTTTGCTGCATCCCGTAGGTTTTGGTTCGTTTGGTCTCCATCTTCATTTGTTTCTAGGTATTTTTTTATTTTCTCTTCGATTTCTTCAGTGATCACCTCGTTATTAAGTAGTGTATTATTTAGCCTCCATGCGTTTGTATGTTTTACAGATATTTTCCTGTAATTGATATCTAGTCTCATAGCGTTGTGGTCAGAAAAGATAATTGATACCACTTCAATTTTCTTAAATTTAACAAGGCTTGATTTGTGATTCAAGATATGATCTATCCTGGAGAATGTTCCATGAACACTTGAGAAAAATGTATATTCTGTTGTTTTTGATCGAATGTCCTATAAATATCAAATCCATCTTGTTTAATGTATCATTTAAAGCTTGTGTTTCCTTATTTTCATTTAGGGTGATCGGTCCTTTGGTCAAAGTGGGGTGTTAAAGTCCCCTACTATGAGTATGTTACTGTTGATTTCCCCTTTTATGACTTAGTATTTGCCTTGTGTATTTAGGTGCTCCTATGTTGGGTGCATAAATATTTACAATTGTTATATCTTCTTCTTGGATCGATCCCTTGATCATTATGTAGTGTCCTTCTTTGTCTCTTCTAATAGTCTTTATTTTAAAGTCTGTTTTGTCTGATATGAGAATTGCTACTCCAGCTTTGTTTTGGTTTCCATTTGCATGGAATATCTTTTTCCATCCCCTCACTTTCAGTCTGTATGTGTCTCTAGGTCTGTAGTGGGTCTCTTGTAGACAGCATATACATGGGCTTTTTTTTTATATCCATTCAGCCACTCTGTGTCTTTTGGTGGGAGCATTTAAACCATATACATAAGGTAATTATCGATATGTGTGTTACTATTCTTATTTCTTAATTGTTTTGGGTTTGTTATTGTAGGTCTTTTCCTTGTTTTGTGTTTCTTGCTTAGAGTAGATTCTTTAGCATTTGTTGTAAAGGTTGTTTGGTGGTTTTGAACTCAGCTTTTGCTTGTGTGTAAATGTTTTAATTTCTCCATCAAATCTGAATGATACCCTTGCTGAGTAGAGTAATCTTGGTTGTAGGTTTTTCTCACCACTTTCAATATGTCCTGCCAGTCCCTTCTGGCTTACAGAGTTTCTGCTGAAAGGTCAGCTTATGGGGATTCCCTTGTGTGTTATTTGTTGTTTTTCCCTTGCTGCTTTTAATATGTTTTCTTTGTATTTAATTTTGGCAGTTTGATTACTATGCGTCTTGGCGTGTTTCTCCTTGGATTTATCCTGTATGGGACTCTCTGTGCTTCCTGGACTTATTTCCTTTTCCATATTAGGGAAGTTTTCAACTATAATCTCTTCAAATATTTTCTCAGTTCCTTTCTTTTTCTCTTCTTCTTCTGTAACCCCCTACAATTTGAATACCGGTGTGTTTAATGTTGTCCCAGAGGTCTCTGAGACTGTCCTCAGGTCTTTTCTTTGATTTTATTCTGCTCTGCATTAGTTATTTCCACTACTTTATCTTCCAGGTCACTTTTTCGTTCTTCTGCCTCAGTTTTTCTGCTATTGATCCCTTCTAGAGTATTTTTAATTTCATTTATTGTGTTCTTCATCGTTGCTTGTTTCATCTTTAGTTCTTCTAAGTCCTTGTTAAATTATTCTTGCATTTTTTTTCTATTCTATTTCCAAGATTTTTGATCATCTTTACTATCATTATTATAAATTCCTTTTCAGGTAGACTGCCTATTTCCGCTTCATTTGTTAGGTGTGGTGGGATTTTATGTTTCTCCTTCATCTGCTGTGTGTTTTTCTGTCTTCTCATTTTGCTTATCTCACTGTGTTTGGGGTCTCCGTTTTGCTGGAGGCAGGTTCGTAGTTCCCATTGTTTTTGATGTCTGTCCCCAGTAGCTAAACTTGGTCCAGTGGATTGTGTAGGCTTCCCGTGGAGGGGAGTAGTGCCTGTGTTCCGGTGGATGAGGCTGGATCTTGTCTTTCTGGTGGGCAGGTCCACATCTTGTGGTGTGTTTTGAGATGTGTGTGGACTTATGATTTTAAGTGGATTCTCTGCTAATGGGTGGGGTGGTGTTCCTATCTTGCTAGTTGTTTGACATCGGGTATCCAGCAGTGTAGCTTGCTGGTCGTTGAGTGAAATTGGGTGATGGTGTTGAGATAGATATCTCTGGGAGATTTTCGTCTTTTGATATTATGTGGAGCTAGGAAGTCTCTTGTGGACCACTGTCCTTAAGTTGCCTCTCCCACCTCAGAGGCTCAACACTGACTCTGGCTGCAGCATCAAGAGCCTTTCATCCACACGGCTCAGAATAAAAGGGAGACAAATGAAAGAAAGAAAGAAAGAAAGAGAAAAAAATGGAAAGAAAAAAGGATAAAAGAAAAGAGAATATAGTAAAGTAAAATAAAATAATGTTATTAAAAAATAAATAATTATTAAGAAAAATTATTTTAAAAATAAAAAAACCAAAAAACCTGATTCATAGAACCCTAGGACAAATGGTGAAAAGAAAGCTATACAGACAAAATTTCACACAAAAACATCCAGCCACACACTCACAAAAGGAGGAAAACGGAAAAAAACAGTAAATCTTCCTCTCAAAGTCTACCTCTTAAATTTAGGATGATTCATTGTCTACTCAGGTATTCCACAGTTGCAGGATACATCAACTTGATTTTGAAGATTATTCCGCTGCTTCTGAGGCTGCTGGGAGAGATTTCCCTTTCTTTTCTTTGCACAACTCCCGTGTTTCAGCTTTGGATTTGGCCCTGCCTCTGCTTGTAGGTCGCTGGAGGGCGTCTGTTCTTTGCTCAGCTAGAACGAGTTAAAGGAACCGCTGATTTGGGGGCTTTGGCTCACTCAGGCCGTTGAGATGGAGGCGTTACGGAGTGCGGGGCGATCCTACGGTGGCAGGGGCTGCCGTGACGTTGCACCAGCTTGATATGTCCTGTGCATTCTCCCGGAGAAGTTGTTCCTGGATCCCAGGACCCTGGCAGTGGAGGGCTGCACAGCCTCCAGGGACGGGAGGTGTGGAGAGTGACCTGTTCTCGCAGTTTTCTTTGTGATGGCAGCAGCAGCCTGGGCGTCTCATGCCCGTCTCTGGAGCTCCTTTAAGCAGAGCTCTTAATCCCCTCTCCTCGCGCACCAGGAAACGAGGGAAGAAAAAGTTTTTTACCTCTTCGGCAGGTCCAGACTTTTCGCCTGACTCCCTCCGGGCTAGCCGTGGTGCAGTAACGTCCTCATATTGTGTTCACGGCACCAGTCCTCTCCCTGCACTCCGACTGAAGCCCGAGCCTCAGTTCCCAGCCCTGCCAGTCCTGGCGGTTGAGCAGAAAAGCCTCTCGGGCTGGTAAGTGCCGGTCGGCATCGATTGTGCTGAAATATCTCTGCTTTGCCCTCAGCACCCCCCGTTGCTGTGCTCTCCTCTGCGGCTCCGAAGCTATCCCCCGTTGCCACCTGCAGTGTCCACCCGCAAAGGGGCTTCTAGTGTGTGGAAAACTTTCCTCCGTCAAGGCTCCCTCCCACTGGTGCAGGTCCCATCCTTATTCTTTTGTCTCTATTCTTTTTTCTTTTGCCTTACCCAGGTACGTGGGGAGTTTCTTGCCTTTTGGGAGGTCTGAGGTCTTCTTCCAGCGTTCAGTGGGTGTTCTATATGAGCAGTTCCACATGTAGATGTATTTCTGATGTATCTCTGGGGAGGAATGTGATCTCTGCATGTTACTCTTCCGCCATCTTCCCCCTCTCTTCCCAGAGTTGCATTTTGATATTGACTTTTTTCTTTGATCGAGTCACATTTACTTAATTCTTAGAAAGTCTATTAATTTTTTACTGTATACACAATATTGTAGATGATACTTCATAAAGAGCATTGACAGTTATCTTTTTTAAAAGAATGTTGAATGCTTTCTTATAATTGATTTACAGCTGGTGCTTTTGATCTTGTCATAGAGTGAT
Organism: Phocoena phocoena; assembly: GCF_963924675.1. Taxonomy (NCBI): domain Eukaryota; kingdom Metazoa; phylum Chordata; class Mammalia; order Artiodactyla; family Phocoenidae; genus Phocoena; species Phocoena phocoena. Next base: position 124,791,417 of record NC_089220.1, on the reverse strand, counting down.
CTAAGCTTTATCTAAAGTAGGCAGAGCCATTCTGGTGTCTTAACCAAATATCCTGGTGTTAATGACATTTCTCCACTTTTCTTGTCTGTAACTCTATTAACGGCAAACACTGTGTGTCACCACAATGGTGACACTATTTTTTTTTTTTCATTTTCTTTTAGCAATTGCCAGTTTTTTTTTTTTGCGCGGTACACGGGCCTCTCACTCTTGTGGTCTCTCCCGTTGCGGAGCACAGGCTCCGGACACGCAGGGCCAGCGGCTACGGCTCACGGTGCTAGCCACTCCACGGAATATGAGATCTTCCTGGACTGGGACACGAACCCACGTCCCCTGAATCGGCAGGTGGGCTCTCAACCACCTGTGCCACCAGGGAAGCCCCTACAATGGCCACACTTTGATAGGACTTTCATATCATGCTCACTATGACACCCAAATATGTAATTGTAAAGTCATAACCACAAGAAAAGTTGCAAAATTTGTGTTATGCTTTTGCCAGCTGATTTATTAATTCTTTCATGTATTTTCTGTTCAGAATGCAAAACTAATATTGGCAGAGGATACTAAAGGCTAATTTTTTTCAAAAAGTACTTTGCTTTAAACAATGATTTTTAACAGCCAACAGAAAATGTTCAATGTAATATAGAAGACTGTAATTTTAAAATATAAGCAGTTCCTTTTCTGAAAGAAATTTGAGGGGACCCTTTATATGTTACATTGCTTGTGTTAATAAATCAAAACATAGAAAGGCAAAATTCTTATCATAAAGAAAAACATATACAACATGTTGCACAATCACAATCTTAAAACCACCGAAATTTAATGTTTTATTAAGAAGACTTTGGTTGCCAGAAAAAAAATTCATGAGAATTTTTAGGTTATAGATAGGTAAAATAATATAGATAGAAAGTTTAACCTCAACTTTTAAGTGGCGCACATGGAATTCTACAGTCAGGAAGAACAGTCTAAATTATCTACCTAAAAACAAGCATGAATCAAGTAGCCTTCAAATTAGATCATTTGAGCTAAGCTTTTTATTGAATATATTTTTATGAATACTTCTATGTTAAACAAAATGGTAGCAAAGATTTTTTTGAAACTCACCTAATGCTGTTCTTGCTGGTGTAGCATCTTTTTTGATCCAAAATGATACCCAGGATAAAACCACGGTCAGTATACAAGGAATGTATGTTTGAATAGTGAAGTATCCCATTCTTCTACTCAATTCAAAATATATAGTCATGACAACATAATCACCTGTAATAAAATATTGTCAAAATTAACTTTCTTGTGTTAAAATAATTCAAAGAAATAAATTATTAAAACGTTTTGTTAAATGAATAACGGATAAATATATTCAAGTACAACATTCATCAAACTGGGGAGTCAAAATTCTGAGGCTCTTAAACTTAATTTTTATCATATCCGTGGTCGTGTAAGGCATTTTACTGTAAAAGGCACAAAAGGATATGTATTAATTAGAAGTGATATTCACATTTATTCCACAGCAGATCATTATCTAATGTTCAGATGTATGTTGCATGCTTAAAATCAAGGATAACAAATCAACCCTCAAGTAAATCCATTTTCATTTTGCTTTTTTAATAGTAACAGATGTACACATAAACTTTCAAATCTAAACTCCTGTAACAAATTTATATTTCTATTTTTTAGTATGAATTGCATCTTGCTACCCCTGTAAAATTTCAAAACTTTATTATGGTCTAGTTGTGACCTAGGGTAGGCCTCCCCAAAATGTGTCTAAATAGCATATTGATTGTTTTGAATTAAAGTTACTTAAGAAATGCCAACATAAGAGGGAAACTCTGACTCTCCTCTCTGTATCTGAAAGCAGAAAAAAATCTCTCATGTGAAAGGGGCACTCCCCGCATCTAGAGGTAGGACTTCCTTATCACAAAGAAGCCTGTATAAAAAAACCTTGTCACGTGTCAATTTTACAATTAGTCCAGCCACAAGAACTCAAGGGGGGGGGTAGATGGGGGAATTACTCCGTCCCCAACAGTCTACACCATTCTGCATGAAATGCCCCTTGCACCTATATTCTTTGCACTCCTGGTCTCCCCAGGTCCTCAGATTTGCCAAGATCCTTCCCCAATTGCTGCTGCATCCCTTCCCTACTGCCTAGGACGCTTTTTTCCCTATCACTTGCATCCAGATAGTTACAAGTCAACTTTGAAGCACAGCTTAGAAATCATTTAGCCTGCCAGGAAGCGCTCCTTACCTGTTCCTAACAACTGCAATAAAGTTATTTCTATAATTACCGATAAAAACAATGTTGTCTTAAGAACAATAAATTAGTTGGGTTGTAGAATATATATGTCTTGTTTATCAATGTTACTTGGTAAGCAATCAACTGGTATTTGTTTAATGAAAAGATCACCATGAAAGTCCCATTTTTACTTAAAAATATTGATAGGGAGACCATATTAAACCCGTATAAAATTATACCTCTCATTAAATTAGAATATTTATTGAGGAATGTGGTGTTCTGTTTTAGCAATATTCAGGATGGCTGATAGAACATCAATTACTGAGATCATTTTTCCAAGAAACAAATATTTTGGCAAAGTCCACATAAAGGAATCCGAAAGATTAACCTGAAGCAATAAAAAAAAAAAAAACCCACAAAAATATTTTTCTAAGTAATAAGAAAGTCAAGTTACATCATTTCCTTAGGAAATTTTATTGAATTATGTGTCATATTTAAATGTTTATGAATTTACAGAAAAGAGTAGACAGAAAAGCAAAACCTAATTAATCACCCTAACAGTTATGAACACAACCCAAGTGGAATATACAAAGATTTGAATAATTTCTTCAACCACCATTGTCATTTCGTAAGTAAGATAAACAGTAGGACAACTCCAGAGTAGGCACATAATTCATTTTAGCAAATACATCCTCTTTGGCCTAACTTGAGGTGAACAGGTACCCCAAATCTTGGGTTCAAATACCCTTTGCCTAACTCAGAGGTCTGCCTGAACGTCCCACTGTCAGGTGTGAAAGTAGGAAGGGACAGTCAAGGACATATTTTGAAGCCAGATTATTTTAAAATAATTTCTTTTTTTCTTTCTTCTTTCATTCTTTTATTTTTTCTTTGTTCTTCCTCTTTCATTCTTCTTTCTTTCTTTCTTATTTTTGGCTGTGTTGGGTCTTCATTGCTGCACGGATGCTTTCTCTAGTTGCAGTGAATAGTGACTACTTTTCATTGCAGTGCACAGACTTCTCATTGGGGTGGCTTCTCTTGCGGAGAGCTGTCTCTAGGTGTGCGGGTTTCAGTAGTTGTGGAACACAGGCCTTATTGCTCCACAGCATGTGGAATCTTCCTTGACCAGGGCTCAAACCCTTGTCTCCTGCATTGGCAAGAGGATTCTTAACTATTGCACCACCAGGGAAGTCTTGGCTCTTGGTGAGGTTCTGGGACACACCACAGAAACCGGTTCCAGAGAACACCAGCGTCCCTATTTTCCAGCTTCTACTTGGAGAAGCGGGGGCAGGAGGAATTGTGATTTCCAGCTTCACTGTCCCCTACAGGAAGACCAACGAAAAGCCAATGTACCACTCATCCCAAATTGGCTAGGGCAAAAGAAATAAGGAAAAATAGAGACAAAAGTATAGGGATAAAACCTGCACCAGTGGGAAGGAGCTGTGAAAGAGGAAAGGTTTCCACACCCTAGGAAGCCCCTTCACGGGCGGAGACTGTGGGTAGCGGAAGGCGGAAGGTTCGTAGCCAGGGAGGAGAGTGCAGCATCAGGGGTTCAGAGGGAAAAGCAGAGAGATTCCCACACAGAGGATCAGTGACGACCAGCTCTCACCAGCCTGAGAGGCTTGTCTGCTCACCTGCCAGAATGGGTGGGCGCTGAGAGCTGAGTTTCAGGCTTTGGTCAGATCCCAGGGAAAGGTCGGGCTGGCTGCATGAACACAGCCTGAAGGGAGCTAATGCAACACTGCTGGCCAGGAGGGAGTCCGGGAAAAAGTCTGGAGCTGCCGAAAAAGCAAGTTTTGTTTGCTTCTGTTTCCTGGTGTGCAAGGAGAGGGGATTAAGAGTGCCGCTTAAATGAGATCCAGGGATGGACGCAAACTCCATCTATTAGCGCACATCCCAGAGACGGGAATGAGATGCCAAGCCTTGTGCTGCTGCCACCAAGAAGCTTGTGTGGAAGCACAAGTCATTCTCCACACCCCTCGTCCCAGGAGCCTGTGCAGCCCGCCACTGTCAGGGTCCTGCAATACGGGGACCACTTCCCCTGAAGAACACACGGCGCACCTCTGGCTGTTGCAATGTCATGCTGGCCTCTGCCGTTGCAGGCTCGTTCCACTTTCTGTACCTCTCCCGCCTCCCGGGCTGAGTGAATCAGAGCCCCCAAATCAGCTGCTAATTAAACCCTGTCCTATCTGAGCGAAGTACAGACGCCTGCCCTCAGGCGACCGCCGTGCAAAGCAGATTAAATATCCACAAACAACTTGATGTACCATGCAGCTGTGGAGTACCTGAATAGACAATGAATCATCCCAAATTGACAAGGTGGACTTTGCGAGCAAAGATATATATTTTTTCCTTTATTCTCTTTTGTGAGTACGTATGTGGAGGCTTCTGTTGTCATTCAGTCGGTATCACTTTGCTTTTAACATTTATCCTAGAGTTGTTTTTTGTTTTTGTATAGTTTTTAGCACTATTTGTCATTGGTGGACCTGATTTTTAGTGTGTTTGTTCTTTCCTTTCTTTTTTTATTACTTAAAACATTTTTTTAATAATTATTTTTTATTTTTCAGTCTAATAACATTTTATTTTATCTTTTTCTTCTTTCTTTTTTCTCCATTTTATTCTGAGCCTTGTGGATGACAGGCTCTTGGTGCTCCAGCCAGACTTAACGGATGTGCCGCTGAGGTGCGAGAGCCAAGTTCAAGACACTGGTCCACAAGAGACCTCCAAGCTCAGCGTAATATAAAAACAGTGAATATCTCCCACAAATCTCCACCTCAACACCAAGACCCAGCTACACTCAAGACCAGAAAGCTACAGTGCTGGACACCCCATGCCAAACAACTAGCAAGACAGGAACACAACACCATCGACTAGCAGAGAGGCTGTCTATAACCATAATAAGATCGTAGACACCACAAAACAAACCACCAGGGCAGACCAGCCAACCAGATAAACAAGATCCTGCCTCATTCTCCAGAACACAGTCACTATCACCTACACCAGGAAGCCTACACAACCCACTGAACCAAACTTAGCCACTGCGGACAGACACCAAAAACAGCAGGAACTAGCAACCTGCAGACTGCGAAAAGGAGACCCCAAACACAGTAAGTTAAGCAAAATGAGTAGGGAGAGAAACACACAGCAGGTGAAGGAGCAAAGCCAAAAGCCACAAGATGTAACAGATGAAGAGGAAATAGGCAGTCTACCTGAAAAATAATTCAGAATAATGATAGTAAAGATGATCCAAAATCTTGTAAATAAAATGGAGAAAATACACGAAACGTTTAACAAGAAAATAGAAGAACCAAAAAACAAACTGTGATGAACAACACAATAAATGAAATTAAAAATTCTCTAGAAGGGCTCAATAGCAAAACAACTGAGGCAGAAACACAGATCAGTCACCTTCAAGAAAAAACAGTGTAAATACCACAGATTATAATAAAGAAAAAAGAATGAAAAGAATAGAGGACAGTCTCAGAGACTTCTGGGACATTAAACGCACCAACATTCGAATTATAGGGGTCACAGAAAAAGAAGAGATAAAGAAAGTTAGAAAATATTTGTAGGGATTACAGTTGAAAACTTCCTTAATATGGGAAAGGAAATAGTAAGTCCAGGAGCACAGAAAGTGCCATTCAGGATAAATCCAATGAGAAACATGCCAAGACACATATTAATTAAACTATCAAAAATTAAAGAAAAAACGTTAAAAGCAGCAAGGGGAAACAATGAAAAACACAAAAAAACAATGAAAAACACACAGCTTAAGATTAACAGCTGATCTCTCAGCAGGAACTCTGCAAGAGACTGGCAGGACATATTTAAGGTGATGACAGGGAAAATCTACAACCAAGATTACCCAGCAAGGATCTCATTCAGATTTGCCAGAGGAAAACCTTTATAGACAAGCAAAAGCTAAGAGAATTCAGCACCACCAAAACAGCTTTACAACAATTGCTAAGAAATGTCTCTAAGCAGGAAACACAAGTGGAGGAAAAGAACTACTATAAAAAACCCAAACAATTAAGAAAATGGTAAGAGGAACATACATATCGATAATTACCTTAAATGTAAATGGATTAAAGGTTCCAACCAAAAGACCCAGAAAGGCTGAATGGATAGAAAAACAAGACCCATATGTATGCTACCAACAAAGGACCCACTTCAGACCTAGGGATACTAAAGAAAGAAAGAGAAGGGATGGAAAAAGATATTCCATGCAAATGGAAATCAGAAGGAAGTTGGAGAGGCAATTCTCATATCGGACAAAATAGACTTTAAAACAAAGACAAAGAAGGACACTACATAATGATCAAGGGTTTGATCCAAGAAGATATAACAATTGTAAATATTTATGTACCTAACATAAGAGCACCTCAATATATAAGGTAAATACTAACAGACACAAAAGGGGAAATCGACAGTAACAAATCATAATAGGGGACTTTAACACCCCACTTTTACCAAAGGACAGATCAGTCAAAATGAAAATAAATAAGGAAACAGAAGCTTTAATAGATATATTAAACATGATGGACTTAATTGATAATTTTAGGACATCCCATTAAAAAACAACAGAATACGCATTCTTCTCCAGTGCTCATGGATCATTCTCTAGGATAGATTGTATCTTGGGTCACAAATCAAGCCGTGGTATATTTAAGAAAAGTGAAATCGTATCAAGTATCTTTTCTGACCACAACGCTATAAGCCTAGATATAAATTACAGGCAAAAATCTGTAAAAAATACAAACTCATGGAGGCTAAACAATACACTACACAATAACCAAGAAATAACTGAAGAAACCTAAGAGGAAATCAAAAAGCACAAAGAAACAAATCACAGTGAAAACAAGACGACCCAGAACTTACGGGATGCAGCAAAATAAGTACTAAAGAAGGAAGTTTATAGCAATACAATCCTACCATAAGAAACAGTAAACATCTCAAATAAACAACCTAACCTTGCACCTAAAGAAATTAGAGAAAGGAGAACAAAAAATCCCCAGTTAGCAGAAGGAAAGAAATCATAAAGACCTCATCAGAAATAAATGAAAAACAAATGATGGAAACGACAGCAAAGATGAATAAAACTAAAAGTTGGTTCTTTGAAAAGATAAACGAAATTGATAAACCATTAGCCATACTCATGAAGAAAAATAGGGAGGACGCAAGTAAATACAATTAGAAATGAAAAAGAAGTAACAACTGACATTGCAGAAATTCAAAGGATCATGAGCGATTACTACAAGCAACTATATGCCAATGAAAAGGACGACCTGGAAGAAATGGACAAATTCTTAGAAAAGCACAACATTCAGAGACTTAACAAAGCAGAAATAGAAAATATGAATAGACCAATCACAAGCAGAGAAATTGAAACTGATTAATAACCTTCCAACAAACAAAATCCCAGGACCAGTTGGCTTTACAGCTGAATTCTAGCAAACATTTAGAGAAGTGCTAAACATCTGTCCTTCTCAAACTCTTCCAAAATATAGCAGAGAGAGAAACACCCCTAAACTCATTCTACGAGGCCACCATCACCCTGATACAAAAACCAGACAAATATGTCGCAAAGAAACCTACAGGCCAATACCACCTATGAACGTAGTTGCAAAAATCCTCAACAAAATACTAGCAAACAGAAACCAACAGCATATTAAAAAGATCATACATCATGATCAAGTGGAGTTTATTGCAGGAACGCAAGGAATCTTCAATATAGGTAAAGCAATCAATAGGAAACACCATATTTATTAACAAAATGTAGGAGAAAAACCATATGATCATCTCTATAGATGGAGAGAAAGCTTTCAAATAATTCCACACCCATTTATGATTTTTAAAAAACCCTCCAAAAAGTAGGCCTAGAGGGAACATTCCTCAACATAATAAAGGCCATATACGACACACCCACAGCCAACATCGGCCTCAGTGGTGAAAAACTGAAACCATTTCCACTAAGTTAAGGAAAAAAACCATGTTGCCCAGTATCATCACTATTATTTAATATAGCTCTGGAAGTTTTCGCCACAGCAATTGGAGAAGAAAAAGAATAAAAGCAATTCAAATCGGAAAAGAAGAGGCAAACTTCTCACTGTTTGTAGATGACATAGAGAATCCGAAAGATGGTACCAGAAAAGTAACAGTTAATTAATGAGTTTGATCAAGTAGCAGGATACAAAATTAGTGCACAGAGATCTCTTGTATTCCTATACGCTAATTGATGAAATATCTGAAAGTGAAATTAAGAAAAAACTCGCATTTACCCATTTGCTCTGCAACAAGAGAAGCCACTACATTGAGAAGCCTGCACACCGACATAAATAGTCCCCACTCTCCACCACTAAGGAAAGCCCATGCACAGCAAGGAAGACCCAACACAACCCAAATTTTAAAAATTAAAAAAAAAACTCTTCTAATTTCTTCTGTCTTCCCTGCAATTGAGCCCAAAATAATGTTTATTATGTTGCTGCATCCGTTCCTGGTTTACTCATTAACCTTTTATGTTCACCATGTTTTTCTAGTGAGACTGAAAGCTCCTTGCTCCAGTGAATGTTTTTCATACTTTCCTTAACCCTCAATAGCATAAAAATTACTCCGGCTACTACCTCAACTCCACCGGTCCCTCCATTTGCCACTTCCCTTTCTCTTAGGGTTAATTTTAAAACAAGTTGTGTTCAACCTGCCTTCACCTTTCCTTTTGTTTAATATCATCTTGCTTACAACGGAAAAGGAATATCAGTATCAATGTTTGACAGTTAAACGTTAGAACAATCACCCAGTTTGGTTACCCTCTTTTGCTCAGCCTTACACCCCAAAAGTCTGCTAGTTTATTTCAAACTCTCCAGGAATGTAATTATATTATTAATTTAAGTGACTATTTGGGTAAAAACTTCCCCCAAACATGTCTCTTTATGTAGTTTCCAAAGTATATTTATATAATTATGATCTTCCATTCTTTTAACCTTATCAATATTTACTATTTAAACATAAATGTCATTTCTCACCTTTACTATTGTGACATTTGTGGAGGCTTTCTTTTCTCTGCTGATCAGTTTTTAAAGACCTTTCTCCATGTGTAAATGCAGCAGATCTTCCACAGCCATGAGTTTCACAAGCCCAGATTCAAACAGCCGTGGATCGAAAATATTTGAAAAATATTTTTTCCAGAAAGTTAAAAAAAAGCAAACTTGAATTTCCCTTGCACGGAAAAGGGCAATTGAACACTGAGCAACAGGATTTAGGGGCACCAACCCTCCATTCACTTGAAACTCCATATATACGTGCTCTTCAGTATATATGGTTCTCTGATTCCTTTGCATCTGCGGTTCTGCATATGGGAGTTCAACCAACTGGGATTGTGTAGTACTGTAGTACTTACTACAAGGAAATCCAAATATAAGTGAACATGTGCAGTTGTTGTGTTGTTCAAGGGTCAACTATTTACATACCATTCATAGTCTATTTACAGCTGTTTAGCATTTACTTTGTATTAGGTATTATAAGTAATTTAGAGATGATTTAAACTATACAGGAAGATGTAAGTGAAATGCAAATACTATGCCATTTTATATAATAGGCTTGAGCAACTGGGATTTTGATATATTTAGGGGTCCTGGAACGACTCACCATGGATATCAAGGGGCAACAGTAGTTCTCTATTTAGAATTATATCAAGAATTTAGACTGTTCTTTAAAGATAGTTACACTAATTATTAGAATTTACACTTAATCTAGTCATATGAAACAAATTATTGAGTTTTAAAAGCCAATAAATGATTCATATTAACAAATAACTAGATCAGCAGAAAAGCCGACTTGAAACCAATCTAATCCCCAGGACCTGTCAGAAAAAAACTAACTGCAAAATAGTGGACCATAGATTCCTATTGTGGAAATTACCAAAAAACAAACAAAAGCCATAAAACAAAAAGAAATGTATTAAAGACATTAATAAACCATGTCTCTGTATCTAGTTGTAGAACTTGTAGAACTCTCACACTTAGAAAATTGGTTTATATAAATCTGGTCAGGGATGAGAATCTTAGGTTTATAGACATAATGTCAACATAGTCTCAGTTTAAACATATAAGATAATCTTGTCACCCTTTTCCCAATCCCAGTTAAAATATTAAACATTTTTGAGCTTTGAATCAGCTGTTTTGCTTCAAATATCATTTAAGAATCATGGTGATACGAATATAATTATTTTAAACATACACAGGAAGAAATCTGCATGAAAGGGAAAGGTATGCCTAAGTCATCAGTGGGAAAAAGTCGGATTTGTTTTTGAGAACTACACTTCTGTAAGTTAACTACTACCTGCAGATGTTTTCACAATTTCTGTGGTGTTTCTGAGGCCCATGAAGTCAAACTGATAAAGCCGCCAGGATTTCTGATCAGCTGCCTCAACCGAATTTTTTCTCCATCTATATATCATTTCTTCTTTGGGGTAGCCATCTGAAAATGCAGAAAAAATAACACTTGAAAGATGTAAGTTTGTAAAGCATTAATGTCGAAATTATAATTCTGATCATTTAATAGGAGCTGAAATTTTAGTCCATGGGCAAAGGCCACCTAACCCAGAAGGTTTCTACTGCAGATCTTCACAATCAGCAAGATATTCCAAGCCACAAGTGTTTCCATCATCTGTATGGACACAACACATATCTTTCACCGTGGAAGGCTTGATTATAGATGACCTTCAAAGAATGCACGTGAAAGTACTGGTCAGAGTCTCACTAGCTTCTAAACACCAGGATCTAACAACCTGGCCCACACTCACCAGACCTTCCACCTTTTTCCAGAACTTTGTCCAAATCTCAGGAAAGGTGAATTTACTTTTTTCATTATAAACTTTTAATATAAATAGCTTTTATTATTTCTAACATATTTATTTTCTTATTATTGAAGTGTAGTTGCACAATATGTCATGTGTACAGTATAATGGGTCACAATTTTTTAAAGGTTATAGTTACAAACTACATTTATAGTTATAAGATACTGGCTATATTTCCTGTGCTGTACAATATATCTTTGTAACTTATACAAAACAGTTTACACGTTTTGATTCCCTAACTTCTATTGCCCTCCTTTCCTTCTCCCCACTGGTAACCACTAGTGTGTTCTCTATGTCTGCTCCTCTTGTTCTATTCATTAGTTTGTATTTTTAAATTCTGCACTCGTGATATCATTCATGCAGTATTTGTCGTTCAAATACTGCATGAAGTCCAAGTTCCTTTGACTTCAAAGGAAGTCAAAATACAGTTGTATTAAATTTTCAGAGATGAAAGAAAATATCTGTAAATTTAGGACTTTATGCCAAGCAAAGTATTCTACAAAAATGATGTATAGGTTTCTATCAGGCCATGATTCAAAATATTGCTGGCTAGGCTGGAAGAAATTAGAGGGACACACTGAAATGATGTGAAATCAGGAAAAAGGGTAAATATTTTGGTAACACTGACATAATGCACTATGGAAATTTAAGTGTATTCAGAATTAAAGTGTGCAACCACAATAACATATAAAGTGAAGAAGAGTAAAATAGGTTAAAGTTTTCTAAAGTCATTTTTGTTATCTGGAAATAATGAAAGCACACCAAGTGTTATCAGTTATTTGTTTCTTCCTTCTGATAAGAACACTTAAGATTACATTCAACAACTTTATCACACAGCAATGTTAACTATAGTTATGTTGTATACTGTATCCCTAGTACTTACAACTGGAAGTGTGTATATTTTGACCACCTTCCTTTTATACCTCTCACCTCTGGTAAACAAAAATTTGACCTTTTATCTATGAGTTTGGTTTTTGTTTGTTTTTAGATTCCACATATGGGTGAGCCCATACAGCATTTTTCTCTCGTCCTCTTTCACGTAACATAATGGCCTCAAGGTCCATCCATGTTGTCACAAATGGCAGGATTTCTTCTTTTCTATGGCTCAATAACATTTTATTGTGTTGGATAACTTTTTATCCATTCGTCCACTGATGGACACATGTTGTTTCCATGTATTGGCTATTGTAAATCATGCTGCTATGAACATAGCGCTGTAGATACCTTTTTGAGACAGTGTTTTTATTTCCTTTGGAGTCTCAGAAGTAGAGTTGCTGGATCATATGGTAGGTCTGTTTTAAATATTTTGAGAATCCCCAATATTGTTTTACATAGTGGCTATACCAGTACACAATTCCACGAGCAGCATACAAGTGTTCTCTTTTCCCCACATCCTTGCCGATATTTTTTATCTCTGGGGTTTTTTATGATGACCATTCTAACAAGCATAAGGTTATAACTCGTAATGGATGTGACTTGCATGTCCCCGATGTTAGTGATGTTGAGATTTTTTTTTTTTTTTTTGTGGTACACAGCCCTCTCACTGCTGTGGCCTCTCCCATTGCAGAGCACAGACTCCAGACATGCAGGCTCAGTGGCCATGGCTCACAGGCCCAGCTGCTCCGGGACATGCAGGACCTTCCCGTACTGTGGCACGAACACGTGTCCGCTGCATCGGCAAGACTCTCAACCACTGCGCCACCAGGAAAGCCTGCGAGCATTTCTTCATGTACCTGTTGTCCATTGGTATGTCTTCTCTGGCAAAAAGTCTACTCAGGCCTTTTGCCATTTGGAATTATTTGTTTTATTCTATAAAGTTATATGTTTTAAAATATATTTTAAATAACCTTCCTCATATATATGGTTAGCAAATATTTTTCCCATTTCATACGTTGTCTTTTTACTGTTGTTTCTTTTGCTGCACAGAAACATTTTAGTTTGATGTAGTCCACATTTTTAAAAAAAATTTTGTTTGCCCTTTAGGTGACAGACCCAGAAAAGCACTGCTGTTGATTGTGCAAAGACAGCCTCTAAAGGCTGGAGTGTACATTGGCTGCAGTCTGGACTTCTGGGACAATATAAAACACACCAACATGCGAATTATAGGGGTTCCAGAAGAAGAAAAGAGAAAGAAAGGGACTGAGAAAATATTTGAAGAGATTACTTGAAAAATTCCCTAATATGGGAAAGGAAGTAAGTCCAGGAAGCACAGAGAGTCCCATACAGGATAAATACAAGGAGAAATACGACAAAACACATATTAATGAAACTGTCAAAAAATACAAAGAAAACATTAAAAGCAGCAAGGGAAAAACAAATAACGCACAAGTGAATCCCCATAAGGTTAACAGTTGATCTTTCAGCAGTAACTCTGCAAGCCAGAAGGGATTGGCAGGACATATTTAAAGTGATGAAGGGGAAAATCCTGCAAACAAGATTATTCTACCCAGGAAGGATCTTAATCAGATTTGTTACAGAAATTGAAACCATTACAGACAAGCAAAAGCTGAGAGAGTTCAGCACCACGAAACCAGCTTTACAACAGATACAATAGGAACTTTTCTAGACAGGAAACACAAGAGAAGGAAAAGACTTACAATAACAAACCCAAAACAAGAAAAAGGGAATAGGAACATACATATGGATAATTGCCTTAAATGTAAATGGATTAAATGCTCCCACCAAAAGACACAGATTGGCTGAATGGATACAAAAAGAAGTCCCATATATATGCTGTCTACAAGAGACCCTCCTCAGACCTAGAGACACATACAGACTGAAAGTAAGGGGATGGAAAAAGATATTCCATGCAAACGGAAACTAAAAGAAAGCTGGAGTAGCAGTTCTCATATCAGACAAAATAGACTATAAAGACTATTAGAAATGACAAAGAAAGACAGTACATAATGATCAAGGAATCGATCCAAGAAGCAGATATAAAAATTGTAAATATTTATGCACACAACATAGGAGCACCTCAATACATAAGGCAAATGCTAACAGCCATAAAAGGGGAAATCGACAGTAACACATTCATAATAGGGGACTTTAACATCCCACTTTCACCAATGGACAGATCATCCAAAATGAAAATAAGGAAACACAAACTTTAAATGATACATTAAACAAGATGGACTTAATTGATATTTATAGGACATTCCATCCAAAAACAACAGAATACACATTTTTCTGAAGTACTCATGGAACTTTCTCCAGGAGACATATCTTGGGTCACAAATCAAGCACTGGTAAACTTAAGAAAAGTGAACTCGTATCAAGTATCTCTTCTGACCACAACGTTATGAGACTAGATATCAATTACAGGAAAAGATCTGTAAAAAATACAAACACATGGAGGCCAAAATTAAACTACTTAATAACGAAGTGATCACGGAAGAAATCAAAGAGGAAATAAAAATTTACCTAGAAACAAATGACAATGGAGACACGACGACCCGAAACCTATGGGATGCAGCAAAAGCAGTTCTAAGAGGGAAGTTTATGGCAACACAATTTTACCTTAAGAAGAAACAGGAAACATCTCGAATAAACAACCTAACTTGCACCTAAACGGATTAGAGAAAGAAGAAAAAAAGAACCTTAAAGTTAGCAGAGGGAAAGAAATCATAAAATCAGATCAGAAATAAATGAAGGAAAAGATAGCAAAGATCAATAAAACTAAAAGCTGGTTCTTTGAGAAGATAAACAAAATCGATAAGCCATTAGACAGACTCATCAAGCAAAAAGGAGGTACTCAATACAATTAGAAATTAAAAAGAAGTAACAACTGACACTGCAGAAATACAGAAGATCATGAGAGATTACTACATGCAACTCTATACCAATAAAATGGACAACTTGGAAGAACTGGACAAATTCTTAGAAATGCACAGCCTGCCAAGACTGAATCAGGAAGAAATACAAAATGTGAACAGACAAATCAAAAGCACTGAAATTGAAAGTGATTAATAATCTTCCAACAAATAGAAGCGCAGGGCCAGAGGGCTTCACAAGTGAATTCTATCAAACATTTAGAGAAGAGCTAACACCTATCCTTCTCGAACTCTTCCAAAACATAGCAGAGGGAGGAACACTCCCAAATTCCTTCTACGAGGCCACCATCACCTTGATACCAAAACCAGACAAGGACGTCACAAAGAAACCTACAGGCCCATATCACTGATGAACACAGATGCGAAAATCCTCAACAAAATACTAGCAAACAGAATCCAACAACACATTAAAAGGGTCATCCACCATGATCAAGTGGGCTTTATTCTACGAATGCAAGCATTCTTCAATAAACGAAAATCAATCAACGTGACACACTATATTAACAAACTGAAGGAGAAAAACCATATGCTCATCTCAATAGATGCAGAGAAAGATATTGACAAAATTCAACACATATTTATGATTAAAAACCCTGCAGAAAGTAGGCATTGAGGGAGCTTTCAACATAATAAAGGCCATATATAACAAACTCACAACCAACATCGTCCACAGTAGTGAAAAACTGAAACCATTTCCAGTAAGATCAGGAACACGAGAAGTTGCCCACTCTCACCACTCACCACAAGACCAAAAGACAACCCTCAGAATGGGAGAAAATATTTGCAAATGAAGCAACTGACAAAGGATTAATCTCTAAAATTTATAAACAGCTCATGCAGCTCAATAACAACAAAAAAAACAACCCAATCCAAAAATGGGCAGAAGACCTAAATAGACATTTCTCCAAATAAGATATACAGATTGCCAACAAACACATGAAAGAATGCTCAACTCCATTAATCATTAGAGAAATGCAAATGAAAACTACAATGAGATATCATCTCACACCAGTCAGAATGGCCATCATCAAAAAATCTACAAACAATAAATGCTGGAGAGGGTGTGGAGAAAAGGGAACACTCTTGCACTGCTGGTGGGAATGTGAATTGATAGAGCCGCAATGGAGAACAGCATGGAGGTTCCTTAAAAAACTACAAATAGAAGTGCCATATGACCCAGCAATCCCACTAGTGGGCATATACCTTGAGAAAACCATAATTAATAAAGATCATGTACCAAAATATTCACTGCAGCTCTATTTACAATAGGCTGGAGATGGAAACAACCTAAGTGTCCATCATCAGATGAATGGATAAAGAAGATGTGGCACATTTATACAATGGCATATTAGACACAGAAAGGAAATTGAGTCATTTGTAGTGAGGTGGGTGGACTTAGAGTCTGTCATACAGAGTGAAGTAAGTCAGAAAGAGAAAGATACCGTTTGCTAACACATATATATGGAATTTAAGGGGAAAAATGTCATGGACAACCTAGAGGTAAGAGAGGACTAAAGACAGACCTACTAGAGAATGGACTTGAGGATATGCGGAGGGGAAGTGTAACCTGTGACAAAGCAAAAGAAAGGCATGGACATATATACACCAAAAAATGTAAAGTAGATAGCTATTGGGAAGTAGCCGCATAGCACAGAGAGATCAGCTAGGGGCTTTGTGACCGCCTGGAGGGGTGGGATAGGGAGGATGGGAGGGAGGGAGACCCAAGAGAGAAGAGAAATTGAAACATATGTATATGTTTAACTGATTCACTTTGTTATAAAGCAGAAATTAACACACCGTTATAAAGCAGTTATACTCTAATAAAGATGTTAAAAAAAAAAAGCAGATCACAACCTTCCATTGGAGTTTGCTCCGTTACTCAGCTGTAATTTAAGAGAAAACGGTTTGATTTACCCACAATCATCTCTCATTCCCCTTGTTCTAGTTCCTAGAGAATAGACAGGACACAGTTTCCTCTAAATTACATCCTTCGGATTTGCATTGCTGCTTGCACCAAAACACCATATTATGGCAAAAAAACCAAAAAGAGGTGTTGGAAAAGGTAGACAGCCGCATGTATATCCATGAAGTTAGAACACACCCTCACCATACACAAAATAAACTCAAAATGGCTTTAAGACTTAAATATACGGCATGAAAACTCCTAGAAGAGGACATAGGCAAACCATTCTCTGACATAAATTGTACTGTTTTCTTATGTTTGTCTCCCAAGGGAATAGAAATAAACGCAAAAATAAATGAATGGTACCTAGTCAAACTTATAAGCTTTTGCACTGCAAAGGAAATGACAAACAAAATGAAAATACAACGTACGGACTGGGAGAAAATATTTGCAAATCATGCGACTGACAAGGGCTTACTTTCCAAAAGTTACATACAACTCAAGAAAGACATCATAGTCTACAAACAATAAATGTTGGACAGAAAAGGGGACTCTCCTGCACTCTTGGTGGGAGTGTAAATTGGTACAGCCTCCATGGAAAACAGTAGGAAGTTTCCTCAAAAAACTAAAAATAAACTTATCATATGATCTAGCAATCCCACTCCTAGGCATATACCCAGATAAAACTATAATTTAAAAAGTTGCATGCATCCCTATGAGCATTGCAGCACTATTTACAATAGTAAACCGCACACACACACACAGTGGAATATTACTCAGCAATCAGAAAGAATGAAATAACATCATCTGCAGCAACATGATGGACCTAGAGATTATCATACTATGTGAAGTGAAAAAGAGGAAGACAAATGCCATATATCATAACTTACATATGGAATCTAAAATATGACACAAATAAACATACGTATGAAACAGACGTTTTTACAAAGAAGACATACAGTTCGCTAACAGTCACATGAAAAGATGCTCAACACCATTAATCATTAGAGAAATGCAAATTAAAGACACAATGAGATGTTTCCTCAACCCGTCAGAATGGCTATCATTAAAATGTCGACAGGGTTTCCCTGGTGACGCAGTGGTTGAGAGTCCACCTGCCAATGCAGGGGACTCAAGTTCTTGCACTGGTCCGGGAAGATCCCATGTGCCACAGAGTGGCTGGGCCCATGAGCCATGGCCGCTGGGCCTGCCTGTCCAGAGCCTGTGCTCTGCAACAGGAGAGGCCGCTGCAGTGAGAGGCCTGTGTACCGCAAAAAAAAACCAAAAAACAAAAAAACAAAAACCCACAAATAACAAGTGATAGCAAAGACGTGGAGAAAAGGGAACCCTTGTACTCTGTCGGTGGGAATGTTAATTGGTGTGGTCACTGTGGAAACAATATAGAGGTTTCTCAAAAAGCTAAAAATACATATACCACAGCAATTTGATTCCTGGGTATTTATCTGAAAAAATGAAAACAATAATTCAAAGAGATACCTGCACTTCAATGTTCATAGCAACACTATTTACAGTAGCCAAGCTATGGAAGCACCCTAAATGTCCATCAACAAATGAATAGTTTAAGAAGTTATGGTGTATCTGTATATACATGTTTGTATATATATATATATAAACATATATATATATTAAATCCTACTCAGCCGTAAAAAATGAATTTTGCCGTTTGCAACAACATGGATGAACTTGGACGCTATTACGCTAAGTGAAATAAGTCAGACAAATACTGTATGATCTCATTTATATGTGCAATTTAAAAATAGAGAGTAAATTGATATTTACCAGGCAGGGTGGGGGAAATGGGGAGATGTTGATCAAAGAGTACAAACTTTCAGATATAAGATGAATTAATTTGGGGAATCTAAAATACAGTATGATGACTATACGTCACAATACTGTGTTACATACGTAAAATCCTGGGAGTGTAGATTTTAAATGTTTTCACAATAACAAGAAAAAAATGGTAATTATGTGAAGTGAAAGATGTGTTACCTAACACTATTATGGAAGCATTTTGCCATATATACATTGTATATGTTAAACTTCCAAAATATTATATGTCAATTACATTTCAATTAAGGTAGGAAATGAAGTTTGATAACCTTTCTCTAGGGTTAATAAGTACTCCCCATCCACACATCATTCCACACGCCTTTTACCTTCACATTCCTTTCAGTTGTGTACCCAAATACACTCATGAGTATGATAAAAAGCTAATCCTAGAGAACACAGCTTTGCTTACATGATGAGGCACTTCACAGATTACACCTGGCCACCCAAGAATTTTCACATGAAACACTTGGTGATTTGCAATAACAGGTGATATGTGTAAAGCTGTAATCTGCCCAGCAGGGCTACTTTCACTCACTGATAAAATCTGTCACTCACACGTTATGATTTTAGGGGCTCTAAGAGGTATGTCCCTTTCCTCTACCCCAAATCTTCCTTCAAAAAAAAGTTCTTTACACAAGGACAGAAATAAATAATGTCAGGCTCTCATCATGGTAAAATCTATTATTTACTCCAAAGTTATACTAATAACGTTATCACTTATCTTCCATTTTATGATAGCTTCAAGTAATTGAATAAATCAGATTTTTATGGTCTGTTTTTAACCATGTTAGATTTATATTTCCTTTAAGGAGTAATTCTAGGTTCACCTCTTGGGCAAAATGGTAAAATGGAGACAAAATATTTAAAATACCTACTTCTTGGGTCTGGTGTGTTGTGTGCTGGTACAGGAAAAGCTCTGATCAACATCAGATTTTATATTAACACAGATTAACATGGGTTGTTAATATGCAGCAAAGAGAAGTGACTCTGGCAGGTGAATATTGATACTCCTGATGGAATCAAGTACATTGCAGTGCAGGTGGCATAGCTAGGTATGAGCATTGCTGAAAAAGAATCATTTTTAAACAAGAAGGCAAGAAATGTTCACCAATATTTCCAGCTTGGTGGAGAAAAAAACATGCACTAATGAAAAACCTCAAAAGCACACACGTGAATCCCAGAGGCCATAAAAATATTGCCTAGGGCTTCCCTGGTGGCGCAGTTGAGAGTCTGCCTGCTAATGCAGGGGACACGGGTTCGAGTCCTGGTCTGGGAGCATCCCACATACCGTGGAGCAGCTAGGCTCGTGGACCACAGCTACTGAGCCTGCGTGTCTGGAGCCTGTGCTACGCAACAATAGAGGCTGCGATAGTGAGAGGCCCATGCACCGCGATGAAGAGTGGCCCCCGCTTGCCACAACTAGAGAAAGCCCTCACACAGAAACAAAGACCCAACACAGCAAAAATAATAAATGAAAATATATATATATATTGCCTACACAGGTACATATTCTTAAAAACAAGGGATCAAAATGGTTCAGAAATATCTTTCACTGTTTATTTATTGTTATTTATAATTCTGAAAGGTCTTTCAGGGTTAGTTTTTCAGATGAGACATTGTATTACCCTGCCATGGAAAGCAAAAGGAAATTCTTCAGAGTTGTAGGACATGGGAAGGTGGATGGGCAGAGTAAGTGTCTGAAAAGAACTGCAGTTTGAAGCAACACAGCATAACAATGACCAGGATGGTGTAAGGATTCTGAGAAAAGTGCAGGGAAGAGACAATTCAGTTACAAAGTTCACTATTTAAGGATGTGCACACAGAACACAGACATGGGCAATTCATATATAGCTAAAATTTCACATGTATGCTATCACTATGCAAGGAGAAATGTAAAAATGTGGGAAGTGAAATAAGGTCCCTGGTGTCAATTGTAAATGTTATCAACTTGGAAATAAGATTATACCCTGGTAGTTAAACCGGTGCAATCTACACCTAAATAATGAGATTTATCACCTGAAGAAATAACCCAGTGATCAGTCTGGAAATAATAATTGAGAGACCCAGAACCAGACTGCAATCTGAGAGAAGAATGGAATGGGATGGCAACTATGGAGCCTGAGAACGTAGTTGTGTGTTGCTTACTGTTTAAGGGAGACAAGCTGAAACTTTACAGTCGGTTGAGGGTCTGGGTCCTAGATAAAGACGCTGCCATTGCCCATTCAGCACTGCCCAGTCTCTGAGATAATCATGAGCCACTAGTCTGAGCATCCAGCTCAGTGGTAATGACCATTTTATCATAAAAACACATTATTCCGGTATATACAAACCAGAAATACTGTCTGGAAATCTGTGAAAGTAGTGTTTGGCTCAGTGGGAGAGGAATTTGTAGTTAGATGGTCTACATTTGAATTTCTTATTTCAAACTGTACACCATCTCCTGGAAAACAACAGTGTATTCTTTAGCCAGATTTAATTATATAACGAGTGTTTTCGATAATACACCATCAACCTGTCCTCACCTGTCCTTTGTCTAGATTTACTTAACTACAAAATGCAATTTTCTTCTCAGACTGTCATGAGCCTATCCTCCATCCACTTCACACCCTGCGGACCCTGATACGGGCAGGGTTGATTAATATGGGGTTATTTTCATTAATGTTTATGAGGGGAGGGAAACGAGGTTGTCCTAGTAGTGTAAAGAAGATAATGCGAGTGCTGTAAATAGCTGTGAGGGAGGTAGCGGTTAGGGTTAGGGCTCAGGCGTTGGTATAAGACGAAGTGGTGGCTTCGACGATGGGGTCTTTAGAGTAGAATCCTGTGAGGCATGGTATTCCTGTGAGTGCTAAACAGCCAATGATAAGGGCGGTTGTGGTGAAGGGAAGGGTTTTGTATAGCCTTCCTATTTTTCGAATGTCTTGTTCATTGTTTAGATTATGAATGATGGAGCCGGATCATAAGAATAATATGGTTTTGAGAAAGGCGTGTGTGCAAATGTGTACAAACGCCCGGTAAGGCTGGTTAAGATCAATTGTTACTATTATTAGGTCAAGTTGGCTGGAGCAATAATTTTTTTGATGTCGTTTTGGGTGAGGGCGCAAATAGCTGTGAATAAAGTGGTGAGGGCACATAGAGAAAGGGTTATTGTTTGAATGGGTTTGTTATTCTCTATTAATGGGTAGAAACGGATAAGTAGGAAAATCCCTGCTATGACTATTGTGCTTGAGTGGAGTAAAGCTAAGACTGAGCTGGGACCTTCTATTGCTGAAGGGAGTCAGGGGTGTAGTCCAAATCGGGCTGATTTTCCAGCTGCGGCTAATATGAGTCCTATGAGGCGAAGATTTGAGGAGTTTTGGTTGAGTATGAAAATTTGTTGTAAGTCTCATGCGTTTATGTTAAATAAAAATCATGCTATTGGTATGAGGAATCCGATATCTCCGATGCGATTATATAAGATTGTTTGAAGGGCGGCTGTATTTGCGTCTGTCCGTCCGAATCATCAGCCAATTAGCAAGAAGGATATAATACCTACTCCTTCTCATCCAATGAAGAGTTAAGAGATTGTTAGCTGTAACGAGGATGAGTATAATGATGAGGAAGATAAGTAGGTATTTGAAGAATTGGTTGATGAGGGGGTCAAGAGTGTATATATCATATTGAGAATTCCATGATCGAATAGTACGGGTAATAGTACGGGTATGAATATGCGTGAAAAGTAGTCTATTTTGAAGCTGATAGTTTAAGGGTTTGGATGGTAATTCAGTGTCAGTTTGAAATGAATGCTTCTTGGTTTGTGTAAAGACATTTTATTGGGATCAGGCTAGTGATGAAGGCGGAAACGGTAATATTTTTTACATAGTGTTGGTACTTGCTGCTTTTGTAGAGGTTTGTGTTAGATATAATGATGGTGGCAGTTAATATTAGTAATGTGAGTAAATCAGAGGAAGTGAATAGGCTTATTACTTTTATTTGGAGTTGCACCAATTTTTTGGTTCCTAAGACCAATGTAGCTGTTATCCTTTAAAAGTTTGAAAAATTCACATTGTTACGTGTAGGGGTTTGAGTTAACAGTTCTTGCAGTACTTTATCGGTAAGTAAGAAGTTTTGATCTTCTATTACTAACTTCAAAAACTAGTGTTCTCTTTAAACTATACTTACAATAAGAGGTCCTAAGATGATTTTGAGGTTTAGCTATAGTAGTAAGGGAATGATGTGTAGGGCTGTTAAGGCGTGTTCTCGTGTGAAAGAGGGGGTGAGGTTGTTGATATGATGAGTATGTTTGCCGCGTTGTGTCGTGATTAACATATATAGGGAGTAGAGGGCTGTGATTACAATATTTGTTCCTATTAGGATAATAGTGAGGTTTGATCATGAGAAAGCTGATATAATTACAAGTCGTTCTCCGATTAGGTTGATGGTAAGGGGTAGAGCGAGATTTGTTAGGCTTGCTAGTACTCATCAGGTCGCTATTAGTGGGAGAAAGATTTGTAGGCCTCGTGCTAGGATTCTGGTTCGGCTATGGATTCGTTCATAGTTTGAGTTTGCTAGACAGACTAATATAGAGGATGTAAGGCCATGGGCGATTATTAGAGCGGTAGCTCCTATGTAGCTTCAGGGGTTTGGATGAGGATAGCTGCGATAACGAGTGCTATGTGGCTGACTGAAGAGTATGCGATGTGTGACTTTAGGTCTGTTTGATGTCAACAGATGAAGCTGGTTATGATTATTCCTCATAAGGACAGCATGAAAAAAGGGTAAGCTATATGTTCTGTTGGAGGGTTAAGAATTGATGTAATTCATAATATGCCGTAGCCTCCAAGTTTTAGTAGTACAGCTGCAAGGACTATTGAACCTGCGATGGTGGCTTCTACGTGTGCTTTGGGTAGTCAAAGATGTAGTCCGTAGAGGGGTATTTTTACTGGAAAAGCTATTATGCGGGCTACTCATATGAGGATGTTGGATCAGGACGTGGATAGTGGTTGGGCTCAGTGTTGTAATAATAGAATATTTAGAGATCCTGATGTGTTTTGTATGTTAGTGCTACTAGCAAGTGGAGTGATATAAGTGTGTAAAATAGGAAGTAGAGTTCTGCACTGAGTCTTCTGTTTGGTTACCTCAGCGGGTAATAATGATGAGAGTAGGGATTAGTGTAGCTTCAAATATGATGTAGAATAAGATTAGTTCTGTGGCGGTGAATGTTATAATTAGAAGCGTTTGTAATGTAATTAGTATTGTAAAGTTTTTTTTCGGACGAGTGGTTCTATGAGAAGGTGGGACTGGTTTGCTATTAGTATTAAAGGAAGGAGTCATATTGTCAGAATTAGGAGTGGTGTGGAAAGGGGGCCGGAGAAGAATATTAGAGAGTAATTGAGACTGTTGTCGATGAATTGATTAAGATTAGGCTTGTAACGCTGATTAGTAAACTGTGGGTTGTGGTATTAATTCAGATAGAGTTGTTTTTTGATAATCAAGTTAGGGGTATCAGTATGATGGTAGGAATGATGAATTTTAGCATTGGAGATAATGATTTTGTATGTAGTCACTGCTGGATGTGTTGGAGATTATGACTAGTAGGGTTAGTCCGATGGCTGCTTCTCAGGCTGCAAATAGTAGGAGAATTGGTATCATGCTGGCTAGGGTGAAGTGTGAGTTTAGGATTGTGAGGGCTGATAGTGATAGTATTATGCCCTTTAAGCAGAGTAGTGCGGATATGAGGTGGAATCGGTATATTAATAATCCCGTAAGGGATATGGTGAAGGCTACTAGGATATTTATATGGATTAGAGACCCTTGGTATTTGTGAGTTTGGATCACAGTCTAGTGAGTCGAAACCACTTGTTTTATTTTAAACTACGTACCATATTTGTCTCATTCTAAGCCCTTTTGGGTTCATTCGTAGGCTAAGCTAGCTGCTTAGCCTAGCTTAGCCTAGAATAAGGTCATAGTGAGTATTATTTTTAGGTTGTCTGTTTGGGTTGCTCAGGGTAGGAGAAGTAGGAGGCCGATTTCTAAGTCAAAGAGAAGAAAGGTAATTGCTACTAGGAAGAATTTTATGGAGAAAGGTAGGCAAGCAGATCCTATTGGGTCAAAACCACATTCGTAGATGCTTGTTTTTTCTGCATACACGTTTAGCTGAGGGAGTAAAAAAGCGATAAATACAAACAGTAAGGCTAGAGTTGTATTTGTTAGTAGTGTTAGTAGGAGGTTTATTGTTCTTTTTCGGGGTGCACCGAAACTAACTGATTGGAAGTTAGTTGTACTTGTTAATACTTTTTTAAAAGGACTATGAACCTTATCAATAGATAGATACATAGAGAAATAGTCATACAACGTCTACGAAATGTCAATATCAAGCAGCGGCTTCGAAGCCGAAGTGATGGCTTGATGTAAAGTGGAATTTTATTTGGCGTATAAAACAATGAGGAAAGTGGATCCGATGATGACGTGTAGTCCATGGAAGCCTGCCGCTACAAAGAAAGTGGATCCGTAGATTCCGTCTGAGATGGTGAATGGGGCTTCATAGTATTCTGATGCTTGGAGTAGGGTGAAATAAAGGCCGAACATGATTGTGATGAAAAGAGCTTGAAGTATGTGTTTGCGGTTTCCTTGTATGAGACTGTGATGCCCTCAAGTGATAGATACGCCAGAGGCTAGTAACACAGGGGTTTGAGAAGTGGAATTTCTAGAGGATTTAGGGGGTGGATACCTGTTGGTGGTCAGCATCTGCCTAATTCAGGAGTGGGGGCAAGGCTTGAGTGGTAAATGGCTCAGAAAAAGCCTGTAAAAAAATAGGACTTCTGATAGGATAAATAAGATGATTCCATATCGAAGTCCTTTTTGGACAGTTGATGTGTGGTGGCCTTGGAAAGTGCTTTCTTGGATAATATCTCGTCATCATTGATACATTGTTAGAATATTTGTTAGTAAGCTAAAAACTAGCAGGATTATTGAGTTGAAGTGGAACCATAGGATTAGGCCCGATGTTACAAGAAGTGCTGAGAAAGCTCCTGTAAGGGGTCAAGGACTGGGATTTACTATGTGGTATGAGTGGGTTTTGTGGGTCATTATGTATTGTCATGCAAGTATAGGCTTACTAGTAGAGTGAATATATAGGCTTGAATTAAGGCGACAGCGAATTCGAGCATGGTTAATAGAGCGAGGACAGTGAACGTGATGAGGGCTGTGAATAGGCTGGTACTTATTAGTTTGAGAGTTGTTTTTCCAGTTTGATGTAATAAGTGGCTTGCTGTAATTGCGGTTAGACGTACGGCTAGTGCTACTGGTTGAATAAGTAGGCTAATAGTCTCCATGATTACTAAATGAGAATCAGGAAGGTAGGTATGCCTTGTGGTAGAAGGTGGGCTAAGGATATTTTTGCCTTATTGCGGAAACCTGTAATAACGATACCAGCTCATAGAGGAATAGCTATTCTTAAATTTATTGAGAGTTGGGTTGTAGGTGTAAATGAGTGGGGTAATATTCCAAGAAGATGTGTAGAGACAATAAATAGGAGAGGTGAGATGAGAGAGATCAGGTTTGTCCTTTGAGGTTATGTGTATTTATTAGTTGTTTTGACGTAAGTTTAGTTAATCATTGTTGGATGGAAAGTGTGCGATTGTTAATTAGTCGATTTGGTGTTGGGAATAGTATAGTGGGAAGTATAATGATTAGAGTGGGGATAGGGATACCTAGTATTATTGGGACTGTGAAAGGGGTAGATTTTCGTTCCTGTGATGTTTCAAGGAGTTTGTTGTACTTTGGTGTGTGTTAATTTGGGGTAGAGGGAGTAGACGTGTTTTGAAATTTTTAGCTGGAATAGTGTGACAAGGGTTAGGAATATAGATAGGATAGTAAGGAGTCATGTTGATGTATCCAGTTTTAGCATGTCATTAAGGGGAGTTTTACGGCTCTCAATCTTTAAAAAAAGTTAACGCTAGTTTAGCTTCTTAATGAGGTTATAGTTGTAGTTATATAGCAGATCATTTTTCAAAGTTCTCTAGGGGAACTAGTTCGAGAACGATTAGTATGCAGCTGTGATTTGAGCCACAGATTTAACACTGTCCGTAGAATAGACCTGGTCGTGTTGATATTAAAGTTGTTTGGTTTAGGCGTCCAGGGATTACATCTGTTTTTAGGCCTAGAGAGGGGACAGCTCATGAGTGTAGTACGTATTCGGAGGAGACTGATATTCAGTTTGTTATTTACATGGGTAGGACCATTCAATTGTCCACTTCTAGTAATCGTAGTTCTCGGTTTTAGGTCTGAGGTTGGAATTATGTAGGAGTCGAAGTTTAGGTCTTCATAGTCGGTGTATTCATAACTTCAGTATCACTGGTGTCCTCTTGTTTTTACGGTAAGAGAGGGGTTATTGATTTCGTCTATTTAGAGAATTCGTAGGGAGGGCAGGGAGATTAGGATTAAGATAATGGCTGGGAGGATGGTTCAAATAATTTCTACTTCTTGGGCGTCTATTGTACTAGTGTGTGTTAGTTTGGTTGTAAGTATTAGAGTGATAATGTAGAGGACTGGGGAGCTAATTAGGGAAACGATTATTAATGTGTGATCATGAAAGGGTAGGAGTTCTTCTATAATAGGTGATGTTACCTCTTGGAAGCCTACTTGGAAGGGATATGCCATGGAGATATACAGGATTTTCACTTGTGATTTACCTTTGACAAAGTTATGTAAGGCTTTACTAATATCTCATTTATAAAGAAAGATATAGTGGTTTTGGTATTTGCTTGAAACCGATTAGAGGGGGTTCGATTCCTGCCTTTCTTGACCATTTTGGGTTGACGTATGCTGGTTTTTCAAATGTATGGTATGGTGGAGGACACCTGTTTAGTCATTCAAGGTTTATGGAGGTGAGGTCTATTGTTAATACCTCTCGTTTGGATGTGAATGTTTCTCAGATGATGAAAATTATTAGGTTTTTATTAACTTAGCAAAAAATAAATTATATCCTAAGTCAATTAAGACAATTGAAACTGAATTGTGTATGCTTAAAAGCCATTAAGGCATGCATTTAAGGCATGCATTGCAGTGCGCTTTACTTTTTATTTTTTTAACATCTTTATTGAAGTAAAATTGCTTTACAATGGTGTGTTAGCTTCTACTGTATAACAAAGTGAATCAGCTATATGTATACATATAGCCCCATATCTCTTACGTCTTGCATCTCTCTCCCACTCTCCCTATCTCACTCCTCTAGGTGTTCACAAAGCACTGAGTGGATCTCCCTCTGCTATGTGGCTGCTTCCCACTAGCTATCAGTTTTACATTTGGTAGTATATAGAAGTCCCTGCCACTCTCTCACTTTGCCCCAGCTTACCCTTCCCCCTCCCTGTGTCCGCAAGTCCATTCTCTACCTCTGCGTCTTTATGCCTGTCCTGTCCCTAGGTTCTTCAGAACCATTTTTTGTTGTTGTTTAGATTCCATATATATGTGTTAGCATATGGTATTTGTTATTCTCTTTCTTACTTCACTCTGTATGACAGACTCTAGGTCCATCCACCTGACTACAACTAGCTCAATTTTATTTCTCTTTATGTCTGAGGAATATTCCATTGTACCTATGAGCCACATCTTCTTTATCTTTTCCTCCATCTATGGACACTTAGGTTGCTTCCATGTCCTGGCAACTGTAAATAGAGTGGCAATGAACATTGTGGTACATGACTTTTTTTGAATTATGGTTTTCTCTGGGTATATGCTCAGTAGTGGGATTGTTGTGTTGTACAGTAGTTCTATTTTTAGTTTTTAAGAAACCTCCATACTGTTCTCCCTAGTGGCTGTATCAATTTACCTTCCCACCAAAAGTGCAAGAGGGTTGCCTTTTCTCCACACCCTCTCCAGCATTTATTGTTTGCAGATTTTTTTGATGGCCATTCTGACTGGTGTGAGGTGATAGTTCATTGTAGTTTTGATCTGCATTTCTTTAATGCTTAGTGATGTTGAATATCCTTTCATGTGTTTGTTGGCAATCTGTGTATCTTCTTTGGAGAAATGTCTATTTAGGTCTTCTGCCCATTTTTGGATTGAGTTGTCTGTTTTTTTGATACTGAGCTGCATGTTTGTAAATGTTGGAGATTAATCCTTTGGTAGTGGCTTCACTTGCAAATATTTTCTCTCATTCCAAGATTTCTCTTTTTGTCTTATGTTTTCCTTTGTTGTGCAAAAGCTTTTCAGTTTCATTAGGTCCCATTTGTTTATTTTTGTTTTTATTTCCATTTCTCTAGGAGGTGAATCAAAAAGGATCTTGCTGTGATATATGTCATAGAGTGTTCTGCCTGTTTTCCTCCAAGAGTTTTATAGTGTCTGGACTTACATTTAGGCCTTTGATCCATTTTGAGTTTATTTTTGTGTATAGTGTTAGGGAGTGTTTTAATTTCCTTCTTTTACATGTATGTCTCCAGTTTTCCCAGCACCACTTATTGAAGAGGCTGTCTTCTCTCCATTGTAAATTCTTGCCTCCGTTACAAAAAATAAGATGACCATATGTCCATGAGTAAATGGGAGTGTTTCCTTAATTTCTCTTTCAGATTTTTCTTCATTAGTGTATTTCTGTGCATTAATTTTGTATCCTACTTTACCAAATTCATAGATTAGCTCTAGTAGTTTCCCGGTGACATCTTTAGGATTCTCTATGAATAGTATCATGTCATCTGCAAACAGTGACTGCTTTACTTCTTTTCCAATTTGGATTCCTTTTATTTCTTTTTCTTCTCTGATTGCTGTGGCTAAAACTTCCAAAACTATGTTGAATAATAGTGTTGAGAGTGGACAACCTTGTCTTTTTCCTGATCTTAGTAGAAATGGTTTCAGTTTTTCACCACTGAGAATGATGTTTGTTGTGGGTTTGTAATATATGGTCTTTATTATATTGAGGTAAGTTCCCTCTGACCCTACTTTCTGGGGGATTTTATCATAAATGGGTGTTGGATTTTGTCAAAAGCATTTTCTGCATCAATTGAGATGATCATATGGTTTTTCTCCTTCAATTTGTTTATATCATTTATCACATTGACTTATTTGCATAAATGAAGAATCCTTGCATTCCTGGTATAAACCACACTTGAACATGGTGTAGGAACCTCTTAATGTGCTGTTGGATTCTGTTTGCTAGTATTTTGTTGAGGATTTTTGCATCTATGTTCATCAGTGCATTGCTATTGGTTTTCTTTCTCTGTGACATCTTTCTCTGGTTTTGGTATCAGAGTGATGGTGCCTTGTAGAATGTATTTGGGAGTGTTCCTCTCTCTGCTATATTTTGGAAGGGTGTGAGAAGTGTAGGTTTTAGCTCTTCTCTAAATGTTTGAGAGAATTCACCAGTGAATCCACCTAATGCTGGGCTTTTGCTCGTTGGAAGGTTTTTTTTTTTTTTAAGTACACGGGTGTCTCACTGCTGTGGCCTCTCCCATTGCAGAGCACAGGCTCCGGACGCGCAGGCCCAGTGGCCATGGCTCACGGGCCCAGCTGCTCCACAGCATGTGGGATCCTCCCGGACAGAGGCACAAACCCGTGTCCCCTGCATCGGCAGGCAGACTCTCACTGCGCCACCAGGGAAGCCCCATTGGAAAGTTTTAAATCACAGTTCCAATTTCAGTGCTTGTGATTGGTCTGATTATATATTCTATTTCTTCCTGGTTCAGTCTGAGAAGGTTGTGCTTTCTAAGTTTTTGTCCATTTCTTCTAGGTTGTCCATTTTATTGGCATATAGTTGCCTGTAGTAATCTCTCAGGAGCCTTTGTATTTCTGCAGTGTCAGTTATTACTTCTACTTTTTCATTTCTAATTCTATTGATTTTTTTCTCTCTTTTTTTCTTGATAAGTCTGGCTAATGTTTTATCAATTTGGTTATCATCTCAACAAAGCTGCTTTTAGATTTATTAATCTTTGCTATTGTTTCCTTTGTTACTTTTTCAAGTATTTCTGATCAGATCTTTATGATTCCTTTCCTTCTGCTAACTTTGGGGTTTTTTGTTCTTTCTCTAATTGCTTTAGGTGTAAGGTTACGTTGTTTATTTGAGATGTTTCTTGTTTCCTGAGGTAGGATTGTATTGCTATAAACGTCCCTCTAATAACTGCTTTTCCGGCCTCTCATAGGTTTTGGGTCATCGTGTTTCATTCTTATGTTTCTAGGTATTTTTTGATTTCTTCATTGATTTCTTCAGTGATCTCTTGGTTATTTAGTAGTGTATTCTTTAGTCTGCGTGTGTTTGTATTTTTTTCCTGTAATTGATATCTAGTCTCTTAATGCTGTGGTCTGAAAAGATACTTGATACAATTTCAGTTTTCTGAATTTTACCAAGTCTTGATTTGTGACCCAAGTTATGATCGATCCTGGAGAATATTCTATGAGCACTTGAGAGTAAAGTATATTCTGTTGTTTTGGGTTGAATATCCTATAAATATCAATCAACTCCATCTTGCCTACTGTGTCATTTAAAGCTTGTGTTTCCTCATTTATTTTCATTCTGGATGATCTGTCCTTTGGTGAAAGTGGGATGTGAAAGTTCCCTTTCATGATTGTGTTACTGTCGATTTTCCCTTTTATGGCTGTTAACATTTGCCTTAGGTATTGAGGTTCTCCTATGTTGGGTTCATAGACATTTACAATTGTTATATCTTCTTCTTGGATTGATCCCTTGATCATTATGTAGTGTCCGTCTTTGTTTCTTGTAATAGTTTTTTTCTAAAATTTATTTTGTCTGATATGAGAATTGCCAATCCAGCTTTCTTTTGATTTCCATTTGCATGGAATATCTTTTTCCATCCACTCACTTTCAGTCTGTATGTGTCCCTAGGTGTGAAGTTGGTCTCTTGTAGACAGCATATATATAGGTCATTTTTTTGTATCCATTCAGCCAGTCTATGTCTTTTGCTTGGAGCATTTAATCCATTTATATTTAAGGTAATTATTGATATGTATATTCCTATTATCATTTTCTTCATTGTTTTGTGTTTGTTATTGTAGGTTTTTTCCTTCTCTTGTGTTTCCTGCCTAGAGAAGTTCCTTTAGCATTTGTTGTAAAGCTGGTTTGGTGGTGCTGAACTCTCCTAGCTTTTGATCATCTGTAAACGTTTTAATTCTCCATTGAATCTGAATGAGATCATTGCTGGGTAGAGTAATCTTGGTTGTAGTTTTTTCCCTTTCATCACTTAAATATGTCCTGCTACTCCCTTATGGCTTGTAGAGTTTCTGCTGCAAGATCCGCTGTTAACCTTATGGGGATTCCCTTCTATGGTATTTGTTGCTTTTCCCTTGCTGTTTTTTTATATTTTTTCTTTGTATTTAATATTTGATAGTTTGATTAATATGTGTCTTGGCATGTTTCTCCTTGGTTTTATGCAGTATGGGACTCTCTGTGCTTCCTGGACCTGATACTATTTTCTTTCCCTATTAAGGAAGTTTTCATCTATTATGTCTTCAAATATTTTCTCAGTCCCTTTCTTTTCCTCTTTTTCTTCTGGGACCCTTATAATTCGAATGTTGATGCATTTAATGTTGTTCCAGAGGTGTCTAAGATTGTCTTCAATTCTTTTCCTTCTTTTTTCTTTATTAGTCTCTGCAGTAGTTACGTCCACTATTTTATCATCCGGGTCACCTATCTGTTTTTCTGCCTCAATTATTCTGCTATTGATTCCTTCTAGAGAATTTAAATTTTCATTTATTGTATTGTTCATCATTGCTTGTTTGCTCTTTAGTTTTTCTAGATCCTTTTAAATTTTTTCTTGTATTTTCTCCATTCTATTTCAAAGATTTTGGATCACCTTTACTATCATTACTCTGAATTCTGTTCAGGTAGACTATCTATTTCCTCTTCATTTTTTTGGTATGGTGGGTATTTACCTTGGTCCTTCATCTGCTGTGTGTTTGTCTTCTCATTTTACTTAATGAGAAGTACTTAATGGGGTCTCCTTTTCGCAGGCTTCAAGTTTGTAGTTCCCGTTGTTTTTGGTGTCTGCCCCCTGTGACTAAAGTTGGTTCAGTAGGTTGTGTAGGCTTCCTGGTGGAGGGGACTGGTGCCTGTGTTCTGGTGGATGTGGCTGGATTTTGTCTTTTTGGTGGCAGGACCACATCCAGTGGTGTGTTCTGGGGTGTCTGTGACCTTATTATTATTTTAGGCAGCCTCTCTGCTAATGGGTGGGATTGTGTTCCTGTCACTAGTTGTTTGGCATAGGGTGTCCAGCCCTGTAGCTTTCTGGTTGTTGAGTGGAGCTGGGTCTTAGTGTTGAGAAGGAGATAGCTGGGAGAGCTTTGGTTGTTTGATATTATGTGGTGCCAGGAAGTCTCTGGTGGACCAGTATCCTGAATTTGGCTCTCCCACCTTAAAGGCACAGCTCTGACACCGAGCAGGAGCCCTAAGACCCTATGAGCCACAAGGCTGAGAAGAAAAGGGAGAAGAAAAAGAAAGAAAGAAAGAAATAAAAGGTATTAAAATAAAAAATATAATTATTCAAAATAAAAACAGGGAAAAAAAGAAAGAAGAGAGCAACCAAACCAAAAAACAAATCCACCAATGATAACAAGTGCTAAAATCTATTAAAAAAAACAACAACAGGTATACAGACAAAATCACACAAAGAAGCATAAACCTACATGCTCACATAAAGAGAAAAGGAAACAAAGTATATATCTATATTGAAAAAAAGGATGAATAAAGCAACGAAATCAATAAAATAATCTACCAGTGATAATAAACTCTATATACTAAGCTAAGATAAATATAAATCTAGAAACAAATTAGATGCAGAAAGCAAACCCTTTCTACAGTTGCTCCCAAAGTCTACTGTCTCAATTTTGGGATGATTCACTGTCTATTCAGGTATTCCGCAGATGCAGGGTACATCAAGTTGCTTGTGGAGATTTAATCCTTTGTTCCAGAGGTGCTGGGAGAAATTCCCCTTTCTCTTTGTTCACAGAGCTCTTGGGGTTCACTTTTGGATTTGGCCCCGCCCCTGTGTGTAGGACGCCTGAGGGCGTCTGTTTCCACCCAGACAGGACGGGGTTAACGGAGTAGCTGATTACGGGGTTCTGTCTCACTCACACCAGTGGAAGGGTGGTATGCACTGCAGGGCGAGCCTGTGGCAGCAGAGGCTGTCATGACATTGCAACAGCCTGAGGCACACCTTATGTTCTCCTGGGGAAGTTGACCCTGGATCACAGGAGCCTGGCAGTGGCAGGCTGAAAAGGCTCCCAGGAGGGTAGGTGTGGATACAGGTCTAAACACAGGTTTCTTGGTGGCTGCAGCAGCAGCCTTAGCGTTTCATGCCCATCTCTCATGTCCATGATGATAGCCGCGGCTTGCGCCTGTCTCTGGAGCTTGTTTAGGTGGTGCTCTGAATCCCCTTTCCTCACGCATCCCAAAACAATGGTCTCTTGCCTCTTAGGCAGTTCCAGACTTTTTCCCAGACTCCTTCCCAGCTAGCTGTGGCATACTGGCCCCCAGCAGGCTGTATTCACGCAGCCAACCCCAGTCCTCTCCCTGGGATCTGACCTCCAAAGCCAAAGCCTCAGCTCCCTGCCCCCACCCATCCCAGCGGGTGAGCAGACAAGGCTCTAGGGCTGGTGATTGATTGCTGGTTGGCACAGATCCTTAGTGCAGGAATCTCTCTGCTTTGCCCTCTGCACCCCTGTTTCTATGCTCTCCTCCATGGCTCTAAAGCTTTCTCCCCCCCCCCCCGTCTCAGCCAGTGAAGGGGCTTCCTAGTGTGTGGAAGCTTTTCCTCCTTCACAGCTCCCTCTCCCAGGTGCAGGTCCTGTCCCTATTATTTTCTCTCTTTTCTTTTGCCCCACCCAGGTACGTGGGGAGTTTCTTGCCTTTTGGGAAGTCTGAGGTCTTCTGCCAGCATTCAGTAGGTGTTCTGTAAAAGTTGTTCCACACGTAGATGTATTTCTTATGTATCTGTGGGGAGGAAGGTGATGTCCATGTCTTACTCTTCTGCCATCTTGAAAGTCTCTCTGCTGGTTAGTTTTTTGCTGTTTAAAAAAGTGATCTGGAATATTTTTTTGCTCTTAACCAATCAAAGCGAATTAACAATAAACTGCATCTTCCCCATCACACTTACGTTCTATTGTTGTTAGATACACTTTTAGCATTATTTGCTTTTTGTAAAATATGTGGAAGTAAAATATTAATATTCATGGGATGAAAATTCATTATAATTAGTTTTGTGGACCTAAGATTTTGGGAAACAGATCATCTTTTTCTATTCATATTATATTTCTTTTTCCTCACATATACTCAGGCTTATTGGATATAAACAAAAGAGAATCAAAATTCATAGAAACAAATTGCATTTGCAGCTTGCCTTCAGCATCTAATCATTGAAAATCATTTGTTAACTATAAAGGGTGCTCTTGTATTGTGATTTGGATTATTAAATAGCTATCACCAACATCATTACCACAAGCTACAACGGAAAAAATAAAAACTAATAATAGGGTCAGATTTTCCTTCTAACAGAGCAAATTCCTCTTTATAAATTCTCTCCCCTTTGTAGAAAATTAACTGGAATTTCCTCCATAAAATTATTTACACCTTCCTACCAAGGCTAAAAGACATTAGTGTTTAATTCATAACTGGTAATTGCAGACATAGTTGTAAAACATTTCAAAAATGTTCATTGAGGAAAAAGGCAGAAAAATGTTTACATATTCTATCAACGGTTAATGGTTAATTTAGCTCTTGGGTAAATATGTTCAAAGCATATGATCTGAAGAGCATATCTTTTCTCACAAAATGTTCTCTGTTCCTAATTCTATTAGAAGTTTTAGACAATGGAACTTGTGCACTGGCTATGTAAGCTAGTTAATATGGGGCTACACAGATAAATGAGCCACATGTGTCACTTCAAAGCTCAATAGAAGACAAAACTGTGTCGGTATGTTTTTTTTTTTGTTTTATTCCCATTCTTTTGACCTCTTGATTGAGAAAGAACACAGGAGAGCAGTGTCACAGCTGTGCAGTGCAGAACCATTGACAAGTTTTTGGTGTTGCTAAATGGACTTGCACCAATTTTTGGCCACTGCTGGAATAACAACTAATATTTTTCCAGTAGCCTCTGGTAACACTTCCATGCGTGAGAAACCCGATGTTTGCAATATTAAATATAACAGGAGAGTAATGCGCCAGAGTGGCTGCTTCATTTTGCCATTCCTATGGCAAAATTAAAATTCACTGTGGCTTGTGTCATTGAAATGTAACTGATGAGGAAAAGACCATGCAACTTCTTTAAACAAGCAGCTAACGAAGCAGGAGGTGCCTGGTCCTCCTCTGAGGTGGCCTCCTGAGATTTCAAGGGCAAAAACAGGTCCACGTCATAATGCCTGCAGTCTGCTGGACAAACCACAATGGGTGGCCCCAGACTCTGTTGTTAAGATCGCAAGTGGAGTGACAGAAACACTTTGCCAAGTAATCTGCAGATTATCCAAACAGGTAGATATTGGTAACTTTAGATTGCCTGATGTTGACTGCAAAAACAAAGCAAAAAAATCTGCAAACTGTTTTCTCCAGGCTATTGTTTGAGCAGCATAAGTGTTTAGCTGGCCACCTGGTAAGAAAATCTTTCCTGGAGACCTATACATTGCATTGTTCTCCTTAGAGTCTCTCTATATTCTGCTAAATGCTTAATGCAATTCTCATAGTTATCAGAACTGAAAGATGATGCAAGATCACCCAGGCAGATATTTTATTTAACAGATGTGGAATCTGAGGACCTCAGATGATAAGTGACTATTCCACTGTTTAGTTCAACTTAAGCATGCTGTTTTCAATACATTGGCTGCTGACTTCCATTAAAGGTTAGTTTTTTAAAGAATGGCTTTGTTTTTCAAGAACTGAAGTTTTTGTTGGTTGAGGTATGCTGAAGGAGTATGCAATCAGCATGCAATGGATACAATTATGCTTCCATGAAGGGCCTCACATGCATATCTGAAGAGTAAGGAGGCAGAGGGAACACCTTACCCTTGGCCTCCATGTTACTCAAGAAGAGTACTGGGGAAACTTTGTCAATACTCACATCTGAAAGGTTTTCTTATGTACCATAACTTCACAGCTGGAGGATCTACACTCAAACACTGAAGATACTCTTAGAATCTCATGCAGTTGAATAGCTGAATCATTTTGTGTTGAGGCAGCTGTATACTTGCACTGTCTACAGGTTTGTTCCACCATCATTCCCAACAGAGCTTTGGGGTCAGGCAATTTTCCTAGGTATGTTTCTAACACCCATTAAATGAAAGGTCTTATAAATGACACCTGGCCCGTGGTATCTCCTTGTTTTTGTATTGTTTTAATAGCGACAGAGTAATAGGCCAAAGTAGGTGTTAAAATAGGTAAGCCCTCCAAGGGACCATAAGTAAAGGAAAAAGTATGGGAGACTCCTATAAGTTAATGGTCACTCAATAAAGCAGGTTTGCTTAACTACAAAACCAAGCAGGCTTGCTTAGCAATAAAACCATGCAACAGAAGCTTGAGACATGCCCCCAAACAATAAAACAATGGTGAAATGAGACACACACACCCTGCCCAGTGATTTCAGTAATTTAATGACTCCTACGACATGCTTTCCTGGCCATATTAAAATCAAAAATGTAAGCGAAAGGTGACATTATATTGAAACCTGAGATGATTTACCGTATTTTAGTATATGTTACCACCTTTTTGCTCATTTCCATTGTGCCATGGCAGTCCCAGCTTGACCATGTAGGGACAAGAAAACTCCCCTGCCCGACATGGAGGAGGAGCTGATGATAGAAGCTTGATGTCTATTCAAGAATGAAGAGTACACGTCCCTCCCTTCCCCACTTTTCATTTGACTCTAAAACTGTAGCCCACTAAGTTCTTGGGGTGGTAACCCCCTGCCCACTTACTTTCATCCTATTCTAATAAATCACTTCTTATCTATCACTTTGCCTCTGGCTGAATTCTTTCTGCACTGAGCCATAAAGAACCTGAGCTGCTCAGAGCCTCCCGAGACACATTTCTGAAATTTCACTTTTACCATTAAGTTACCTTGCTGAACACACTTGGGTTATCTAGAATTTTCTGCTAATTGGTACTCTGCACATCTAGTTTAAGGCTGCCTGATGTGAGATAAAATGACCTCTGAGCCTTTATAAAATTTACAAATCCTTTGAATCATCAATATAAAGTTAAGTTGTTCAGTTCGCTAAGTATTATGCAAAAGTAAGGTAAAATACAATTAAAATTCAAAAATGCTACACGGGATAGCAACCTTATTAAACCCTTCAAAATAATGAAAGAAAAAAGGTGAATTAAAGTCAAATCTTAGAAAACGTAAATAATTTATTATCTGAACATTGCATACCTATTCAATATCATTTCAAGATGTTGAGTTCTTTCAACTTTGCACTTCATCAGCAGAGACCTTAGTTCACCAAGTATTTCCATCGTGCTGGCTTTGGCAATGTCCCTCTTTCCCTTCCTTTCCCCTACTGCCTCTGTTGACTGAAACAAATGCATAACCTAAAAGTTGAGAATAATGTTTATTCAGCAAATTGAGGACTTAAGTCCAAGAGGCAGCCTCTCACATAGCTCTGAGGGACTGCCCTGAAGAGGTAAGGAAGGAGGCAGGATTATATAGGTGTTTTGGAAAACAAACAAACAAAAACAGCTGGTCAGAACATCAAAAGATTAATGTTAATTAAAGAAAAATCAGATATCTCAAGTTATTGAGTTCAGCACTTTTCTATGTATGGGAAGATACAACAGTCTGGGCTTACTGAAATCATTCCTTTGATATTCACCTTAACTATCTAGGGCTAGTATCCTATCCTGTTTTTCTCCCTCCTAAACCCCCTCAGGGTACACCACTGGGGCTGCTGGCTTGATGGTTACAATATCCTTTGTTTACTGAAACCACAGGCAGCATTCTTCGTCCACACCTCCCATAACCTTCAAGTCTCGATTCACTCAGTGTCTCTACTACTCAGTCTCTCAGACTCCTAAGCAGATGTGTATGTTCCTTCTCCAGTGTTTCTATTCCTCATTTTCAGTAACTGAGTGAGAGGGTATGTGTCAGTTTCAGAGTGTGCCTGAGTTTAACTCCCTATGACCTGCGGCGAGTAACTGTACATCCTGAGTTATAGCCTACATGCCTGCCTTGGCATCCTGTAAAATTGGAGGTATTGATAACATATGTGCTGTGACTGGTAAATGAGACACTGTGGTACAGCATGAGGGCAGCGACCCCAGGACAGTGTCAGTGACACTATGCACATCACGTAAGATTACTATTATTGTTATTGATATATGTTTTCCAGTATGAGGTCACTCCCATGTCCTTTTTCTTATTCTTCATATCTAGACCTAACATATGCCAAAGGTTTTGACCAACTACCTTAGCATAATGTGTGTGTGTGTGTTTGTGTGTGTGTGTGTATTTGTCCATGAACTTTGGCCCTCACAGCTCCATCAGGTTTCCTGGTGGTCAGCCCTAAGAATGAGTTTACAACCTAGATCAAAGTGTTTGTCCTGGTCTCGCCTTGAAACTTACAATATAGTCTTAGCCATTGAGTTTTGAACTTATTCCACTGTGGAAAGAACTAAAAGAAGAAAAGAAAGAGTTCTTCTCTCTAAGACCTAAAGCTGAGTGGCCCATCCCTTTTCTGGCCATGGCAGGGCCTCACGAGGTGGTAGGGTTCCCAACCTAGAAGTACCCAAATGTGAGGAAGGGAAGGGAGAAATGACAGCATGCTCAGAAAAGGGATAGACAGAGATATCTAAGAGAAGGACCTGCATTTCCCCTGATCTCTTTCTACTTCTTCTGTGAAAACTTTCCTTATTACATGGGTCTGATTCTGCTTATCCTACACCTGGAATCCTTTTCCTGGGTAAACAAAAGGAAAAGTAGGGAAAACCATGAAGGTTAATCAGTGAGGACAGCATAGCATAGAGTAGGTATTGCAATTAATGCATGATTAGTTGACTAAAATTTAAATAATAAACCAATCACATACTGTTTAGAAAAGTTGCCACATACACTGTGTATAAAATGATTCAATTTTGCCATAATATTTACAAAAACTCCCACTATATTTGAAGCATTTTAAAGGTTTTTTGAAAGTACAGCTTCTTCCCAATTCTCTCTCCCTTTCTCCCTTTCTCTCTGTCTCTCTTTCTGCCTGTTTGTCTCTCTTTCCCTCCCTCCCTTCATTCTTTACACCCTCTCTTGCCCAACTTCTCTCTCTCTCTCTCTCTCCCTCTCTCTCTCTCTCTCTACCCCTCTCCATGCATGAATGGCAGCTGTAGGTATGGATCTACAGAGATGTGAGATGCACAGAAACAGGGAAGATCGAGTGAGGACATGGGTGCCAGTTTCTATTCTGGCAGAGAGCAGATTACAGGTTTTAGCAGCCATACAGGTTAAAAAGTAGATGCAGGAGGAGCCTTGTGATAAGGTGAGAAAAAGGTTATTGCTGCAGAGATGAGCAAAGACCTTGTGCCCCAGGACCTGTGTGAGGATCGGGATGTGTACAGACACACCTTAGCTTGGAGAACAAGGCTGGGAGAAGTACCAGGAAAGACTGAGCCTTTACCCCAAGGCAGCCAGCTAAAGCAGAAAAAGATGGCTTTATATCACAGGTGGCATAAATTCACAAGTCCAAGACCTGTCCCCAACACACGACACTCAGTGAGAATGATGCCATATTAAGAAGGTTAGATCAGTCCTACAAAACTAAGCTAGGGAATTCCTTTTACTTTTTTATTTCTCACCCTGGAATTTTAGGGGATACATTTTTATCCTGCTTTGAAGATTTTTCTACATATGATGCAGGAAAATGGCATGGAGTTGGAAGTCAGAAATCATAGACTCTAGGCACAGCTATAGCCCAGCTGGCTGCATGAACCTGTCCCATAACCCTGGATCCACAGCCACTGTCTTTTCTACAGCCCATGAGTCTCATGGCTCTTCCTCCTCTGTCATCTCCCAATTTTAAAGGACTGTGTGCCCTCTATTTTAGCTGTAAAAATAATTTATGTCTCATTTTAGTGTTTCTATGGTTGTGTTTGGGCTCTGATACTTAAACCTGAAAGGAGCTTTACGTCCTACTTTCCAGGGACTGGCAGGAGGAAAGGAGGTCATTACATGCTTCTGTTTCCCTTTTCTCTTCCTTTTCTCTGATATTTCTAAAACTGCCTCAAGGGGAACCTTCTTCCATTTAGGCTTACAAAATCTCAAATCTTGTTATTAGCAAATCAATACAAAAATACATTTTTCCTTCATTTTATGCTTTCTTTCATATTAGAGTATAGTTTGTCATGAGACCTGTTATAAAGAAGGTCTTTTTTTTTTTTTTTTGCGGTACACAAGCCTCTCACTGTTGCGGTCTCTCCCGTTGCGGAGCACAGGCTCCGGACACGCAGGCTCAGTGGCCATGGCTCACGGGCCTAGCCGCTCCACGGCATGTGGGATCTTCCCTGACCGGGGCAATGGCAGGCGGACTCTCAACCGCTGCACCACCAGGGAAGCCCAAGAAGCTCTTTTTTTTTTACAATGTTTTCTAAGCCAATCATACTTCAGGAAAGCTGACAAAAAAATAGTTCTGGGAATGGCCATACTCTCCTCCCCTCCACTGCTGTCTGGGAACTTCTAAGGAAACCATTCTCAGTGTCAGTGTAGAACTGCACGCTCATCTACTCACAGCAGGAATGTGTGTGCACCTTTCTCTTAGCTAAGCCAGGCCTCTCCAATGATACTTGGACAGTATCTCCATTGACAGCCACATCACAAGGTGCCACACCCGCTAGATCCTCCAAGAACATCACTTTTCCCTCCTGTGATTGAAGCACTTTGTAGGGTAGCAAAACTTGCCACCCCAGAATGTCTCTGGCATTTGAATTATTTTAAACTGAAAGCAATCAAGTCTGAAAACAGGAAGAAACAATGAGCTTCCCGGTAAGTGCCTGGAG
Organism: Phocoena phocoena; assembly: GCF_963924675.1. NCBI lineage: Eukaryota > Metazoa > Chordata > Mammalia > Artiodactyla > Phocoenidae > Phocoena > Phocoena phocoena. The sequence continues at coordinate 124,749,816 of NC_089220.1, read as the reverse complement.
AATTTAGATAGAGAGCTTCTTACAAGAATAGAGTGATTACGAGAGATGTCTGCAAAGAATATGGGCTATCCTGGTGGGGAAACTCTCTGAGATCAGAGTCCACTCTGTGTTCCATTGTCTCTGCTAGCTCAGCAAACATTTATTTACCAAACATTTGCTTTTCCATCTTCATCTGAATTGCCTCTCTTCCCTTTGAAGTCCCAAACCTCTACCCCCAACATCCTCTTTTGTCTTTAGCTGAATTAAGGTGAGGACTTCAGCCATTTGGGGAGTTACTCAGTTTTGCTGGGTCTTGCCCATGCATACATGCTATTAAACTTTGATTTTCTCCTGCTAATCTGTCTCGTCATTTGAATTCTTAGACCAACCAGAAGAATTGGAAGGGTAGAGGAACATTTCTTCCTCCCAGAAAACCTGTTGTCCAGGCAACATCATAGGTCCCATTATTACTCAGATGCAAACTGTGGCTGCCTCAGGACATAGAGAGGTACAACGTGCCCTAGGAGATAATATCAATACCCAAAAAGGCACATCCACATGGTGCCTGCATATAATGGAGCCATGTGACTGCCACACAAACTGAATACTAGAGAAAACAGTAGATCCCTTTAATTAGAAGCAATTAGTCTATTTAGTTTTTCTCTTGAAATGTATAAAACCACAAAGAGCTTTTCATAATACAAACTTAATGTAATGACAGAAATCCAGTTCTTTAAATGTTTCCTGAGGTCCCTCTGAACATGGTTTTCATACACAATTATGTGCCCACACCAAGGTACCTATGCTTAGGTAGTGACCATTCTCTGTCACTACTCCTCTCTTTTTTGGTACAACAGTTCCTTGCTCTTCTAATGCAAGGTTCATTTTGGTCATTTAGACCCAATAAAAGTACCCATCAGATCCCACAGCCATGTGCCCAAACAGAAAGGCTCCAGAACACAGGCTGACCATCGGGCCAACCCATGTGGTCAATCTTCTGGCGAGATTTTCAGTCACCATGGCAGCCATGTTGGCCCCTCTCCATTTTCTCTTATCTGAAACTTCACAGGTTGTTTAACTCCTTTCATTTAAGTATAAGAGCTTTAATAGCTGAAATCCTTTACAAGAACAAATGATAAATCACATATTGTAATTGGTTTGATTGTTGGGTAGGTCCATAAATGGCAGAGGGGGAGGAGTAAATACCCCTTCAATGTAGGAAATCAGTGGAGGAAAGGAAAATGCAATGCTTCACTGATCGATTGTGGGGTTAAGTCAGACAGAGAAGAAGGTTGCCACTGATCATGAGCTTGTCCTCAAAAGACACAGTCCCTACTGTGTAGCCAGGCTCTAACTGATGTGTCCAGCAATGAGAGGCATTCTCGCCTCAGGGAAGAGAGGCAGGTGTATGCCTTCCTCACCTTGGCACAGAGGAGGCAGCTGCCCTCTAATGGATGATAGACACTGACTCAGACTTTTGCAAGAACCAACTCAAGTCTTCAGATCTGTTTAGGTCTCCAAGACCAAGTCCTGGAGGGTCAGAAAATGATGTAAAAAATTATCTTACTTCTGATGTGCATATTGCCTCCAGAGCCCTCCCCCTCTCCAGGCTTTCATTAAATGTCATTTTGGCTCCCTTACTACCTCCTTCTGGTCTCAATCCCCACTCCATCCTGCCCTCACAGCGTTTTTGCAGGAACCCTCGTTGGCTAGAAAAATGCCCACTAGCATTACCCCAAGTTTCCAATTTTTCTTCATTACTCTCAGCCCTGAGCAAACTCTGAAAAGAGAGCATGACCATCATTGCTTTAGTGATGACCAACCTCAGATTTGCAACCCCAGCCTGCTTTTTTTTTTGTCCCTTTTTCTCTAGAGTAAGCCCATAACCTACTTCTCTCCTCGTTTTGGTATCTCTGCTTTTATCCTACAACTTCTTCAAAGTAGCGTCCTCATCCGCACCTTAAGTGTCTGCAGTCATTCTCAAAGATACTCATTAAAGGCTTCCTAAAAACCCAGAAGGAGACTGGGTCCTTATGGGACGCTCCATGAGTAACAATGCTGGCTGCCTTCAGCCATCTTTGACCCAGTTTCCTCCCCTGATTAGACCGTTTGCTTCCTCAGAGCCAGTGCCCATAAGGAAAATGGTCTTCCCCAGGCCCCATCCCAGTCACTGCCTTTTGGATCAGCTGATGTAGACACTTTGTCATAGGCCCTAAGAGCAAAGGATGAGCAAGACCAGTGAGTGGCCTTCCCTCTCAGACCTGCCTAATATAAAGGAAACTATGTGGTGGTACCCAGAGTAAGAACGTAGGACCATCAGTTTAGAGAACATTTATCCCAATTTAACTTGGCTGGTGGGTTTTTTCCTCAGGCAGAACTAGCTCCCTTAAGGTCACCCAACCACTGAGCCAAAGGTACTCCATCCAGTGACCTGACAATTTGCCTCATCTTGTCCACCTAGAACACTCATCCCCACATCAGCTCACAGCTGTACTTTGCACTGAGAATCACCCACAGTTTCAGGGGGCAGCTTCGCCCAAAGTTATGCCCCCTCTTCGGGGTCCCCATAGCCAATGACCTACTGATATGGAGTTACAAAGACTTGGCCCCGTTGCCTCAACTTTGGATCCTCCTGAAGGGCTGTTACAGCTCCAGAGCTCCCAGTGGCAAACCTGATATGAGTCAGGTTTTCCCTCTTCCTAATCCCGCCTTTCTGCAGAGAGCATTTCTCAGTTGCTTTCGGCATGGAACTCTCCAGCTCTGACTATTTTCAGGGAACTCAGTGTATCTCAACTCTTTCCCTTTAGCTGTACCCTCTTTTTTGCTTCTATTTTTGATCCTATTATGTTCCCTTTATTTGTCTTTTACTCTAGTTTTAAGATTCGGGTGACGTCTTGTACTCAGCTGGACCTGGAATCCTATTGGGTAGGACTTCCTGGTGGAAGGGACCAAACTTCCTCCACATTTTCACCTCTTAATATATAGAAATCTTATCAAAGTATATACCAGGAGAAATTCAGGGCACTCCTGCTGATTTCACCTTGCAGGAGGAGGAGATTCCTTCATGCCAGATTGAAATGTGAAGGAAGTCTGAAATGTGGAGATGTGGGGTCCTCTTCCCTCAGAGACAGCCTTTGGTGGTGGCCAGAAAGATTATAAAAAAACTGAAGAGAACACAAAATTTAATGAATTATGTACCAGTTTAGAAGCCATTAAAACTGGAGCAGCAGCAAATGTTTCTATATCAGTAGTAATATACAATTTCATATTATTTTCATAAGGTGAACCTTATCAAAAATAATTACTTGTTTTACTCTCATGTACTTTCTAGTCCCTGGAAATACAGAAGAACAAAGCATTATGTTTGACAGTTTAACAGCTTCTGACACAACATTATTTTGGAGAGATGGTCATTTGAAATACCAATATCTGGCTCTCAAATCTGAGATAGAATGGTTAGCCCAAGCTAATTGGAAGTAGCAACAACAACCCGGAGAAGAACATGATGTTGACATTAAATGAAAGGCATCTAATTGAATGTCAAGGCATACAGAGCAATGTCTTTTTGTTAAAACTTCCATTTCCTTTACATGGTGAAATCACACACATGCTCACCATGTGTCTGTTTTTCGGGCTTTAAAATAATGGATATAAATGCTACATCAAAAGGCTCAATGTATACTAAAAAATAAAACCACAAAAATGTGACAATTGAAATAGGTATTAATCAGTTTTTACTACTTTCTTTGCCAAAACCCAATCCTTTGAAAACCTCTACTTTTACGGAGTTATAAGGGCCCAACATTTTTGATTTTCATTCTTGATTTCTTTCACAGAACACCTACACACACTGACACAAACTTAAACACCATATTTAATTTTATGACTGAAACTCATGGATGAATCCTGCTGGGGCACTGGCTGTGTGCAAAAATTCTCTGTTGATGGAACTCACTATCTAGATTTTACATTTTAACCTAATTCTGTCACTGAAGTGAAACCAGCTCCTGGGTATTCCCGATAAAGAGCAAGACTGAAAAGTGATAGTAAAAGGTGTCAGTTTGCCACTTTTGCTCCTGTGTTTTCTAATATTCTATATGTACATTTAATTGAGCCAATCTGAACTCTTGAAAGACATTCAATAACTTGGAAGAGCATCCAACCTAACACTAAATACATGTGAGCAAAGAGCAAATCACTTTGCATCTGTTGTCATCATCATTAAATACAAGGAGTCCAAAGCTAGGGATATGATCTAAGTGTGTGTGTAAAATACACATGTGTATATTAATTTTTTAACGTGGTGTTTTCTCAAAAGTTAATAAAATGGGGATAATTGAAATATCCTCAAAGGGGCTACTGAATGTCACCTAAATAAATCCTAGTATTTAAGATGCAGTGCAACAATCATTTTGGAAATGTTGAAATAACAGATTTAATGCGAAATTTTATTTGACTTGACACATCATCTTCAGTTAGCCTGTCTCCGGCTGATAGCTAGTTTCAGAAACATGACAGAAAGCAAGTAACATTTATATAAGAACAGATTAGCCCGGAAGAGCTGACCTCCCTCTCATCCTTGCAGTCTGTTGACCTGTTGCACTCATTAAAAGGCTAGTGTGCTATGGGAAAATTCCCCCAGACTCTCCACTGGGAGGTCTGTCTTCTCCTGCATGAGAGTTCATGAGGGTGAAAAGCAGACCAAACAGCTCAGTCCTCTGGTGGTTGCTAAATTCAATTTCATGGAAGTTTACCTGGGAAAATAATGCTGTTCCCTCTGCCTTTTCCCCCAGAATAGGAAGGAACAAAGTGGATAAGCTACAGGAACTTCTTCTAAAAAACAAGAAAAACATATGAAAACATCTGTATTGGAACTAGATCAGAGAGCTTGAAGGTTTTAGAAAGCTATTCAGATAATCTTGGCATGACTTCCCTGGTTTACATAAGTCTCTGCTTTGAATCTCTTACAGAAAGAAAAGGTCTGGATGGTGGTTTAAGATAAACATTCATAAAAATAGCAGAAATTATTTAATAAATGTTCAAAAATGTAACATATCATTTGCCTATAGCAACTTCACAGAAAAGTTTACAAAAAACTTAGATGGGAATGCTTATATGGAGTTCCCTTTTTATTTTATATTGCATTATTTTTTTAACCATGGGGAGGGGATAGACCACAAATGTTTGTTTCCTAAGTTTTAAGTGAGAATTTATAACATCCTGGCTAATATATAATTTTATTGTTTATCCTAGCTTTTGTTTTGTATTTAATTTGATTACTTGCAAAAATAACTAAATAAATATGTCTCTTCTCATTAAATTAAATTTTAATTACAGACCTCTGTGGAAAATATTAAAAATCTAATTAAAAGTGAACATTCTGCAAAAAAAAAAAATGGTTGTGAGGGAGATATAACAATAAAAAGGAATACATTTTATTTATAATTACATAACATTTTAGACAAAGCAACTCTGTGAGGGCTTGTTCTCTTTGGGTGAATGGGCACTTACATGCCAATGCAAGTGTCTGGGGGCACCTTTGTGAAGTGGTGATTGGCCTGAAATATCCTGGATGGGAGGAGACCTTGGAGCCACCCTCCTACCGGGTATACCTCTCTGCTGCTTCATCCTCAAGCCTGTGTGTCCATGAAAAGAGCTTGCAGTGCATGTCATCCACCAGAAGGTGTCACTGCTGTTCTTGGATCTAAGAAGGTGTGCACCCTCCCAAGGAATAGCCGCAGTGCAGGAGTCACCAGACCCTCTGACCAGAACCCCTGAGAAGTGGCTCTCTGCATTGTATAACTCTGTAAACTCACAAGCTCCTAGAGCATGCTGCAACCAGGGCCTCCTACATTTCTGTGTTCTTCAAGAGAAAAATAAAAATTAAAAGAAACCCTTTTTTAAAATTGCACATTTCATCCACAGTAGGCTCTTGATATTTGTGTTTGAATATGGAATAAATCATATTTATGCAGCACTTTCCATTTGCATTCTTTAAATGTTCATCCGGCATCTCAATTATCACAAATCCTGTGCTCCGACACTTCTTTTCTTTCCTGGATCTCAACGGAATCCAGCAGGCATAAAGGGCTTCAGGCAGACCTGTTAGCTCAGGGCTCGGCTTTTCACTGGGGAGGCACATTGAGGATGTACCACTTAGGACTTACTGTTTGTTTTGCTATCAAGGGTAGCTCTTCTCTCCACTCTTCCTTTTCCATCTTCATTCAGTTTAACATTTCCTAGGGCTGGGAAGGAGATCCCCTCCAATAGAGCTGCTCCCAGAAATGATTTAGAATGAATCTACACCACTCATCTGCAATCAACCTGAAACCCAAGGTGCTGAAGGGCAAAGCTTTTCTCATGAAATATCATTTTTACTTGTAAGAACAACTAGCAGAAAAATGGTGATTATTTTCAGACTTGGGTGTTTTGTACACATATTCTCGAAAATGATTGAAGGGAGCCTGTCACTTCTAGAAAAATAATTGACAATATTTTTTGCCAGTACTAAAATTTGAGATTTCAAAGTGGACATTTGAATTTTGGAAAACTTGTATCCGCCATCATGAGCCTGACAGCTTCCCAATACTTAAACTACTATTCTAATGAGATTGGTGAGACTATTAACACAAGTGATCTGTGTGATATTGTGTCAACATTTGGGTGATCTGCATAACTCTGTGAACCAATATTTCCCAAAGGACCAATGCATGATGTACAAAATCACACATGGGTAAAATGTATATTCCAAGTACAATATAGGACTTCTGACTGCAAGGGTAATTTTTACATTGGAGAATATCTCTGTAGAATCCCTTTGAAGTCTAGAAAACTGGATAAATGTTCTACTCTTGAGGATAATTTACTTTTTATAAACTTATGAAAATTTCAAATGTACAAAAAAGTTGACAATATTCTATAATGAATACCCATATAACCATCAAGATTCTACAACATAGCCCTATACTTGCTTTCACACCTGTATAGATCAAATAAATCCATGTGTTTATAAGGGCTCTGCTGTGCTCTAACTGCATTTCTCAGGAATTTCCTATATTAGGAAATTCCTTCCATCTCAGTGAATATAAATCCTCAGTATCATGTTCAAACTGTGCAGCCTGCCCTTATATGGACATAATGGAATTTATCTCAGATTATTGAATATTGAGGTTGATTAGACCCTACTTATTTGAGAAAAGTGGAAATGACATGTTTTTCTATAACAACGATCCTTACTTCCTTTGATAAAGTCCAAGAATTAGTATTCTTCAGTGAATGAACATACACTATTTCAGGGTTTATTGTGTGTATTGTGGCAAGTTATGTCAACATGATTTTTGCTTTGCAAATTGAGTCCACACACAGATGTTGAAGAAAAGGTGGAGTTTAGTTTGAAGATAAGAAGGAGTGAGGGAGCAACTCTAGGTCCTTTCAGATATCCTGCCTCATAGTAGGTCCTCAATAAATAGCAAAGAAATGAATAACTAAATGATGAAGCACAGTGGAAACAGATTTATTTCTGGAGTCTGACTGGAAGAATGAGAATCACAGATAGAGCTGCTGAGAGGTCAAGTTTGGTTGCACATTGGGACTTCCCTCCTCCCCTCTTCTACTCCCCCCACCTAAGTCTTCCCCACTCTCCAGCTAAGGACATCTTTTACAAATTGTCACAGAAATCAAAAATGAAATATAATTTATTATATAACTGTAAAATTCATTATGGATAATACTGTTTATAAATCACCGAAATTCTTTTTTTTAAAAAACTAACAGCTTTATCAAGCTATAAGTCACATAACATAAAGATTATCCTTTAAGAATGGACAATTCAGTGGTTTTTAGTATATTCACAAATTGATTACCAATGCATTGGTTATCAATATCTAATTCTAGATCATTTTTATCACTCCAATAAGAAATCCTTTCTATGCCTTTTAGCTATCACGCATCATTCCTCCCTACCACTCAGCCCCTGGCATCCACTAAGATATTTTTTGTCTCCATGGATTTGTCTATTCTAGGTAATTCATATAAGTGGAATCATACAAATATTTGTCTTTTTGTTTCTAGTTTCTTTCACTTAGTAAAATGTTTTCAAGTTTCATCCATATTGTATCGATAGCATACCTCCAGTATTCCATTTCTTTTTATTGCTGAATAATATTCCATTGTGTGGATATTCCATTGTGTGGATATACCACATCTTTTTTCATCCATTCATCAGCTGGTGAACATGTGGGTTTTTTTCACTTTTTGTATACTATGGATAATACTGCTATGAGCATTCATGTGTTTTTGTGTGAACGTATATTTTCATTTCTCTTGGATATATACCTAGGAATGGAAATGATGAATCATATGGTGACTGTATGTTTAGCTGTTTGAGGAACTGCCGAACTGTTTTACAAAGGAGATACACCATTTTACCGTCTCATCAGCAATGTACAAGGTTTCTAATTTCTCTATATCATTGCCAACAGTTGTTATGATATCATTTGTGATATAGCCACCCTGGTGGGTATGAAGTAATATCTCATTGTGGTTTTAATTTGCAGTTCCCTAATGATATTAAGCATGTTTTCCTATACTGATTGGCTATTCGTATATCTTCTGTGGAGAAATGTCTATTCTGGTCCTTTGCTCATCTTTAATTGACCAATTTGTCTTTTAATTGTTGAGTTGTACACATACATGTTCCTATTCTCATGGTCTGTTCCTTTACACACAGGAGACAGACACCCCACCAGGTTAGAGACTGACGTTCACTAAGTAGCTCCCATCTGGGGGCAGATTTTGAGACACAAAGAGAGTAGGAGACAAATATGCTACAACTCACAGTGGACACTAATGAAGACAGACTTTTCCCTGTTGAAGATGGAACCCTGAACACCCTGAGTTTTCCTGGCACAGCACAATAGAGTCCTGTTTTTCTCTCAGAATTATCAACAGTGCTCTTTCCCTCCCCAAACTGTTCCCATTAGAACAAATCACATAACATACAAGTCGGGTATGAACAGAGCTATCAGTCAGCAAAAGCCCATTTAAAAAGCTCAGTAATGTGGGTTGTGCATCACTCGAGCTGCGTGCAAGACACGTGGTACTGAAAATAGCAGGTGCAGCCACTGACTTCTGGGAGTTTTTACCTAGTCAAAGTCCTCCATAACACCATGGGAGATACTGATATTGTGGGAATGGAATCATGCTTAATTTTTTGTGTGTGATTCAATATTTTTATAGACTGTACTCCACTTAAAGTTGTTACAAAATAGTGGCTATATTTCCCTGTGCTGCACAATATAGTATAACCTTGCTACATATCTATTTCATGCATAGCAGTTTGTCCCTCTTACTCCCCTTCCCCTGGATGGCCCCTCTCCCCATCACTCTCCCTACTGGTAACCACTAGTTTGTTCTCTCTGTGAGTCTGCTTCTATTCTGTTATATTCATTCATTTGTTTTATTTTTTTAGATTCCACATATAAGTGATAACACAGAGTATTTGTCTTTCTCTGTCTGACTTACTTCACTAAGCATAATACTCTCTAGGTTCATGCACGTTGTTGTAAATGGCATTATTTCATTCTTTTTTGTAGCTGAGTAACAATGGAATCATGTTTTTTTTGTTTGTTTTTTTGCTATATGCAGGCCTCTCACTGCTGTGGCCTCTCCCGTTGCGGAGCACAGGCTCCACACGTGCAGGCTCAGCGGCCATGGCTCATGGGCCCAGCTGCTCCGCGGCATGTGGGATCTTCCCAGACTGGGGCATGAACCCACGTGCCCTGCATCAGCAGGCGGACTCCCAACCACTGCACCACCAGGGAAACTCTGGAATCATGTTTTAAATGCGTGAGACAGTCACCCATGTAATGGAACTCTGCAGTGAACTTTAACTAAATGTGAAGTTTCTACAGTAGATTCTCTGGTGGGGCATACTGCTACCATAAGCCATAAAATATGAGAAAGTACATCAGCATTCCTGAAAGTGTCCTCCTGGTGCTTCCCCGTGCAGCTAACATCCCTTCTTTCCTCGGGCCTTTGACGAGAGCTGGGCTGTCAGGAACCCCATCCACACACAGGCAGCACCACCCATTGTTAGATAGTTCTTATCAGGGGTGGGAGGTGTCATCGTGTTTCCACCGAATTGTGAGGTGTGGCCCAAGACACAATCATTAATCGCAGCCAAAATACTGGAGAAGGATATGCTACTGTTAATTAGAAAAAATTCAAGGTCATGGTGATGGTGGCCCTCCACTGAGGTCTATCCTGCTTTTCTGGGAACGATGCCAGCAGGGACTTGTAGGATGCCTGGGGTGAATAAACTGCAAATGATAACTGGCACCTGCTGTCAGTTTTGTTGTCGCTAGGAGCTAGGCTCATCATTCTATACAAGCTACCTAATTTATCCTCCTGTTATTACTGTAATTTTTCAGACTATGAAACTAAAACTTAGAAATACACAGTAATTGTCCTATGTCATCCAGATTAACAGTGCAGACTTGGATTTGAGCCAAAATGATCTGACTGCAGAGCTAGCCAGCTACCTCACTTACCATTTCTTCCTTCTTTCAAAAGCACTTTGAGCCCTTCCAAGTGCCAGGCACTGACCTAGGGCCTAGAGGTGCAGGAGGAGATACAACAAACTCCTGTGCTCACGGAGCTTACTGAGGTGGGAGAGGCAGTGGACACATAAACAAGGACACACACATGGTATCTCAGAGAAAATGAAGAAGAATTTGAGAGTGTGGCCCTGTTCTGTTATACACGGGGGAATCTGGGAAGGCTCCTTGAATGCGGTGAGCTTTCATACCAAGACCTGGAGAAAGTGAGAAGAAAGTATGCACATGTGTGTGGGCAGAGGCTTCTGCTCTGAGAGAAGAGTTGACACAGGGCTCTGAGGCGGGCGTGCCCAGTGTGTGCAGGACATAGGTGTCTGGCACGGCTGAGCCCCTGGGGGAGCCAGCAGAGTGGCTGGGTGAGAGGTGGAGGACCTGGGAGCATGGGGAGGATTTGGCCCTTATTCTGAGTGAGGGAGACAGCAATTGCTTGGACACAGCTGACCCTTGTGGCTGCTCTGATGAGATGGAGTGTCAGTGCCCAGGTGGTGGCAAGAAGCATCTGCCAGCATCCACAGAGAGACCACCACTGAGCTGGGTGGAAGCTGAGAGTGGATGTAGACACTTGGAGGATGCAGTAGCTGGGTAACAGGCAAGACAGAAGTCAAGGACAGCTCTGAGGTCTTAAAGACAGAGTTTTAATTTAATAAATAGGGAAAAGAACTGAAAGGGACACATGGGGGTGGTTTGTATATGTTACATTGAGATACCTGAGGGACACCCAACCAGCAGAACACCCACCCCCTTTCAATTCCTCTTTGTCAACAATAGCAAAATTAAACAAGATAACACAGATATCAGTTACTTAGTGATCATGTGTGGGGCCCTTCCTGGGCGCGTTACAGAAGAGGTTTCCTTTATTTCATCCCCATGAATGTGTGGGTGAGTTGTTGCTATCCCCATGACTTCTGTTGGGCATGGTACTCCCCCTGCTTCCATGTCAAGCCTGGGGCAGCAGGGAGGCACAAAGATTTTGCCTGGCCTTGACTCTCAAACTCAACTATAAGGATTAAGGGTTGAAACTCGACCCTGATGTGTGGCCTTTGGCCTTGAGCAAGTCACCCTCATCACCTGCTTCCCTGTTGGCCACGTGGGGCGGCATGAGCTCTTGCCTCAGGTCAGTGAAAATAACTTCGGACAGTTCCTGGCCCACAGTGTGCTGTCACTTGTATTCTCATTCTTAGAATTGTATGTACGACAATGTTTTTAGTCCTAATTTGAAGAATATCAGTCTGCTCAATTTGTCTTGGATTTATGTCTTGTGAGATTCCCTGGGTCATTTTTTCTAGTTTCAGGAAATGTACAAGAGAAATTGGTGCCTTCCGCTTTGAAATGTACGAGACCAACCACACTCATTCCTGGTCCTCTCCTCTCACTATTTGGATTGATTTAGATGGTGAGAGGTGACAGCGAGATGGAGATTAAATGACTGAGTGGTTTGGCAGAGTCCCTACATGCCATGGAGTCTTAAAAGGATCTAAGATGACAGAAAAAGCAAAAAAAAAAAAAGAAACTCACAAGGAAGGATACCTGGCTTGTTTAGACCTATGAATTTCAGCTGCAGAGAAATGCGCAGACGGGTCTTGTGGAAACCCGCTGGGCTCCTGTGTCTTCTCTCTTACTACTCACAACAGCCCAGCCCAGTTTGTCTGCCAGCTCTAAAGCTCGTTTTCTCTACCAACAGGGCTTCTGGGGCTTCCTCACTGTGCTTTCATCCCTCTGCTAGCTGGTCACCCCTAGTCTGTACCCAGTTATGGCCCTAGTGGTCTGATACCCTGAGCTGACCCAGGCCCCCCCAGGCTCCCTGGATACATGGAGCAATGGGGTTTCTATGTTCACCTTGGAAGCAATGGTCACCTCTATCTTCTGCTGATTCAGCTACACTGCAATCGCCCCAAGACAGTATCATGTTTTCTGTATCTTCATGTCAATCTATATTTAATATTTCTATTTTTATTTATCAATCACATCAGTTTTCAAAAAAGACAACTGCAGGTTGTTGAATTGATTTTGGACTTTACCTGTTGTAATTCCCCCCAACTTTCTGTAGTGACAAGACCAGTAGACTAGAAGTCAGAAGCAATGGTTTCCCATCTTGTATCCACCACAGGCCAACTGTGTGCCTGTCAGAAGCACAGGTAGTCTCTCTGGGCCTTGGTTCCTCATGAATGGAATGAAAGTCTCAGATGAGATTATCTGTTGACACCTTCAAGCTGGAAACTTTTTTTTTTTTTTTAGCGGTACACGGGCCTCCTACTGCTGTGGCCTCCCCCGTTGCTGAGCACAGGCTCTGGACGCGCAGGCCCAGTGGCCACGGCTCACAGGCCCAGCCGCTCCGCGGCACCTGGGATACCCCCAGACCGGGTCACGAACCCGTATCTCCTGCATCGGCAGGCGGACTCTCAACCACTGCGTCACCAGGGAAGCCCCAAGCTGGAAACTTTTAAATGCCTCCAGGATTTCTGGAGAGAAATCCTGAAGGCTAGAATAACGGCTGGGAATGTGACTCGGAGAGAAGAAACAACTTGTGACTAGAGTGGTGATATCTCCAAATAGAGTTTATTGTGTGTACAAAGGGGAAAATTGCAAGTCCAACACACTAACCCTCTGGCTATTGCTTAAGTTGTCAAAATTAAGTACTGAAGGGAAATGATTTTTGTTAGTAAAAAAAAGTGCAGTAAAGGATGCAGTCAGGTATGAACAAAAGAATAAACATGGTCTGCAAGTCTATAGGGAGTCTGAAATTGTATTTCTAGAAGAAAGAATGCAGATCAACCTTTCCATTAAAATTCTTGTTACCCCAAAGCACAAAGTTCTTAAGGTCTCTCTGTTCTCCTCTAATAACCTGATAAACTGTTGGTTGTGGAAAACTTTTCACAAGGCTCAGAAAGTGGGAAAGATTTTGTTATTCCAGTCAAATGGCAAATACCCTTGGAAGGGCGGCAAGGAGAGAAAAACAGACCCAGTGTTTGGTCGACGTGTTCCAAAGCTGGAAGACTTCAAAGGTTAACCTCGACAATTTTGTGATGTCCTAGTGGGAGTGGAAGGTGAGGACACAATCCTTTGTCATTTCTACTGTTCCTTTAGTTAAATAAATTCTCCTTAGATGTTATACTTAATAGAAGTATGTCTCTTCTGAAGAAGTGACAGAGCGCTCTTCTGAGAGCGTTACCACAGACAAAACTCTGCTTTGTTCTCTGGCTATTAGAAAATTCGCCCTGCAAATAATAATTATATAAATAATCATATAATATATATTATAAATAATATATATTATATATAAATAATATATATTTAATATAAATAAATAAATATATAAAAATAATTATATAAATAAAATTATAATTATATAAATATAATTATATATATATAAATATAATATATATATTTTATTTATAAATATAATTATAACAACCAAGAAAGCTAGAATATTTGAGGGGTTCTCCTCTAATGCCTCCAATTTCACTTAAAATTCATATTTTCACATATATTACATATATGTATGTGTATGTGTATATAATACATATATGCACATATATATAAAATTTGGTGTTTAGAAACCTATGGCATCATTATCCAGACACACTAATGTCAAATGCTAGAGTCATTTCTGATTCCGCCCTTTCCCTGACTGCACACCCCAAATCTTAGGCATCCTCGTCAGTTCTGGCACATTCTGCCCCTTCCCACCTCATAACTCTGTATCCCATCCCTCTCTCTTCAGCTCTCCCTGCATTCTGCTACACATTGATCTTTCTCAAACACATGGGTGACCCTGTCATTTGTTTAATTCAAAAGCTCTTAACATTCAGAAAACAGTTCAGGACTTCCCTGGTAGTGCAGTGGCTAAGAATCCACCTGCTAATGCAGGGGACACGGTTTCAAGCCTTAGTCTGGGAAGATCCCACATGCCACAGAGCAACTAATCCTGTGCGTCACAACTACTGAGCCCGTGCTCTAGAGCCCACGAGCCACAACTACTGAGCCCACATGCCATAACTACTGAAGCCCATGCGCCTAGAGCCCCTGTTCCACAACAAGAGAGGCCACTGCAATGGGAAGCCCAGACATCGCAACGAAGTTGCAGCCCCTGCTCGCAGCAACTACAGAAAGCCTGCATGCAGCAATGAAGCTCCAATGCAGCCAAAAATAAATAAATAAACAAACAAATTTATTTAAGAAAAAAGGAAAAGAAAAGAGTTCAGCTCTCCCAGGCTGATGTTCCATTCCGGGCATCTGTCCCTCTTTTTCATGGAATATTGTTTATGAATCCCTGGGCCTGAACACCACTTTTTCTGTTCCCCAAACTTCTCCTACCACAATTGTTTGTTAACTCCTAACTTTAATAGCTTAAAATGATAACTCTTCCCTGATTTCCCATGGAGGAGTAACTTCCCCACCTCTGCTACTATGAAATGTCAGAGGAAATTTTACTTCCCTTATTACTGTTTGCATTATTATGAATTAGTATCAGTATATTATCTGCACATAATAGTTAGAGAGAGGCAAACTACAGTGGTTAAGAGCATGAGGTCTGGTGCTTATTTTAGAATCTTGAGTCATGTGACTTGCAAGTTACTTAAGCATCTTGGGCCTCGGTGTCCTTATCTGAAAAATGAGGAGAACAATGGTATGTATCACATTGGGTTTTCTTAGGTGTTTAATTAATTAATTAATATATGAATATGGCCGTCAAAGCAGTATCTCATATACATTAGGTGCTCAGTAAATGCTAGCTACCATTTATACCTCCTGGTTAGATACATAACTCTCTCAACATCCTTGAAGACAAGGACCAAGAATACTGAATGCTTCAAGGCAACAGCATTGAGATTCTCACTGGTTCCAATAATAAATGGATCATATGACATTTATTTAGCTTTGCAATCTTTCATTTCAAATTTCAAGGACATCTACCTTTAAAAATTCCTGTTAACCACTAACTGTAACTGAAATAGCATATGAAGGGATTTCCAGATTCAGCTCCAACATGAAAAGAGCTTGGAAGTTGTCACATCCATCTTTACCATGAGAAAAGCCTGGACTAACTGAAAGTCACTGACTAGTCTTGGACCCACTGGAGAACTGAGGTCTCAGGGCAATCACCACCCAGAAATCTGCGAGACAAGGAAACATGGAGACTGTTTATCTGGAGGAGAAGTTGCTGAAGCCCAAAACTGGCAGAAACACTAATAATAAATTTGGTTATCTCTGAAGGCTGTGTGAGCTAATATGAGACTGAAAAACTTGGGAGGCAACTACCTCAGGGGGCCTCCAACACTTTCATGGGCTTTACCTACATGAGTCCTGTTATTGTGTGTACAAAGGGGAAAAGGCTGTCAAAGTGAAGATCCAAAACTTCCCTTTTTTTCTCTGGCAGGGGAAGACTAATCATTGTGAAATACACACTAGCATTTGCCATAACAAAGATGTACTCTAGAGGGGAAAAGACTTTACCAGAGCCTTATCCCATATGAGAGAAAGGCATCCTTGCACTCCACCCCTCTAGTCTTCCTGTCTCACCTCAGGGAGTAAGACAGAGTCAACAAAGACTAGCACTTCAATGAAATATAGATTGGGAGCGTGGCAGCTGGGCAGGGAATAGGAGTTAGAGGAAAACCTATTCCACTGGAGAAATACTTGGGAAGTCACAGCCCAGAAACACAGGCCCACATAAAGACTGAGGTATAATCATAAGATTATAGAAAGCTCCCCATCTCCAACACCTCACTCCAAACCAACGGGGCTCCAGTATAAGAACAGTGGATTACAGCCAAAGAGCTACAAGACCCAAACCCTCTCTGAAGAGGCATACTCAGGAAGCCCAAATCAGAAAAGAGAAGCAAATGCAAGGCCACTGGAGGAATTTTTAGCCCCTAGAACCTACAGCTGCAGCAAACATGACACACTGCCCAACTCCAAGCCAGATTAACATAAAGTCTTATTCTAAAAGAGTATTTAACAAGAACCTATTAACCAATACAACTGGCCTGGATTTCAACAGAAAGCATAAAGCATGCCAAAAGGCAACAAACAAACAAATACAAATCCATTTGGAGAGGCAAAGTCCTCAAAAGAACCATACTCACAGATAACACAGATGTTGGAATTATCACACAGGAACTTTAAAATGACTATGATTAATATGTTCATGGTTCTAATGGAAAAAGCGCCACTTTACCCCAATTAACTTCCTTGTTCTCAGGCCAGCTCTGTCTGAAATTAAATAGCTATTCTGTCCTTTGATGTTAGTATATCTTTCTTCATTCCTTTGATATTAACTTGTGTAAGTCTTTATATTTAGTGGGTTTCTCGTAGATGACATATGGGTCGTTTTTACTCCATGCTGACATGTAGAGGGGTTAATTCCGCAAGAAGATGAAGCAATCCTAGATTTGTATGTACCTAACAAACAACATCAGAATATATGAGATAAGACTAAAAGAACTGAAAAATAGATCCACTATTATAGTTAGAGACCTCAACACTCCTTTCTCAGTAAATACAGAAATTTACTTAGCTATTAAATGGCAGATATAAGAACCAAAATCTAAATAAAAAACAATGTTTTATCAATTGGTAATTTCTCAATTTATCAATAAACCTGTGAACAAAGAAAGCACCAATTTGGGGCTTGAAATTTCCTAATAAATGCTTACAGAATTTGATATAGTGTTCAAAATAAAAATGATATTGTCTTTCAAAGGTCAACGGTATTTAATTCAGCTAAATTGAGAAACTGTTTCAGATACTCAATTCTGTCCTATATAAACTTTTCACTATGGGGCTTCTTTATTGAAACTTCTTTAGAAAGACTAGTAATGGAATGAGAGCTGTAAGAGAAACACTAAATAGCAAAGCACATCTGTATTGATGCTCAAGGTCTGCATCAGACTTATAAGATTTAAAAGCAAAGCACCACTTCACATTAAGGTATTAAGAAGACTAAGGAAATCCCTCATCTAAACCAGGCCTGAGACCCCCCATGGCTTCATTACCCCAAGCACACTAACACAAAGATATGCATTATGTCAGAACAAGCCTAACAGGTGGAGAACAGAGTGATGTTCCCAGTACCCTCAGAACAGATCTCATGTTTACAGGTGATGATCTAAAATCCCAGCACGCTAAGTTCAAGGGAAATATACCACTTGATGTAAGCTATGTGTCAAACAAAGAACCCTGAAAAGAGGTACTTCCCATTCTCCACAACTATTTTGCTAATTCAAGTTCAAAAAATATGCATTGTCCTCAAAGCCACAACCTCTGCCTGGCTGGCATGGCTCCAATAAAGGGGATGAAATATATAATCTGATTTTCTCTAGCTCTTAGTCGTCCAAAGAGAGGAAATGTATCTAAAAGTACAGAATACAAGTCACCTGGCACATTTAAACATTACCCAAGTCGGCTTTCATGTTTCCACAAAGAATAACTGGATTGTTTTGGCTCTGTTTCCAGATAATGAAAATCAATTAAGAATGTACCACACCTTTCCTTCCTTCCTTCCTTCCTTCCTTTCTCCTTCCCTCCCTCCATCCCTCCCTCTTTCTCCAGACTCTGATGAGGTGCCACACACCTGCTCCAACAAGCTCCCATTGTAAATCTTGGGAAGAGGCACTGCTTCCACTTTTCTTCTTCATTGGCTCTTGGTTGTTTGTTTACAGACTTTATTTTTTGTACCAGTTTTAAGTTCACAGCAAAATTGAGCAGAAATTACAGAGATTTCCCATGCCTCTTTTTCTTTGATGGTGTGACTTTGTTGATGGACAAATTTCTTGAATAGGAACAGCATATGTTCTCATTAATGAACTAATCACCTACTTAGTCAAATGGCATCCCCCAAATGAGGAATTACATGGGCTGCATCATCTTGAGCTCTTAACACACATGGTTTGTATTGGGCAGTCACCTACCCAGAATAAAGATCTATTAAGCACCTAATGTGAACAGGTGTGAATAGCTCACAGAAGACATGCTCCCTAACCTACAAAAATCAACAAAACCAAACTTTTTTGAAATATCGACTAAGTGTACAGAAAGAGCACTTTATAACCAAAATACATTGATAGACTTTCTTTCCAGTTACATCATGGCAGGAGAAATTATTTGGTTTACAGATTTCTTACTTTCATCTTTTCATGCTGTTAATGCCATAATAAATCACATA
The DNA here is from genome assembly GCF_963924675.1 of Phocoena phocoena. Classification (NCBI taxonomy): domain Eukaryota; kingdom Metazoa; phylum Chordata; class Mammalia; order Artiodactyla; family Phocoenidae; genus Phocoena; species Phocoena phocoena. Next base: position 124,731,057 of record NC_089220.1, on the reverse strand, counting down.
TCCCAGACACTTCTGGTTTCATCACTGAAGATGATGATTTCCCTAATTAAACAGGTATATCAGTAGACAAGTGGGATGAAGCACAGGCATCTTCTCCTAAATATTGGAAAAGCTAAGCTCTCAGACGCCATTTCTCCCTCCTTTTTCATATCAGATAAGCCAGTTACACCAAGCAATACTGCTGTTGGGCAGCTGAGAGGGATAGGGGAGCTCGAAGGGGAAAAGAGACAACTTTTACAGTAGACAAGCAGGGTCTTCAAAATACTTTTGGTAGAAATTCTATGTTCACAGACAATTATTTGTGGTTTATCTGTATTCTGTGGTTGCTTGTTGAGTGCACCCACCTAGGCATTGCTCAAATAGTCCTGGAATGGTTCCCACACTCTTGCTGAGATGTGCTCTAACCCCTGAACAGAGTGGGGAACAACGTGAGAGCCCAGATAACAGGCCAGCAGCAGATGAGTCAGGAGAGTTGTTCTATGTCCAAGGCTTACCTGATTCAGGCAGAAGCCTCTGAATCAGGATCCAGGAGGCAGTCTCCCCTCTCTTGCTTGGTTCACTTAGTGGAAAAGGCAAAGCACTGGGGAGAGATGCTCCAAGAATTCCCAGCATCATTTACTAAGCTGACTATGAACATGTCCACAATGCTTTGATGAAGAATGTGCCAGTTTTCCCCTGAAAGATGCATGGTTTCCTTAGGAAGCCCCTGAGAATTTTAATTTCCATATTCCTTTTGGGGGAGGGAAGCAGTAGTTTTGTCATGTCTTGTACGCAGGTCCGTGTTTTTCAATCATTGATCAAGGAGACAGTGGTCAGAATACAGATGGAAGTGAAAGAAGAAAACATTTCTAGAATGCCATACAGGGGTTCATTTGCCTTGACATTGTGTTTCTTTAGCTAATAACAGCCCAGATAAAGCCTGGTGTGGTAGAGAACACCCTGGACTTGGAGAAGCAAGAGTGCATCAGTTGTGTGATCTTGCACTGCAATCTTTCTCTAAGACTCAGTTTTCTCATCTGTGAAAGGGGGATGGCAGATGGGAATGGAGGGCAGAATGTGCTACATTGCACATTGACAGGAAACACAATCATAAAAGAGAGATTGTCACTGTTCTCTGGCCACTCTTGGTGCTAGGGAATGGCGTCAGCCAGACAGAAAATCCGATGTGTCCTTGGGACTGCTATAACTATGTGGGGGCAGGGCCAACATACGCTGACACAAAGATTTGCTACCTGGCATCTATTCCACTTCCAAATCAATTATGTTGGGAAAAAGGAGCATTGCCTTTTAAAACTCTGAAAATCAGCCAACTATCTCAGACATTCTAGTATCACTGTAATAGCAGTGACATTTCCCTAACAATTTCTCTAGCTCAAGTACAGTTACAGCTGGCACAGGTGTCAAAGATAAAAAGCATAAACGTGAGGGAGGACCTTCAAGATGGCGGAGGAGTAAGAAGTGGAGATCACCTTCCTCACCATAAATACATCAAATATATATATACACGTGGAACAACTCCTACAGAACACCTACTGAATGTTGGCAGAAGACCTCAGACTTCCCAAAAGGCAAGAAACTCCCCACGTACCTGGGTAGGGCAAAAGAAAAAAGAAAACACAGAGACAAAAGAATAGAGATGGGAACTGCACCTCTGGGAGGGAGCTGTGAAGGAGGAAAAGTTTCCACACACTAGGAAACCACTTCACTAGAGGAGACAGGGGTGGGTGGCGGGGGAAGCTTTGGAGTGATGGAGGGGAACGCAGCAACAGGGGTGAAGAGGGCAAAGCAGAGAGATTACCACACAGAGGATCAGTGCCAACCAGCACTCACCAGCCTGAGAGACTTGTCTGCTCACCTGCCTGGGTGGGTGGGCACTGGGAGCTGAGGCGTGGGCTTTGGGGCTCAGATCCCAGGGAGAGGCCTGGGGTTGGCTACGTGAGCACAAACTGAAGGGGGCTAGTGTGCCACAGCTAGCCAGGAGGGAGTCCGGGAAAAAGTCTGGAACTGCCTAAGAGGCAAGAGACGATTGTTTCAGCGTGTGCGAGGAGAGGAGATTCAGAGCACCACCTAAACGAGCTCCAGAGACAGGCACGAGCTGTGGCTATCAGCGCAGACACCAGAGACAGGCATGAAATACTAAGGCTACTGCTGCAGCTACCAAGAAGCCTGTGTGCAAGCACAGGTCACTATACACACCTACCCTCCTGGGAGCCTGTTCAGCCTGCCACTGCCAGGGTCCGTGATCCAGGGACATCTTCCCCAGAAAAACACACGGCACATCTCAGGCTGTAGCAACATCACGCTGGTCTCTGCCGGCACAGGTTCACCCTGCGTTCTGTACCCCTCCTTCCCCACAGCCTGAGTGAGCCAGAGCCCCAATCAGCCACTCCTTTAACCCCCTCTTGTCTGGGTGAAGAGTGGATGCCAGAGGGCAACCTACGCACACAGGCAGTGCTGAATCCAAAGCTGAACCCCAGGATCTGTGTGAACAAAGAAGAGAAAGAGAAATTTCTCCATGTGGCCTCAGGATCACTGGATTAAATCTCCACAATGAACTTGATGTACCCTGCATCTGTGGAATACCTGAATAGACAATGAATCATCCCAAAATTAAGGTGGTAGTCTTTGGAAGCAACTGTAGACTTAGGGTTTGCTGTATGTGACTGAATAGTTTCTGATTTTTATGTGTATCCTAGTATAGTTTTTAGTGCTAGTTGTCATTGATGGATTTGTTTATTGGTTTGGTTGCTCTCTTCTATTGTTTTTTATTAATTTTTTAATATTTTTATTTTAATACTATTTTTAATTTTATTAATTTTTAATTTTATTTTATGTTATTTTTTTCTTTCTTTTTCTTTCTCCTTTTCTCTGAGCTGTGTGGCTGACAGGGTCGTGGTGCTCCAGCCTGGTGTCAGGCCTGAGCATGTGAGGTGGGAGAGCTGAGTTCAAGACATGGGACCACCAGAGGACTCCTGGACACAAGTAATATCAATCAGCGAAAGATCTCCCAGAGATCTATGTCTCAGTGCTAAGACCCAGCTCCAATCAACGACCAGCAAGCTCTAGTGCTGGACATCCTATGCCAAACAACTAGCAAGACAGGAACACAACACCTCCCATTAGCAGAGAGGCTGCCTAAAATCATAATAAGGTCACAGATACCCCAAAACACACCACTGGACGTGGTCCTGTCCCCCAGAAAAACATGATCCAGCCTCATTGACTAGAACACTGACACCAGTCCCTTCACCAGGAAGCCTACATAATGCACAGAGGCAACCTTACCCAGTGGGAGCAGACACCAAAAACAACAGGAACTATGAACCAGCAGCCTGTGAAAGGGAGACACCAAACACAGCAAGTTAAGCAAATTGAGAAGACAAAGATGCAGTAAATGAAGAGGCAAAGTTGAAGAGGAAATAGGCAGACCAAAAAGTTGAAGAGGAAATAGGCAGTCTACCTAAAAAAGAATTCAGAGTAACCATGATCCCAAATCTTGGAAATAGAATGGAGAAAATACAAGAAACATTTAACAAGGATCTAGAAGAACTAAAGAGCAAAAAAAAAATGATGAACAACAAACTAAATGAAATTAAAAATTCTCAAGAAGGAATCAATAGAAGAATAATGGAAGCAGAACGGATAAGTGACGTGGAAGATAAAATAGTGGAAATAACTACCACAGAGCAGAATAAAGAAAAAAAAAGAAGGGAGGACAGTCTCAGAGACATCTTGGACAACATTAAATGCACCAACATTCGAATTATAGGGGTCTGAGAAGAAGAAGAGAAAATGAAAGGGTCTGAGAAAATATTTGAAGAGATTATAGTTGAAAATTTCCCTAACATGGGAAAGAAAATAGTCAAGTCAAATCCCATACAGGATAAATCCAAGGAGAAACACACCAAAACACATATTAATCAAACTATCAAAAATTAAATACAAAGAAAAAATATTGTAAGCAGCAAGGGTTAGGCAACAAATAACATACAAGGGAATCCCCATAAAGTTAACAGCTGATCTTTCAGCAGAAATTCTGCAAGCCAGAAGGGAGTGGTAGGATATATTTAAATTGATGAAAGGGAAAAAGCTACAGCCAAGATTACTTTACCCAGCAAGGATCTCATTTAGATTTGAAGGAGAAATTAAAAGGTTTACAGACAAGCAAAGGTAAGAGAATTCAGCATCACCAAAGCAGCTTTACAACAAATGCTAAAGGAACTTCCCTAGGCAGGAAACACAAGAGAAACAAAAGACCTACAAAAACAAACCCCAAATAATTAAGAAAATGGTAATGGGAACATACATACAGATAATTACCTAAATGTAAATGGATTAAATGCTCCAACCAAAAGACACAGACTGGCTGAATGGATACAAAAACAAGACTCATATATGGTGTCTACAAGAGGCCCACTTCAGACCTAGGGACACATACAGACTGAAAGTGAGGGTATGGAAAAAGATATTCCATGCAAATGGAAATCAAAAGAAAGCTGGAGTAGAAATTCTCAGACCAGGCAAAATAGACTTTAAAATAAAGACTATTAAAGAGACAAAGAACGACACTACATAACGATCAAGGGATCAATCCAAGAAGAAGATGTAACAATTGTAAATATTTTTGCACGAAACATAGAAGCACATCAATACATAAGGCAAATGCTAACAGCCATAAAGGGGAAATCAACAGTAACACAATCATAGTAGGGGACTTTAACACCCCACTTTCACCAATGGACAGATCATCCAAAATGAAAATAAATAAGGAAACACAAGTTTTAAATGATACATTTAACAACAGGGACTTAATTGATATTTATAGAATATTCCATCCAAAAACAACAGAATACACTTTCTTCTCATGGAACATTCTCCAGGATAAATCATATCTTGGGTCACAAATAAGGCTTTGGTAAATTTAAGAAAATTGAAATTGTATCAAGTATCTTTTCTGACCACAATGCTATGAGACTACATATTAATTACAGGAAAAAAATGTAAAAAGTACAAACACATGGAGGGTAAACAACACACTACTAAATGACCAAGAGATCATTGAAGAAATCAATGAAAAAATCAAAAAATACCAAAAACAAATGACAATGAAAGCACAATGTCCCAAAACTGCAGCAAAAGCAGTTCTAAGAGGGAAGTTTATAGCAATACCATCCTACCTCAAGAAACAAGGAAAACCTCCAATAAGCAACCTAACCTTACACCTAAAGCAATTAGACAAAGAAGAACAAAAAACCCTTAAATTTAGCAGAAGGAAAGAAATCATGAAGACCAGAAATAAATGAAAAAGAAATGAAGGAAACGATACCAAATATCAATAACACTAAAAGCTGGTTCTTTGATAAGAGAAACAAAATTGATAAAAAGCTGGTTCTTTGATAAGAGAAACAAAATTGATAAAATATAAACCAGACACATCAAGAGAAAAAGGGAGAAGACTCAAATTAACAGAATTAGAAATGAAAAAGGATAAGTAACAACTGGATAAGTAACAACGGACACTGCAGAAATACAAAGGATCATGAGACATTACTACAAGCAACTATATGCCAATAAAATAGACAACCTGGAAGAAATGAACAAATTCTTAGAAAAACACAACTTTTCGAGGCTGAACCAGGAAGAAATAGAAAATATAAACAGACCAATCACAACTACTGAAATTGAAGTTGTGATTAAAAATTTTCCAACAAACAAAAGTCCACGATAAGAAGGATTCACAGGCGAATTCTATCAAACATTTAGAGAAGAGTTAACACCTATCATTCTCAAACTCTTTCAAAATGTAGCAGAGGGAAGAACACTCCCAAACTAGTTCTATGAGGCCACCATAACCCTGATACCAAAAGCAGACAAAGATGTCAAAAAAAAAGATCATAGGACAATATCTCTGATGAACATAGATATAAAAATCCTCGAAAAAATACTAGTGAACAGAATCTAACAGCACATTAAAAAGATCATACAACCTGACCAAGTGAGGTTTATCCCAGGAAGGCAAGGATTCTTCAATATATGCAAATCAATCAACGTGATAAACCATATTAACAAATTGAAGGAGAAAAGCCATATGATCATCTCAATAGATGCAAGAAGGCTTTCGACAAAATTCAACACCGATTTATGATAAAAACCCTCCAGAAAGTAGGCATAGAGGGAACTTACCTGAACATAATAAAGGCCACATATCACAAACCCACAGGAAACATCATTCTCAGTGTTGAGAAACAAACCATTTCCTCTAAGATCAGGAATAAGACAAGGTTGCCCACTCTCATTGCTATTATTCAATTAGCTATGGGAGTTTTAGCCACAGCAATCAGAGAAGAAAAACAAATAAAAGGAATCCAAATCAGAAAAGAAGAAATGAAGCTGTCACTGTTTGCAGATGACATGATAATATATATAGAGATAATCCTAAAGATGCTACCAGAAAACTACTACAGATAATAAATGAATTTGGTAAAGTTGCAGGATACAAAATTAATGCACAGAAATTTCTTGCATTCCTATACACTAATGATTAACTATCTGAAAGAGAAATTAAGGAAACACATATTTACCATTGCAACCAAAAGAATAAAATACCTAGGAATAAACCTACCTAAGGAGACAAAAGACCTGGATGCAGAAAAATATGACACTGATGAAAGAAACTAAAGATGATAGAAACAGGAGAGACATACCATGTTCTTGGATTGGAAGAATCAACATTGTGAAAATGACTCTATGACCCAAAGCAATCTACAGATTCAATGTAATCCCTATCAAACTACCAACGGCATTTTTCACAGAACTAAAGAATGTCACAATTTGTATGAAAGCAGAAAAGAACCCCAATAACCAATTGTATGGAAACACAAAAGAACCCCAATAGCCAAAGCAATCTTTTCGTTTTTTTTTAAACATCCTTCTTGGAGTATAATTGCTGTACAATGGTGTGTTAGTTTCTGCTTTATAACAAAGTGAATCATTTATACATATACATATATCCCATTATCTCCTCCCTTTTGTGTCTCCCTCCCACCCTCCCTATCCAACCCCTCTAGGGGCTCACAGAGCACTGAGCTGATCTCCCTGTTCTGTGTGAGTGCTTTCCACTAGCTATTTTACATTTGGTAGTGTATATATGTCCATGCCATTCTACTCTCTCACTTCGTCCCAGCTTACCCTTCCTCTCCCCATGTGCTCAAGTCCATTCTCTAAGTCTGCATGTCTATTCTTGTCCTGCCCCTAGGTTCTTCAGAACCTTTTTTTTTGATTCCATATATATGTATTAGCATACGGTATTTGTTTTTCTCTTTCTGACTCACTTTCCTCTGTATGACAGAGCCTAGGTCTATCCACCTCACTACAAATAACTCAATTTCATTTCTTTTAATGGCTAATATTCCATTGTATATATGTGCCACATCTTCTTAACCCATTCCTCTGTCAATGGACACTTAGGTTGGTTCCATCTCTTGATTATTGTAAATAGAGCTGCAATGAATATCGCAGTACATGACTCTTTATGAATTATGGATTTCTCAGGGTATACGCCCAGTAGTGGGATTGCTGGGTCATATGGTAGTTCTATTTTTAATTTTTAAGGAACTTCCATACTGTTCTCCATAGTGGCTGTATCAATTTACATTCCCACCAACAGTGCAACAGGGTTCCCTTTTCTCCATACCCTCTCCAGCATTTATTGTTTGTAGAGTTTTTGATGATATGGTCATTTGGACTGGTGTGAGGTGATACCACATTGTGCTTTTGATATGATTTTCTCTAATAAGTAGTGATGTTGAGCATCCTTTCATGTGTTTGTTGGCAAGCTGTATATCTTCCTTGGAGAAATGCCTATTTAGGTCTTCTGCCCAGTTTTGGATTGGGTTGTTTGTTTTTTTGATATTGAGCTGCATGAGCTGCTTGTAAATTTTGGAGATTAATCCTTTGTCAGTTACTGCCTTTGCAAATATTTTCTCCCATTCTGAAGGTTGTCTTTTCATCTTGTTTATTGTTTCCTTTGCTGTACAAAAGCTTTTAAGTTTCAATAGGTCCCATTTGTTTAGTTTTGTTTTTATTTCCATTTCTCTAGGAGGTGGGTCAAAAAAGATCTTGCTGTGATTTATGTCATAGAGTGTTCTGCTTATGTTTTCCTCTAAGAGTTTCATAGTGTCTGGCCTTACATTTAGGTCTTCAATCTACTTTGAGTTTATTTTTGTATATGGTGTTAGAGAGTGTTCTAATTTAATTCTTTTACATGTAGCCGTCCAGTTTTCCCAGCACCACATATTGAAGAGGCTGTCTTTTCTCCATTGTATATTCTTGCCTCCTTTATCACAAATAAGGAGACCATATGTACGTGGGTTTAGCTCTGGGCTTTCTATCCTGTTCCTTTGATCTATAGTTCTGCTTCGGTGCCAATACCATACTGTCTTGATTACTGTAGCTTTGTAGTATAGCCTGAGGTCTAGGAGCCTGATTCCTCCAGCTCCCTTTTTCTTTCTGAAGATTGCTTTGGCTCTTTGGGGTGTTTTGTGTTTCCATACCAATTGTGAAATTTTTTATTCTAGTTCTGTGAAAAATGCCATCGGTAGTTTGATAGGGATTGCATTGAATCTGTAGATTGCTTTTGGTTGTATAGTCATTTTCACAATGCTGATTATTCCAATAAGAACATGGTATATCTCTCCATCTTTATGTATCATCTTTAATTTCTTTCATCAGTGTCTTATAGTGTTCAGCATATAGGTCTTTTGCCTCCTTAGGTAGGTTTATTCCTAGGTATTTTATGGTTTTGGTTGCAATGGTAAATGGGAGTGTTTCCTTAATATCTCTTTCAGATTTTTCATCATCAGTGTGTAGGAAGCATGAGACTTCTGTGCATTTTTATCCTACTACTTTATAAAATCATTGATGAGCTCTAGTAGTTTTCGGGTGACATCTCTATGTTTCTCTATGTATAGTATGTCATCTGCAAACAGTGACAGCTTTATTTCTTCTTTTCTGATTTGGATTCTTTTTATTTCTTTTTCTTCTGTAATTGCTGTCACTAGAACTTCCAAAACTATGTTGAATAATAGTGGTGAGAGTGGACAGCCTTGTCTTGTTCCTGATCTTATGGAAAATGTTTTCAGTTTTTCACCATTGAGAATGATGTTGGCTGTGCATTTGTCATATATAGCTTTTATTAAGTTGAGGTAAGTTCCCTTTATGCCTACTTTCTGGAGGGTTTTTATCATAAATGGCTTTTGAATTTTGCTGATAGCCTTTTTTGGATCTTTTGAGATGATCATATGGTTTTTCTACTTCAATTTGTTAATATGGTTTATCACATTGATTGATTTGCATATATCGAAGAATCCTTGCATTCCTGGGATAAACTTCACTTGATCATGGTGTATGACCCTTTTAATATGTTGTTGGATTCTGTTTGCTAGTATTTTGTTGAGGATTTTTGCATCTATATTCGTCAATGATATTGGACAGCAGTTTTCTTTGTGACATCTTTGTCTTATTTTGGTGTAAGGGTGATGGTGGCCTCGTAGAAAGAGTTTGGGAGTGTTTGAGAAGGATAGATGTTAATTCTTCTCTAAATGTTTGATATAATTCGCCTATGAAGCCATCTGGTCTTTGGCTTTTGTTTGTTGGAAGATTTTTTTTTTTTTTGCGGTACACAGGCTTCTCACTGTTGTGGCCCCTTCCGTTGCGGAGCACAGGCTCCAGACACGCAGGCTCAGTGCCCATGGCTCAGGGGCCCAGCTGCTCCATGGCATGTGGGATCCTCCCGGACCAGGGCACGAACCCATGTCCCCTGCATCAGCAGGTGGACTCTCAACCACTGTGCCACCAGGGAAGCCCTTGTTGGAAGATTTTTAATCACAGTCTCTCGGTGCTTGTAGTTGGTCTGTTTATATTTTCTATTTCATCCTGGTTCAGTCTCGAAAAGTTGTGCTTTTCTAAGAATTTGTCCATTTTTTCCAGGCTGTCCATTTTGTTGGCATATAGTTGCTTGTAGTAATAGCTCGTGATCCTTTGTATTTCTGCAGTGTCAGTTGTTACTTCTCCTTTTTCTTTTCTAATTATCTTGGTTTGAGTGTTCTCCTTTTTTATCTTGATGAGTCTTGCTAATGGTTTATCAATTTTGTTTACCTTCTCAAGGAACAAACTTTTAGTTTTATTGATCACTGTTACTGTTCCCTTCATTTCTTTTCCATTTATGTCTGATCTGATCTTTATAATTTATTTCCTTCTGCTACCTTTGGGGCTTTTCTGTTCTTCTTTGTCTAATTGCTTTAGGTGTAAGGTTAGGTTGTTTATTTGAGATATTTCTTGTTTATTGAGGTAGGTTTTTATTGTTATAAACCTCCCTTTAGAACTGCTTTTGCTGAATCCCATAGGTTTGGGGATGTCATGTTTTCATTATCATTTGTTTCTAGGTATGCTGTGATTTCCTCTTTGATTTCTTCAGTGATCTCTTGGTTATTTTGTTGTGCATTGTTTAGCTTCCATGTGTTTGTTCTCTTTACAGATTTTTTCCTGTAATTGATATCTAGTCTCATAGCTTGGTGGTTTGAAAGATACTTAATATGATTTCAATTTTCTTAAATTTACCAAGGCTTGATTTTTTTTGACCCAAGATATGATCTATCCTGGAGAACATTCAATGAGCACTTGAGAAGAAAGGGTATTCTCTTGTTTTTGGATGGAATGTCTTATAAATATCAATCAAGTCCATGTTGTTTATCATTTAAAGCTTGTGTTTCCTTATTTATTTTCAGTTTAGATGATCTGTTCCTTGGTGAAAGTGGGGTGTTAAAGTCCACTACTATGACTGTGTTGATTTCCCCTTTTGTGGCTGTTAGCATTTGCCTTATGTACTGAGGTACTCCTATGTTGGGTGCATAAATATTTACAATTGTTACATCTTCTTCTTGGATTGATCCCTTGATCATTATGTAGTGTCGTTCTTTGTCTCTTGTAACAGTCTTTATTTTAAAGTCTATTTTGTCTGATATGAGAATTGCTACTCCAGCTTTATTTGATTTCCATTTGCATGGAATATCTTTTTTCATGCCCTCTCTTTTAGTCAGTATGTGTCCCTAGGTCTGAAGTGGGTCTCTTGTAGAGACCATATACACAGGCCTTGTATTCGTATCCATTCAGCCAGTCTATGTCTTTTGGTTGGAGCATTTAATCCATTTATATTTAAGGTAATTGTCTGTATGTATGTTCCTATACCATTTTCTTATTTGTTTGGGGTTTGTTTTTGTAAGTCTTTCCTTTTCTTTTGCTTCCTGCCTAGGGAAGTTCCTTTAGCATTTGTTGTAAAGCTGGTTTGGTCATGCTGAATTCTCTTAACTTTTGCTTATCTGTAAAGGTTTTAATTTCTCCATCAAATCTAAATGAGATCCTTGCTGGGTAACGTAATCTTGGTCGTAGGTTTTTCCCTTTTATCACTTTAAATATGTCCTGCCATTCCCTTCTGGCTTTCAGAGTTTCTGCTGAAACTTCAGCTGTTAACTTTATGGGGATTCCCTTGTATGTTATTTGTTGCCTAACCCTTGCTGCTTTCAATATTTTTTCTTTGTATTTAATTTTAATGTCTCTTGGTGTGTTTCTCCTTGGATTTATCCTATATGGGACTCTCTGCACTTCCTGGACTCGACTGATAATTTCCTTTCCCATATTATTGAAGTTTCCAACTATAATCTCTTCAAATATTTTCTCAGAGCCTTTCTTTTTCTCTTCTTCTTCTCAGACCCTATAATCGGAATGTTGGTGCATATAATGTTTCCCAGGAGTCTGAGACTCTCCTCCATTCTTTTCATTTTTTTTTCTTTATTCTGGTCTGTGGTAGTTATTTCCACTATTTTATCTTCCAGGTCACTTATCCATTCTTCTGCCTCAGTTATTCTGCTATTGATTCCTTCTAGAGCATATTTAATTTCATTTATTGTGTTGTTCATCATTGCTTCTTTGCTCTTTAGTTCTTCCACGTCCTTGTTAAATGTTTCTTGTATTGTCTCCATTCAATTTAGAAGATTTTGGATCATCTTTACTATCAGTACCCTGAATTCTGTTTCAGGTAGACTGCCTATTACCTTTTCATTTATTTGGTCTGGTGGGTTTTTACCTTTCTCCTTCATCTGCTGTGTGTTTCTCTGTCTTCTCATTTTGCTCAACTTACTATTATTGCGGTGTACTTTTCACATGCTGCAGGTTCGTAGTTCTCGTTGTTTTTGGTGTCTCACCCCAGTGGCTAAGGTTGGTTCAGCAGGTTGTGTAGGCTTTCTGGTGGAGGGAACTTGTGCTGTGTTCTGATGGATGAGGCTGGATCATGTCTTTCTTGTGGACAGGACTGTTTCAGTGGTTCTTTTTGGGGTGTCTGTGACCTTATTAAGATTTTAGGCAGCCTCTCTGTTAATGGGTAAGGTTGTGTTCCTGTCCAGCCAGTTGTTTGGCATAGGGTGTCCAGCACTGTAACTTGCTGGTCTTTGAGTGGAGCTTGGTCTTAGCAGTGAGATGGAGATCTCTGGGTGAGCTTTCACTGTTTGATATGTTGAGCCAGGAGGTCTCTGGTGGACCAATGTCCTGAACTCAGCTCTCCCACCTCAGAGGTACAAGCCTGACAGCCAGCCAGAGTACTTAAACCCTGTCAGCCACACAGCTCAGAAGAAAAGACCGAAAGAAAATTATAAATTAAATTTATTAAAATAAAAATTTAAAATAAAAAAATTTTAAGTAATAAAAGTAAAGAAAGAAGAGAGCAACCAAACCAAAAAGGCAAAATCCACCAATGATAACAAGTGCTAAAAACTATACTAAAAATAACAAAACAAAATGAAGAATGGACAGACAGAAGCCTAGGACAAATGGTAAAATCAAAGCTATAAAGACAAAATCATACAAAGAAGCATACACATCCACATTCACAAAAAGAGAGAAAGGGAAAAAATATATATTTTGGGAAGTCTGAGGTCTTCTGCCAGCATTCAGTAGGTGTTCTTTAGGAGTTCTTCCACATGTAGATGTATTTCTGATGTATGTGTGGTGAGGAAGGTGATCTCCGCATCTGAGTCTTCCACCATCTTGAAGGTCTCTCTATTAAAAAATTGTTAATCTTAACATCTAGCCATGATCCTTCAAGTCAGCCTCCTCTGTTGCAAAGGGCATGTGCAAATGATCGAAGTCACGAGTATACAAAAGAAAAAATGAAAAGGCTATAATCATATTAATGAAATGAAGGGAGGATTTAGGCAGAAATCTCCAAGTTTCTGAGTAATGACCCATTGTTATTCACACTACCTCCCACAGCAATCTCGAGAAAGAAAAACAGACACAAAACAGAAATATATATCAATGGAAAAGGATAGAAAGCCCAGAGATAAAGCCATGCACATATGGTGACCTTATATTTGATAAAGGAGGCAAGAATATACAATGGAGAAAAGACAGCCTCTTCAATAAGTGGTGCTGGGAAACTAGACCACTACATGTAAAAGAATGAAATTAAAACACTCCCTAGAACCATACAAAAAAATAAACTCAAAATGGGTTAAAGACCTAAATATATGGCCAGACACTATAAAACTCTTAGAGGAAAACATAGGCAGAAAACTCTATGACCTAAATCACCGCAAGGTCTTTTTTGACCCACCTCCTAGAGAAATGGAAATAAAAACAAAAATAAACAAATGGGACCTAATGAAACTTAAAAGCTTTTGTACAGCAAAGGAAACCATAAACAAGATGAAAAGACAACCCTCAGAATGGGAGAAAATATTTGCCAATGAAGCAACTGACAAAGGATTAATCTCCAAAATTTACAAGCAGCTCATGCAATCAATATAAAAAAACCCAAAAAGCCCAATTCAAGAATAGGCAGAAAACCTAAGCAGACATTTCTCCAAAGAAGATATACAGATTGCCAACAAACACATGAAAGAATGCTCAACATCACTAATCATTAGAGAAATACAAATCGAAACTACAATGAGGTATCTCCTCATACTGGTCAGAATGGCCATCATCAAAAAACTACAAACAAATGCTGGAGAGGGTGTGGAGAAAAGGTAACTCTGTTGCACCTTTGGTGGGAATGTAAATTGATACAGCCACTATGGAGAACAGTATGGAAGTTCCTTAAAAAAACTAAGAATAGAATTACTATATGACCAGCAATGCCACTACTGGGCATATACCCTGAGAAAACCATAATTCAAAAAGAGTCATGTACCATAATGTTCATTGCAGCACTATTTACAATAGCCAGGACATGGAACCAACCTAAGTGTCCATTGACAGAGGAATGGGTTAAGAAGATGTGGCACATATATACAAATGGAATATTAGCCATAAAATGAAACGAAATTGAGTTATTTGTAGTGAGGTGGATGGACCTAGAGTCTGTCATACAGAGTGAAGTAAGTCAGAAAGAGAAAGACAAATACCATATGCTAACACATATATATGGAATCTAAAAATAAAACGGTTCTGAAGAACCTAGGGGCAGGACAGGCATAAAGACGCAGACGTAGAGAATGGTGTTGAGAACACAGGGAAGGGAAAGGGTAAGCTGCGATGAAGTGAGAGTCTTGCATTGACATATATACTCTACCAAATGTAAAATAGCTAGTGGGAAGCAGCCGCATAGCACAGGGAGATCAGCTTGGTGCTTTGTGACTACCTAGAGGGGTGGATAGGGAGTGTGGGAGGGAGACGCAAGAGGGACGGTATATGGGATATATGTATACGTATAGCTGATTCACTTTGTTGTACGGCAGAAACGAACACAACATTGTAAAGCAGTTATGCTGCAATAAAGATGTTAAAAAAAAAAGAGCATAAATGTGCTTGCTGTGTTGGTTTTTCACCCTAAATTGTTTACTGGGGAGAGAGCAAAGCTCTCTTCATCTCACACCTTGAGGCCTGAGTATCTCATTTTGCTCCATCTGTCCTCTTGCAATAGCAATAAAAGTAATAGTGTTAATAATAAAAGCGCAGACTCAATAGCCATTCTACTTCATTCAAACCCAGTTGCCCTTGCTCTCCAGGGAGATGCAGGCAGATGACTTTATCACCCCATGCTGGGTTTCCTTGACTGTGGAAAGCATTGAGAAAAACAGGGCCTCCCAGGGTCATTATATGTCTCAAATGGGCTGATGATTGTAGTTGCTCAGTAATGGCACGTAGTAAATGCACCTACTCAAGTTAGAGGGAAAGTGAGGATTCCCAGTTTCCAGCATCAAGCTCTGTGCTCAACACTGAGCCCGATGTCCCCATGCCAGCCTGTGAGTAGGTCCAAGCAGGCAGGAGGATGGCCCAGAGCTTTCTTGACACTCAGTATGGTTCACATCTTTATCATCTTTCAAAAAGCTTTTATTTGCAGTATGCAGGCCTCTCACTGTTGTGGCCTCTCCTGTTGCGGAGCACAGGTTCCAGACGCGCAGGCTCAGCGGCTATGGCTCACGGGCCCAGCCGCTCTGCGGCATGTGGGATCTTCCCGGACCGGGGCACGAACCCGTGTCCCCTGCATTGGCAGGCGGACTCTCAACCACTGCGCCACCAGGGAAACCCTCAAAAAGCTTTTTAAACTTTATTTTAGTGAATATATGCATTATATAAAACAGCAGAAACACACAGCGATGCTAGAGATTTCATTATTACTCCCCAAAATAATGTTTACTATCAAGACTTTGAATGGGGGAAATTTTTTAAAGGCAAATAAGATTTTTTTTCATGAAATAATGAAAGTGACCATTTAATGTCTCCCCCCATCCCCACCCTATTACAAAGATTAAATTTCCTCTGGAAAACAAAACAAAACAAAAACCCTGATCTGGACAGTAAATAATAGAGTTGTTAAACTAGGCAACCATTCAGTAAATTAAGGTATTGTTTAGGCATTTTGAAGCTTTCCTCTTCCTTTCTCAATACAGTGTTCCCCCCGTCCTGCCCTTCTTTCCCTCCTAAAACACATCCCAGAGCAGAAATGGTTATATCTCTGAGTCCTCTGAGTCTCTGTTCCTACAAGCTAATTTTCAAAATGAAAATACTGCACAAAGATATGTAACAGAACTATGGAAGACGTAGGGAAGTAGTCTTTTCTTCATAGCTAAGGTAGTCTTTGCTTTGCATTGTTTCTTCTGTATACTCTTCAGGGTTTGTTTGCTGCCTAAGACAACACTTGTGGGATTATGTTGGATGAACCATAGGAAAGGTCTCTCTACTATAAACCAAGGAGGCAATGACCTTGTGATTAGATTTCCAGTTATTGATGCTGAATCTCTGGTTCCATCTTCAAGTTTTGATTTTTGCAAGATGTGAGAAACATGAAGGTTTTCCGACATTGTTATTTTTGCAAAATTTGCCTTTAATGGATCAAGCATCCATCAGTGGCTCCTTCAAATTGGTTTGTGCTATGGCTATGAACCTGGGCAGGATCAGCTGCATACTGTTGCTCTGGAGCTCACATCAGCTGTCTCTGGTCTTGGTGCTCATGTGGGGGTGACAACCAACAGTGGAGTGAAGGTGAAGATCTTGGCCAGCAGCACAATCAGCATGCTGATGCTTTCCTCAAGGTAGGACATTTCAGTGAGGTCCTACCTAAATCCTCGGGGGTGCTTGTTGCCTCCACTGGAACACAGAGAGCTGAACTATAATTGGACCAATAGGATTTCCCACCAGTTGCCAAAAATGTACACTTCTCTGTGTTCTCAGGTTGAAACCCTGATGTCCTTAAACTCTTAAAAAACTCTGCACTAACAAAAACCAGTCTAGTGAGCACACGATTCATAAAGTCTAGGGAAAGGAGAGTGGCCGTCTTTTCCTTGGCTTTATTTTTAACACAGTCACAGAACCCAGTGTCTGAAGGCAACCTTTACAGACAAGTGTGTACATATTGTGTTGGCCAAAAAGTTCATTCAGATTTTTCCGTAACATCTTAACAAAAAATAGTTCGGTAGATACTTCCAAACTGGTGAAATTAAGCCCAGAATGAAAGGCTAATTGCTAATGAGGGTTTAGCTGTTTTCTCTTCCTGAAGCCTTCCATGTGCAGAGTTTGTCCAGCACAGCTGTGCATCTTTGGGGAATCCAACCGTAATAGAGAAAATGTGCAAATATCCCTCACACCAGCTTCTGTCACCTAACTCCCATCAAGTCCACATCTTTAGCTAAATCGACTAGGAATCTATAAAGGGTATGTCTCTAGTCCCTTCCATCGCTTTCTATCTTGCTGCCATTCCCACTTTGCAGATGGGGGAAGGAAGGCTTAGCAGGGTTTAGAGAGGTGAAGAATGTTCCCCATTCTTCTACAGTGAGTGAGCAGGCAGCTGGGATTCCAGTCCAGGAAGTCTTACTTCACAGCCTTGGTCCCTCCCTCTCAGACTCCCCCTGCCCCCAGCAACACTCTGCAGCCACAAGGGTATTCACAGTGATAACTATCAAGTGACTCCTTCCTGATCACTCAGGGAGCCCTGGACAGGTAGCTCCCATCACATACACATTCTGTCATTTAATTTAATCTTCACAGAGACAGATGAGGTGGGTATTATGATCCTTGTTTCATAGATGAGAAAGCTAAGTCTCAGAGAATTTAAACAATATGCAAACACCTAAGCAGTGAGAAGAGCTCGCAGTGGGAGGAGCTCTCACTCTTGTTTTACTCCAAGCCCTCCGACACTTCCGTTTTGCTGATTTTCAGGCACTCAGTGTTTGGGATGTGTGAATAGCATCTGTGTACCCTCTAGTGCACACTCTTCTCCATGTGACCCAGCACCTACAAGTCCATTGGCTGCACCAAGAGGAAGGGTTTTGCTACTGTGTGAGAAGATCTGAGAGATGCTGAAAGATCACTTTCTCCAGCACCTCCGCAACGTTCCTGCCACTGCACCGTCCTTCTCCCCTCCATCTGCTGTTGAGAAAGAGGCACAATACCTCCAGGGATCCACCGTGATAGGGCACCCAGGGTCATCTGGCTACAGAGGGACTTCATCAAACAAAAAGCTTCTGCACATCAAAGGAAACAATAAGCAAAATGGAAAGCAATGTACAGAATGGGAGAAAATATTTGCAAATCATGTATTTGATAAGGGACTAATATCCAAAATATAAAAAAAACTCCACAACTCAGTAACTCAGTAGAAAACAGCAACAACAAATAACCTGATTTAAAAATGGTAAAGGACCTGAACATTCTTCTGAAAAAGACATACAGATGGCCAACAAGTACATGAAAAGGTGATCAATCATCAGAAAAATGCAAATCAAAACCACAATGAGCTATCACCCCACATTGTCACAATGGCTTCATCAAAAAGACAAGAGTTCATAAGTGTTGGTGAGAATGTGGAGAAAAGGGAACCCTTGTGCATTGTTAGTGGGAATGTAAATTGGTATAGTCATTATGGAAAACAGTATAGAAGCTCCCCCCAAAATTAAAAATAGAACTGCCATGTGATCCAGCAAATTCCACATCTGGATATATATCCAAAGGAAAAAAATTTCCATCTTGAAAGATATATGCACCCCCATGTTGATAGCAGCATTATTTACAATAGCCAGGACATGGAAATAACCTAAGTATCCATCCACAGATGAATGGACAAAGAAGTTGTGAGATATATATATATATATATATATATATATATATATATATATGGTGAAATATTATTCAGCCTTAAAAAGGAAACCCTGCCATTTGCAACAACTTGGGTGGATCTTGAGGGCACTATGCTAAGTGAAGTAAGCCAGACACAGAAAGACAAATACTGCATGATTTCACTTATGTGTGGAATCTAAAGTATTCAGACACATAGCAGACCATAGAATGGTTGCTTCCAGGGTCTGGGGTAAGAAGAAATGGGGAGATGATTGTCAAATGGTACAAAGTTTCAGTTTTGCAGGATAAGTTCTGGAGATACACTATACAGCATGTTACCTGTAGCTAACAATACTGTATGGTGTACTTACAATTTTGCCAAACTCAGTGAGTTCCAGACATTAAATATGCACAGCTTTTTACATGTCAATCATACCTCAATAAAGTGGTTTTAAAAAATAAAATAAGGGTGGCAGGATATCATTGTGAAAGAAAAAACAGAAGAAGGAAAAAGGAGCACAGCCTTCAAAGTCACAAAAAGAACACAGCCTAGCAGTCTGGCATTCTTCCTCTGCCATGACCCAGTCCTTAACCTCTCAGAACAATTTACTTCACTTAGAGCCAGAATAAAAATAACCCACTTTCAAGACTGGACAGCAGAGCCACTGCAATCATGAATAGCAGTGGTTTACACCATAATGAGGGTAACAGTTAAAGGAGGTGACCCCAAAGCTCTGTCCTTCCTGCTACAGGCAACACTGTCTTCATAGAAGGCACATACAGCCAGGACCAGCCACACGGGGCACCGTCCCACCCCCCCAAGGTGTGAGTGTCTACAGCAGTGAGATGGCAAGGACAGGGAAGAGTTGGAGGGGCCAGAGATCCAGGAACATGTGGGAAGATGACCTGGCTAGCAGGTGAAGGGCAAGCACTTCAAGGAGAATGGGGCAGGCAAAGAGACAAGATGGGAAAATCCCCCTCACCCTCTGCACTGGTCTGTCTGGCATGGTCCCTGATCGGGAACCTGCTTCCCAGGGCACTGCCTCGATTCTCACTCTCAGCTCCAGGCTGCTGGACTCTGCCATGTCTCCTGGACATGCCAAAAAACTCCCTTTGGTTACATCCAAAGCAGGTAAATTCAAGTGAATACAGGAATATTTTGGGAACTTTGGAGTCCACATATTTTGTAGGCTGGAAGTGTGGGAACTTCCCTCCCTGTATTAGGGTTCTCCAGAGAAGCAGAACCAATAGGATAAATGTAGATGCAGGGATAGATACAGATAAAGATATAAGAGGACATTTATTATAGGAATTTGTTCATGAGATTATGGAAGCCAAGAAGTTCCACAATCTGTCATCTGCAAGCTGAAGACCCAGGAAACCTTGGTGGTGTAATTCAGTCTGAGTCCAAAGGCCTCAGAATTAAGAGACAGAGGTTTTAAGTCCTGGTCCAAGTCTGAGGCCTGGGAACCAGGAGCATTGATATCTGAGAGCAGAAGATGCACATCCCAGCTCAAGCAAAGAGCAAATTCCACCTTCATTCACCTTTTTCTTTTACAGGCAGACCTTGGAGATATTGCAGCTTCAGTTCCAGTCCATCATAATAAAGCAAACATCACAACAAATCAAGTCACACAAATTTTTTGGTTTCCCAGAGCATATAAAAGTTATGCTTATTCTATGCTACAGTCTATTATTGATAAGTGTGCAGTAGTATTACATCTAAAAAAATCAATGTAAGTAACTTAATTAAAAAACAATGCTGTTTGGGAAAGGATGCCATAATTTTCAATTTGTAAAACAAAATGCAGTATCTGTGAAGCACAATAAAGTGAAAGAAGATGAAAGGAAGTATGCCTGTATTTGGTCCCTCAAAAGACTGGATGATGCCCACACACCTTGGTGAGGGCGATCTTCCTTATTCAGGCTACTGACTCAAATGTTGATCTCTCCTGTAGACACCCTCACAGAAACATTCAAAAATAATGTTTTACCAGCTATCCAGGCATCCCTTGGACCGGGGGTTCCCAACCCCCGAGCCGCGGACTGGTATTGGTCCGTGGCCTGTTAGGAACTAGGCCGCACAGCAAGAGGTGAGTAGCAGGTGAGCCAGCCAGCGAAGCTTCATCTGCCGCTCCCCATTGCTCGCATTACCACCTGAACCATCTCCCCCCACCCCCTTCCATGGAAAATTTGTCTTCCACAATACCAGGTCCTGGTGCCAAAAAGTTTGGGGACCTCTGCCTTAGACCAGTCAAGTGATACATAAAATGAACTGTTGCTCTCGCCTTGGAAGATGGGCTTCCTTTTGGAAGTTTTGTACCTGAGCATTTGCTTCAAAGGACACAGGGCCACTGCTGGCATTTCATAGCATCTGCTATTTGGTGATTAACTCATCCAAAAGAGAAAGGACTTTCAAGGAGCTGTGTGGTTTCTTTCCTGCCAAAGCAAAGGTCCCACTTGCCAGGACATTCCACCTGGCAGAGGGCCCACCTCTTTAATGCACCCGGGGAGCAGGCAGGGAATGGGCAATTTTGTCTGTTTATTTTAAGACACACACCAGTTATGAAGCATTTGGATGAGCCATGAATACTTGGTTCCCTCTTCAGGTCTAAACCCAAGAAGGATTTAGAATGAAATACATTTGGCAGCACTCTGTATGCTGCACATGGGAAGAAACGAGCTATTTGTGGCTGCTAAAAATAAACATTTCTGGTTTGTTCCTCTGCAAGTCCAATCAGATGCTGCTGGAGCCTGATAATGATGAGGCTGAGTTCAGCCTATCTTTCCTACTCAGCCTGCCCTCCTGCCTTAAGTGTATAAAGCTCAACTGACCAAGAGATGCAGATGGTGCCCTCCCTCTAGGCATATATCTTTTTGAGTTAGTGTTTTCATTTTCTTTGGATAAATACACGAAAGTAGAATTGCTGGATCATGAGATAGTCCTATTTTAAAATTTTTGAGGAATCGCCATACTGTTTCCCACAATGGCTGCACCAATTTACATTCCCACCAACAGTGCAGAAGATTTTCTTTTTCTCCACATCCTCACCAATACTTGTTGTCTTTTGATCATAGCCATTCTGACAGGTGGGAGGTGATATCTCATTGTTGTTTTGATTTGCATTTCCCCAATGACTAATGATGTTGAACATCTTTCCATCTACCTGTTGGCCATCTGCATGTCTTCTTCGGAAAAAAATGTCTTTTTAGATCTTCTGACCATTTTTTAATCAAAAAAATTGTTTTGTTATTGAGTTGTATGAATTCTGTACATATTTTGGATACTAGTCCCTTATCAGATATATGGTTTGCAAATATTTTCCCTCATTCAGTAAGTTGCTTTTCCATTTTGTTGATAGTTTCCTTTGCTGTGTAGAAGATTTTTAGTATGATATATAGTTCCATTTGTTTATTTTTGCTTTTGTTGCTTTGCTGGTGTCAGATTAAACAAGTCATCACCAAGACCTATGTCAAGGAGCTTACTGCCTATGTTTTCTTCTAGGAGTTTTATGGTTTTAGGTCTTATGTTCACGTGTTTAATCTATTTTGAGTTAATTTTTGTGTATGGTGCAAGAGAGTGGTTGAATTGAATTCTCTGGCGTGTGACTGGCCTGTTTTCCCAACACCATTTATCGAAGAGTCTGTCCTTTCTTCATTGTATATATTCTTGTCTCCTTTGTGGTAAATTAATTGACCACATATATGTGGATTTATTTCTGGGCTCTCTATTCTTTTCCACTGATCCATATGTCTGTTTTTATGCTAGTGCCACACTGTTTTGGTGACTCTACCTTTGTAGTATAGTTTCAAGTCAGGGACTGTGACACTTCCAACTTTTTTCTTCTTTCTCAAGATGGCTTTTGCTATTCAAGTTTGTGTGTGTTTGTGTGGTTTCATACAAATTTTAGGATTATTTGTTTTATTTCTTTAAAAATGCCAATGGAATTTTGATAAGGATTGCATTGAATCTGTAGATTGCTTTGGGTAGTATGGAAATTTTAAAAATATTGATTCTTCCAATATGTGAGCATAGAATATCTTTCCATTTATTTGTGTTTTCTTCAAGTTCTTTCATTAACATGTTTTAGTTTTCAATATACAGGTCTTTAACCTCCTAGGTTAAATTTATCCCTAGGTAAATTTTGCTTTCATTCTTGTCTTTTTCTGAATTTAAAACGAACTGTAAAATGTGTTTATCCATTATTTCATTTTTGTCTTTTCACTCTAATGTATAGTGAAGAAAGCCACAAAACCTTCTGCCTGAGACTTCATCACATTTGTTTGCCATGCCCCATATGCAATTTTAAAGATAGTCAATGAAGTTAGTTGAACTCTTATGAGTCATACTTAAGTAGTTGTAGTCAATATATTTTAAATGAATCATCATAAATTCCACAGATATATTTCTATATTGACCTTTACTTTAAAACTTTATAAGCAAATAAATTTGATATTTCCTTTTATTTGTAGCCTTGTACTTAGAATTAGATATTGTCTTTAAGAATTTGTAAGTGATTACTTGTTAGCTCTAGTATCAAACCTATGTAAAATATTGGAAAATAAAATACTATGAAAAATTACATCCTATTATAGTGTAATGAGACAACTATAAATATATTTAAGTAAAAACTTATCTTTTTATTTTGAAGACAAACAACTTGACTTGAAGATGATATTAAGCGTAAAATTATTGCAAATGAATTCTGTATATGTCCAAATAATATGCACAGCTCATTAGCATAAGGGTCTTTGGTAAGTCAACAGTTCATCAACTTCTGAGTTCTTTAATATTATAACAAAATGGTTTAGTTGTTCAAAGATTTATCAAAGCTACTTATTTTGTAACATGGGTCCTATGTAACAACGTCTAGAGTGAATATACTCAGGTGGCCCAGACCAAAACCGTTATCCATTTTCTCTGGTTGTATAGTGATGCTATAATCAATCATGTGACTGTTTGCTAGAAATCAGCATAGGCTAGACAATCATTTACAGAGCAGTCATACCCCAAGTCAGTACTCACAGCTGGAGAATATCAGCGGACAGGAGTGCTCATCCATGGGGAAGTTGTGCAGCTGCAGCTGGCATTCCGCATTTATGGTGAGCCTGTGGGGGAGCCAAGCATCACTCTTGTGGCCAGCCAGCGACAATCTAGCAAAGGCCCTAAGCAAAGCCAGGGGCGGTCACATTACTACCATGTGGGGAGCAGGGGCCTGGGGTGGCCACATAGAGCTCACACTTAGCAGGGGCACCATCCATTCAGTATACCACTTGGGTTTTTTTTGTGTTGTGTTACTTTATTTTACTTTTAACTATCAGAAGCAGAGGAAGTTTCCGTTATTAAAATTCCTGACTGTGTCTAGAAATATAAGCCAAGTAAGAGAGGAAACAAATCAAAACAATATGTCCTTGTTTTCATATGTCTTTGTTTCAATATGTCCTTGTTTTCATATGTCCTTGTTTCTTATGTCCTTGTTTTTAATCTGTTTGACTGAATTAAATCCTTCCTCCATTTTGAAAATGGTATATTTGCCTAAATACGTATAATGTCAAGTTCATCCACTTGTAGGGAAGATTTCATATTTGGCTAACTCCCCTACTTGACTAGGCAGGTCGTGGCTGCACTAAATGTGTGCATTGCATCTTTTCAAAGCAGACATTCCTTGGGTCAGAGTTTCTATAAAGGATCGCAGGACTGGCCATGTCTCTATTCTGGTTTGCTGAAGCTCACCTTCATTTCAGAGTCTCATTTATATTGATGAGGAAATAGCTATTACAAGCTCCTGTTCTCCAAATGTAACTAACTCATCAGCAGAGTTCCCTGTTGTGGCTTTTATTGTTGTTGCTGTTCCCAAGCTGCCAACATTATTATTTCCGTGAAACTTTAAAATTCTTTAATCTTCTGCTTATTTTGATATTAATCTGTGCCTTTGTGCTACAAATACGTGTTTACCATACGAATTACAGATTTCTCCTTATGGCCACAAATCACTTGCAATTAAAAGCTCCTGATACTGGATGTGGGAGGAGGGGGTTGTGTTCAGGGACTGGCAGTGGTATTCACTGAGCCAGGAGGACACAGGGGCCTCGTCAGAGGTATTAGAGAAATGACATTCCCCTGCAGCATGTTGAATCAAAATGCTTTTTAGGCTTTCAGGAGGAGATACACACAGGTAGGTGGCTCCTAGAATCTGGTGCCCAGAAGGGAAGTTTGGGGTTGGAAATGAATGTGGGAATGAATCGTCAGCGTGTATATGGCTTTTAAAGTCTTAGGAATGGATGAGCTAAGTCAGCAGGAAAGTGGAAAGTGGGTAAAGTGATGGGGAAGTCCTAAGGCAGGAGGAGCAGAATGAGGAGAGGCTGTGTCAGGAACAGGACAGGAGGTGCAGGAAGCAGCTGTAAAGCAGCAAAGCCAGTGAGACAGAGATAATCAGCACAAGGCACTCAGTCCAGTGCTCTGGAGAGGGCTCAGACGCTGGGAGAGCAGGGTCCAGACGCCACTGTCCTTGATCCCAACGCTGGGTGAGCAGAAAGACTGGTTTAGGTGCAGGGCATTCTATGGTATGTTGCAGCCATGTATTCAGTTAGACTCAGATCTCCCTAGCGGAGAGACTATTGAGAGATACAGTCCCAAGTTCAAACCCGGGTAACACTAGTTCCCGATGGAAACTTTGGGCAGGTAGTTTTATTCACATCTTTCAAACACAGCCCCTCTTACTTTGCTGGGTTTCTGTGAGGACAGCCAAGAGGACTCATTACAAGGTAGCTGCAACTTCCATTAGGGATGCATTAGGGAACACCATCTGTGCTCTTTTGTTCCTTGTGGTCTCAAATTTGGCTATAATTTCATTTTTCAATTAGTACACCAAGACATCTTTATTTTCTTAGCTGAATGGTCCTGTGGATTAAACATATTAAAGATAATTTCCACAGCGCACTTACAGCAGAAATGGATTCTGATGAAGGAAGGAGTTTATATTCATTGCAGATCATTTGTATGTCTTTATTTATACATAACATGGGATTAGGAAAAACTTCCTCAAGACCCAGTAGCATGTTGAACATGAGAAGTGATAGAACTTAGCAATGAAAAATAGGGTCCCATTCCTACAATGATCTAAATTAAAGTCGCCAATATCAGACCATCAGTAGCATCTCACCTTAAAGTGTAAAGGATTTTCCCATCATTCCAAATTCTGAGGAGCTGATTAGGGGTGGTGATCCAGTGAGCCTCTGCAGTTTTGGAATTGCGGAATATTGTATCTGGAATCCATATTAACCCCACCATGTTGCTGTTCAGAGTAAGTATTTTCATTGTGCTGTTGAACCGAAGGCGACTGTCGGTCCAGGTCTGGGCAAAAAATATATCAATTTGGTATTCCTGAAACAGAGCAAAAGGAGGGGCAAGACATTTCTATTAGTGGATTTTCTGCAGGCTTTGTTTTCTTTCTCAGGAGTATGGTTCTCCTTATGTCTGCATCCTCACCTGCCCACATCCCTTTCTGTTAGTGCTTAACACTGTGCCTGGATCAACGTGATGGACATTCAATAAAGGTAACAGATATTATTTGTCAACAGTGTGATAACATATGTGAAAATGTTCTGTAAATAATAAATTGTAATAAACACATAAAGTGTGGTGAGGGGGCAAGAGGTAGTAGAATACAATTCAGAACATAAATGCAGACTCTCCTATATCCCTAAGTCCAAGCTCTGGCAGGTAGCAAAATCTACCATTCTCTAATCTGTAAAATGGTTAGAATAGTAGTGCCTACCTCCTAAAGGGGTTATATGGAAGGAAATAAATAGTTAAATAAAAAGCTCTAGTGCCTGGCATAAAACAAATTATCCAGAAAGTATTAGCTCAGATAATAATTATCATTTTCACTCAAGAGCCTTCTCAGATAATACAACGCAAATCAAAAAGCAAAAAATAAGCAATGACAAAAAAAAATAGAGCTGATAGACACCCAAGCCGAATGCTGATTCTGATAAAGGGCTGATGGCACTCAAATTACTTCTGTAACTGGAAGCAACCCCAGTATTTACAGCATTTAGATACAGGATGGGGCTGACGTCACTGTGAGACATGGAGAAATGTCTTGAGCCTGGACCACCTCAGAGGCTTCTCCCATAATCACAGTTTTAAAGGATTAGCCTTAGATCCATAGTAAGGAGGAGCTAGAGGAAGATTGTTAATGATTTAAATATCTTTCATAGTTTCTTTACATATTAGATATTATAAATGAATTACTTTTACAGAGTTCAGTAATTTTCAACAAATCCCATATTTATCCTTTTCATTGAGTTTCTGATTTAAAGAACCTTTTTGACACAGGTAATTCAACAGACCAAATCCAGCCTTTTATTAACTTATCCCCTATGTCAGGCCCTGAAAACCATTGAAGGCCCAGAACTGTGCCAATAGGAAAAGCCCCTGCCTTCACGGGGCTTATATTCCTGTCAGGGAAAACAGGCCTTAAACAGACAATTAAGGTGAAAAAACATGACATGTCGGATGCATTGACTGCTATTGACTATGCTTGGTAAGTTAACACAAGAAAGAAATTATCTCAGAGGATAATTGGCTGGTTTGAAAGCAGTTATGAAAGTATGAACAGGGACTGTTGCCTGCCATTCCAGTAAGCAAAGAATGTTGCCCCAATTTCCAGTTCTACAAGGACCAAGCCATCAGCCCCTGTAGCGGTGTGCCCTGAGGGAAATTCAGGATGGAGAATAACAGGAAGTATTTTGTGCTTTGGAAACTGGCCCTAGATAGTTAAATGCATATTTAAGGAATAATGTCAATGAACCTAGATTCTTACATCTTCCCATACATAGAATAGCACCAAAATCATTAACCTGAAATATCTGTTCTTTGTAATTAGCAGTGATCTTTTGATGTTTGACTACATTTTTTCCCAGCAAAAGTCTATGTATCCTGGCTTCTCCCTTAACTCTTCAGAGCAGTTCCTCAGAGCTATCTGAAAGGCTGTCTCCCAGGCTTAAGTCCTCAGTAAGATCCCCAGATAATAACTTGCAACTTTTAGGTTGTGTGTTTTTCTTTAGTTGAAAAAAGAGAAAAGAAAGATAAAACAAACACTGATTCTTGTAGGAATGGAAGAAGCAAATGTTTCTCACCCTATCAGTAAATCAAAGACTCAAGAAATGCTTTGACTGTTAAAAGCCTATTGAAACTCACCTTTGCAGAAATAATCAGACCCATTGCTAAAAGTCTCTAAATGGGTTAAGTTGTCATGATGCAAAATCTTTGTGCAAATATGGCTCCAAGGACAAGTGACTAATATATGACTCTTCCACTGAACACTGATAGGACCAAGGTGTCTGTACTTAATTTAAGAGAAAAATTAAAGGTGAGAGTGAAGGCAAAAGGTTGGGTAGAGGCAGTGGCATTGAAAACAAAGGCATACCATGGATCTTGGAATCATGTTGACACAAGATCTATGCAACTGTTAAACTGGCCTATCAGGTAAGAGGCTGGCTAGGTTTTGAGAGAGTTCTACTGCCAAAGGAACCTCAAGTCAGGAAAAAATGTCTGTGACTATTTGAGACTTAGATGTACTCTTGCATTTTTTTCTGTGATGGGTAGATCGTGGCTTGGAAAAGCTGATTGGACCCCAAAGGAGGCTTATTCTCCAATGTTAACTTTTCCATGGCCAGAACAGTTAATGGAAAAGGAAAACTCCCAGACAATGGAGTCAAGAGCCAAGGAGAAGAGTTCTTGGGAGCCCAACTCTGGGAACAGAGTTGAAGCTTAATCAAAGACACTCTCTTCCCAGGGAAGAGAGTCCACTCAGGATCTGCCCACTGGGGTCTCAGAATTGCTGCAAACCAGTGGGTTGATTGTGATTATCCTGGCCTTTCTTCATCCTTGTAGCTATACTCTATATGTGGGTGTGGGTTAGATAGCTTTTCTTTTCAGTTTAGAGGTCAGTGGATTAAGGAAAGCCTTGTGCAAACTTGATGTGAAGATGTACACATACAGGTAACCATGACGTTGGGGATGGGACAGGGTGGACCTTTGGGGTTACCTCAACTGAAGAAGGGAGGAGTGTGTCTGTTCTGATGAGGGAGAGACAAAACATTTGGCAGCTAAAGACAGATCATGGTGGTCATTGGTACTATTCACCAAGTATTGCAGCATCCCTCCTTGTGGGCACATGATAGATTCACATGCTCCCATTTTAGGCCCTGAGAGACTGTGCCCACATGATCAGTGTTCAGATGATTCACACCAGATATGTAATGTAGGTGAAAAGATAGAGAGAGTGGGATGCAGGGGTGGGGGCTGCGGTCCTCACTGAGGTGACTTAGAACAAGACCTCAGTGAGGTACAGGAGTGAGCTGGGCAGATAGGTGCCTCCCTTGCTAGGGCCCTGAACACAAGAAGCAGGAAGGTCAAAGACACTCTTGAGAAGCAGGAATAATGCTGTGGTACAGATTCAGCCAAATGGGGCAGGGGAGCAGACCCCTCACCTCCTTGATGGCAAGATTTTAGCCAAACAATGATGATTGCTGACTATAAAATAGAGACTATATTTGAACAGAGAACATGAGAACACACTCAAAACTTTAAATAAAATTCAGGCTGTGAGAATAGCCAGTACATCACATATAGGTATCTAAACAAATTACTTCCTTTTTCCCTTTAACACTGGGTTATTGGGTAAAGGAATAAGGAGAGAAGGATAAAGACGTTCTCAACAGGGCCAAGGCCCACCAATCATGTGGGTAATGATAGCCAGTAAAGACTGTTTTCTGTAAAGGCCTCAAGTGTATTTTGGAAAGAATCTAAAACCAACCAGATTTTTAAAAATCCCTATATTATATCAGGGATATTGAAACTCAGAAAACTTCAATAATTTTGCCAAAGTTACCAAAGGACTCCAAGTAAAAATTTCCAAGTGGGTCTTTTTATTGTTTAAAAATGAAAAATCAGAAAGTCTCCTGATGACCAAATAGTCCTCCTCTTTACGCCCTTTCCCTACTTATCTTCTCTGCTTTCCATCCCCATTTATGTCCCTTCACAGTACTTTTTAAAATGCAGATCTGAGGGCTTCCCTGGTGGCGCAGTGGTTGAAGGTCCGCCTGCTGAGCAGGGGACGCGGGTTCGTGCCCCGGTCCGGGGGGATTCCGCGTGCCGCGGAGCGGCTGCACCCGTGGGTCATGGCCGCTGGGCCTGCGTGTCCGGAGCCTGTGCTCCGCAACGGGAGAGGCTGCAGTGGTGAGAGGCCTGCGTACCGCAAAATAAAATAATAAATAAAATGCAGATCTGAGAAGGGTAAATCATATATCAAGCTAGGCAGCATCACCTAAAGTCACTCCCATGAGACACCCCATGAGACACAGATGCTTTTGTACCCACCACACACTAACTATTAAGACAGACAATAATGATTTTCTGCTAGGGGGTAAAACGAGGCCTGAGAGGTTAAGTAACTTTCATCAAGTCACACAGCTGCTAAGTACCAATTGTGCCAAACTATATAGTCAAAATCTTCTTCCCAGGAGAAAAGGGAATCCTCCTACACTGTTGGTGGGTAGGTAAATTGGTGCAGCGACTGTGGAGAACAGTATGGAGATTCATTAAAAAAATAAAAATAGAGGGCTTCCCTGGTGGCGCAGGGGTTGAGAGTCCGCCTGCTGATGCAGGGGACGCGGGTTCGTGCCCCGGTCCGGGAAGATCCCACATGGTGCGGAGTGGCTGGGCCCGTGAGCCATAGCTGCTGAGCCTGCGCGTCCAGAGCCTCTGCTCTGCAACAGGAGAGGCCGCAACAGTGAGAGGCCTGTGTACCGAAAAAAAAAAATAGAACTACCATTTGATCCAGGAATCCCACTCCTGGGCATGTATCTGGAGAAAACCATAATTCAAAAAGATATATGCACCCCCAGTGTTCACGGCAGCACTATTTACAATAGACAAGACATGGAAATAACCATCCAGTGACAGGATAAAGATGTGATGTATGTATACACACACACACAATGGAATATTACTCAGCCATAAAAAAGAATGAAATAATGCCATTTGCAGTAACATGGATGGACCTAGAAATTATCACACTAAGTGAAATAAGCCAGACAAACACAAATATCGTATCACTTATATGTGGACTCCAAAAAAGGATACAAATGAACTTATTTACAAAGAACAGACTCACAGACATAGTAAACAAATTTATGGTTACCAAAGCAGGGGTGGGGGAGGGACAAATTAGGAGGTTGAGATTAACGTACACACACTACTATATATAAAATAGATAAACAACAAGGACCTACTTTATAACACAGGGAATTATACTCAATATCTTGTAATAACCTATAATGGAGGAGAATGTAAAAAAGAACATATATACATACATACATACATATATATATACACATATATATATGTAGCCATATCACTTTGCTGTACATCTGAAACTAACAACATTGTCAATCAACTATATGTCCACAAATTAAAAAAAAAAATCTGCTTCCCTGGATGTGAGTGAGAGCAGCTGCAGCAGCTGCAATCTAGTTGCCAGATATGGGAACCACCACCAGGCGGTGAAGAAAGAACACCGGTGTGGGCATCCACTCCACTTTTGCCCTGCTTACAAACTGTGTGAGATTATTCACCTTCCTTGGCCTTGGATTCTTCCTCTGTAAAATGGGAGAGTTGGGTTAGATTAAATATAAGAATGCTTCCACCTCTAACATTTTATATTTCCACATCACTGCCTGGAGTTAGCTTTTCAGTGCTGAAAGTAATTTTTCTGTAGGGGAACTATTTTTCTGTAAGGAAAGGGCTCACACCATGATGCCCTAAGGAAGGGTCTGCAGGGTTTGGAGGGATTCTCTCTTTATTCTGAAGTCCTGCCACAAACGCCAACTCAAGAAGACAGAATGTGGATGGTGTGCGTTGGTGCCTGGTGTGGATGTTTTATTGTGTTTACATTTGACTAAATGTTGGAGAAACACTTGCCACCCACAAAGTAATATTTTTATGTCTCTCATAAACTTTCTTTGTAACTGCATTAATCATCTTTCCTGCAGAGGAAAGAAAAATCATTCTTACAATGTCTATCTAAAACAACATTTTACATAACTCATAAATAACTGTGAAATTAATGTGTCTGAAATACTAATAACTGCAACAGGTGAAAAATGTGCAACATCCCCAACTTAAACCTTCATATTTGTGGAGAGCCTATGCTGATAATTTGTTTTAATAATTGGAGGGCTCAATGATTCCTAAACAGGCCAGCAGTGTGTGGAGCATTTTAACAAAACAGAAGAAAAATTATGATTCTTCATGCTATCTCTCTGTAATTTCTAGAACACTAGAAATTTATTTTCTAATGCTTTTCTCCTTTCCTTTACCAAAGAAGAGGGCCATATGGAAAGATGATAGATTAATAAAAGACAGGGACTTGGAGACAGGAGGTTACAGGAGACACACACTCCAGGGCACAGGCGCTCTCCCTCCATCCCAGCACATCAGGTCATCGCCTGGAAGGTGACAGACAAATCCTTTAGTATTGGAAGTCACTGGCAGCTTTCTTTGTAAAATGGAAATTACAGGCCCATGCCGGTTAGACTTTGTTCAAATGCCTCAGTTAAAAATGTATAATATGTAATGATGATTAGAATAAAATGATTTTTATTTCTTCATTATCAGGTATGGAAGCATAACAAATATATATTTTTGGTGTTACTTCCTCAAATTCATCATAGGAAACAAGGCTTTACAGCTGGCCTCCATTTCTCCCCCAGAGACCTGCTCCAGCCCTGCCTCCAGATCTGCAGCCTCCGGGGCTGCACCTGCCCTGTTTTCATCCCTGAGTTCCCTGAACATCCTTCCCACTAACCCCAGGCTCCTCCAGTCTTTGGAAGCCATTCACGCACTCCAACATGTAAGCCCTACTCTGTGCTGGACATGAGGCTATGTTTATATAAAGACAGATGCAATATCCTTGCCTGCAGGAGCTTGGGCCCACAGCATGTGGAGAGGGTGTGATGCTCCACCTGGCACCCAGGCAATATGAGGGCCGCCTCCAGGAAGCCAGAGAGGCCCACCCAGGTGGTACAGGGGGCTCTGCAGGGACCAGGCCTCCCATCTGGTCCTGGAACCACTGGGCAGAAAGTGGACAGGTGATGGGTGTATCCATCAGGGAGGACTATATCAAAGCTGAGAGGAGTGACACCAATTCAGGGAGAGTGGGTTGTGAAAAGTATTTGTTACAAGGATCACCCATAGGAGCATCAGGAAACCAGGTAACCTCAAGATGCAACAGGGAAACATGGTGCCCTCCTGAGCAGGTCCAGGACTTGTCACCTGATACTAATGTAACCTAGGGCTCTTTTTAAGAAAAGGATATATAAATATAAATATAATATTAAATAAAATATATACATTTATTTTGAATGAGAAAAAAACATAAATATTCAAAAATTGCAAATGCCACAAAAATCACAAAACCTGGGAAAAATAGATTTTATTTTTATTTGCTAACTGGCCCACTTTCATCATACTCACAAGTCCTATATCTTTTGCTTGCTTGTTCTTTGGTCACACCTTTCTATGGCAATGTTTTATGATGTTAGTTTTTTAGAGAGAGAGAGAATAAAAATTATTACTTCCTCTGGTATAATGAAACAAAATGTTTTATTATTAACAGATTTTTAAAAGTTTACTTAAACTCACAATTCATTATTGGAAATATCATGTGCATATTTGGGCCTCTGCTAAATGGGGAAAAGCCTCAAGTTTCTTTTATATAAAGTTTGCGGATTCTGCATTTGAACTTGGGCTCTAGGACTTTCCTCCAAGCCACCCATACTTCGGGAGTCCTGGACCTTGAGAAACAATCACTCTGGGACAGAGCTTGGGTCTTGCTCATCCCGTGATCATCATAGTATATGGAAGTTGCAGGGAACCCTAACCCACTAACCACAGCTTGAAAGCTTCCCCAGCCCCACCTTCCCTTAGGGTCCACAATTACCTGCACCCAACAAGAGCAACTTGTAATGGGGGAATCAGAGGAGGAAGAGATAGCAGTATTTGCAAATTTCACACACTGCTATGACCTTCCCTGGGGCCTGGGAAGGAGCTTCTGCAAGAGAGGAGCTCTGAGGCTTAAATTTTGCAAGCATGATGCAAATTGGGAAGACCCAATGGACCACATGGTGTTCGTGGATCTGGGCCAGGAGTCGCTTGTGGATGTCAGGTGGACCCAATCCAGGATGAGCAAGGGAATGGAGGAGACACAGCTGCTGCTGGAGATGATGCTAACAGTCAAGAGAATAGGAGGGAAATCTCCCTCCCTTCTGTCCTTATCTTCCAAGTGCCTCAGGTTGGCTGAACCCAGCAGAAGGCCAGGTGACCAGGGACCTGGAAAGGCAGGCTTTCGAGTCAGCCCCCTGTGGTGGGGAGCAGTGCAGGGGAGAGTGGGAAATGAATGGAGGACCAGCAGGGGCATGAGAGGGGTAGAAAGGGCACCCATCGCGAAGCAGGCTCCCCTCTTACACCCTGTGGACATTTTCCACATCCGCCTGCTCGCCTTTTCAACATTCCCTCTCTTGAATAGCTGTCCTTCCTCTGGAATTCAGCTACATATTTACTGCTTTCAGATTAAACTTGTCTTTCAGATTAAAGCGTTCCATTGGATGTTATATTCTCCAACTACCATTGCTACTCAAAAGCATACAATGGCTACTCGTCTAAGAATTGAGTTTAAACTCCTTTGCATGATACTTAAGGCTCTTTTCTTTATAACCCAAGCTGACCATCTGATTCCTTGTAAACACACCCCTTACCACAGCCATCTGTTCCCGATGTGACAAGACACTCTGCATACACCCTCATCCTCCCCATTTCACCCGTGCTGTCCCCAAACCTGGAGGCCCTCATCTCATCTATCAGTCCTCCCATCTCCCTGAGGCATGGCTCCTTAACATTACACGTTTGGCTGTAGCCTGCACCTCTTCAGAGTATTACTATTACTTTCTTCTCCTGATGTGAATGCCTTGTTTCTTTCATTGGAATAGCTCACAGTTGTCTGCATGTTGAGCACATAGCACTGTCACGTGGTCCCTCGATCCTTGTCCATAGCACTAATACTCCCTCCCCACACGGAGAAAGCAGCATCATTTAAGAGCACTTTCTTGACCACCAGAGAGTTCCACCAATCATCAAAGATCCGAGGCCTTATTTATAAAGCTGCCAGTTAAAACATGACTATAATTCTGTAGTCAGGGCTGGGAGCTACTGCCACTCACCACGTGGAAGAGTGATGTGCTGCCTGCCTGCTGTGTACTTTTAAGCATGAGGTGGTGACTTTTGTCTGGGGGCTCAGCCTCCGAATGCCTGTGCCCTTTCAGTGAGTGTCCATCCCAAGGGAACCTAGTGGGTTCCCAAATAGAGAAAGGGTCCTGCTCTCCCTCCCCTCTCCAGCGTGGCCACAAAGCACTGCCTGACCAACGTGCCCCAGGACACCTGCTGAGCATATCCTTCTGAGCAGACCAGTCACACCCAGCCCCTGAGACACAGCAGTCTCCCAGGACCCCATTCCTTCTCTGCTCCAGGTGATGTACCCACTTTGGATAGCAAATCTTCTTGTCCTCCCACCTCTGCAGGGTAGGAGGCAACAGAGAACCTTATTTCTGTTTCACCCCCACTGTTGAAGTCTAGGTCCTTGTGTGCTCACTCATTCTAAGGGAAAAATCCATGTTCCTGGCTCCTTTCCAAACAGGAAGGAGCCCATCACAGAGGTGTGGGAAGAGGTGGCTATGGAAAACGCAAGGAGACTATTATGGGCTGAATTGTGTTCCCCCCAAATTTGTGTATTAAAGTCCTAACCCCCAGTGCCCCAGAATATGACTGTACTTGGACACAGGGCCTTTCAAGAGATGATTACATTAAAATGAGGCCATATGAGTGGGCCCTAATCCAATTTGACTGGTGTATTTTTGAGAAGAGAGACACACACAAAAGGAAAAGCATGTGGGGATAAAGGGAGAAGGCGGCCATCTGCCAGCCAAGTAGAGGGCCTCAGGAGAAACCAACACTGCCAACACCTGGATCTTAGACTTCTAGCCCCCAGACAATGAGAATATATATTTCTGTTCTTTAAGCCACCGGATCTGTGGTACTTTTTTTTTAAAAACATCTTTACTGGAGTATAATTGCTTTACAATGTTGTGTTATTTTCTGCTGTATAACAAAGTGAATCTGCTATATGCTTACATATATCCCCATATCTCCCCCCTCTTGGGTCTCCCTCCCACCCTCCCTAACCCACCCTTCTAGGTGGTCACAAAGCACAGAGCTGATCTCCCAATAATATGCGGCTGCTTCCCACTAGCTATCTATTTAACATTTGGTAGAGTATATGTGTCAATGCCACTCTCTCATTTCGTCCCAGCTTACCCTTCCCCCTCCCTGTGTCTTCAAGTCAATTCTTTACATCTACATCTTTATTCCTGTCCTGCCCCTAGGTTCTTCAGAACCATTTTTTTTATTCCATATATATGTGTTAGCATACAGTATTTGTTTTTCTCTTTCTGACTTACTTCACTCTGTATGACACACTCTAGGTTCATCCATCTCACTAAATACAACTCAGTTTTGTTTCTTTTTATGGCTGAGTAATATTCCATTGTATATATGTGCCACATCTTCTTTATCCATTCACCTGTCGATGGACACTTAGGTTGCTTCCATGTCCTGGCTGTTGTAAATAGTGCTGCAAAGAACATTGCGGTACATGACTCTTTTTGAATTATTGTTTTCTCAGGGTATAGGCCCAGTAGTGGGCTTGCTGGGGAGTATGGTAGTTCTAGTTTTAGATTTCTAAGGAACCTCCATACTGTTCTCCATAGTGGCTGTATCAACTTACATTCCTACCAACATTGCAACAGGGTTCCCTTTTCTCCACACCCTCTCCAGCATTTATTTTTTGTAGATATTTTGATGATATGGCCATTCTGACTGGTGTGAGGTGATACCTCATTGTAGTTTTGATTTGCATTTCTCTAACGATTAGTGATGTTCAGCATCCTTTCATGTGTTTGTTGGTAATCTGTATATCTTTGGAGAAATGTCTATTTAGGTCTTCTGCCCAGTTTTGGATTGTGCTCTTTGTTTTTTTTGATATTGAGCTGCATGAGCTGCTTGTATATTTTGGAGATTAATCCTTTGTCAGTTGCTTCCTGTGCAAATATTTTCTCCCATTCTGAAGATTGTCTTTTCGTCTTGTTTATAGTTTATTTGCTGTGCAAAAGCTTTTAAGTTTCATTAAGTCCCATTTTTTAATTTTTGTTTTTATTTCCATTTCTCTAGGAGGTGGGTCAAAAAGGATCTTGCTGGATTTACGTCATAAAATGTTCTGCTTATGTTTTCCTCTAAGAGTTTTATAGTGTCTGGCCTTGTATTTAGGTCTTTAATCCAGTTTGAGTTTATTTTTGTGCATGGTGTTAGGGAGTGTTCTAATTTCATTCTTTTAAATGTAGCTGTCCAGTTTTCCCATCACCACATATTGAAGAGGCTGTCTTTTATCCATCATATATTCTTGCCTCCTTTATCAAAAATAACATGACCATATGTGCATGGGTTTAACTCTGGGCTTTCTATCCTTTTCCATTGATCTATATTTCTGTTTTTGTGTCAGTACCATACTGTCTTGATTATGTAGCTTTGTAGTATAGTCTGAAGTGAGGGAGCTTGATTCCTCCAGCTCCGTTTTTCTTTCTCAAGATTGCTTTGGCTATTCGGGGTCATTTGTGTTTCCATACAAATTGTGACAGTTTTTGTTCTAGTTCTGTGAAAAATTCCATTGGTAGTTTGATAGGGATTGCATTGAATCTGTAGATTGCTTTGGGTTGTATAGCCATTTTCACAATGTTGATTCTTTCAATCTAAGAACACTGTATAACTCTCTCACTGATTGTATGGTCCTTAATTTCTCTCATCAGTGTCTTATAGTTTTCTGCATACAGGTTTTTTTGTCCCTGTACATAGGTTTCTTCTTAGGTATTTTATTCTTTTTTGCAACGGTGAAAGGGAGGGTTTCCTTAGTGTCTCTTTCAGATTTTTCATCATTAGTGTGTAGGAAGCAAGAGGTTTCTTGCTTGCATTAATTTTGTATCCTGCTACTTTACAAAATTCTTTGCTGAGCTCTAGTAGTTTTCTGGTAGCATCTTTAGGATTTTCTATGTATAGTATAATGTCATATGCAAACAGTGACAGCTTTACTTTTTCTTTTCCAATTTGGATTCCTTTTATTTCTTTTTTTTTTTAAACATCTTTATTGGGGTATAATTGCTTTACAATGCTGTGTTAGTTTCTGCTTTATAACAAAGTGAATCAGCTATACATATACATATGTTCCCATATGTCTTCCCTCTTGCGTCTCCCTCCCTCCCACTCTCCCCATCCCACTGGATTCCTTTTATTTCTTTTCCTTCTCTGATTGCTGTGGCTAAAACTTCCAAAATTATGTTGAAAAATAGTGGTGAGAGTGGACAGCCTTTTCTTGTTCCTGATCTTATGGAAATGGTTTCAGTTTTTCACCATTGAGAACAATGTTGGCTGTTGGTTTGTCATATATTGCTATTATTATGTTGAGGTAAGTTCCCTCTATACCTACTTTCTGGAGGGTTTTTATCATAAATGGGTGTTGAACTTTGTCAAAAGCTTTTTCTGAATCTATTGATATGATCATAGGTTTTTTCTCCTTCAATTTGTTAACATGGTGTATCACATTGTTGATTTGTGTATATTGAAGACTCCTTGCATTCTTGGGATAAACCCCACTTGATCAGGGTGTATGATCCTTTTAATGTGCTGTTTGCTAGTATTTTGTTGAGGATTTTTGCATCTATTTTTACCAGTGATATTGGACTGAATTTTTCTTGCTTTGTAACATCTTTGTCTGGTTTTGGTATCAGGGTGATGGTGCCTTCACAGAATGAATTTGGGAGTGTTCCTCCGTCTGCTATATTTTGGAAAAGTTTGAGAAAGATAGGTGTTAGATCTTCTCTAAATGATTGATAGAATTTGCCTGTGAAGCCATCTGCTCCTGGGCTTTTGTTTGTGTGAAGATTTTTAATCACAGTCTCAATTTCAGTGCCTGTGATTGGCCTGTTTATATTTTCTATTTCTTCCTGGTTCAGTCTTGGAAGGTTGTGCTTTTCTAAGAATTTTTCCATTTCTTCCGTTGTGTCCATTTTAATGGCATAGAGTTGCTTGTAGTAATCTCTCATGATCCTTTGTATTTCTGCAGTGTCAGTTGTTACTTCTTTTTCATTTCTAATTCTATTGATTTCAGTCTTCTCCCTTATTTTCTTGATAAGTGTGGCTAATGGATTATCAATTTTATTTATCTTCTCAAAGAACCAGCTTTTAGTTTTATTGGTCTTTGCTATTGCTTCCTTCACTACTTTTTCATTTATTTCTGATCTGATCCCTATGGTTTCTTTCCTGTGTTAACTTTGGCGGTTTTTTTTTCTTCTTTCTCTAATTGCTTTTGGTGTAAGGTTACGTTGTTTAATTGAGATG
Source organism: Phocoena phocoena (assembly GCF_963924675.1). NCBI lineage: Eukaryota > Metazoa > Chordata > Mammalia > Artiodactyla > Phocoenidae > Phocoena > Phocoena phocoena. Next base: position 124,691,885 of record NC_089220.1, on the reverse strand, counting down.
TGTCTTGTTTCTTGAGGTAAGATTGTATTGCTATAACTTCCATCTTAGAACTGCTTTTGCTGCATCTGATATGTTTGGCATCATTGTGTTTTCATTGTCACTTGTTTCTAGGTATTTTTTGATTTCCTCAGTGATCTCTTGGTTATTAAGTAGGGTATTGTTTAGCCTCCATGTGTTTGTATTTTTTTACAGATTTTTTCCTGTAATTGATATCTAGTCTCATAGCGCTGTGGTCAGAAAAGATATTTGATACAATTCCAATTTTCTTAAATTTACCAAGGTCTGATTTGTGACCCAGGATATGATCTATCCTGGAGAATGTTACGTGAGCACTTGAGAAGGAAGGGCATTCTGTTGTTTTGGAAGGAATGTCCTATAAATATCAATTAAGTTCATCTTGTTTAATGTATCATTTAAAGCTTGTGTTCCTTATTTATTTTCATTTTGGATGATCTGTCCCTTGGTGAAAGTGAGGTGTTAAAGTTCCCTACTATGATTGTGTTACTGTCGATTTCCCCTTTTATGTCTTAGCATTTGCCTTATGTATTGAGATGCCTCTATGTTGGGTGCATAAATATTTACAATTGTTATATCTTCTTCTTGGATTGATCCCTTGATCCTTATGTAGTGTCGTTCTTTGTCTCTTGTAATAGTCTTTATTTTAAAGTCTATTTTGTCTGATATGAGAATTTCTACTCCAGCTTTTTTTTGATTTCCATTTGTATGGAATATCTTTTTCCATTGCCTCACTTTCAGTCTCTGTGTGTCTCTGGGTCTGAAATGGGTCTCTTCTAGACAGTATATATACAGGCTTTGTTTTTGTGTCCATTCAGCCAGTCTTTTGGTTGGAGCATTTAATCCATTTATATTTAAGGTACTTATCAATATGTATGTTCCTTCTACCATTTTCTTAATTGTTTTGGGTTTGTTTTTGTAGGTCTTTTCCTTGCCTTGTGTTTCCTGCCTAGAGAAGTTCCTTTAGCATTTGTTGTAAAGCTGGTTTGGTGGTGCTGATTTCTCTTAGCTTTTGCTCATCTGTAAAGGTTTTGATTTCTCTGTCGAATCTGAATGAGATCCTTTCTGGGTAGAGTATTCTTGGTTGCAGGTTTTCCCTTTCATCACTTTAAATATGTTCTGCCACTCGCTTCTGACTTGCAGAGCTTCTGCTGAAAGATCAGCTGTTAACCTTATGGGGATTCCCTTGGATGTTATTTGTTGTTTTTCCCTTGCTGCTTCTATTTTTTCCTTGTATTTAATTTCTGATAGTTTGATTAATATATGTCTTTGCATGTTTCTCCTTGGATTTATGCAGTATGGGACTCTCTGTTCTTCCTGACTTGACCATTTCCTTTCCCATATTAGGGAAGTTTTCAACTCTAATCTCTTCAAATATTTTCTCAGTCCCTTTCTTTTTCTCTACTTCTTCTGGGACCCCTATAATTTGAATGTTGGTCTGTTTAATATTGTCCCTGATTGTCTCTAAGATTGTCCTCAATTTTTTCATTCTTTTTTCTTTATTCTGTTCTGCAGTAGTTATTTCCACTCTTTTATCTTCCATGCCACATATCTGTTCTTCTGCCTCAGTTATTCTGCTATTGATTCCTTTTAGAGAATTTTTAATTTCATTTATTTTGTTGTTCATTATTGTTTGCTCTTTAGTTCTTCTAGGTCCTTGTTAAATGTTTCTTGCATTTTCTCCATTCTATTTCCAAGATCTTGGATCATCTTTGCTATCATTACTCTGAATTCTTTTTCAGGTAGACTGCCTATTTCCTCTTCATTTCTTTGGTCTGGTGGGTTTTTACCATGCTCCTTCATCTGCTGCATACTTCTGTCTTCTCCTTTTTGCAGGCTGCAGGTTCATAGTTTCTGTTGTTTTTGGTGTCTGCCCCCACTGGGTAAGCTTGGTTCAATGTGTTGTGTAGGATTCCTGGTGGAGGGGACTGGTTCCTGTGTTCTGGTGGATGAGGCTGGATATTGTCCTTCTGGTGGGCAAGACTGAGTCAGGTGGTGTGTTTTGGGGAGTCTGTGAACTTATATTGATTTTAGGCAGCCTCTCTGCTAATGGGTGGGGTTGTGTTCCTGTCTTACTGGTTGTTTGGAATGGGGCCTCCAGCACTGGAGCTTGCTGGTCGTTGGGTGGAGCTGTGTCTTAGCATTGAGACAGAGATCTCTGGAAGAGCTGTCACTGATTGATATTATATAGGCCTGGGAGGCTTCTGGTGGTCCAGTGTCCTGAGGCTCTCCCACCTCAGAGGCTCAGGCCTGACACCAGGCCAGAGCTCCAAGACCCTGTCAGCCACACCACCAGGTACCTGGTTCTTGCTTTTCGGGAAGTCTGAGGTCCTCTGCCAGCATTCAGTGGGTGTTTTGTAAGAGTTGTTCCACATGTAAATGTATTTTTGATGTATTTGTGAGGAGAAAGGTGATCTCCACATCTTACTCCTCTGCCATCTTGAAGGCTCCCTATGGTACTTTTTTTTTTTTTTTTGTGGTACGCGGGCCTCTCACTGTTGTGGCCTCTCCCATTGTGGAGCATAGGCTCCAGATGCGCAGGCTCAGTGGCCATGGCTCACGGGCCTAGCCGCTCCGCGGCATGTGGGATCTTCCCAGACCGGGGCATGAACCCATGTCCCCTATGAGAGTCCACATTGGCAGGTGGACTCCCAACCACTGCACCACCAGGGAAGCCCCCCTATGGTACTTTCTTATGACAGCCCTAGGAAACTAATATAGAGACCAAATGAAGACTAAGAAAATCAGTACTCACTTTGAGGTAAAATGCCTTTAAATGAGTTGAAAGTGTCAAAGGTAAAAAAGAAAGTTATCCAAAGGTGTTTGTAACATTTGCTCTTAAACACAGTTTCTGCCACTTGCAAGTTTTTCACTTAAAATACACCTATACTTCCTATTCTAACTTTCACTGTCTGAATATTCACTTTAACAGTTCACAACCATTCTTATCCAAATTTACTATCAAGTGGAAAACCTGCTACAGTAAGTCCCTTATATACAAACGAATTCTATTCTGAGAGCACGTTCATAAGTCTAATTTGTTCATAAGTCCAACAAAGTTAACCTAGGTATCCACCTAACACAATCGGCTATATAGTACTGTACTGTAGTAGGTTTATAATACTTTTCACACAAATAATACATTAAAAAAAGAAAACATTTTTAATCTTACAGTACAGTACAGTACCTTGAAAAGTACAGTAGTACGGTACAACAGTTGGCATAGAGGGGCTGTCATCAAGTGAACAGGTAAGAAGAGTTACTGACTGGAGGAGGTGGGAGATGGTAGAACTGAAGGATTATCAGCAATAGGAGACAGAGGGCAAGCTGCAATTTCTCTCACACCTGATGTTGACGGCACAGGTTCTGGCTCCTTGCTGCATTCAATTCTATCTACCCTCTTGACAAAACGATCCAGTGATATCTGGGTAGTAGCTCTTTTTTTCTCATCATAGATGACATGATTGCATTCTGAACAGCTTCTGCGACCTTTGTGTACAGTTCTACATTTGAGTCCTGTGCATCAAAACCTAACAGTGCCTCCTCAAATAAAGAAAATCCCCTTGCCATTTCCTGCATTGTGAATTTCTTCCTAGCAGTACCACTACATCACCACTGCTTTTACGCTTGCTTCCAGACATGCTGGGCTTGAAATAAAGATACTGTACTACTGTGCTCTATACAGTACTGTACAGTAAAGTATACAAAAGCACAGTCATTTAGAGTATGTATGCAAGTGACAATGTACACCAGACACATGAACTAACTTACTTGTTTGGATATGCAAATGCATGTTTGCATCTTTGAAAGTTCAAAACTTGAAGGTTCATATGTAGGTGACTTACTATATGTTGACTTTTTATGTGTCTATCAGCAAAACTTTAAATAGTAGGTGATTCTGGGTGAAGGTGTGTGGTTATGGTGAGTTATTTGCAAAAACAATTATAAGAACTCCTCTTACTTTGCCCATGGCCATGGCCAGCTCCTCCCACACTGATTCTGGACTTGGCCATGTGTCTTACAGCAAATGTAACAGCAGCAGAGACTTGGAAAAAGCTTGAGTGCAGAGGCTGGCCTGTCTTGCTGCTTTTTGGGAACCCTGAAACAACCATCAAATGGAGAGACCAGGCCAGCCTGCTGGGAATTAGATAAATGCCAGGCTCACAGCCCCAGCTCACATCAAGCCAACAACCACATAGGTAAGGGACACCATCCTCACCTTGCCCACCATCCCATCCAAGAACCATGAGGAACACAGGCATATCTGCTTTCATAGAGCTTCACTTGATTGTGCTTTTATAGGCTGAAAGTCTGTGGCACCCCTGCCTTGTCAGTTAGCATTTTTTAACAATAAAGTACTTTTAGTTAAGGTTTACACATTGCTTTTTTTTAGACATAATGCTATTGTTAACTTACTAGACTACAATATGGTACAAACATGAACTAGAAAACCAAAAAAGTTCATATGGCTGGCTTTATTTCAATATTTGCTTCATTGTGGTGGCCTGGAACTGAACCTGCAGTATCTCCCAAGTATACCTGTATGAAAAAACACTAGATTTGGGATGGTTTGTTTCACAGCAAGCTTACTGGTAGGTTCTTATGTTACATTTGTGTGTCATGATTATCATCTTCCCCTCCCTTTCCTGGAGAGCTTAGCCCCTCATGGTTTGTGAATTTGACTTCTTCAAACCTATTGCAAAACTGGGTCCAATATTATTTTATTTTTTTTATTATTATTTTTTAGAATCTTTTTTTAAAAATTAATTTATTTATTTTTGGCTGCATTGGGTCTTTGTTGCTGCGTGCTGGCTTTCTCTAGTTGCAGTGAGCGGGGGCTGCTCTTCATTGTGGTGCGTGGGCTTCTTATTGTGGTGGCTTTTCTTGTTGTGGAGCATGGGCTCTAAGCATGTGGGTCTCAGTAGTTGTGGCACACGGGCTTGGTTGCTCCGTGGCATGTGGGATCTTCCTGGACCAGGGCTCGAACCCATGTCCCCTACATTGGCAGGCGGATTCTTTTTTTTTTTTTTTAAACATCTTTATTGGGGTATAATTGCTTTACAATGGTGTGTTAGTTTCTGCTTTATAACAAAGTGAATCAGCTATACATATACATATGTTCCCATATGTCTTCCCTCTTGCGTCTCCCTCCCTCCCACTCTCCCCATCCCACCCTTCCAGGCTGTCACAAAGCACCGAGCTAATATCCCTGTGCCTTGCGGCTGCTTCCCCCCAGCTATCTACCTTACTACGTTTGTTAGTGTGTATATGTCCATGACTCTCTCTCGCCCTGTCAAAACTCACCCTTCCCCCTCCCCATATCCTCAAGTCCGTTCTCCAGTAGGTCTGCGTCTTTATTCCTGTCTTACCCCTAGGTTCTTCATGACATATTTTTCCCTTAAATTCCATATATATGTGTTAGCATACGGTATTTGTCTTTTTCTTTCTGACTTACTTCACTCTGTATGACAGACTCTAGGTCTATCCATCTCATTACAAATAGCTCAATTTCATTTCTTTTTAAGGCTGAGTAATATTCCATTGTGTATATGTGCCACATCTTCTTTATCCATTCATCCGATGATGGGCGCTTAGGTTGTTTCCATCTCCGGGCTATTGTAAATAGAGCTGCAATGAACATTTTGGTACATGACTCTTTTTGAATTTTGGTTTTCTCAGGGTATATGCCCAGTAGTGGGATTGCTGGGTCATATGGTAATTCTATTTGTAGTTTTTTAAGGAACCTGGCAGGCGGATTCTTAATCACTGCTCCACCAGGGAAGTCCAAAACTGCGTCCAGTTTTAGATGGTATCTTTAATATCTTTTTTTTTTTGCGGTACGCGCGCCTCTCACTGCTGTGGCCTCTCCCGTTGTGGAGCGCAGGCTCTGGACGCGCAGGCTCAGTGGCCATGACTCACGGGCCCAGCCGCTCCACGGCATGTGGGATCTTCCCGGACCGGGACACGAACCCGTGTCCCCTGCATCGGCAGGCGGACTGTCAACCACTGCGCCACCAGGGAAGGGAGAAGTTGGAGATATGGTGAAAACAGGGCTAAAAGAACCCCAGTCACAAGTGAAAATCATAAATATATCTTCAGTGAATAAAACACAGACATCCTATAAAAAGAATACCAAAGTCATTTTGCACATCTTAAATAAGAGGGAATGTTACATAGTTTCCATTTACCATTTGTTGATGACTAGATACCTATCAGAAACTCTTATCTCTGAGACTTTAAAAATGCTTTACAAATTTTATTTTATTCCATTATAGGTAATACAAGAAATGTGTGTTAATAATTATCATAGTTTTGTGACTCTAGTCCTCAAAAGGAGTATTGAATGCCTTCCCAATGGGAGCACTAAGCGTTTCTCTGAGATCTCACTGAGCCTGGAGACACAGCACAATTTGAAAGTGGAGAAGGTGCCCTTCAAAGCTGCTTCCCTGTCTATACACAGGTTTCTAAAAGTTTGGGGTCATCTCAAGCAATTTCATGATTAGGAATGCCAGGAACCAGGAGAGATCCTGGCCCAGGTCCTATCTTCCACATAAGACTTATTATGTATTTGTTCCTAAAGTAAGAGCCGCAAAGCCCACTGCACTTGTCTCTCCTTCCACTTCTAATCCCAGTGTGTCCTGAGGGAAACACAGCCTGGAGCCAGGCTGCCTGGGTTTGAATCCCAACTCACCACTCATGGGCAATGAAAATTTGGGCAAGTTTTAAAACCTCTTTATACCAAAGAAAATAATTATTCATATATCACTTTTAATTGCCTTGTGAAATATATTGTTTACACTCAAGACTTTAGGGCCATCTATTCTTAAGAAATTATTTAGTCATCTTTAAATAATTTAAAGAACTACTTGAGAGGTTATTACATGTATGTGTATACATACATTCACATATATGTGGATATATATCTGTATTATACAAATGTATATTAAATATATGTAACTATTAAACATAGTAAAGAATTATATCTATATACTAACTTATGGAAAAGCATGACTGGCCATGGATGGAGAATGTGAAGTAATATCATCTTTTACAAATACCATATTAGCATGGTTCTTGTTCACATCACTGCACATCAGCAAAGACATAAAAACTCTTGCAAATATAGAGAATATTGAGAGGCGGAAGGTAGTTACAATGCTGTGAGCTAGTCTCTAATTCATTAGTGCTTTGCAATTTAGCAAGGCAAGTTTTACTGTCCATTTTGAAAAGTAATGTAAATGATATGCTTTCTCGCTGTAAGGTACCCTACACAGAGAGATGTGTAAAGAACACCACAGTGAGTGCAGGTGGCCTGGATGCTTGGCCCAGGTTCTGAGGCAGCCGGGAGAGCTCCTGCATTAGATGGCTGCAAATACTTAATCTGTGTTCTTCACCCTTCAACATCAGTGCCCATGGGACTGGAGGCAGGACCTTTCAGGGATGACCTCACAGCCCCTTGGACCTGCCTTAACCTTCAGGAGAGTCAGAGAAGGCTAAGAATGGCTTTGTTTATTGTTTAAATATCAAAGTTTGGAAAGATTCTCACCTTTAATGTATGGTTTCACACCTTCTATAAGAAGGTTCTGCACACGACTTTCTTTTTTATTAATGTAAGATGACTTTGTTCAATATTCTGTAATAACCTATAAGGGAAAAGAATCTGAAAAAGAATGAATATATGTATATGTATAACTGAATCACTTTGCTGTACACCTGAAACTAACACAACATTGTAGATTAACTATACTCCAATAAAATTTTAAAAAATGACTCTGTTAACATGAATTTATTCTAGAAAAACTGTTCATCACTTTCCTAGTGTATCTTCTTTCCAGATAAAACCCTTTCTTGTGCTATTATTTGTAATGAAATATGAGTTTTAGGAAGTTCTAGGAAGTTAAATGTCAGTAGCAAACGATATTTCCATTTTCTTCTCTCCAATCAGAACGCTGGATACCACTTATTCCCCAAAGAGTCATGAACATTCCTCTGGAAGGGTTTCTTCCAGCGGTGCTGTCTCGTCTACACAGGGATAACTTCCCAAGGCAGAAAGTTGTCAGCATTCATTAATGCCAGGACAGGCCTGACATATGCAAGGAACTTGGAAGGTGGTGCCCTGCAGGCCAAGGCCAAGGCATGGACAGGGGACCACAACCTTCAGAAATAATCAGGTCCCTAAACTGAATTTTTAAATAGACTGCCAGGCCCGGTCAGGAGGCTCGACGTAGTATAAAATCATGAACAGGAGAAAGGAGAGAGGCCCGAATTCTGGTTATGGCTGTGAGCACCTCAGCCCACGTGTGCCTGGCGTCCTTGCTGATAAATAAGGTGACCTCCATGGTCCCTGCCATAGTGAAGACAGACGTCATCACCATGTTGCCTGTGTCTGAAGAAAGTGGGTTCTGCCCTACTAATATACTGACACTGGCTACAAATTGCTAGGATTCCGTCCATGTTCTAAATAATAAACATGCCCTCACTTTGCTGAAGGCTCACAACATATTAACATCCCGATTTTACAGACAGAAACTAAGGGGCCGGGGAGTAATCCACCCAATCAGTGACCGAGCTTTGCTGAAGCCCACGTTGGTTTCAAATGTTTTTTTCACAACTGCACTCAGCAATAATGAGAGGTGCACCTCAGGCTCCCAGACCCTCAGACAGGAGGCTGGAGGTGGGACGTGTGCTTTTGGTGTTGGCTCCCATTCCAGTAAGTTATTTTCCAACAGGCAAAGCTAAATTCATCATGAAAGGATACATTCAACAGATCTGAAGTCCCTCTGGGTAAATTAACATTAAATGAACTGAATCACAATTTGACTTGACAGTCAGCAGCATTCCCCAGGAATCATCACGGAAGGGTCCAACGGGAATTTCTGACCTGAATAAGAAGCCTTCTTAGCTCCTGAGACCTCATCCATGATTTACAGAATCCACATAATGTTCCAGGTAGCTGCCCAAGAAGGAAGTGGGGCTTACAGCATTTTTCCTCTCTTTTCCAGCTGAGTACATCTGTTACCCTAGGGGACCTTCAGTATTAAAGATGAGTTTAAAGAAGTAAATCTCCCCTTTGGGACATTTCTTTACAAGAGGCCCTATAAACTGACAGTGGAAGGTGAAAAAAAAGTAATGTGGCTTTCCTGTGCCTGAAGAAAACTATTGTAATTCTGTATTGAGTTATATTTAAAATTAAATATTTTAAAAGACAGGTGTCCAGGAGACCCCTGATTTGAGTTTTCTCTCAGAATAATAAACTACTTTCCCTTTAAGCATTGCTCAGAAGTACTTGCCATCACCCAAAAGGGAATCACAAGAATGTTAGAATGTAAAATGGTTTAGTAATACTTTGCAGAGGAGGCTGTATCAGGTGCTTACGCAAGCAAAGGTTTTATTTTGTGTTATTTGGTTTTTACCCTTGAAAAACTGGCTTGGGCTCTTTATCCTATCAGAAACATTAAAAATAAGGATGCCAGATTCCATAGTGTTTTTTTTTACATTGTATGAGCAAAGGGTGTGGTGAAGCCTCTTTTCCCCTCAGATTTATTGAGATACAATTGACATATAACATTGTATAAGTTTAAGGTGTACAATGTGTTGATTTGTTATATTTACATATTGTAAATGATCATCACCATAGCATTAGTTGACACCCCCATTCCATCCCATAATTACCGTTTCATTCTGTGGTAAGAACATTTAATTCCTTCCTTGCCTTAGTCTTTAAGTCAGGAAAAAGATGCCTTATCTGCTATTTAATGAAGAGACTTCTCACTTAGGTTTTTTTTCTTTTTGGCTCAAAAATGTTTGATCTTTCCACGAGAAAACGATTTAAATTTATACAACATGCTTTGCCATATGACCGGTCTCAGCCTGAAGCTGGTACAGTTGGTGGCCATTCCTGGTCCAAGTTCACTGCCAAATTACATTCTATCTTCAGACTGAAGTTTTCCTTTTTTAATATTTAGGCAGAAAATAACAGGTCCTTAGTGCTGCCAGACTGCTAATACCCTTGTGCTTGGTTCCCTCCAGGATCACAAAGCATCTGTGAAGGAAACCTGGAGGAGTCTGGACTAACAAAGAAACTGAGAGGCATGGCATCCAAGGCAGAAAAGGATAACAGTGGACTCTTACTTTGGTGTCTGCCGAGGCCAGTGTTGGCCTGAGGTCATCATCCAGGTGAGGAGCTTCTGCTGATACCCCTTCCAGATCAGAAGAGGCCCTCACAGTGGGACTGGAAGGTGGCACAGAGGCTCACAAGTCTGCTGACAGAAGCTCCTTGGACACCATGGGGAGAGGGGCAGAGGTGCCAAGTTACAACCCCGTGCAGAGGGCAGACCCAGGAAGAATGTGAGCTTGCACTTACTGAGAGGAAGAAGGAATGCAAAATACAAGGAAGGACCTGGAAAACAGTCATAAAGGTGGAGAGGCTCTGAAACCTGCCAGAGTTTAGAATCTCTGGCCTAGAAAGATGAAGTAAGTATACCAAGAGAGCACAAACTTTATCAACTCAAGGACTAGGGTTCACAGAAGAGAGAATGTCTTCTAGGTAGACAGTACTTTGTGACACTACAAGAAGAAAGTTCCGAGACCTTGGTAATCTAAGTTAAAAATATCATATTCCTGACAAATATTTAAATAGGGCCTTAATTTGGAGACTAGGATGAAAAAAAAAATAGTATGTTGGAATTCACCACTTTCTCATATGAAACTAGTAGAGATGGAGTCTTGCCTCATAACACTGTCTCCTAGCGTGAGGGCTACAGCCCTGATGGAAATCTGACATCATGATGGAAAGTCCATCCTGCAAAAATGAACTAAATTCCTCATCATTCGGGGGAATTTCTCTCTTGTGAGAAATATACATAAATTAAAAACATCAAGTAAAACATTGGATTAAAATCTCACGCATTTTAAAAGCATCAGTGAGCAGTTCAATTCACTTTTCACTAGCTATGTGTCAGGCATTATCATTATTTGACAAATATTATTTCTTTAATCTGCCCAAAATGAGGTAGAGTTCATGATTTCTTCAATTTTCTATCCAAAGACGGTGTCAACAAAGAGATGTACTTTCTTTTCAACTAGAAGACAGTCCAACCATTTTCACATTTCTTTTTGGCTGAAAATAGCAATGGATTAGAAAGCAGAATAAGTGAATATAATTTATCATTACAAGGAAAATATCATTCAAAGTTGTCAAGGTGCAGTAGACAAACATTTTCAAAAAGAACTCATCATAAGTAATGTTGATTAAAAAAATTAAATTAAAATTTCCCTAACTTTTGTGTATGTGTGTGTGTGTATATGTGGTATATATATATATATATATATATATTCACAAGAATAGGTTTATACTATATATATATATATATATATATATACACACTTTAGTAAGCTTCCCCTGCCCGCAACTTAATATTCGGCTATGGCCTGCCTTCCTTCCATGTCAACAAATTGGAAGTACAGTTACGATTTTTAATGACTGCAGCATATCCAATTGTTTGAAATTATTATATAGTTTACTTCACCAATCTTTTACTGGGGGACAGGTTATTTCTGGGTTATTTTCTCTGGCATAAACAACCACAATAAACATCCTCAGACCTAAAAAAAAAAAAGAAAGAAAAAAGAAAAATGTGGAATGCTACAACTACAAAAATCAGAATCTAGATGTTTTCAAAGAAATCAAGTGAAGTAGTCTGAACTACAAAAACAGGAGTGGATACTGAAAAACTTCAGAAGTCAAATGAAAGATACGTTTATATAGTCTACTTATAGACTTCATTGGAAATCGTCAGATAGATTTAAGTCCATTTTAATTACTTGAAAAGTTTTAACATTTGTGTAATGAATGTGCTTTATAAAAATGGTGAGTATTACCAAAGTTATTTTAAAACATGAAATTTCATAGGATAAACGGATTTCTGTGCATAAAAGTAATATTGCTTATATCTGTCACTATAAAAGGAAGAGAAAGAATGCGTTTGATGAGTTGAGAAACTGGATTTTATTAAAATTAAGAATGTCTTTTATAAAAAAGAATTAAGAAGGTAAAAGAAAACTACAGAGTAGGTGGTTATATGCAACACCTGTGACTGATAACAGAAATCAGCATGTCAGAGGAAACAAATTAAACTATTTCAAAATTGTGCCAAGTGCTTACTTTACAGTGTCTAGATGAATCTGCAATACCTTTAGCAAAAAGAGAAGCCAAAACACTTCTGAACAGGTTAAAATATATCTTTTGAGTACAGAACTACAGACCTGGGAGACTCATTGCAGTTTTTGAAGTATTTTTCATGCACAAGTAACTACTGCTGTAGCACAATCTGGGTCTAAAATATATTGGTTTTTGGAGACGTTTCAGAAAAATTTATTACACAGAGATATTCCTATTAGTGTTCTAGTCTTGGGTGACAGACAAATTGTAACAGTCTCATCAAAACACATGTATGTATTTGTTTAATTATCAACATAATCAGGACACAGAACAGTTCCATCACCTCCCCCCAAAACTTCTTTCTTCTATCTTTTTGTAGTCACCTTCTCCCCACTCATAACTCCTGATCAGTTCTCCATCCTTGTAATTTTGTTCTGCTGAGAATGTCATATAAATGGAATCGTACAGTATGTAACCTTTTGAGTCCAGCTTCCTTCACTTTAAGCATAGCGTCTTACACCAAGTTGTTACATGATTCAAAAGTTCATTCCTTCCTATAAATATTGTTCCATTGTAGAAATGTACCATAGTTTGTTGATCCATTCCTCAACTAAAAGACATTTGGGTAGTTTCTAGTTTTTAACAATTATGAATAAAACTGCTATAACTATTAATGTACAGGTTTTTATGTGAAAATAATAAAATTTCACCACTCTAGCATGAATATCCAGAAGTCATCTGCTGGGTCATATTATATGAACATGTTTAAATTTATAAGAAACTGCTAAACTTTCCTAAAATTGCTGTACAATTTTGCATTTCCACTAGCAGTTTACAAAGGTTCCAATTGCTCCACATTCTCCACAGTCCTAACTATGGTAAGCATTTAAAAAATTTAACCATTCTATAGTTAAAATAGTTTAAAGAGGTTTGTAGCAGTATCTTATCATGGTTTTAATTTAATTTACCTAGTACTTAAGGATGATGAACATCTTTTAATGCATCTATTTGCCATCTTTATATCCTCTTTGGTGAAGTGTCAGTTCACATCTTTTACCCATTAAAATTTTTTTTCTCTTACTCTTGAGTTTGAAGAATTCTTTACACACAGTGAGTACAAGTCTTTTGTCAGTTGGGTGATTTGCAAATACTCTCTCCCAGCCTGTAGCTTGTTTTTTCATTTGTTCTTTTATGTACCATACTTTGGGTACCATGTTTAATAACTCAGCTCCAAACCCTAGACCTTGTAGGTTTTCTCCTGTATTTTCTTTAAAAAGTTTTATAGTTTTTGTTTCACATGATGATCTATGACCCACTTTGAGCTATTTTATGTTAATATTTATTTCCAGGTTCACCTTTTGCTTATGAATATGTAGTTGTTCAAACACCACTATTCTTCCTCCATCAAATTGCTCTTGCACATTTGACTATAATCATTTGGCTACATTTGTGTAGTCTCTGTATGCTGTTCCTTTGAACACTTTCTCATCTCTTCACCACTGTCACACTACACTGATTAGTATTGTAGTGAGCCTTAAAATTAGGTAATCTGAGTACTGAAACTTTATCTTTGTTTTTCATAGTTGTTTTGGATAGTCTATTTCCTCTGCCTTTCCAAATAAATTATAGAATCATGTGTCCATGTCTACCAAAATACCTCTGGTTTTTGTGCCAGTACCATACTGTTACTGTAGCTTCTGAAGTCAGGGAGCCTGATTCCTCCAGCACTGTTTTCTTTCTCAAGATTGCTTTGGCTATTTGGGGTCTTTTGTGTTTCCATACAAATTCTAAAATTTTTTGTTCTAATTCTGAGAAAACTGTCATTGGTAATTTGATGGGGATTGCACTGAATCTGTAGATTGCTTTGGGTAGTATAGTCACTTTCACAATATTGATTCTTCCAATACAAGAACATGGTACGTCTCTTCATCTGTTTGTGTCGTCCTTGATTTCTTTCATCAGTATACTATAGTTTCCTGAGTACAGGTCTTTAGTCTCCTTAGGTATGTTTATTCCTAGGTATTTTATTCTTTTTGTTGCAGTGGTAAATGGTATTGTTTCTTTAATTTCTCTTTATGATACAGAGCACTGAGTAAAGTTCCCTGTGCTATACAGAAGGTTCTCATTGATTATCCATTTTATACATAGTAGTGTATATGTCAATCCCAGTCTCCCAATTTTCAGCCCACTCCCCCTCCTTCCCCCTTGGTATCAATAAGTCTGTTCTCTACATACGTGTCTCTATTTCTGCTCTGCAAACAAGTTCATCTGTACCATTTTTCTAGATTCCACATATTTGCGTTAATATACGATATTTGTTTTCTTCTTTCTGACTTACTTCACTCTGTATGACAGTCTCTAGGTGTATCCAGGTCTCTGCAAATGGCACTACTTCATTCCTTTTTATGGCTGAGTGATATTCCATTGTCTATACGTGCCACATCTTCTTTATCCATTCCTCTGTTGATGGACATTACTGATTCACTTTGCTGTACAGCAGAAATTAACACAACATTGTAAAGCAACTGTACTCCAATAAAAATTAATTTTAAAAAATACCTCTGGGATTTGAATTTGTTTGCATTAAATCTATGTATAATTTTTGGAGACTTTACATGTTTACTTATTTGAATCTTCCACTCTATGAACACAGTGTGACTTTCCATTTCTTTATGTCTTTTTGATTTCTTTTATCAAGATTTTTAGTTTTCTACAGACTGACACTGTACATATTTTACTACTTTTATTTCTAAGTATTTCAAATTTTGGAGTTATTTAAATGGTTTTTTTTTAAACTTTTCTGTTTTCCAATGTACATTTATACTGTATAGAAATACACTCGATTCATATGTGTTGTTCTTGTATCCTGTGATTTTCTGACACTGATTCTCAGTTCTAGGAGAAATTTTCGTAGAGTCTTTGTGATTTTTATGTAGACTATCAAGTGTCCTGAAAATGGAATATTTTATTTCTTCCACTCCAATGTGCATGCTTTTAGCTTTTTTCTTGGCTTTTGCACTGACTAAAGCTTCTTACTATGGTGTTCAACAGAAGTATTGAAAGCTTGTTTCTAGGCCTAAGGAGAAGGCATTCAGTTTTTCACAATTAAGTATGATCCCACCTGTAGATTTTTCCTAGATGCCATTTTTTGAGTTAAGGAAGTTCCCTTCTATCAATCATAGTTTGCTGTGAGTTTTTACTGTGAATAGATGCTGTATTTTCTCAAATGTTTTTCTGCATGAATTGCTATGATCATGTAGCTTTTCTTCTTTAGATCATTAATATGGTTATTATGTCAATTAATTTCAGAATATTAAACCAGTCTTGCATTTGTAGTGTAAATACTACTTGATGCTTTATATTATTCTTTTTATATATTGCTGGAATCAATTTGCTAATATTTCAGTATTTTTGCATATATGTCTATAAATGATAATATGTGGTTTTCTTTTTCTGTCAGGTTTTGGTATTGGATTAATGCTGGTTTCATAAAGTGAGTTACTTCAATTTTCTGGCAGAGATTGTACAGAATGAGTATAATTTCTTCTTAAATGTTTGATAGAATTCACCAGTTAAAATATTTGGGCCTAGAGATTTCTTTTTATTTATTTATTTATTTTTTGCATTAAAAAAAAGCCTATGAAATCAATTTCTTTAATGGTTATAAGACAATTCTGGTTTCATCTTGGGTAAGTTTTGATAGTTTGTGTTTTTAGAAGAATTAGTCCATTACATCTAAGTTGTTGAAGTTATACCCATAGTACTGTTTCTAATATTCACTTATTCTCCAGAGCACAATTACAGTCCCCATTTCAATTCCTGATATTGGTAATTTGTGTCTTCACTCATTTTTACTTTGTTATTCTTGCTGAAGTTTTGTGAATTTTATTAATGTTTTCAAAGAATCAGGTTTGATTTTATTGATTTATTTTCTGTCGTCAGTTTTGCTGATTACTCTTACCTTTATCATTTCCTTCATTTGGCTTTATTTGGATGTGTTTTGCTCTTTGCTTTTTTGTTCTTAAAGTGGAAGCTTAGGTAATGATTTGATACATTTCTTCTTTTCTAATATAAATAATATAAAGCTATAAATGTCCCTCTAAACATTGTTTTAGCTGAAACCCCCAAATTTTTATATGTTTTATTTTTACTCAGCTCAAAATTTTCTAATTTCTCTTGAGACTTTCTTTTTGGTCTATTGCATATTTAAACGTATTCTGTTTAATTTCCAAGACTTTGGGAGATTTTCCTGTTATCTTTCTAGTTTTATTGCATTATAGTCTGAGAAGATACTTTGAATAATTCAAAAGTTTTAAACTATTGCTCTTCCTTCATTCTTGATATCTCAAGTTTCCTTCTGGTATAATTCCCTTTCTACCTTAACAGTCTCTTTTAATAACTTTTTAAAGAGAAGTTCTATTGGCAACAAATTCTTAGTTTTCCTTCATCTGAAAATGTCTTTATTTATGAAGGATATTCTCACTGGATGTAGAATTCTAGCTTGACAATTCTTTTCTTTCAACACTTGAAAAATAAATGTCAGCCTCCTTTTGTGTCCTCCATGGTGTCTGATTAGAAACTCACTGACATTAAATCACTGTTCCCTATAGGTAATATCTTATTTTTATCTGGATGCTTTGTATTTGTCTTTAATGTTTGGAAGTTTGATATTGATGTGTCTTTGCATGAATTTCTTTGGTGTTTACCCTGTTAAGGTTTGGTCAGCTTCTTACATCTTCAGGTTTATATCATTTGTCAAAGTTTGGAAGTTTTTAGCCATTATTTTTTCTATTAAAAATTATTTATTTATTTATTTGGCTGCACCTGGTCTTAGTTGCAGCACATAGGATCTTCTTTGCTACGTGCAGGATCTTCATTGAGGCATGGGGGCTCTTAGTTGCAGCATGCCGGGTCTAGTTCCCTGAGCAGGGATAGAACCCAGGCCCCCTGCTTGGGAGCATGGAGTCTTAAACACTGGACCACCAGGGAAGTCTCTCCTCAATTGTTTATTTATTTATTTGAATTTTATTTTACTTTTTTTTATACAGTAGGTTCTTATAAGTTATCTATTTTATACATATTAGTGTATCCATGACAATCCCAATCTCTCCCAATCTCCCAATTCATCCCACCCCCCACCCCCAACCCCGCTTTCCCCCCTTCCTGTCCATATATTTGTTCTCTACATCTGTGTCTCTATTTCTGCCTTGCAAGCCAGTTCATCTGTACCATTTTTCTAGATTCCACATATATGTGTTAATATACGATATTTGTTTTTCTTTTTCTGACTTACTTCACTCTGTATGACAGTCTCTAGGTCCATCCACATCGCTACAAATGACCCAGTTTTGTTCCTTTTTATGGCTGAGTAATATTCCATTGCATATACGTACCACCTCTTCTTTATCCATTCATCTGTTGATGGGTATTTAGGTTGCTTCCATGACCTGGCTATTGAAAATAGCACTGCAGTGAACATTTGGGCTCATGTGTCTTTTTGAATTATGGTTTTCTCTGGGTATACGCCCAGGAGTGGGATTGCTGGATCACAAGGTAGCTCTATTTTTAGTTTTTTAAGGAACCTCCATAATGTTCTCCATAGTGGCTATATCAGTTTACATTCCCACCAACAGTGCAAAAGGGTTCCCTTTTCTCCACACCTGGTCCAGCATTTATTGTTTGTAGATTTTTGATGATGGCCATTCTGACTGGTGTGAGGTGATATCTCATTGCAGTTTTGACTTGCATTTCTCTAATAATTAGTGATGTTGAGCATCTTTTCATGTGCATTGTGGCCATCTCTATGTCTTCTTTGGAGAAATGTTTATTTAGGTCTTCTGCCCATTTATTTATTTATTATTATTATTTTTTTGCAGTACGTGGGCCTCTCACTGCTGTGGCCTCTCCCGTTGCGGAGCACAGGCTCCAGACGCGCAGGCTCAGTGGCCATGGCTCACGGGCCCAGCTGCTCCGCGGCACGTGGGATCTTCCCGGACCGGGGCACGAACCCGCGTCCCCTGCATCAGCAGGCGGACTCTCAACCACTGCGCCACCAGGGCAGCCCTGCCCATTTATTGATTGGGTTGTTTGTTTTTTCAATATTAAGCTGCGTGAACTGTTTATATATTTTAGAGATTAATCCTTTGTACATTGATTTGTATGCAAATATTTTCTCCCATCCTGTAGGTTGTCTTTTCGTCTTGTTTATGGTTTCCTTTGCTGTGCAAAATCTTTTAAGTTTCATTAGGTCCCAGTTGTTTATTTTTGTTTTTACTTCCCTCACTCTAGGAGGTGGGTCAAAAAAGATCTTGCTGTGATTTATGTCAAAGAGTGTTCTTCCTATGTTTTCCTCTAAGAGTTATATAGTGTCTGGTCTTACATTTAGGTCTTTAATCCACTTTGAGTTTATTTTTGTGCATGGTGTTAGGGAGTGTTGTAATTTCATTCTTTCATTTTTTTTTAGCATCACATTATTTCTACTCCCCTTCATCAATGACAAGAATTTTAGATTTTGTTATTTTCCTATAGGTCCCTATATCTCTGGTTTTTTTTCTTCAACATTATTTTCTCTGTTGTCAGTATTAGATACTTTTTTTAATGACAGCTTTATTGAGATATAATTCACATTCCATTTAAATCTACTTATATCTCCCATTTAAAGTGCGCAGTTCAATGATTTTTATTAAATTCACAGTTTTGCAACCATCTCCACAATCAATTTTAGAAAATTTTCATCACCCCCCTAAAGAAACCCTGTATCTATTAATAGTCATACCCCATTTATTCCTTACTCCATTATACCTAAGCAACTGCTGATTAATTTACCTTCTGTCTCTATGGATTTGTTATTGTGGCCATTTCATGTAAATGAGATCATAGACATATGGTCCTTTGTGACTGGCTTCTTTCACTTGGCATAACATTTTCAAGTATTAGATAATTTTTAATGAACTATCTGAAAGTTCACTAATTTGATCATCTGTTATCTGCATTCAGCCATTGAAGTCAAACCCTGTGAGGTTTTTGGTGGGGTTTTATGGATTTTTTTTTTGTGGTTGTTTTTATTGTATTTCTCAGTTTTAAAATGTCTAGTTGGTTGTTCTCTTTATCTTCTATTTCTTTACTGATAACTTTAACATTTGTTAAAAGAGTAAACACAATTGTTTCTTTGAGTATTTTAAAAATACCTGTGCCAGTCTTTGCCAATATGAAACAACTGTTTCATATTGGCATGGGAGTCTGTTCATTGTCTTTTCTTATACAAGTTGGAATATTCATGGTTCTTTATTTGCCAAGGGATATTTGATTATAGTCATAGTTTAAATTTTATGTTGTGAGACTCTGGGTCTTAAATTCTATAGAAAATGTTGATATTTTTGCTTTTACCGGGCAACTGACCTGGTTCAGGCTGCAAGTTCCAAACTGTTCTCTGTGTTTTGTGGCTCCAGTGTGAGTTGTATGTAAGCGTTCTAAGTCTTTGTACTTCTCTTCAGATCTATTCCACATATGTCTAGAACCTAGGTAGTGGACTATCAGTCCAGTTCTAAAAATCTTTGATATGCTAATTATGATCAGATCCATGCATACATAGGTCAAGATAAGTCCTGGAACATATAAACAATTTTATGGGGTCATTTTCTTGACCACTTCTCTTTCTTCAATCTATCTGGTATGTTCTCTGGAGAGAGGATAGGGAGAAAAAAAAATGTGACGCAGCTCTAGGAATGCAGCTCCACCAAATAAAGAGGAAGTCTCTCTCTCTCAGAGTTTTGGTTCTTCTGGGTTCCAAAAGTTACCACAGCCATCACCTAAATGAAATTTCTACCTGAGAATTAGGAGTTTTTTCCTAACACCTCAAGCCAGATAAGAGGGTTTATTCTAGAACCTCATTGTCTGAAAAACAGTGCTGACTTCAAGTTGTGTTAAATTCAAGTCAAGAGACTCTGGAGGAAAAACAGGGGTAAATTCCTTGACCATTTGGTACTTCAAATTCTGGTGTTCTTCCCCAATCCATTTGCTACTATTTTATTTTCAGTGTCTTCAAATAGATACTCCAGGCATTCTGACCATGCTTTATGCCTTTATGAATTGGTAAAGAAAGAGTGAAGTATGTTTATCTTACCTACCACAGACCAGGAACTTACAAATTGTATCTCTATGAAAATTTTAATTTTCTGAGATTTGCTGGTATATAAAAGTAGCTGATTTTGTAATATTGACCTCATGGCCAAGAGCCATGGAAAATTCACACATTACTTTTCAAAAGTAGATTCTATTGGATTTTCTATGTATAGAATTACTATTTCTAATTTAATTCCATTGTGGACATTATACAATGCATGATTTCAATCCTTTTAAATTTATTGAGTCTTCATTAACAACTTAGTATGTGGTCTTTCCTGGAGAATGTTCCATGTGCACATGAGAAGAATGTGCATTTTGTTGTTGTTGGATGACTGCTCTAGAGAAGACTGTTAGGTTTAGTTGGTTTACAGTGTTGTTAAAGTCTTCTATTTCCCGGCTGATTTGTCTATTTGTTCTACCATTATTGAAAGTGGGACTCAAGTCTCAAAATATTATTTTTTCTTTTGAAAAGTTCCTCTCTGTGTCCTAAATATTATTGTTGTTCTCCCTTCAGTTCTCTCAGTGTTTGCTTTATGTATTTGGGGGCTCTGTTAAGTTCATGTATGTTTACACCTTCCTGATGGGTTGACTCTTATCATTATGTAACATCCCTATTTTCTTTGGTAACATTTGTTCTTAAAGCCAATTTTAAGTCTGATATTAGTATAGTCACTATAGCAACCTAGTGTCAGCTGTTTGCATGATATATCTTTTTCCATCCTTTTACTTTCAACCTATTTGTATCCCTGAATCTAATAAAGTGTGTTTTCCATGGACAGCATATATTTTTCTTTTTATCCAATCTGACAATTTCTGCCTTTAATTGTTTAATCCTTTCACATTTAATGTTATTGATATGGTTGGATTTACATCTGCCATTTGCTTCCTATTTTTTATATCATTCATGTCTTTTTATTCTTTTGTTCTTTGTTTACTTACTTCTTTTGTATTAAGTGCACATTTTCTAACATAACATTTGTTTTAAAAATTATGGTTGCTCTCAGCCTGAAGAATGTCCTTTAGTATTTCTTACAAGCAGGTCTCATCACCACACTCAGGTCCATGTTGCATGTGCTCTATTCAAGATTGGTGCAACTGAGAGGTGTAGGGGAGCAAAATTTGCCACCCCAAAATGTCTATTTAGCATGTGGATTATTTTGAGTTGAAAACAATCAAGGCCTAAAAGACTCAGGAAGAAAGTTTGACCTTCCCCCTAACTGCCTAAAGAATGTAGACAGAGGACCTGTTCCAGGAAATGAGCTATCACCATAGATGAGTATAGTACAAACTGGGTGTGGAGACAGGGAGGAACCCAGCAAAGTCTGTTTGCTAAAGTTCCTCTCTGTGTCCTATTGTTTCTGCTGGCCCAGCAAACATTTGTTTACCAAACATTTGCTTTTCCATCTCCATGTGAATTGCCTTCTTCCCCTTTGAGGTCCCAAACCCCTACCCCTAACATCCTCTTTTGTCTTTAGCTGAAGGGTTATTTAAGGCAAGGGTTTAAGTCATTTTGGCTACTCAGTTTTCCTGGATCTCTCCCATGGATACATTCTTAGACCAGCCAGAAGAACCTAGAAGGGTAGAGGACAATTTCTTCTTCCCCAAAATAGGACAGAGGCTCCTTCTTCATCCATTCCCTACTCACAGGCTGAGAACTCTACTCCAGGCATGGCAAACCAAGAAAACTGGGGGCCCAATAACCCCTGCCACAGCTCACCCTTAGGGTGAAGGGCCCACACCAGGAAGGGCAAGCCTAGAAGATCAGAGACTACTAATTCTCCCAAAGTGAGCTCATAGAGCAGACTAATCTTGGGAGAAGCAGAATCCCACTGTCCCCGCCTTAGTTCCTGTGAAGTGTGTAGGGATTCTGCCTGGGATAGAGGGAGGTCATAAGGTTGAAGATCTTCACCGCTCTGCCTGAAGGGACTGACTTTATTTGAAATGCCAGCAGCCTGACCATCCAGGGGGAAACTGTAGCCCTAGATAATATAAGCAGCTCTTTGCAGGAAGCTGCTCTCAGCAGGAAGCCCCTTTGTCTTGTCACTTTAGCAAAGCTATATTGTCACTAAACTTAAACCAGGCACCCCCATGCTCTACTCATCTCCAGCCCAAGCACACTTTCAAATCTTTTGATCACACAATATCTTGCCTAACCTGTTTTGTTCTTTCCATAGATCAAAGAAGTAGAAATGAAGAATAAGTAAACTGATGACCAGATCTCTTCCTTAGCTTCTCCTTCAGTAATCTCACGAACAAACTGTGTGAACAAGTTAGCATATAAAGAAAGATCACAATAAGTTGACAGGACTGCAGTGGGGGATGGTGTTGACTCTGACCCCCATCTCAATGATTAACCGAGTTATTTTTTGCTTTAAAAACTTTCATGGCAGAATCTTTGGAGATGGTTTTTGGGGACACTGAGTCCACCAACTCCCCAGATTTCCAGCATTCTGATTAAAAGCAATTTTCCTTTCTCCTCCCTCTTGTGCCTCCCTCCCACCCTCCCTATCCCACCCCTCTAGGTGGTCACAAAGCACCGAGCTGATCTCCCAGTGCTATGCGGCTGTTTCCCACTAGCTGTCTATTTTACATTTGGTAGTATATAAATGTCAAGGTTACTCTCTCACTTCGTCCCAGCTTGCCCTTCCTGCTCCCCTTGGCTTCAAAGTCCATTCTCTATATCTGTGACTTTATTCCTGTCCTGTCCCTAGGTTCATCAGAACCTTTTTTTTTTTTTTAGATTCCATATATATGTGTTAGTATACGGTATTTGTTTTTCTCTTTCTGACTTACTTCACTCTATATGACAGACTCTAGGTCCATCCACCTCACTATAAACAACTCAATTTCACTTCTTTTTATGGCTGAGTAATATTCCATTGTATATATGTGCCACATCTTCTTTATCCATTCACCTGTCGATGGACTCTTAGGTTGGTTCCATGTCCTGGCTATTGTAAATAGTGCTGCAATGAACATTGTGGTACATGACTTTTTGAATTGTGGTTTTCTCAGGGTATATGCCCAGGAGTGGGGTTGCTGGGTCAGATGGTAGTTCTATTTTTAGTTTTTTAAGGAACCTCCATAATGTTCTCCATAGTCGCTGTATCAATTTACATTCCCACAAACAGTGCAAGAGGGTTCCCTTTCCTCCACACCCTCTCCAGCATTAATTGTTTGTAGATTTTTTGATGATGGCCATTCTGACTGGTGTGAGGTGATACCTCACTGTAGTTTTTATTTGCATTTCTCTAATGATGAGTGATGTTGAGCGTCTTTTCATGTTCAGCCCTTCCTTTTGAAATGGTTACAGAAAATAGGGTGGAAGTCTAACATGGTTCAAAACCTAATGACTACTAATAAGTTAAAGTGAAAGGAATAAAATGATATAAGGCATCCTTGTACTTACCCACCTCAAGTTGGAGTGTAATTAGAAAAGAAGACAAAATAATAAAATTAAATTTAAAACTATGCTGCCCCACATTTGGGTGAAAATTGACCCAACAGTGACTTTTTGATGGATTTCTCTCTCCAGGGTCACTTTGCTTTCAGACTGGTTCTAGAAAATCCTCTTACTTTCTCCGTGAATGGGATTCTTCCACCCAGAATTTCCTTATGGTTGGGTGAACTGGTGTCCCAGGACCTGGCTGTTCCTACATTTGTCATTTTTTAGGACAGCACCTGGCCAGGCCTTCACCTCTGAGCACACACTCTGTCTTCACTGGCTACATTGAAAGTATGTCTCCTCTATTCTGAACAACTGCTGTTGAATACTTTCTTATTATTAAAAAATACCAGGATGTTGGGGGACTAGAATAGTGGTTGACAAATTGGGACTCATTAATAAAAGATTTTATAGACCCAAGAGTCAGAAGTGAAGGAAGGCACTGAAGACAATGGGCAGGGTATTTATAGAAGTGGCTGTCAGAATTATCTGGGAGGCATGTTAGGACACGGAGCCCCACATCCAGAGTGTTTGATTCAGTAAGTCTTTGAGTGGAGCCTGAGAATGTGCATTTCTAACAATTTCCCAGTTGATGCTGCTGCTGCTGGCCCAAAGGACAACCCCTTGAGAGCCTCTTCATTAGAACAATTGAACAAAAAATTATATTGTGGACAATTGCTTAAAATTGAGGGATAGAAAAGACAATGGGATACAGAGGACAGGGCACTGGGTTCTGGTCCTCATCTGCCATTATCTGGGCACGTGAGAGTGTCAAGACAGTTTTCATCTTACTGGGATGCTCTTGCTTAAGATATATTAGCTTCAGGGTTCCCTTTTCTCCACACCTTCTCCAGCATTTATTGTTTGCAGAATTTTTGATGATGGCCATTCTAACCAGTGTGAGGTGATACCTCATTGTAGTTTTGATTTGCATTTCTCTAATTATTAGTGATGTTGAGCATCTTTTCATGTGCCTCTTGGCCATCCATATGTCTTCTTTGGAGAAATGTATATTTAGGTCTTCCACCCATTTTTTGATTGGGTTTTGTTTTTTGATATTGAGCTGTGTGAGCTGTTTGTATATTTTGGAGATTAATCCTTTGTCCATTGATACGTTTGCACTGTTGAGGAGAATGTAAATTGATATAGCCACTATGTAGAACAGTATGGAGGTTCCTTAAAAAAACTAAAAATAGAATTACCATATGACCCAGCAATCCCACTACTGGGCATATACTCAGAGAAAACCATAATTTAAAAAGACACATGCACACCAATGCTCATTACAGCACTATTTACAATAGCCAGGTCATGGAAGCAACCTAAATGTCCATCGACAGACAAATGGATAAAGAAGATGTGGTACATATATACAGTGGAATATTACTCAGCCATAAAAAGGAACGAAATTGGGTCATTTGTAGAGATGTGGTTGGACCTAGAGTCTGTCATATAGAGTGAAGTAAGTCAGAAAGAGAAAAACGAATATTGTATACTAATGCATATATGTAGAATTTAGGAAAATGCTACAGATGAACCAGTTTGCAAGGCAGAAATAGAGACACAGATGTAGAGAACAAACGTATGGACACCAAGGGGAAGAAGGGGAGGGTGGGATGAATTGACAGATTGGGATTGACATATATACACTAATATGTATAAAATAGATAATTACTGCTGTACAGTAGAAACTAGCACAACACTGTAAAACAACTATACCCCAATAAGAAAAATAATAAAAAAATAAGATATAAGCTTGGCTAACTCCCTCAAATATTGCCTGCTCAATGATGCCAACCTTGACACTTTATCTTGAATTGCAAGTCTACCTTCACACCCCTATCCTGCTCATTTTTCTTCATTTTATAACACTTGTCACACACACACACACACACACACACACACACTTTTGTTATTATCTTTACATTTTATTGTCTATGCTTTCCCTTGAGAATGCAGCTCCCCAAAGACAGGAATCCTTGTCTGTTTAAATCACTGACATAATCCAAAATAGTATCTGACATACAGTAGAGGTTCGATAAATATGCACATGAATGAATGCCTTTTAACACTTTATTTGCAAATTGAGCATGCATAACCCTAAAGTGCCTTCCAGCACTCCAGTCTCTCTCCTTTTACTCCCAATGAGCACACTCTGGCTGCAGCATGAATTATACTTCTCTTTTTTTATCAGATCTTTGTTATGAAATGTTGCAAGTCTTTTCAGATTCCCTTCAAACATTCTAAATCTAATTCCAATTATATCACTTCTCTAATGTCTACTTAGTCTATATCTTGCATCCATCCCCCTGACATAGTCTTTAGTACAAATAGATTAAATGAATTTTCTCTGAATTTTGCAGCAAAAAAAAAAAAAAAAAGGCAACATTAGTAGCAGTCAGTAATCCCTTCACCTCAGTAAGTGTCAGCCATCCAATTCACAGCATTACTTCTGGACCTTAGTGACATTTTCAGTGAATGCAGTTTCCATGTCTTGTGCTTTAAACCATTAGTTCAGGATCAGAATTTGCTGTTTGTACTCCTGTAAAATTATTGACTACTGTCAACATTATTAGATAGAAAAAAATATATCTACCCACATCAGTAAATCTCTCTGTTGCTATGGAAATAGCCCCGATTTCTTTTCCCTTTCTCCCTTGTCTGAAAGCACTTCTGTTTGCTGCTGTTATAGAAAAAGCCTGCATCCTGGTAGCTATAGTAACAGCTTGCAGAAAGTTGATTTTCACATTGTTGCTTCTCTCCAGTCTCTGCACACCAGGACACAGTCCTTAATTCAGCTAATTGACATGTATTATTATCTAGGAAACAATTAGGGTCAGATAACCTATTCTAACATCAGGGTACAAATACTTCAAAGACATTTGAAGTGTCAGGTACATGGGGAGGCACCACCACACCAATCTCTTTTTCCCTCTCACATACTTACAAGGAGGACCAATGCGAAAGGAAGAGTGTGGGTTCTTCTCTCTAGCAGAAGACTGTCCCTCAGTTCTTGGATACATTTGGGTGTAGTAGAATGAACTGAAGTCACAATTTCAACTCTACCCCCAGATATACATTTGTTTGTTCTTCAATTCACCTTAAAAGAGTTCAATAATTTTGACAAAATTTGGAATACTACAAAAGGACACAATAGTCTTTTTCTGTAGAATGTTTTCATTAACTAAAAACTTCTGGAATGAACTGCATAATTCAATTTTTTATCTTGTAGTTAAATGAAAACTGATAATTTAAAATGAGCCCATCTGCTGCCATGTTGATTGGTTTTACTAGGATTCAATTATATGGTAGAAATCATAGAAGGGAATGATTTTAATAATTGATCTTGAACACAAAAGCCAAGGTTAAGCTAATAAATCATCCAGGCATAGCACAAATATTAATATACAAAGCATTAAGATTCATAAATACATAGAGTAAAGTTAACATAGCATCCTAAAAATATGAGTAATATCTAAAGTTACTTGAAAACCTTATATATCCTGGAATCCAAAGCTATTAGCCATCGACCTGTTTTCATAAGACTGGGTTATGTCTAACTTTAGAATAGTCAGAATACTGTTATAGGAGATTGCCAAAAATCCTGGGAATTTTAGTACAAACAGCTTGGCAACAAATACAGAACACACACACACACACGTGTGTGTGTGCGTGCGTGTGTGTATATATATATTTCTGGAACACGTATAAAATTTTCTTAATAATTACTATAATTACTGAGAAAAGTGCTATAAGAAAATGGAATTTCTGTTGTTATTGGGGCATCTATATAATTCATTGTGCAATTCAACAAACTGTAAATATATTTTCTCATTTTTTCTTAATAAGTTTTAAGGACAGTTTTAGATTTACTAAAAAACTGCAAAGGTAGTACAGCATTCTCATACACTCCTTACCCAGTTTTTCTTATTATTAACATCCTAGGTTAGTATGACATATTAGTTACAATTAATGGACCAAGAGTGATACTTTATTGTTGACTAAAGTCCATATTTGATTCATCTCTCCTTAGTTTTTTCCTAGTATCCTTTTCTTATTCCAGGATCCCACCCAGGGTGCCACATCACTTTTAGTTGTCATGTTTTCTTAGACTCCTCGTGGTTTTAATAGCTTCAGCCTTCCTTTGCTTTTGGTGACCCTGACAGTTTTGAGGAGTACTAGTTAGGAATGGTGTAGAATATCCTACAATTGTGATTTGTCTTTTGTTTTTCTCATGACTAGATTTGGGTTTTGGTTTTGGGGAGGAAGACCACTGAGGTATAATGCCATGCTCAATATATCATATCAAAGGCATATGCTGTCAGCATGACTTACCACTGCTGATGTTGACCTTGGTCACCTGGATGAGGTCATGTTTGTCAGGTCTCTCCACTGTAAAGTTATTTTATTGCCCTCTTTCAATATTCTATTTTTTAGAAGAAAGTCATTAAGCCCAGTTCACACTCAAGTAGGGGGAGAAGGGTTAAGCTCTACCCCCTAGTAGGGAGTATCTCCATAAATTATTTGGAATTCTTCTGAAAGAAATATTTGCCTTTTCTCCATATTTATTTTATACTTTGGTTAATAATCTAATTTTACTGTATCGGGTTTTGGCTCAAGTTCTTCCAGCACTGGCCATGGGGAGCTCTTTCAGTTGGCTCATGTGCACTATGATGCTGACATACCTCCATCAATGTGTGATTTTTCTTAAGAACTTCCTTGTTTTCTGATACTACAAAGTACTCCAGACTCATTTTATATATTTCCTTCCCCAGTCCTAGAATCAGCCATTTCTTTAAGAAACCCTGGTTTAGAGTCCTTTTTATTAGAGATTGGTATTAGAAACCAATATCTGAGTACCAGTTACTCTCATTGCTACATCAGTTCTTCTAGGCACTCTTAGTTGAAAGAACAAGGAAATATATGTATATGTATTCTAGTCTATGTATACACACTTATTTACAAATATTCTTATATGTAACCATTGGTATCTATGCTAAACTAAACATTAGTTCATACTGAACTAAATCATCACCACCTTATATCATTCTAGCTTCCTCCTCTTGCTTCTCTGTAAACTGTCATTACAACCATGAGACAGTTGACTCCCACCATTTGTTATCCACTTACTTAACTGTTCAATTCTAATATCCTATATAGTGGTATCAAAATTTTAAACCATACCCATTTAAGACACAATTTTGCCAACTAGAGCACAGTGCTTATGTATTTTTTTGTCTTGGTTTTGTTTAGTTTTTTTTTTCTTTTTTTTTGTCTTACAGACTCCACTCTTTTAGAAAGTTAGGTGAGTAAGTTTTCCCCTGCACCTTTTGTTTCATATATTTGTAATACAGTTAGTTAGAATATTTTTCATATTCTTCATTCAATATGGTATAATATAGAGGACAGAGGAAAGTAACAATGAACTCAAATACAGGTATCCAGATTGAAGTATAAATAAATAAAAATTAAAACGTACAAAGACTTAGGGACTTTTTAGATTGCAACATTTGTGCAATTGAAGTCTCGGAAAAAAAAGAAGAGAGAGGTAGAATGGGCAGAAAAATATTGGAAGAAATAATGTTCAGTCAAACTGGACAGAAGAAAAAATTATATATTTGAGATGCACAGGAAGCTCCAAGCATAATAAACATAAAGAAGGTTTTGCCTAGGTACCTTGGAATCAAACCAGTAAAAGCTAGAGATAAAGAAAAATTTTTGAACACACACAAAAAATAAAAGGCATATTATATACAGCAGAATGATTTCACTGAGCGCTGATTTCACCTCAAAGCTATGGAAGCAAGAGGATAGTGAAACATATTTCAAGTGCTGAAACACAGCCATTGACTAAGAATTCTATGTAAGAGAAAGTATTCTTAATTAATTAATGTAAAATAAAGGCATTTTAAATAAAGAAACCTAAAAGTGTTCACTGCCAAAAGACTGACACTAAAATAAATGGCAATAGATATTCTTCAGGTGTAAGAGAAATGATATATGAAAACTTGGAAGAGGATAAAAAATTTTTTATCTATGTAAATAAAAATATTGATGTTTTGCAGTTTACTCTTAATTTCTTTATAAAATATATGACAGTTTGAGCAAAAATTATACCTTCCCATGTATAGTACACATACATATAACAACTGTAGCATAAAGTACAGGGAAGAGGTGTAAATGGACTTATATGGTTTTAAGATTTCTACATTTTGTGTGAAGTAGTAATTAATTAATTATAAATAGATTGTGAAAACTTAAGGATTTTTAATTCCTAGAACAAACACTAAAATATACTTCAAAATACTATGCATGAAACAACTTTAAAAATAAAGTTGTCTAATAGTATAAGATAATTAAGACAATAATATTAAGACAATCAAAAATTGTAGAAAAGGAGGAACAAAGTCAGAAGGAGTAACAAGAAAAAAGTAATAAAACTGTAGACCTGGGCTTCCCTGGTGGTGCAGTGGTTAGGAGTCTGCCTGCCAATGCAGGGGACACGGGTTCGCGCCTTAGTCCGGGAATATCCCACATGCCGCGGAGCAGCTGGGCCCATGTGCAACTACTGGGCCTGTGCTCTGGAGCCCGCGAGCCACAACTACTGAAGCCCGTGCGCCTAGAGCCCATGCCCTGAAACGGGAGAGGCCACTGCGGTGAGAGGCCCGCGCACTGCGGCGGGGAGCAGCCCCAGCTCATCGCAACTGGAGAGGGCCCGCACAGCCCAAAATAAATAAATAAATAAATTAAACAACAACAAAACTTGTAGACCCAAATTCAATCCTATCCATGATGTTCAAAGTCACTATTATCAGGTAAGATGAAAGCCAAACTACTTACTAGAACAGCTACAATTAACAAGACTGAAAAGGGTAAGTGTTGCTGAAAGTGCAGCGCACTTAGAAACCTTCTGCATTGCTGGAAGGAATACATAATGGTGTAGTCACTTTGAAAAATAACTTGTCAGTGTCTTATAAACTTAGGCATACACCTACCATCCAAATCAAGCAGACCTATTCCTTGGAATTTACCCCAAAGAAATGAAGACATACGTCTACATAAAGACTTGTATGTAAATGTTCAGAGTGGCATTATTCATAATATCCAAACAGTGGAAACAACCCAAATGTACATCAAGTGGTGAATGGATAAACAAATTATAGTATGCCTACATTATACAATATTAATTAGAACAAGAAAGAAAAAACTATTGATATACACAACAACATGGATGAATCTTGAAAACATGACATAAAGTAAAAGCTGTCAACTATAAACAAGTACTTATTGTATCATTCCATTTCTATAAAATTCCAGGCTAGGCAAAACTATTGTGACAAAAAGCACATCAGTGACTGGGGCTAAGGATCAATGGAGAAGATGGATTGCAGGGGAGAACAAGGAAACTTTCTGGGGTTATGAAAATTTCAATATCTTGCTTGGTGACTATGTACAATTGTTAAATATGAATAAACTGAATACTAAAATTAGCAAAGTTTACTGTATGTAAGTTATACCTGAATAAAGCTAGAGAAAAAGGGACACAACAAAAATTAAAACAGAGCCTGGACAAAACTGAAATAGTTTCAAGAGGACTGATTTAAAAAGAAAAAGACAGCAAGAATAAAAAATACTAGAAAAAAAGAAAGTGTATTATATGTTTTAAAAATAACAAAAGAGGGGACTTCTCTGGCAGTCCAGTGGTTAAACACTTTGCCTTCCAATGTAGGGGGTGCGGGTTCAATCCCTGGTTAGGGAGCTAAGATCCCACATGCCTCAAAAAACCAAAACAGAAAACAGAAGCAATATTGTAACAAATTCAATTAAGACTTTAAAAATGGTCCACGTTGAAAAAGAATCTTAAAAAAAATAATAAAAGAATACTACAAACAACCTAGTGTGAGTAAATTAAAATTTTAGATGAAACAGAAAATTATAAACTTTTCAACTTCAAAATTGACATAAGAATAAACTGAAAACATGAAGTCACCATTTGCAAAAAGGGCACCAAAATTGTTGGAAAACATTTTGCCCATGCCTTCCCCCAATCCTCATCCAAACAATAAACACACCGTGGTCCAGGTAATTTCAAAGACATTCCTTACCAAATTTTGAAAGAGTGAATGGTTTATATCTCTTTTCAAACTGATTCGGAGAATAAAAATCTCAGGAAGCTATTTAGCTGGTTTTATGAAGCAAATATAAGCTTGGCAACAAACAAAGCAAATACAAGAAAAATACCAATTACAATTAAAGGTACTGTACTAGTTTCTTATTGCTGGTGTAGCAAATTACCACAAACATAGTGGTACAAACTACACATCTTACAGTTCAAGTGGTTAGAAATCTAAAATGGGTTGGCAGAGCTGCATCCCTTTGTGGAGGCTCTAGGAAGAATATTCCTTGCCTTTTCCAGTTTCTAGAGGCTGCAGCATTCATGGGCTCTTGTCTGGCATCACTTTGATCACTGCTTCCTTGTCAAGCCTCCTTCTTTGACTCTGGTGTTCTCTCTTGTGAGAACACTTGTGATTAGATTGGCCATACTAGATACCACAATAATCTCCCATCTCAAAATCCTTAACTTAATCACAACTACAAAGTCCCTTTTTAATTGTTTTTATTTATTTATTTATTTATTTATTTTGCGGTATGCGGGCCTCTCACTGTTGTGGCCTTTCCCGTTGCGGAGCAACAAGCTCCGGACGTGCAGGCTCAGCAGCCATGGCTCACAGGCCCAGCCACTCCACGGCATGTGGGATCTTCCTGGACCGGGGCACGAACCCGTGTCCCCTGCATCGGTAGGAGGACTCTCAACTACTGCACCACCAGGGAAGCCCCAAAGTCCCTTTTTTAAATGTAAGGTAACACATTCACAGGTTCTGAGGATTCTGATGTGGACATCTTTGGGATGACATTATTCTGCCAACCCCAAACGAAGATACAAAATTTCTAAATAAAATCCTTATATCAAAACTAATAGTGTATAAACAACAACATTCATCTTGAACAAATAGATGTCATGCCAGAAACATGAGGTTGGCTCAACAACAGAAATTATATTGTAATGGAGAAAAGTTGTAGGATTGCCTCAATAATTGAAGAAACACCCTTCATTCATAGTAAATATTGATATTCAATCATAACAGAAAATGTTTTAATAGTTGAGAGGTATAATTGTAAATGTGTAAATATTAGTTCATTCCAAAATTATTAACTACTATCAAATTATTCTCCAAAGTAATTTACCAATTTTAACTTTCTTCAGGTAGATACAGGCATTCCTATTGTTTTACATAATCACCAAAATTTGGTATTGTCAGACTCTTTAAGATTTGCAGTCTAATGAATGCAAATATTATTTCACTGTTTACCTTCCAGTATTCCTGTTTACTAATGGATTTTTCTTCCTTTTGCTTTTTCTTTACTCATTTTGTAAATTGGTAATTACTGAATCAAGTATCTGTTCTCCAAATTTCCCGTCAATAACCTTGTTGTATTTTTCTATTGTGCTGTCCTTTCATTTCCCTAGTTGATTTACAGGAAGTCTTTGTGTTTTCTGAATAATAATCCTTCATTCTATAAATTGTATGTGAATTCTCTAGAAAACATCTCAGACATGAGATCAGAAAACATGGATGAGATTGTTCACTGCTGCATTATTTTAATCCTGAAAATGGAAAGTCAAAACTACTTAATTGAACTGAGATTCAGGCAAACAACAGAACACTGCACAGCAGCAAAATGAATGGAGTCCTCTACGTATCAACACAGCTAGCTTTCAAAAACATAAAGTTGAATGTGACAATTGTAAGTTAAAAGACCTCATAGACTATCATATGATTTGTGTAAATTTGAAGATATGCCAAGCAATACTATAAATTTTATAGATAACAGAGCTAATTAATGGAAGTAAAAATATAGTGGTTGAAAGAATGCACACCAAATTCATGAGAGTGATTCGTTCTGGCCAGAACAATGTAGATAGGAAGTAAAAGGAAAACTAGGGTGATTTTAGTTTTATCTCAAGTATTCTATTTCTTTTTGTTTAAAGAAAATCTAAATTGAACAATAAACACTCTCTCCCCTCTATTAATAACTTAAAATTGCTTAAGTGACTGACTTAAAATTTATTTTTAAAAGATCTTTCCAAGAAGAAAATAAAATTTTCATAATTAACCAAATTAAAAACTTAAGTAAATAGCCTTTAGGGACTTTCCTGGTGGTCCAGTGGTTAAGACTTCACCTTCCAATGCAAGGGGTGTGGGTTCGATCCCTGGTCAGGGAGCTATATCCCATATGCCTCGTAGCCAAAAAAAGCAAAACATAAAACAGAAGCAATTTCGTAACATATTCAAGAAAGACTTTAAAAATGGTCCACATCAAAAAAAATCTTAAAAAAAAATAGCCTTTGGGCTTCCCTGGTGGCACAGTGGTTGAGAGTCTGCCTGCCAATTCAGGGGACACGGGTTCGTGACCCGGTCCGGGAAGATCCCACATGCCGCGGAGCAGCTAGGCCCTTGAGCCATGGCTGCTGAGCCTACACGTCCGGAGCCTGTGCTCCGCAACAGGAGAGGCCACAACAGTAAGAGGCCCGTGTACTGCAAAAAAGAAAAAAAAATAGCCTTTGACTCAGAGTACCATTGGAAATAAACACACAAGATAGTTACTTTCAAGGATATTGAAGAAATATATTTCTTATTAGCCCCATAGAACAGAAAGTTTATAGAGATCACACACATACAAACATAGTCATAACTCAGGACAAAGCCCACAAAGACATGGGAAAAAAGGACACTCTTTTAGTTTTCTGCTACATTTATATTTTATTTTTCTATTGCTTACTTCATAGAAAGAAGAAGAATTTATATGAAAAGAATGTACTTTTCAAGTCTGCAAGAAGATGAAGACATACAAAGAAGTGACACTCATACCAAAGCCAACTCACCTTTCATTCTTGGTATTGTAAAATACTATTGTTTATCAAAAACAGTCTATGTTTAACTTGAAGTCTTAAATATTCTTAATGTGGCTGAGGAAAGCTCAGCATTTTAAAAAATATCCTTGTTTTTCATTCACAAAATACAATGAATAAGTATGGGGTGACGGCCAAAGTCTGTTGATGAAGGTAACACTTGTTAAATGATGGAGAAATTATTTACCTTGAAGAGCTGCTCCTCACTATACTAAAAACCTAATTAAGTGAGAATCTGGTTTGGGAGTTTTATTAAGGTCACCAGTGTTGAATTTCAGAAGGAGGTAAAAAGTTGTGAAGTCTGTTTATCAAACCAAAATATTTAAGATGGCAGATTGTTCCAGAAGTGAGGAAAAATGATAAATGATTTCATAGGAAAGAGTAAATAATTTTAAATATTACTCAAAGGCACTTGAAAGCTCGTATTTGTTCACATTTAATTGGAACTTGATGTTCAGCTGGGAATAAGGTAGCTAAAGATTTCAACTTGCAGCTCATCTGCTAATATATAAATCCTCTAGGCTGAAAAAAACTGAGATGCCTAGCCTAGTATCCCAGGTGATTCAGACTTTTATCATATGTATTCTAGACTCAAATCTCAAATCTCAAATCTCAAATAAGGTAAACTCCTTACTGTAATGATATTAGTCGCTGTTACCTGCACCAGCTTCACAAACTTTCCCCCTTCTCTTGTGATTGCCAGAACTCCCAAACTGTGCTTAAATATTCAAATGTATCTTTGATCCAGACATGACTTTCTTGATGACCAAGGCTTTTTGTCTAATTGTGCTGACTCAATAATTCTATTTTTACTGATTGTATATTAAACGCATTTTTTGCAAACATTTCTCATACATATTACCTAACCGAAGACTTTCATTCCATTCTTAACATTAATAAATCTCCCAAGAGAGGTGACTTGCAATTGATCAGTGTATTCCAGAGGTAGAATTAAAATATTTCTTGTTGCTGGCAGAAAGAAGTTTTTCTAATTCTCAAATTCAGAGATCTACTCATTAAATAGTATGGATTTCCTTACAGGAAACAGCTCTGTATTCAGTTATTGATAGAACAACTCAAAAGCTGTTTATTGATAGACTGTGTACAATCTAATCTATTACCCTTCAAATAAATTTTTAGCTTCAGGATTAAAAGTCAAACTTCTCACTTCAAAGCTCTTATAACTGCTATTTTTAAAATGGTTTTGCTAGTTCAAATTTTATCATTTATTTATCTTTTGTTGGTGGTAATATTTTTAAAAACTTTTCATGGGGGAAAGTAAAACTCAAGTCTTTTATCCTCCTAATAACTTTTTCAATATACTCTTTTAGAATTCAATTCTTTCTATTCCTTTCTATCAATTCATTTAGCACAGTTTCTCAGTCTACAGAATGGCAAATTACATCATGTTATTAAAAATATTACTTTAAAGAGATAACAAAAATAAAATAAGAGGAAATGAAGTTTTTCCTTGTATTTTTCCCAGGAGACATTTTTCAGGGCTAAGACGCCCTAGTCCATCTGTCCCTTCCTAGTCAGCTCCCCTTGCTGGACACCAGCTCTACCTCTATAAAATTAAGAGCTGAACAAGTCAATCTCAAAGATTCCTTCCAGGCCTATCATTCTCTAATTGATTATCCCAAGATAATTATCTATGACATAACAGTCACTTACCTTACTACTTTTAGTAACAATGATATACAATATAGAATATAACTTATGATGAATTTATCTTGATTTCCTGAAGGCAGAGTAAATTCATTAGCTTTTAATCCATTAAATACTGAATGAATTTTTCTTGAAGCACTGATACAAAAACAAAAAGTGTAATTACTAAACTGAACAAAATATGAACTTTATTAAATTAAATCTTCATATCTAAAAGTCAAGCTTGAGCTCCTAAATTATATAAGAGATCTATTTGTTTGCTTATTGGTCAAATTGATAAAATCAATTTTACCCATGGTTTTACATCAAAGCTTTTAGATTTTTTTGAAAATATAACTACCAGAGATATCATAGAGTCCTCAAGGAGGATGACTGTGTGTAAAGCAAGAAAAAAAAGCAATCTGTGAATTACTTATTTGCTCACTCAGTCCATATTTCCTCAGGCCACACGAGGCCAGGATTTAAATTGCTGTTACTAAGAAAAATGTCTCATGTTTCTTTCTTATTCGTCCAACTCCAGCAAGATTTCCAGCTCCTTGCAAGATCCCCTCCTCTTTACCGTCTCTTTCTTGGGTGAGGGGACCTTGTGGGTAAAAATAGCAGGTACTGTCAGTCATTTTGTGATACCAGCTTTCTCTTCCTCCTCTCTTGGGTCAACACACTAACTACAGAGGCCTCCCTGAGTGCAGGACAGAGCCATTACACCTTCCTGAAGGATGCAAAAACAGAACTGCTTATCCCAGCGAACCAGAGAGATTTAGAGAGAATCATTCCTTAATAACGGAAAAAATAAGACTTCAGAGCAAAGATAATTATCAGGAACAAAGAAAGATATTATATTATGATTAAAAGTGGTCAATCCGGGCTTCCCTGGTGGCGCAGTGGTTGAGAGTCCGCCTGCCGATGCAGGGGACACGGGTTCGTGCCCCGGTCCAGGAAGATCCCACATGCCATGGTGCAGCTGGGCCCGTAAGCCATGGCCGCTGAGCCTGCACGTCCGGAGCCTGTGCTCCGCAACAGGAGAGGCCACAACAGTGAGAGGCCCGCGTACCATAAAAAAAAAAAAAAAAAAAGTGGTCAATCCACCAGAAGACAGTGATCCTAAGTATACTTGCAACAAACAACAGAGCTGCAAAATATACACAACTAAAAGGGCTGAAAAAATAAGTAGACAAATCCACAATTATAGTTGGGGGCTTCATGACCCCACTCTCAAAAAATTCATAGACCTAAAAGGCAGAAAAATGATGAAGATATCAAATAACTGAACAATATCATCAGCCAACAAGATGTAATTGACATTTATAGGTGCTCCTCCCAACAACTGCAGAATACAATGCAATGGAGTTCTGTTTCATGGAGCCATTGATCATTTAGCTGCATATACATGCCGAGTTCTAGAATGACCGTGAGAAAAGATCCAATGGGAGGAAGCACAGCAGCTCTCAGGCCAGGAGCTACTTGTCTAGGGAAAAGATGAGGAGAGATGGAATTAAGACAGTGAAGTGAGGATCAGCCTCCAAAGGAAGGAATACTCAATCCACTGATTAAAACACATCACAGCATATTTGTTCTTTATCAGGGAATTTCTTATAATATTTCTCTACTTGATGCAGGTTTTATATATATGAGTAAGTCACTTAGGAAGATATTTTCTAAATGCACTTGAGCTCTCTGGATTCCTTGAATTATTGAGGTTTCTTTTTTATTTTTTCAAACACTGAAAATACAAACTGTACCATTTCTATCTAAAGTCATTTCTACCAGATTCTTCTAATTATTGATTTCAAAAAACAGTGCTTTCACTTCACATTTAGCAGACTTACCTTTGTCTCCATTGCTACCTGAAGGCATATCCTCAAGGAGCACATCCCAAAATTGACCCTTGTAGGAAGACTATGAAGCTGTTCAAAGCTTCTCAAATGGGAAGTAGAAGAGACAAACCAGTCAGCATCAGAGAAAGAAAATGGTCCAGACATCAGGAGCTTCAACCAGGCTGAACTATCACCAGCTTCACACTTGGGAGGCAAGACTATTTCATTTGACTTTGTACAATCTGAAGGAAGAATAACAGTACCCCACATATAAGAGGTAGATGCTCCATGCATAACAGGTTGATTCAGTGGAAGATTTTAGGAAATGCTTGATAAGTGAATGAAAGGTTAATGCAAAGCTCAAATGTTTGCACTTTCACTTGACTTGATTTAGAACTTCTAGTTCTGAACAAGATGCAATAGACTTAGAGATCTTTTCTCTCTCTCTCTCTCTCTCTCTCTCTACCATTTATACTTCATAGTCTGTGGATCACAGAGGAAGTCACAAGAGAAATCAAATATACAGTCAACTGAATGAAAAATTATATATATGTAAATTTGTAAGATATAGCTAAAGCACTTTTGAGAGGGAGATTTACAGTACAAAATGTTTACATTAAAAAAGAGGAAAGGTCTCAAATTATCTAAGCTCTCACCTTAAGAAGTTTGAAAAACGATAGCAAAATATTCCCAAAGATAGCAGAAGAAAAGAAAAAGTAAAAATAACAGCAGAAACTAATGAAATTAAAAGAGAAAATTGATGAACAAAAAAAAACTAGTTTTTTGACAAGATCAACAAAGTGACAAATGTCTAGGAAAACTGACAGAAGAAGGAAGGAACAAATGACTGATATTAGGGATGAGACAATGAATATAATTAGGAATCCTGCAGATATTAAGGCCATAGTAATGGACTAGTATAAACAACTCTACACACAAATTCAACAACTTAGATAAAATGGACCATTTCCTCAAAAAGCACAAAATACCAAAAATTAACTAACATTAAATAGATGACATAAATTAAATAGATGACGTAAAGCCTTACAACTATTAAAGAAATTAAATTTGTAGTTTAAAGATTCCTAAGGAAAAAAATCTCCAAGTCTATGTGGTTGCAGTGGGAAATTTTACCAACTATTCAAAGAATTAAGATCAATTCTACCCAATCTCTTGCAGATAGTAGAAGAGTATAGAACACTTCCCAAATCATGTATTATCTAATACCAAAACCAGACAAAAAGTACAAAAAAAGGAAAAAATACTAATATCCTTCATGATCATAAGTACACTAATCCTCAACAAAATACTAGCAAATCAAATCCAGCAATATATAAAAATAATTCTACACCACAACCAAGAAAATTTTATTTCAGAAATGCAGTGTAAATTAAAAACACATTGCAATTTATAATCACTAAAAATGAAGTACATAGGTACAAATCTAATAAAATCTACATAGCACTTGTACACTGAAAACTACAAAACACCAATGAAAGAAATCAAAGCTCTGAATAAAAGGAGGCCATACTGTATTCATGGATAGAAGCTTCAATATTTTCAGACGCCAATTCTCTCCAAATTGATCTGTAAATTTAATATAATATTTATCAAAGTCCTATAGCTATAGAAAAGTTTATTCTAATATATATGGAAAGGCATATAATAAAGAATAGTTAAAGCATTTTTAAAAATAAAGAATAATTAGAGAAATTATTTTACCTTGATTTGAAAACTTATTCTACAACTACAGTAACAGTACTCAAGGCAATGTGGTACTGGCAGAAGAACAGAAATACAGATCAAGGGAACAGAATAGAGAACCTACAAATAAACCCCCAAGTGTATGACCAATTGACTTTGTACAAAAATGCAAAGGCAATTCATTTGAGAAAGGATAATCTTTTCAATTTATGGTGCTGGAGCAATGGATATCCATAGGGGAAAAAATGAGCCTAAAGCAAAATCTCACACTTTACACAAAAATTAATTAGAAATTGATCATGGATTTAAAAGCAAAATGTAAAGCTACATAAGAAAGAATCTTCAAGACCTATATAGCAAGATGAGGAGTTCTCATAGATGACACCAAAAGCACAATCCATAAAAGAAAAACAAAAAATTGCGTATTACCAAAATTTAAAACTTTTGTTCTGCAAAACCTTATTAAGAGAATGGAAAGATGATCTACAGACTTAGAGAAAGAGAAAATATTTGTAAACCACATATCTGACAAAAGACCCCTATCTAAAATATATGAAGAACTCTCAAAACAGAAGTACAAAACAATCCAATTAGAAAATGGGCAAAAGACACTAACAGACATGTCACTAAAGAGGAGATATAGATGACAAATAAGCACATAAAAAGAAGTTCAGCATCATTAACCACTAGGGAAAGGCAAATTAAGGCCATGATGAGATATCAACACACCTATTAAAATAGCTGATATTAAAAAAAAAAAGTAAAACACCAAATGCTGCAGAGGATGCAGAGAAACTAGATTTCTTATACACTGATGGTGGGGATGTAAAATGGTACAACTACTCTGGGAAATAGTTTGATGGTTTCTTTAAAAAATTCTTTTAAACTAAATATAACCTTACTATATTATGCAGAAATAGCACTCCTGGGCTTTTATCTGAGAGGAATGAAAATTTAGGCTCACATTAAAACCTGTACAAAAATGTTCATAGCAGCTTTCTTTCTTATATAGTAAAAAACTGGAAATAATCCAAATATCCTCCAATGAGTGAAAGGTTTAACCAACTGTTGTACTTTCATAGCATGAAATACCAGTCAGGAATAAAAAACCAACTGTTGTACTTTCATAGCATGAAATACCAGTCAGGAATAAAAAAAGAACAAAGTATTGATACAAACAAGTTGGATGAGTCTCAAGAGAATTACACTGAGTGGAAAAGCAGGAAAGCAGCAAAGGTCACATTTTGCATGATTCAATGCATAAAACATTCTTAGAGAACAGAATAGTGGTTTCCAGAAGTTATAGATGGGGGAGGGGATGGGTGTGGCTACCAAGGAAGAACAGAGGAGAATCTCCTCCTAAGATCTTTGCCCTGATGGAACAGTCCTGTGTCTTCCCTGTGACGGTAGTTACAGGCACCTACACATGTAACAAAATTGCATGGAGCCATAAAAAGACACACAAATGAATGAATGTAGAAGAGGCGAAATCTGAATAAGGCCTGTGGATTGCACCAATGTCAATGTTTTTGCTGTTGTTGTATAGTTATATAAGATGTTAACCCTTGGGGTAAAGGGTACTTGGACCTTTCTGTACAATTTTTGTGATTTCCTCTTAATTTATTACAATCACAAAATTAAAAGTTTAAAAAATTAAAATAATGGCTCCAGTGATTCTAAATTTCTTCTTTTTACTGTTTAACAGCAGTAAATTTAGATTGCAATTATACAGAATTATAGTAGTTTGAGTTAAGACGAAAGTCTTTCATAATCTTCATTACTAGTGTTGTAAAGCAGAAATGAGGGGGAAAAACAGAGAAAAAGGCTAAATGCATTACAGAAACCAATGTCAAGTTATCAATATATCATTATATTGTTATGAGTTTATATGTCCTGAAGCAATAAAAGTCTAGGAATATTTTTGTACTGATCCCTCTAATTATGCTATCCATCTCCTCCAGTTCGGTACCTGGACTGATCCTCAAAAGTCATCAAGGTATTTATGGTGACTAATTTTAACTTGTGTCTTAATAATTATACAATATGAACTAGTTTATACTCAAATGTCCATACTCTGCAATATTACATAGTGATTAGAAAGAAAATTTTAAAAATGCATAACATGGATAAGAGTAAGAAAGTTTTAAAACAACAAGTGATCATTTGTCATATTTTTATATAACCAACTCATAGACATCCTCTTCTGTAAGCATTTCATTTACTATGCCTCCTCAAATAACTGCCTTTCTGGACTTCACCAAGAAAAAAAAGAAATTGCAGTGCATCTCTGATTTCTTGCTGGTGTGAACCTGGACCCGCCATCCTCCCCAACGAGAGAAGTAGCCTCCATCCCTGGGACAGATGGTGACATCAGCCCTCAGCCTTAGAGACTTGCCTCATCCCAGCTTTCCTTTCTTGAGCATCTTAGTAGTTGCCAAAATCTGACTTTTCCCTTCCTTCTCTTTCATCTAAACAAAGTACAAACTTCTCCCAGATAGTCAGTCAACCAAACAAACTTCTGTTTCTATTTTAGCTGGGGGAAAAAATGGTATAGAACAGAAACATAAGTACAACCTC
Organism: Phocoena phocoena; assembly: GCF_963924675.1. NCBI lineage: Eukaryota > Metazoa > Chordata > Mammalia > Artiodactyla > Phocoenidae > Phocoena > Phocoena phocoena. Next base: position 124,649,406 of record NC_089220.1, on the reverse strand, counting down.
AGTAAAACATGTGATTCCAACGACATGGAATGACAGCTGCAGGATGATGTATAAAATATGTCTCCTGATCTGAGTTCACAGCCTGCTTCATCTTTGCTTTGTAAAAAGATTTTTACACTTTAATCCACTTTGCGGAAGAGGCATTTCCTGTTCTGAGGTGCTACAACCAAGATGGCAACACAGGCCTGCATCACATCACTCTTAGTCCCTTTTATCAATTCTGCATCATACTGCAGAACAAAATTCCTAAAACAAAACTTTCGTCATTCCCATACTCAAGTCTCTTGGTAATTAACCCCAGGCTTGTTTATTTCTTAATAGTTTAAAATTATAATTTGATCCATTGAAGCGTGACCATGCATGGGGAGCTGTGCCAGGTACTTAGTGATATCTCATTCAATCCATGGAATAGCCCCTCTGAAAGACTGAACATACAGACGGACAATGACCAGACCGCATATGACAATGGAACTCTGCATCACAACCTCTGAAGCCAGTAGCCCAGGGAGCTAAACCATAACCTCTGCAACCATCAGCTGAGAATGGTCAGGACTTGATGGATGACTGACAGCTTTCCTAAAATTCACCCTCATTTCAAACTCAGGATCAACCAAAGAAAGCCAAATATGCACCCATAACCAATCACATACGATGTTCCAGCTTCCCTGTGCAAACAACCTCCAATCATGGTACACCTGGAGCCATCCCTTTCTTCCACTATAAAGCTTTCCCATTCCTCTGCCTGCTTTTCAGTCTCTGCCAAAGGTAAGTGATGCTGGCTGACTTTCTTGATATAGTAAGCCCTGAATAAACAGCCTCTGCCTGCTCTTATTTATTTCCACAAGTCCTGAAATCCAGAAGGATCATCTGCATGGTTTGCAGATGTAGAGACTGTGACCTGGGGTGGACAGAAGTTTGATGAAGGTCATTAGCATCTAGTTTAAAGTCTCTATGACTCCAGTCTCAGACCTTTTACTTCCTCTGCCATCTCTGTGCTCACATTTATCTGCTCTTACTATTAAAGGATACCACGAGCTTCCTTGTCAGCCCTGCGATCACAGAAATTAGTGACTAATAAAATAACTGCACTTCTACTGATGACCTAATTTAAATGTTCAGGGTTTTTCTACTTGTCATAAGGAAAGTGATACCAAAACCTGGTAGAGCCAGTAAGAAGATACCTTTTCTTTTATGTTTCAACAGGCAGGGGAGGAATGATGAGCATTGAGAATTGTCAGATATTCAACAGTATCGCAGTGGGAACAGACTTGGCTGGTCTAGTTGGTGTAGTGTGAGGCAGGTATCCCAACAGGGGGATGGACTTTCTTGAACATTGCTCATAAAACACAATTTTCTCCATGCAGTTCATAAAAGGTTCTCTGACTCAGTAGGACCAATTAAAAGCTCCATCTCAACACAGTGTTTAAGATACTAAAAATCTTATTATTTGAGGATATTTAAAATATTCATTATGTGCTAAGCTGGTCCTATCACTCAGACGAGGGAAATCTGCACATATAGTTCAAAAGGATAATAGGGAGATTTAGAAAGAACCATGAGATTTTGAACAGTAACACTCAAGTAAAAATCAAAAGATCAAGGTTGGGGCTTCCCTGGTGGCGCAGTAGTTGAGAGCCCACCTGCCGATGCAGGGGACACGGGTTCATGCCCCGGTCCAGGAAGATCCCATATGCCGCGGAGCGGCTGCGCCCGTGAGCCATGGCCGCTGAGCCTGCGCGTCCGGAGCCTGTGCTCCGCAACTGGAGAGGCCACAACAATGAGAGGCCCGCATACCGCAAAAAAAAAAAAAAAGATCAAGGTTACTTGCAAACAACCTGGGGACTCTTAAAATGCATAGACTGCAAATATATCTAATGTCTTTAACTGTAGCATGCATGGTTAACTTCTCCAATGCACTCATAGAGGGTACAATCCTTATGTTCTTCAGCTGCCACATCCCAGAGGTCACAGATAAACAGATTCACCGCGCTAATACAACATTCTGTGGCTCTAGCTCAAGAAACATTGGGCTTATTTCAGCTCTTACTCTACCTCTTGCCCTTGTTAGACTTTAATTCATAACACGGCATTTCTATGATTTTTGACTTCACATCTACCACAAATATTTTAGTAATTCAAGGACCTGTGGAAAGTATAATATTTTGATAAAAGGATGGGGCCTTTAAGACTAATTTATTCTTTAATGAAAATATTACTTATGATTAATTGCAGTGTTATTTTAGGTAGGATGGTATGTAAACAAAACACTATGCATATATAAGATTTGTGTAATAGAAAGAAAAATGGTTAAGAAGGAAGAAGAAAGATGAAGGTAGAAGGAAGGATGGTAAATAAGGTGAGGATGAAAACGGTCCACTGGAAGAGTAGGTGAGTCTTTGAGGACCAGCGCCACATTCTTTGGGTAGCTAACCAGAATGACAAGTAGATGTACCATGTAAAGCACATGAATTCTCACTTCAGGGAATTATTGTATACTTGACATTATACACAGTGGGAGCTGTGTCCTCCCAGAGTGTTTATGTCTCTTTCTCCAAGCAGCATTTCTCTGAAGCTTTCACTGTGAAATAATTTCTATGAAATGTTAACAGGTTCCATGAAAATGGTGTGCTAATAATTTTGGGGTTCAATGCCCACCATATGCTACAATCCTGCTGAGATTCACAAGGAACTTTAGCACATCAAAAACTCCAAGAACTCCTGAGATTACAAAGCAAACAAAAAGTTTAACTTCAGTGTTTGACAAATATTCCCACATGCAAACTTTTCTCATCAGCCACATGTTTAACTCACTGCCTGGCACTAGCAAGTCTCAGGTGTTCTATACTTGATGCCAATGTATGCTGTGTGGAGCCCTTTGACACAGAACTAGAGGAAGTAGGTAGACACCAAAACACCAAAATGGTCCCCAGTGAGCCTTGTTTTTTATTTTACTCACAGCTTTGTGTAGTCCCTTCCCGCATTCTATCAGAGCTGGTCTGTGTGACCAACCAAATATAGCAAAAGTGCTCTATTATAAACATCTGTGGCTCCCATCTGGGCCTTGCTCTTTCTTGGGGCTCTTGCTCTGTGGCAAGCTGGCTGCCATGTTAAGAAGAAGCTCAGGCATCCTATGGAGGGTCCATTCAACGAGGAGCTGAGGCCTCATGCCAACAGCCACGTGAGTGAACTTGAAAGATTATCCATCCTCAGTGGGACCTTCAGAAGACTGCTTGGCTGCAACCTCTTGAGAGACCTTGAGCCAGAATAACCAAGGTAATCACCTCATAGATTCCTGATCCTCAGAAGTTGTGAGATACTAAATGTTTGGTTTTTTTAAGCTGCTAAGTTTGGGGGCAATTTGTTATGCAGCAATAGGTAACTAGTATATTTGATAATTAAGAAAGCCTGGGGAATATGACATTTAGGGTTGTACCAGAGGAACACCATCATTCATTCTATCAAACATATGAATTATGCTGATATTATGAGCCAGATACTGAGATACAGCAGCGAATTAAACATGCAATCCCTTCCTCTACCTTATATTCAACTCTCCATTAGTTGTCCTTCAGAATCTCTCATGTCTACAGTGACTTTACTTGTAGCTGGTTCCAGGCCAACCCCGCTTCCCAGTACCCTGTGCAACACAGTGTGGAAAGGGTACCAATTTCTCACCAATGGACTGGAAGCAGCTCATGCAACTTCTGTGTCTAGGGCCATCAGCTCCCTCCTCTACTCTTCCTTTTTTCTTTCTACCAGCTTAAACTTAAACAGACAGTGGCCTAGCTCTAACCATGCAAAACATAATAACACACTTAGATATGATGAATCAAACATGGAAGGAACCTGGGTCCCTGAGTGATTGCACAGAGCAGGGTCACCCCATTGACCTGATGGCTCAAGACAAGGCATTACATGAAAGAGGAATAAAAATAAACTTCTGGATTTCTCTGGTGGCTCAGTGGTTAAGAATCTGCCTGCCAGTACAGGGGATATGGGTTCGAGCCCTGGTCCAGGAAGATCCCACATGCTGTGGAGCAACTAAGCCCGTGAGCCACAACTACTGAAGCCCACGTGCCTAGAGCCTGTGCTCCGCAACAAGAAAGCCACTGCAATGAGAAACCTACACACCACAACAAAGAGTAACCCCTGCTCACCACAAATAGAGAAAGCCCACGCACAGCAACAACAACCCACTGCTGCCTAAATAAATAAGTAAATAACATTTTTTTAAAAGTTAAAAAAAATAAACTTCTATGTTTTTTTTTAACTCTCGACTTTTGCTTTTCTTTGTTACAGCAGTATAGACTGGACCTTATTTGTGCAATTTATAATAACAGAGCACAGTGTATTAAACACATAATTGAGCTAAAATATTCATAGTTACTTCCCCCACAAAAAAAAGAAAAGAAATATCTTCTAAGTATCAAAAAACATCCAAGATAGCGTTATTTTGGGTTTAGGAGACACATTTCTCTTCCTGTTACTCTCCCTTGCTTGCTCTTTTTTTCTATTTTTTATCACTGTAAACCAAGGGTCAAAGGTCAGCAAACAATGGCCTGTGTGCTAAATCTAGACCAACACCTGTTTCTGTAAATAAAGTGTTATTGGGGTACAGCCACACCCATACAGTTACAAGCAGTCTGGCTGCTCTTGAAATTACAGCTTCAGAAGTGAATGGTTGTGACAGACCATCTGACCTGCTGGCCCAAGATATTTACTCTCTGGTGCTTTACACCAAAATCCTTTCAACCCTTGCTGTAGAGGACATGTTTCAATTAAATACTTTGTCAAACACACTTTACTACTGGCTCATTATTAAAAACCACAATGTCTAAAAATTCACTTGCCCTGATTCTAGTTGTTCAGATCTTCAAGCAGGGAGTTTCTTCTGTTACTTTACTGAGGAAGAAAAAGAAAATGTAAAGTCTTTTTTTTTTTTTAGAGTATAGTTGATTTACAATGTTGTGTTATTTTCAGGTGTACAGCAAAGTGAATCAGTTATACATATATCCATTCTTTTTTATATTCTTTTTCCATGTAGGTTATTACAGAATATTGAGTAGAGTTCCCTGTGCTATACAGTAAGTCCTTATTAGTTATCTATTATATATATGGTAGTGTGTGTATATTAATCCCAATCTCTTAATTAAATCTCCCGGCCTTTCACCTTTGGTAACCATAAATTTACTTTCTATGTCTGTGAGTCTATTTCTGTGTTGTAAATACGTTCATTTGTACCACTTTTTTGGATTCCACATATAAGCAATATCATACAACATTTGTCCTTCTCTGTCTGGCTTACTTCACTTAGTATGATAATCTCTAGGTCTTTCCATGTTGCTGGGCCAAACTCCACTCCCACACCAGTGTTCTGTGCCTTACAGATAGAAAAAGAAATTTAATTGCTAGGTATCTGCATACCTCCTCTTCATGGCCTTTCCCTCTTGTAAGAGAGAGGTTTCTGGACCTTAAGCCCAAAAACAGATCATTCATAATATTAGCAGAGAGAAAATTGATTCATTTTTAAAAAAATTTCTACCTTCCTTAGATTATTTATTTATTTATTAGGTCACACCACGTAGCATGTGGGATCTTCATTCCCTGAGCAGGGATTGGAACCTGGGCCAATGGCAGTGAGAGTGCCGAGTCCTAACTACTGGACCACCAGGGAATTCCCTGTTTCATTTTTCTAAGCATGCTTTTTAAATTTTCATCATTTTTTATACTGCTCTACATCACATCTATTTTGGATTCTATTTGGAATATTCATTATCCTATTCTGGCTATAGCATCCATTCAGGTAATTTCCTTTGAATTTCTACGAATTTTTGGTAGTAAGAATCTCCCACTATAAAGAAGTAATAGTGGAAGTATTCAAAGTTAGATGCTTCAAAACAAGTTTCATTGCCTTTAGGGTTATAGTTAATATTATAGTTAATATTAGTAATATATTTTCCAAGATCTTAAAATAGTCACATATATTTATAACAGATATATGTTAATCAGAAAATAAACAATAAAAGATCATTAAATTGCCCATTACTAGTCCTCCAGATCTTCAGTGATGTCTTATGATACATCATCCTCAGGCTGATTTCATGCTGAATTATTCTTTCAGTCTATAAGCACATCCACCACCTTTTAGTGTCAGGACTAGGCAAGGACTGGGACAAAAAAGATGAGCTATGAATGGCAGAGCTCTGTCTTCAAGAGCTTTAGAGTCTTGTAGTAAGACAGATAAAGAAAACGTTTATTTAAAATATAATGCTTGCTGGGAGTGAGGTTGTAACAATGCAGTAGAAGTGTGGGAGGGAGAATGCCCAAGTCGGCAGGGGTGGGGTGATTAGAAACAACTTTAAGCTGATGCTTGAAAGCCTGCTTTGAAATTTTCCAGAGAGAAATTTTACGGAGAGACCTAGAGACAGAAGGCATGCCAGGAAAAAGACAGCATATGAAAAAGAACAGGGTTATAAGAACTCCAGGTGGCTTAGAATTGTTGGATCTGGCAATGGTGTGCCAGGAAAGGGGGTCTGAGGGAGGACCAGGAAGATCAAAGAAGGTCTCCACTCCAAATTAAAGATGTTTTAGATTTTCCATTGAAGTCACGGAGGAGACCACTGAGGAATTCTGGGTGGGAGAAGCTGCTGTGGCAGAAGGGGAAAGACTGGTTCATTTTGGGGTGTGCGTGTGGGGGCAGAAGAACAGGCATTGCAGTAGCCAGTTCAGAGATCATGAGGGATGGAAGGTGATAGAAGGGAAGACACTTTTACACGTCTAGTGTTTGCAAGACACTGGGCATCTGTGAATGATTCCTGAGAAAAGGGAATCAAAAGAGGGGACCCCAGTGGTTGTCCTGGCTTAATCACCTTAGCAGAGTTTCCTCAGGGCAACAAAGGAAAACTTTGAGTGTGAGTTGAAGAGAGGAAGCTGAGTGTCAGGGAGACCTAGCTGGTAAGAATCTGCAGGGCAGAGCACTAGGAGAGAGAACTACACAGGGAGAAAATATTTCAAATGAATAAAAATGAAAACATGACATAGCAAAACACGTGGGATGCATCTAAAGCAGAGCAGGCTTTTATTATTGATTGCACTAAATTTATTTTATTGCACTAAAGGCAATAGAAGAAAGATCTCACATCAATCATCTTAGCTTCCACCTTAAGAAACTGGTAAAAGGATAGCAAATTGATATCTTCACTCCCTCAAAAAAAAAAATAGAGGAAAAGAAATATAAAGTTCAGGGTGGAAATCAGTGAAATAAAAGAGAAACAATAGAGAAAATCAATTAAACCAAAAGCTGATTCTTGGAGAAGATTAATAAAATTGACACACCTGTAGTCAGACTGATCAGGAAAGAGAGATGACACAAATTAGCTGTATCAAAAATGACAGAGGTGACATCATCACAGATTCTATTTATATTAAAAGGAAAATAAGAGAAGATTACAAACAACTTTATGTCAATATATTGACATCTGAGAAGAAACAGTTAAGTTCATTAAAAGACACAAAGTGCCAAATTTCAATGAAGAAGAAATAATGTGAATATCCCTGTAACTATTTTAAAATTGAATTTTTAGTTAAAAATCATTCCAATTAAAAAAAACAAAACTTCAAGCTCAGATGTCTTCACTGGTGAACTCAACGTATAAGTAAAAAATAAAACCAAATCTATAGAAATGGTTTTATACCAATTATATACATATGTTCCAGAAAACTGCAAAGGAGGGAATACTTCCCAATTCATTACATGAGGCCAGGATTATCCTGATATCAAAACCACAAAAAGATAATACAAGAAAAGAAAATTACACAGCAATATTCCTTATGGAAATAGAGGCAAAAATTTAAAATACATGTTTAGCATATTGAATCCAACAATACAAAATGCAGCATGACCAAGTAGTGTTTAATCCAGAATGTAAAGTTGGTTTAACATCCAAAAGTCAATTAGTGCAATTCACTATATTAACAAACTAAAAAAAAAAATCATATCAATAGGTTCAGAAAAAATAACTTGTCAAAATCCACTCATTCCTGATTAAAAAAAGAAACTCGTGGTAAACTAAAAATAAAAGAGAACTTTCATAATCTGTTAAATGGCATCTTTAAAGATTCTTGAGCTAACATCATAATTATGAAAGATTGAATGCTTCCCCCTAAGATCATAAACAGTATAAGGATATCTGTTTTCACCATTTCTATTAAACTTTTCACTGGTGATTTTTTCAGAGCAGTAACACACTCAAAGAAGTAAAGAAATGGAAGGCATATGAATTGAACAAGAAGAAGTAAAAGTGTACTTATTTGTAGATGACATAACTATCTATGGAAGGGGGAAAAAATCAGATTGTCAAGGTTGCAGGATATAAGATCAATGTACAAAAATAAATTGTGCAGAAACTAACACACCATTGTAAAGCAATTATACCCCAATAAAGATGTTAAAAAAAATAAAATAAAATAAATTGTACTTTTTGTATACTGGCAACAATAATTGAAATTCAAATTTAAAACAATGCTGTTTACAATACTATCAAACATTGAAATAAGTGAGCATAAATTTGACAAATGATGTGAAATACATGCAAACTGAAAACTACAAAACATTGTTGGGAGAAATTAAAGGAGACCTGAACACATGAAAAAATATACTGTGTTTATACCTCAGAAGACTCAACATTAAGATGTTACTTCTCCCAACTGATCTTTTTGGTGAAGATTTATTTACACATTCCTAATAAAAATACAGTAGGATTTTTTTTTTAGAAACTGACAAACTATTTCTAAAATTCATATGGGACTGCAAAGCACCCATAGTAACCAGTGCAACTTTGAAAGAGAAGAACAAAGCTGCAGGATTACAGATCTGATTTCAAGATTTAGTTTAAAGATACAGTAATCCAGATAGTGTGATAAAGACAAATAAATTGATCAATGGTTAGAACTGAGTCCAGATATAGACTCAGGCACATAGGGATAACTGATTTTTGACAAAGGTAAGAAGACAACACAGAGGATGATCTTTTCGACAAATGGTGTGGAAAGATTAGATACCCATATGGAAAAAAAAGAATTCTGATCCATATTTCACACTGCATACAATTATTACCTCAAAATGTGCTGTTGATCTAAATGTAAAAGTTAAAACTTAAAAATTTCTAGTGGAAAACATGGGAGAAAACCTGGGGTTTGGTGATGAGTTTTAGATAAAACATCAAAAGCATGATCCATGAAAGAAAAAAAATAAACTGGACTTCAAAATGAAAAATATCTGTTCTTCATGGGCTTCCCTGGTGGCGCAGTGGTTGAGAATCTGCCTGCTAATGCAGGGGACGCGGGTTCGAGCCCTGGTCTGGGAAGATCCCACATGCCACGGAGCCACTGGACCCATGAGCCTCAATTACTGAGCCTGCGTGTCTGGAGCCTGTGCTCCGCAACAAGAGAGGCCGCGATAGTGAGAGGCCCGGGCACTGCGATGAAGAGTGGCCCCGCTTGCCACAACTAGAGAAAGCCCTCACACAGAAACGAAGACCCAACACAGCCAAAATAAATAAGTAAATTAATAAATTCCTACCAAAAAAAATCTGTTCTTCAAAAGACACTGTTAAGAAAATGAAAGACAAGTACAGATTAGGAGAAAACATTTCCAATGCACATATTTGATAAAGGGCATCTACCTAGAATAAAAGTACTCACTTTGGTTCTCTGAAATCTTTTCCCCTAAGCTGGGCAAAGATGATCCTTAAAATGAATATCCAGGGACACCTTCAATATGGTGGGGGAGTAAGCCGAGGAGATCACCTTCATCCCCACAAATATATCAGAAATACATCTACATGTGGAACAACTCCTATAAAACACCTACTGAATGCTGGCAGAAGACCTCAGACTTTCCAAAAGGCAAGAAACTCCCCATGCACCTGGGTAGAGCAAAAGAAAAAACAGAGACAAAAGAATAGGGGTGGGACCTGCACCTATGGGAGGGAGCTATGAAAGAGGAAATGTTTCCTAGGAAGCCCCTTCACTGGTGGAGATGGGGGGTTGCAGGGGAGTGGGAAGCTTCAGAGCCACAGAGGAGAGCGCAGCAACAGGGGTGTGGAGGGCAAAGTGGAGAGATTGCTGCACAGAGGATTGGTGCCGACCAGCACTCACCAACCCGAGAGGCTTACCTGCTCACCCACTGGGCCGGGTGGGGGCTGGGAGCTGAGGCTCTGGTTTTGGAGTTCAGATCCCAGGGAGAGGACTGGGGTTGGCTGCGTGAACACAGTCTGAAGGGGGCTAGTGCACCACAGCTAGCCTGGAGGGAGTACAGGAAAAAGTCTGGACCTACATAAGAGGCAAGAGACCATTGTTTCGGGGTGCGCAAGGAGAAGGGATTCAGAGCCCCGCCTATACAAGTTCCGGAGACGGGCGTGAGCCACGGCTATCAGCACAGACACCAGAGACGGGCATGAAACGCTAAGGCTACTGCTGCAGCCATCAAAAAGCCTGTGTGCAAAAACAGGTCACTATCCACACCTCTTCACCTGGGAGCCTGTGCAGCTGCCACTGTCAGGGTTCTGTGATCCATGGATAACTTCCCTGGGAGAACACACAGCACGCTTCAGACTGGTGCAACATCACGCTGGCTTTTGCTGCTGCAGGCTTGCCCCTCATTCCGTACTCCTCCCTCCCCCGGCCTGAGTGAGCCAGAGGCCCCTAATCAGCTGCTATTTTAACCCCATCGTGTCTGAGTGAAGAACAGAAGCCCTTAGGTGACCTACATGCAGAGGTGGGGCCAAATCCAAAGCTGAACCCCAGGAGCAGTGCGAACAAAGAAGAGAAAGGAAAATTTCTCCCAGCAGCTTCAGAAGCAGTGGAATAAGTCTCCACAGTCAACCTGATGTACCCTGCATCTGTGGAATACCTGCATACACAATGTATCATCCCAAAATTGAGGTGGTGGATTTTGGGAGCACTGTAGACTTGGGGTTTGCTTTCTGCATCTAATTTGTTTCTACTTTTATGTTTATCTTAGTTTAGTATTTAAAGTTTATTATCATGGTAGATTTGTTTATTGATTTGGTTGCTCTCTTCCTCCTTCTATATATATATATATATATATATATATATATATATATATATATATGTATGTATGTATTTCCTTCTTCTCTTCCTGTGAGTGTGTATGTGTATGCTTCTTTGTGTGATTTTGTCTGTATAGCTTTGCTTTTACCATTTGTCCTAGAGTTCTGTCTGTTCGTTTTTTGGTTATTTTAGTATAGTTTTTAGCACTTGTTATCATTGATGGATTTGTTTTTCGGTTTGGTTGCTCTCTTCTTTCTTTCCTTTTTAAATTACTTTTAATTTTTTACTTTTTATTAATTATCATTTATTTTCATAATTTTATTTTATTTTTCTCTTTCTTTCTTTTCCTTCCTTCCTTCCTCCCTTCTTTCCTTTCTCCCTTTCTTTCTTTCCTTCTTTCTTTTTCTTTCTTTCTTCTTTCTTTCTTTCTCTCTCTTTCTTTCTTTCCTTCTCTCTTTCTCACTTCCTTTTCTCCCTTTTATTCTGAGCCATGTGGCTGAAAGTGTCTTGGTGCTCCGGCCAGGTGTCAGGCCTGTGCCTCTGTGGTGGGAGAGGTGGGAGTTCAGGACATTGGTCCACCAGAGACCTCCTGGCTTCATATAATAGCAAATGGTGAAACCTCTCCCAGAGATCTCCATCTCAGCACTAAGACCGAGCTCCACTCAATGACCAGCAAGCTACAGTGCTGGACACCCTATGGCAAACAACTAGCAAGACAGGAGCACAACCCCACGCATTAGGAGAGAGGCTGCCTAAAATCATAATAAGGTCAGAGACATCCCAAAACACACCACAGGACGGGGCCATGCCCTCCCAAAAGACAAGATCCAGCCTCACCCACCAGAACACAGGCACTAGTGCCCTCCATCAGGAAGCCTACACAATCCACTGAAACAACCTTAGCAACTGGAAACAGACATCAAAAACAACGGGAACTATGAACCTGCAGCCTATGAAAAGGAGAAAACACAGTAACTTAAGCAGCAGATGAAGGAGCAAGGTAAAAACTCACCAGACCAAACAAATGAAGAGGAAATAAGCAGTCTACCTGAAAAAGAACTCAGAGTAATGATAGTAAAGATGACCCAAAATCTTGAAAATAGAATGGAGAAAATACAAGAAACGTTTAACAAGAACCTAGAAGAGCTAAAGAGCAAACAAACAATGATGAACAACACAATAAATGAAATTAAAATTCGTTAGAAGGAATCAGTAGCAGAATAATTGAATCAGAAGTATGGATAAATGACCTGGAAGATAAAATAGTGGAAATAACTATTGCAGAGAAGAATAAAGAAAAAAGAATGAAAAGAATTGAGGACAGTCTTAGAGACCTCTGGGACAACATTAAATGCACCAAAATTTGAATTATGGGGGTTCCAGAAGAAAAAGAGAAAAAGAAAGGGACTGAGAAAATATTTGAAGAGATTATAGTTGAAAACTTCCCTAATATGAGAAAGGAAATAATCAAGTCCAGGAAGCGCAGAGAGTCCCATACAGGATAAATCCAAGGAGAAACACACTAAGAACATATTAATCAAACTATCAAAAATTAAATACAAAGAAAACATATTAAAAACAGCAAGGGAAAAACAACAAATAACATACAAGGGAATCCCCATAAGATTAACAGCTGATCTTTCAGCAGAAACTCTGCAAGCCAGAAGGGACTGGCCAGACATATTTAAAGTGATGACAGGGAAAATCTAAAACCAAGATTACTCTACCCAGCAAGGATCTCATTCAGATTCAACAGAGAAATCAAAACCTTTACAGACAAGCAAAAGCTAAGAGAATTCAGCACCACCAAACCAGCTTTACAACAAATGATAAAGGAACTTCTCTAGGCAGGATACACAAGAGAAGGAAAAGACCTACAATAACAAACCCCAAACAATTAGGAAAATGGTAATAGGAATACACATATCGATAAGTACCTTAAATGTAAATAGATTAAATGCTCCAACCAAAAGACATAGACTGGCTGAATGGATACAAAAACAAAACCTGTATATTTACTGTCTACAAGAGACCCATTTCACACCTAGGGACACATACAAACTGAAAGTGAGGGGATGGAAAAGATATTCCATGCAAATGGAAATCAAAAGAAAACTGGAGTAGAAATTCTCATATCAGACAAAATAGACTTTAAAATAAAGACTATTAGAAGAGACAAAGAACGACACTACATAATGATCAAGGGATCAATCCAAGAATAAGAAATAACAATAGTAAATATTTATGCAACCAACATAGGAGCACCTCAATACATAAGGCAAATGCTAACAGCCATAAAAGGGAAAATCAACAGTAACACAATCATAGTAGGAGACTTTAACACCCAACTTTCACCAAAGGACAGATCATCCAAAAAGAAAATAAATAAGGAAACACAAGCCTTAAATGATACATTAAACAAGATGGATTTAATTGATATTTATAGGACATTCCATCCAAAAACAACAGAATACACTTTCTTCTCAAGTGCTCATGGAATAGTCTCCAGGATAGATCATATCTTGGGTCACAAATCAAGCCTCGGTAAATTTAAGAAAATTGAAATCGTATCAAGTATATTTTATGACCACATTGCTATGAGACTAGATATCAATTACAGGAAAAAATCTGTTAAAATACAAACACATGGAGGCTAAAAAATACACTACTTAATAACAAAGAGATCACTGAAGACATCAAAGAGGAAATTTAAAAATACCTAGAAGCAAAAGACAATGAAAACATGACGACTCAAAACCTATGGGATAGGCTTCCCTGGTGGCGCAGTGGTTGAGAGTCTGCCTGCTAATGCAGGGGACACAGGTTCGTGCCCCGGTCCAGGAGGATCCCACATGCTGTGAAGCGGCTGGGCCCGTGAGCCATGGCTGCTGAGCCTGAGCGTCTGGAGCCTGTGCTCTGCAATGGGAGAGGGCACAACAGTGAGAGGCCCGCATACTGCAAAGAGAAAAAAAAAAAAAGAAAAACAGAACAAAACAAAAATACCTATGGGATGCAGCAAAACAGTTCTAAGAGGGAAGTGAATAGCAATGCAATCCTACCTCAAGAAACAAGAAACATCTCAAATAAACAACCTAACCTTACACCTAAAGCAATTAGAGAAAGAAGAACAAAAAATACCCAAATTAGCAGAAGGAAAGAAATCATAAAGATCAGATCAGAAATAAATGAAAAAGAAGGAAACAATAGGAAAGATCAATAAAACTAAAAGCTGTTTCTTTGAGAAGATAAACAAAATTGATAAACCATTAGCCAGACTCATCAAGAAAAAAAGGGAGAAGACTCAAACCAATAGAATTAGAAATGAAAAAGGAGAAGTAACAACTGACACTGCAGAAATACTAAAGATCAGGAGAGATTACTACAAGCAACTCTATACCAGTTAAATGGACAACCTGGAAGAAATGGAGAAATTCTTAGAAAAGTACTACCTTCTGAGACTGAATCAGGAAGAAATAGAAAATATAAACAGACCAATCACAAGCACTGAAATTGAAACTGTGTTTAAGAATCTTCCAACCTAAAAGCCTAGGACCAGATGGCTTCATAGGTGAATTCTATCAAACATTTAGAGATAAGCTAACACCAATCTTCTCAAACTCTTCCAAAATATAGCAGAGGGATGAACACTACCAAACTCCTTCTACGAGGCAACCATCACCCTGATACCAAAACCAGATGAAGACGTCACAAAGAAAGAAAACTACAGGCCAATACCACTGATAAACATAGATGCAAAAATCCTCAAAAAATACTAGCAAACACAATCCAACAGCACATTAAAAGGATCATACACCATGATCAAGTGGGGTTTATCCCAGGAATGCAAGAATTCTTCAATATATGAAAATAAATCAATGTGATAAACCACATTAACAATTTGAAGGAGAAAAACCATATGATCATCTCAGTAGATTCAGAAAAAGCTTTTGACAGAATTCAACACCCATTTATGAAAAAAACCCTCCAGTAAGTAGGCACAGATGGAACTTACCTGAACATAATAAAGGCCATATATGACAAACCCACAGCCAACATCGTTCTCAATGGTGAAAAACAAACTATTTCCACTAAGATCAGGAGCAAGACAAGGTTGTCCACTCTCACCACTATTTTTCAACAAAGTTTTGGAAGTTTTAGCCACAGCAATCAGAGAAGAAAAAGAAGCAAAAGGAATCCAAATTGTAAAAGAAGAAGTAAGGCTGTCACTGTTTGCAGATGACATGATACTATACATAGGGAATCCTAAAGATGCTACCAGAAAAATACTAGAGCTAATCAATGAATTTTGTAAAGTAGCAGGATACAAAATTAATGCACAGAAATCTCTTGCTTCCCACACACTAATGATGAAAAATCTGAAAGAGAAATTAAGGAAACACTCACATTTACCATTGCAACAAAGAGAATAAAATACCTAGGAATCAGCCTACCTAAGGAGACAAAAGACCTGTATGCAGATAATTATAAGACACTGATGAAAGAAATTAAAGATGATACAAACAGATGGAGAGATATACCATGTTTTTGGACTGGAAGAATCAACATTGTGAGAATGACCTTACTACATAAAGCTATCTACAGATTCAATGCAATCCCTATCAAACTACCAATGGCATTATTCACAGAAGTAGAAGAAAATATTTCACAATTTGTATGGAAACACAAAAGACCCCGGATAGCCAAAGCAATCTTGAGAAAGAAAAACAGAGCTGGAAGAATCAGACTCCTGGACTTCAGACTATCCTACAAAGCTACAGTAATCAAGACAGTATGGTACTGGCACAGAAACAGAAATATAGATCAATGGAACAGGATAGAAAGCCCAGAGGTAAACCCACACACATATGGTCACCTTATGTTTTATAAAGGAGGCAAGAATATACAATGGGGAAAAGAGCCTCTTCAATAAGTAGTGCTTCGAAAGCTGGACAGCTACGTGTAAAAGAATGAAATTAGGGCTTTCCTAGTGGCGCAGTGGTTGAGAGTCCGCCTGCCGATGCAGGGCACACGGGTTCCTGCCCTAGTCCAGGAGGATCCCACATGCCGTGGAGCGGCTGTGCCCGTGAGCCATGGCCGCTGAGCCTGTGCATCTGGAGCCTGTGCTCTGCAAGGGGAGAGGTCACAACAGTGAGAGGCCCACGTATCACAAAAAAAAAAAAAAAGAATGAAATTAGAACACTCCCTAACACCATACACAAAAATTAACTCAAACTGGATTAAAGACCTAAATGTTAAGGCTAGACACTATAAAACTCTTAGAGGAAAACACAAGCAGAACAGTCTATGACATAAATCACAGCAAGATCTTTTTTGACCCAACTCCTAGAGTAATGGAAATAAAAACAAAAATAAACAAATGGGACCTAATGAAACTTAAAAGTTTTTGCACAGCAAAGGAAACCATAAACAAGACGAAAAGACAACCCTCAGAATGGGAGAAAATATTTGCAAATGAAGCAACTGACAAAGGATTAATCTCCAAAATTTACAAGCAGTTCATGCAGCTCCAATATCAAAAAAAACAAACAACCCAATCCAAAAATGGGCAGAAGACCTCAATAGACATTTCTCCAAAGAAGATATACAGATCACCAACAAACACATGAACGGATGCTCAACATCACTAATGATTAGAGAAAATCATACGAAAACTACAATGAAATATCACCTCACACCAGTCAGAATGGCCATGATCAAAAAATCTACAAGCAATAAATGCTGTAAAGCATGTGGAGAAAAGGGAACCTTGTTGCACTTTTGGTGGGAATGTAAATTGATACAGCCACTATGGAGAACAGTACGGAGGTTCCTTAAAAATCTAAAAATAGAATTATCACATGACCCACCAATCCCACTACTGGGCATATACCCAGAGAAAACCATAATTCAAAAAGACACATGCACCCCAATGTTCATTGCAGCACTATTTACAATAGCCAGGTCATGGAAGCAACCTAAATGCCCATCAACAGACAACAGACAATGGATAAAGAAGATGTGGTACATATATACAATGGAATATCACTCAGCCATAAAAAGAAATGAAATTGAGTTGTTTGTAGTGTGGTGGATGGACCTAGAGTCTGTCATACAGAGTTAAGTAAGTCAGAAAGAGAAAAATACCATATGCTAACACATCTTAAAAAAAAAAGGTTCTGAAGAACCTAGGGGCAGAACAGGAATAAAGACTCAGACGTAGAGAATGGACTTGGGGACATGGGGAGGGGAAAGGGTAAGTTGGGATGAAGTGAGAGAGTGGCATGGACTTATATATACTACCAACTGTAAAATAGATAGCTAGTGGGAAGCCACCACATAGCACAGGGAGATCGATCAGCTCAGAGCTTTGTGACCACCTGGTGGGGTGGGATAAGGAGGGTGGGAGGGAGACACAGAGGGAATAGATATGGGGATACATGTATATGTATCCTGATTCACTTTGTTATAAAGCAGAAACTAACACACCATTGTAAAGCAATTATACTCTAATAAAGATGCTAAAAAATAAAATATAATAAAATACATATCCATTCACCTAACACCCCTGCCCAAAGCCTCCAACACGTCCCTCTGCTCTGGGAATGAAGCTGAGATTCCTGGGTGGTCCCCAAGCCCTGGGTGCCTCGGTCATCCCTGACCTGTTTTTCCTGCTATTTTTCAGTCCTTAGACCTTTAGGCTTGCTGGCCTTCCTCAGTTCCTCCAGAGGCACCTGTGTCTATGTTTCTCCACACCTTTAGGTCCTCCCTCTGCTGTTACCTTCAAATAGGATACTTCTCCACCTGTGTGCCCCTCCCTTGCCCAACAATGTCTTGCTCACTTCTCAGTTGTCAGCTTACATCTTATCCCCGCCAAGAGATCTTTCTTGATCCTCCAGGAGACCGGGGTATGTGTTTTCCCAGAATCCCATGCTTCTCTTCCCCAGCATGAGTTACCATTGTGATTTAGTAAAAGCAGTAGTCTGTTCAATGTTTGTCTCCTCAAGACAGGGACTATGCCCATTGTCTCAGCAAGTGGCATGGCCCAACATATAAAAACATTTACAAATATTTGTTTGAAGAATCATAACTGAACACAACGGACTTGGCAGAATGAATCCTAGGCATAGAATTTTTGGTTTATAAATTTAAAACAAAAATGATTCCCACAGATAGATGAAAAGAAAATGAATGTTCTAAATATTTTAGTTCCCATCTGTACATCAGGCATTCCAATCTGCTCCTAAAACACCTAATAACAGGCTTCATTTGCTTGTTTGAAAAAGTGTTTGACAAGTCCAAATCTCTTAATGTGGGGACATATCCAAGTCTCAGTCACAGCATCATTTCTGTCGTACACTGAATGGTTACAGGAATCAGGACCTGGTAACTTGAGCAAAACAGAGTCACATATTTCAGGTGAATTTTCTTGGGACTCTGTACAGCTTACAGATGACTGACCACTAGGGTTGAGATCGATGTATCACTAAACTCCGGAAAAAGAAATTCTGGTTATGACACTGCATTTCAGTGCTGAATTTAAATCACCTCTAATTTCTCCATTATAAGTCCTGGTAGTACACTGATACTCTTTCAGGGAAGTTTATGGTCTCTGTCAATCTGGATGTACCCCTGACGTTCTGCACTATCTGTGATGGTCTCTGGCTTTGATGCAAGTGGGCTCTGAAGATTCCATTTCTAAAGTGGAATTCACTTAACAGGTATCTTTGGCTATGATGGAAATGAGAGTGCAGGTGATTCAAAACTAGTGGCTCTCACTTGTGCCAAACTGATACAATAATCAGTTGAGGAAATGTGTGGGTTTTTTTTGTGTAGTAAATAGCACTAGGCTTAGTGAAGGGAGAAAAAACATAGTTTAGTTGACTCTATTTTCTCAAAATTATTTGCTAATTTTAAAATAAAGTTCATTAAATTGACTTCTTGGTAAGTCATTTAACTGTCTTTTGGTTTTACATATGCATCCCTAGAAAGTTCTTAAATTGTTGAAGGCAGTACTTAAATCAGGTAAGGACATTTGTCTCACCACAAATAATTAAGAATGACAAACATCTGAGTATAACTTATAAACTTCCTCAAAACTCCAGTGGGAATTCAGTGTAGAAGACGGGGCAGGGCAAGGAAGGGGTTAAGATGTCACCTCCCTGATAAGGTAGAACTAGAGCCTAAAAAGAAATCATTCAGGGGGGACCGTGAAGATGGCGGAAGAGTAAGACGCGGAGATCGCCTTCCTCCCCACGGATACACCAGAAATACATCTACACGTGGAACAACTCCTACAGAACACCTACTGAAGGCTGGCAGAAGACCTCAGACCTCCCAAAAGGCAAGAAACTCCCCACGTACCTGGGTAGGGCAAAAGAAAAAAAAGAAAAAACAGAGACAAAAGAATAAGGACGGCACCTGCACCAGTGGGAGGGAGCTGTGAAGGAGGAAAAGTTTCCACATACTAGGAAGCCCCTCCGCGGGCGGAGACTGCGGGAGGCGGAGGGGGGAGCTTCGGGACCGCGGAGTAGTGCACAGCGACGGGTGCGGAGGGCAAAGCGGGAAGATTCCTGCACAGACGATCGGTGCCGACCGGCACTCACCAACCCGAGAGGCTTGTCTGCTCACCCGCCGGGGCGGGCGGGGCGGGGCTGTGAGCTGAGGCTCCGGTTTCGGTTTTGGACGGAGTGCAGGGAGAGGACTGGGATTGGCGGCTTGAACATAGCCTGAAGGGGTTGGTACACCACGACTAGCCGGGAGGGAGTTCGGAGAAAAGCCTGCACCTGCCGAAGAGGCAAGAGACTTTTTCTTCCCTCTTTGTTTCCTGGTGCGCGAGGAGAGGGGTTTAAGAGCGCTGCTTAAAGGAGTTCCAGAGACGGGCGCGAGCCGCGGCTAAATGCGCGAACCCCAGAGACGGGCGCGAGCCGCGGCTAGAAGCGCACACCCCAGAGACGGGCGGGAGACGCTAAGGCTGCTGCTGCCGCCACCAAGGGGCCTGTGTGCGAGCACAGGTCACTCTCCACACCCCTCTTCCGCAGAGCCTGTGCAGCCCGCCGCTGCCAGGTTGCCGGGATCCAGGGACAACTTCCCCGGGAGTACGCACGGCGGGCCTCAGGCTGGTGCAACGTCACGCCGGCCTCTGCCGCAACGTCACGCCGCCTCTGCCACCACAGGCCCGCCCCGTACGCAGTGCCCCTCCTTCCCCCATCCCCCAACCCCCGGCCTGAGAGAGCCCGAGCCCCGAATCAGCGGCTCCTTTAACCCCGTCCTGTCTGAGCAAAAAACAGACGCCCTCCAGCGACCTACACGAAGAGGCAGGGCCAAATGCAAAGCTGAGCTCCTGTGAGCTGTGAGAACAAAGAAGAGAAAGGGAAATCTCTCCCAGCAGCCACAGAAGCAGCGGATTAAAGCTCCACAATCAACTTGATATACCCTGCATCCGTGGACTACCTGAATAGACAAGGAATGATCCCAAATTGAAGAGGTGGAATTTAGGAACGAGATCTATGATTTTTTTCCCCTTTTCCTCTTTTTGTGAATGTGTACGTGTAGGCTTCTGTGTGAGATCTTGTCTGTATACTCTTGCTTCCACCATTTGTCCTAGGGCTCTATCCGTCCATGGTTTTTAAAAAAAATTTTTTTCTTAATAATTAATTTTAATTGTAATAACTTTATTATACTTTACCTTCGTTCTTTCTTTCTTTCTTTCCTTCCTTCCTTCCCTCCTTTAGACAACGAATCACCCCAAATTGAGGAGGTGGTCTCTGAGAGCAAGACTTATGATTTTTCCCCCTTTACCTCTTTTTGTGAACGTGTATGTGTATGCTTCTGTGTAAGATTTTCTCTGTATAGTTTTGCTTCCAACATTTGTCCTAAGGTTCTATCCGTCCCTTTTTTTTTTCTAAATATTTTTTTAATTCAATAACTATATTATACTTTATTTTATTTTTACTGTATCTTCTTTCTTTCTGTCTTTTTTCCTTCTTTCCCTCCTTCCTTCCTTCCTCCCTCCCTCCCTCCCTCCTTTCTTTCCTTCTTTGCTTCTTTCTTCCTTCCTTTCCTCCTTTCCTTCTTTCTTTCCTCATACTTCTACTAATTCTCTCTACTTTTTCTCCCTTTTATTCTGAGCCGTGTGGATGAAAGGCTCTTGGTGCTCCAGCCCAGGAGGCAGGGCTCTGCCTCTGAGGTAGGAGAGCCAACTTCAGGACACTGGTCAACAAGAGACCTCCCAGCTCCACATAATATTAAACGGTGGAAATCTCCCAGAGACCTCCATCTTAACAACAGCACCCAGCTTCACTCAACGACCATCAAGCCACAGTGCTGGACAACCTATGCCAAACAACTAGCAAAACAGGAACACAACCCCACCCATTAGCAGAGAGGCTGCCTAAAATCATAATAAGGCCACAGACACCCCAAAACACACCACCAGACGTGAACCTGCCCACTAGAGAGACAAGATCCAGCCTCATCCAGCACAACACAGGCACTAGTCCCCTCCACCAGGAAGCCTACACAACCCACTGAAACAACCTTAGCCACTGGAGACAGACATCAAAAACAATGGGAACTACGAACGTGCAGCCTGCAAAAAGGAGACCCCAAACACAGTAAGATAAGCAAAATGAGAAGACAGAAAAACACACAGCAGATGAAGGAGCAAGATAAAAACCCACCAGACCTAACAAATGAAGAGGAAATAGGCAATCTACCTGAAAAAGAATTCAGAATAATGATAGTAAGGATGATCCGAAATCTTGGAAGTAGAATGGACAAAATGCAAGAAACAGTTAACAAGGACCTACAAGAACTAAAGATGAAAAAAGCAACGATGAACAACGCAATAAATGAAATTAAAAGTACTCTAGATAGGATCAATAGCAGAATAACTGAGGCAGAAAAACGGATAAGTGACCTGGAGGATAAAGTAGTGGAAATAACTACTGCAGAGCAGAATAAAGAAAAAAGAATGAAAAGAACTGAGGACAGTCTCAGAGACCTCTGGGACAACATTAAACGCACCAACATTCGAATTATAGGGGTTCCAGAAGAAGAAGAAAGAAAGAAAGGGACTGAGAAAATATTTGAAGAGATTATAGTTGAAAACTTCCCTAATATGGGAAAGGAAATAGTTAATCAAGTCCAGGAAGCACAGAGAGTCCATACAGGATAAATACAAGGAGAAATACGCCAAGACACATATTAATCAACCTGTCAAAAATTAAATACAAAGAAAGCATATTAAAAGCAGCAAGGGAAAAACAACAAATAACACACAAGGGAATCCCCATAAGGTTAACAGCTGATCTCTCAGCAGAAACCCTACAAGCCAGAAGGGAGTGGCAGGACATACTGAAAGTGAGGAAGGAGAAAAACCTGCAACCAAGACTACCCAGCAAGGATCTCATTCAGATTTGATGGAGAAATTAAAACCTTTACAGACAAGCAAAAGCTGAGAGAGTTCAGCACCACCAAACCAGCTTTACAACAAATGCTAAAGGAACTTCTCTAGACACGAAACACAAGAGAAGGAAACGACCTATAATAACGAACCCAAAACAATATAGAAAATGGGAATAGGAACATACATATCAATAATTACCTTAAATGTAAATGGACTAAGTGCTCCCACCAAAAGACACAGATTTCTGAATGGATACAAAAACAAGACCCTTATATATGCTGTCTACAAGAGACCCACTTCAGACCTAGAGACACATACAGACTGAAAGTGAGGGGATGGAAAAAGATATTCCATGCAAATGGAAACCAAAAGAAAGCTGGAGTAGCAATTCTCATATCAGACAAAATAGACTTTAAAATAAGGACTATTAAAAGGGACAAAGAAGGACACTACATAATGATCAAGGGATCAATCCAAGAAGAAGATATAACAATTGTAAATATTTATGCACCCAACATAGGAGCACCTCAATACATAAGGCAAATACTAACAGCCATAAAAGGGGAGATTGACAGTAACACATTCATAGTAGGGGACTTTAACACCCCACTTTCACCCATGGACAGATCATCCAAAATGAAAATAAATAAGGAAACACAAGCTTTAATTGATACATTAAACAAGATGGACTTAATTGATATTTATAGGACACTCCATCCAAAAACAACAGAATACACATTTTTCTCAAGTGCTCATGGAACATTCTCCAGGATAGATCATATCTTGGGTCACAAATCAAGCCTTGGTAAATTTAAGAAAACTGAAATTGTATCAAGTATCTTTTCCGACCACAACGCCATGAGACTAGATATCAATTACAGGAAAAGATCTGTAAAAAATACAAACACATGGAGGCTAAACAATACACTACTTAATAATGAAGTGATCACTGAAAAAATCAAAGAGGAAATAAAAAAATACCTAGAAACAAATGACAGTGGAGACACAACGACCCAAAACCTATGGGATGCAGCAAAAGCAGTTCTAAGGGGGAAGTTTATAGCAATACAAGCCCACCTTGAGAAGCAGGAAACATCTCGAATAAACAACCTAACCTTGCACCTCAAGCAATTAGAGAAAGAAGAACAAAAAAACCCCAAAGCTAGCAGAAGGAAAGAAATCATAAAAATCAGATCAGAAATAAATGAAAAAGAAATGAAGGAAACAATAGCAAAGATCAATAAAACTAAAAGCTGGTTCTTTGAGAAGATAAACAAAATAGATAAACCACTAGCCAGACTCATCAAGAAAAAAAGGGAGAAGACTCAAATCAATAGAATTAGAAATGAAAAAGGAGAAGTAACAACTGACACTGCAGAAATAAAAAAAATCATGAGAGATTACTACAAGCAACTCTATGCCAATAAAATGGACAATCTGGAAGAAATGGACAAATTCTTAGAAATGCACAACCTGCCAAGACTGAATCAGGAAGAAATAGAAAATATGAACAGACCAATCACAAGCACTGAAATTGAAGCTGTGATTAAAAACCTTCCAACAAACAAAAGCCCAGGACCAGATGGCGTCACAGGTGAATTCTATCAAACGTTTAGAGAAGAGCTAACACCTATCCTTCTCAAACTCTTCCAAAATATAGCAGAGGGAGGAACACTCCCAAATTCCTTCTACGAAGCCACCATCACCTTGATACCAAAACCAGACAAGGATGTCACAAAGAAAGAAAACTACAGGCCAATATCACTGATGAACATAGATGCAAAAATCCTCAACAAAATACTAGCAAACAGAATCCAACAGCACATTAAAAGGATCATACACCATGATCAAGTGGGGTTTATTCCAGGAATGCAAGGATTCTTCAATATACGCAAATCTATCAATGTGATAAACCATATTAACAAATTGAAGGAGAAAAACCATATGATCATCTCAATAGATGCAGAGAAAGCTTTCGACAAAATTGAACACCGATTTATGATAAAAACCCTCCAGAAAGTAGGCATAGAGGGAACTTTCCTAAACATAATAAAAGCCATATATGACAAGCCCACAGCAAACATCATCCTCAATGGTGAAAAACTGAAAGCATTTCCACTAAGATCAGGAACAAGACAAGGTTGCCCACTCTCACCACTCTTATTCAACATAGTTTTGGAAGTTTTAGCCACAGCAATCAGAGAAGAAAAGGAAATAAAAGGAATCCAAATCGGAAAAGAAGAAGTAAAGCTGTCACTGTTTGCAGATGACATGATACTATACATAGAGAATCCTAAAGATGCTACCAGAAAACTACTAGAGCTAATCAATGAATTTGGTAAAGTAGCAGGATACAAAATTAATGCACAGAAATCTCTGGCATTCCTATATACTAATGATGAAAAATCTGAAAGTGAAATCAAGAAAACACTCCCATTTACCATTGCAACAAAAAGAATAAAATATCTAGGAATAAACCTACCTAAGGAGACGAAAGACCTGTATGCAGAAAATTATAAGACACTGATGAAAGAAATTAAAGATGATACAAATAGATGGAGAGATATACCATGTTCTTGGATGGGAAGAATCAACATTGTGAAAATGACTCTACTACCCAAAGCAATCTACAGATTCAATGCAATCCCTATCAAACTACCACTGGCATTTTTCACAGAACTAGAACAAAAATTTTCGCAATTTGTATGGAAACACAAAAGACCCCGAATAGCCAAAGCAATCTTGAGAACGAAAAAAGGAGCTGGAGGAATAAGGCTCCCTGACTTTAGACTATATTACAAAGCAACCGTAATCAAGACAGTATGGTACTGGCACAAAAACAGAAAGATAGATCAGTGGAACAGGATAGAAAGCCCAGAGATAAACCCACGCACATATGGACACCTTATCTTTGATAAAGGAGGCAGGAATGTACAGTGGAGAAAGGACAGCCTCTTCAATAAATGGTGCTGGGAAAACTGGACAGGTACATGTAAAAGTATGAGATTAGATCACTCCCTAACACCATACACAAAAATAAGCTCAAAATGGATTAAAGACCTAAATGTAAGGCCAGAAACTATCAAACTCTTAGAGGAAAACATAGGAAGAACACTCTATGACATAAATCACAGCAAGATCCTTTCTGACCCACCTCCTAGAGTAATGGAAATAAAAACAAAAATAAACAAATGGGACCTAATGAAACTTCAAAGCTTTTGCACAGCAAAGGAAACCATAACCAAGACCAAAAGACAACCCTCAGAATTGGAGAAAACCATTGCAAATGAAGCAACCGACAAAGGATTAATCTCCAAAATTTAAAAGCAGCTCATGCAGCTCAATAACAAAAAAACAAACAACCCCATCCAAAAATGGGCAGAAGACCTAAATAGACATTTCTCCAAAGAAGATATACAGAATGCCAACAAACACATGAAAGAATGCTCAACATCATTAATCATTAGAGAAATGCAAATCAAAACTGCAATGAGATATCATCTCATACCAGTCAGAATGGCCATCATCAAAAAATCTAGAAACAATAAATGCTGGAGAGGGTGTGGAGAAAAGGGGACACTCTTGCACTGCTGGTGGGAATGTGAATTGGTTCAGCTACTATGGAGAACAGTATGGAGGTTCCTTAAAAAACTACAAATAGAATTACCATACGACCCAGCAATCCCACTACTTGGCATATACCCTGAGAAAACCAAAATTCAAAAAGAGTCATGTACCAAAATGTTCATTGCAGCTCTATTTACAATAGCCAGGACATGGAAACAACCTAAGCGCCCATCATCGGATGAATGGATAAAGAAGATGTGGCACATATACACAATGGAATATTACTCAGCCTTAAAAAGAAATGAAATTGAGCTATTTGTAATGAGATGGATAGACCTAGAGTCTGTCATACAGAGTGAAGTAAGTCAGAAAGAAAGAGACAAATACCGTATGCTAACACATATATATGGAATTTAAGGGAAAAAAATGTCATGAAGAACCTAGGGGTAAGATAGGAATAAAGACGCAGACCTACTGGAGAACGGACTTGAGGATATGGGGAGGGGGAAGGGTGAGTTTTGACAGGGCGAGAGAGAGTCATGGACATATACACACTAACAAACGTAGTAAGGTAGATAGCTGGGGAGAAGCAGCCGCAAGGCACAGGGATATTAGCTCGGTGCTTTGTGACAGCCTGGAAGGGTGGGATGGGGAGAGTGGGAGGGAGGGAGACGCAAGAGGGAAGACATATGGGAACATATGTATATGTATAGCTGATTCACTTTGTTATAAAGCAGAAACTAACACACCATTGTAAAGCAATTATACCCCAATAAAGATGTTTAAAAAAAAAAAAAAAAGAAAGAAAGGGACTGAGAAAATATTTGAAGAGATTATAGTTGAAAACTTCCCTAATATGGGAAAGGAAATAGTTAATCAAGTCCAGGAAGCACAGAGAGTCCATACAGGATAAATACAAGGAGAAATACGCCAAGACACATATTAATCAACCTGTCAAAAATTAAATACAAAGAAAGCATATTAAAAGCAGCAAGGGAAAAACAACAAATAACACACAAGGGAATCCCCATAAGGTTAACAGCTGATCTCTCAGCAGAAACCCTACAAGCCAGAAGGGAGTGGCAGGACATACTGAAAGTGAGGAAGGAGAAAAACCTGCAACCAAGACTACCCAGCAAGGATCTCATTCAGATTTGATGGAGAAATTAAAACCTTTACAGACAAGCAAAAGCTGAGAGAGTTCAGCACCACCAAACCAGCTTTACAACAAATGCTAAAGGAACTTCTCTAGACACGAAACACAAGAGAAGGAAACGACCTATAATAACGAACCCAAAACAATATAGAAAATGGGAATAGGAACATACATATCAATAATTACCTTAAATGTAAATGGACTAAGTGCTCCCACCAAAAGACACAGATTTGCTGAATGGATACAAAAACAAGACCCTTATATATGCTGTCTACAAGAGACCCACTTCAGACCTAGAGACACATACAGACTGAAAGTGAGGGGATGGAAAAAGATATTCCATGCAAATGGAAACCAAAAGAAAGCTGGAGTAGCAATTCTCATATCAGACAAAATAGACTTTAACATAAGGACTATTAAAAGGGACAAAGAAGGACACTACATAATGATCAAGGGATCAATCCAAGAAGAAGATATAACAATTGTAAATATTTATGCACCCAACATAGGAGCACCTCAATACATAAGGCAAATACTAACAGCCATAAAAGGGGAGATTGACAGTAACACATTCATAGTAGGGGACTTTAACACCCCACTTTCACCCATGGACAGATCATCCAAAATGAAAATAAATAAGGAAACACAAGCTTTAATTGATACATTAAACAAGATGGACTTAATTGATATTTATAGGACACTCCATCTAAAAACAACAGAATACACATTTTTCTCAAGTGCTCATGGAACATTCTCCAGGATAGATCATATCTTGGGTCACAAATCAAGCCTTGGTAAATTTAAGAAAACTGAAGGTGTATCAAGTATCTTTTCTGACCACAACGCCATGAGACTAGATATCAATTACAGGAAAAGATCTGTAAAAAATACAAACACATGGAGGCTAAACAATACACTACTTAATAATGAAGTGACCACTGAAAAAATCAAAGAGGAAATAAAAAAATACCTAGAAACAAATGACAATGGAGACACAACGACCCAAAACCTATGGGATGCAGCAAAAGCAGTTCTAAGGGGGAAGTTTATAGCAATACAAGCCCACCTTAAGAAGCAGGAAACATCTCGAATAAACAACCTAACCTTGCACCTCAAGCAATTAGAGAAAGAAGAACAAAAAAGCCCCAAAGCTAGCAGAAGGAAAGAAATCATAAAAATCAGATCAGAAATAAAAAGAAATGAAGGAAACAGTAGCAAAGATCAATAAAACTAAAAGCTGGTTCTTTGAGAAGATAAACAAGATAGATAAACCACTAGCCAGACTCATCAAGAAAAAAAGGGAGAAGACTCAAATCAATAGAATTAGAAATGAAAAAGGAGAAGTAACAACTGACACTGCAGAAATAAAAAAAATCATGAGAGATTACTACAAGCAACTCTACGCCAATAAAATGGAAAATCTGGAAGAAATGGACAAATTCTTAGAAATGCACAACCTGCCAAGACTGAATCAGGAAGAAATAGAAAATATGAACAGACCAATCACAAGCACTGAAATTGAAATTGTGATTAAAAATCTTCCAACAAACAAAAGCCCAGGACCAGATGGCTTCACAGGTGAATTCTATCAAGCGTTTAGAGAAGAGCTAACACCTATCCTTCTCGAACTCTTCCAAAATATAGCAGAGGGAGGAACACTCCCAAATTCCTTCTACGAGGCCACCATCACCTTGATACCAAAACCAGACAAGGATGTCACAAAGAAAGAAAACTACAGGCCAATATCACTGATGAACATAGATGCAAAAATCCTCAACAAAACACTAGCAAACAGAATCCAACAGCACATTAAAAGGATCATACACCATGATCAAGTGGGGTTTATTCCAGGAATGCAAGGATTCTTCAATATATGCAAATCTATCAATGTGATAAACCATATTAACAAATTGAAGGAGAAAAACCATATGATCATCTCAATAGATGCAGAGAAACTTTCGACAAAATTGAACACCGATTTATGATAAAAACCCTCCAGAAAGTAGGCATAGAGGGAACTTTCCTCAACATAATAAAAGCCATATATGACAAGCCCACAGCAAACATCATCCTCAATGGTGAAAAACTGAAAGCATTTCCCCTAAGATCAGGAACAAGACAAGGTTGCCCACTCTCACCACTCTTATTCAACATAGTTTTGGAAGTTTTAGCCACAGCAATCAGAGAAGAAAAGGAAATAAAAGGATTCCACATCGGAAAAGAAGAAGTAAAGCTGTCACTGTTTGCAGATGACATGATACTATACATAGAGAATCCTAAAGATGCTACCAGAAAACTACTAGAGCTAATCAATGAATTTGGTAAAGTAGCAGGATACAAAATTAATGCACAGAAATCTCTGGCATTCCTATATACTAATGATGAAAAATCTGAAAGTGAAATCAAGAAAACACTCCCATTTACCATTGCAACAAAAAGAATAAAATATCTAGGAATAAACCTACCTAAGGAGACGAAAGACCTGTATGCAGAAAATTATAAGACACTGATGAAAGAAATTAAAGATGATACAAATAGATGGAGAGATATACCATGTTCTTGGATGGGAAGAATCAACATTGTGAAAATGACTCTACTACCCAAAGCAATCTACAGATTCAATGCAATCCCTATCAAACTACCACTGGCATTTTTCACAGAACTAGAACAAAAATTTTCGCAATTTGTATGGAAACACAAAAGACCCCGAATAGCCAAAGCAATCTTGAGAACGAAAAAAGGAGCTGGAGGAATCAGGCTCCCTGACTTCAGACTATACTACAAAGCAACAGTAATCAAGACAGTATGGTACTGGCACAAAAACAGAAAGATAGATCAGTGGAACAGGATAGAAAGCCCAGAGATAAACCCACGCACATATGGACACCTTATCTTTGATAAAGGAGGCAGGAATGTACAGTGGAGAAAGGACAGCCTCTTCAATAAATGGTGCTGGGAAAACTGGACAGGTACATGTAAAAGTATGAGATTAGATCACTCCCTAACACCATACACAAAAATAAGCTCAAAATGGATTAAAGACCTAAATGTAAGGCCAGAAACTATCAAACTCTTAGAGGAAAACATAGGAAGAACACTCTATGACATAAATCACAGCAAGATCCTTTCTGACCCACCTCCTAGAGTAATGGAAATAAAAACAAAAATAAACAAATGGGACCTAATGAAACTTCAAAGCTTTTGCACAGCAAAGGAAACCATAACCAAGACCAAAAGACAACCCTCAGAATTGGAGAAAACATTTGCAAATGAAGCAACTGACAAAGGATTAATCTCCAAAATTTACAAGCAGCTCATGCAGCTCAATAACAAAAAAACAAACAACCCCATCCAAAAATGGGCAGAAGACCTAAACAGACATTTCTCCAAAGAAGATATACAGAATGCCAACAAACACATGAAAGAATGCTCAACATCATTAATCATTAGAGAAATGCAAATCAAAACTGCAATGAGATATCATCTCACACCAGTCAGAATGGCCATCATCAAAAAATCTAGAAACAATAAATGCTGGAGAGGGTGTGGAGAAAAGGGGACACTTTTGCACTGCTGGTGGGAATGTGAATTGGTTCAGCCACTATGGAGAACAGTATGGAGGTTCCTTAAAAAACTACAAATAGAATTACCATATGACCCAGCAATCCCACTACTGGGCATATACCCTGAGAAAACCAAAATTCAAAAAGAGTCATGTACCAAAATGTTCATTGCAGCTCTATTTACAATAGCCCGGAGATGGAAAGAACCTAAGCGCCCATCATCGGACGAATGGATAAAGAAGATGTGGCACATATACACAATGGAATATTACTGAGCCTTAAAAAGAAATGAAATTGAGATATTTGTAATGAGATGGAGGCGCAGACCTACTGGAGAACGGACTTCAGGATATGGGGAGGGGGAAGGGTGAGTTTTGACAGGGCGAGAGAGAGTCATGGACATATACACACTAACAAACGTAGTAAGGTAGATAGCTAGGGGGAAGCAGCTGCAAGGCACAGGGATATTAGCTCGGGGCTTTGGGACAGCCTGGAGGGGTGGGAGGGGGAGAGTGGGAGGGAGGGAGACGCAAGAGGGAAGACACATGGGAGCACATTTATATGTATAGCTGATTCACTTTGTTATAAATCAGAAACTAACACACCATTGTAAAGCAATTATACCCCAATAAAGATGTTAAAAAAAAAAATGGATTAAAGACCTAAATGTAAGGCCAGATACTATCAAACTCTTAGAGGAAAACATAGGAAGAACACTCTATGACATAAATCACAGCAAGATCCTTTCTGACCCACCTCCTAGAGTAATGGAAATAAAAACAAAAATAAACAAATGGGACCTAATGAAACTTCAAAGCTTTTGCACAGCAAAGGAAACCATAATCAAGACC
Organism: Phocoena phocoena; assembly: GCF_963924675.1. Classification (NCBI taxonomy): domain Eukaryota; kingdom Metazoa; phylum Chordata; class Mammalia; order Artiodactyla; family Phocoenidae; genus Phocoena; species Phocoena phocoena. The sequence continues at coordinate 124,617,789 of NC_089220.1, read as the reverse complement.
AAAAGACAACCCTCAGAATGGGAGAAAACATTTGCAAATGAAGCAACTGACAAAGGATTAATCTCCAAAATTTACATGCAGCTCAATAACAAAAAAACAAACAACCCCATCCAAAAATGGGCAGAAGACCTAAATAGACATTTCTCCAAAGAAGATATACAGAATGCCTACAAACACATGAAAGAATGCTCAACATCATTAATCATTAGAGAAATGCAAATCAAAACTACAATGAGATATCATCTCACACCAGTCAGAATGGCCATCATCAAAAAATCTAGAAACAATAAATGCTGGAGAGGGTGTGGAGAAAAGGGGACACTCTTGCACTGCTGGTGGGAATGTGAATTGGTTCAGCCACTATGGAGAACAGTATGGAGGTTCCTTAAAAAACTACAAATAGAATTACCATACGACCCAGCAATGCCACTACTGGGCATATACCCTGAGAAAACCAAAATTCAAAAAGAGTCATGTACCAAAATGTTCATTGCAGCTCTATTTACAATAGCCCGGAGATGGAAACAACCTAAGCGCCCATCATCAGATGAATGGATAAAGAAGATGTGGCACATATACACAATGGAATATTACTCAGCCTTAAAAAGAAATGAAGTTGAGCTATTTGTAATGAGATGGATAGACCTAGAGTCTGTCATACAGAGTGAAGTAAGTCAGAAAGAAAAAGACAAATACCGTATGCTAACACATATATATGGAATTTAAGGGAAAAAAAAAATGTCATGAAGAACCTAGGGGTAAGACAGGAATAAAGACGCAGACCTACTGGAGAACGGACTTGAGGATATGGGGAGGGGGAAGGGTGAGTTTTGACAGGGCAAGAGAGAGTCATGGACATATACACACTAACAAACGTAGTAAGGTAGATAGCTAGGGGGAAGCAGCCGCAAGGCACAGGGATATTAGCTCGGTGCTTTGTGACAGCCTGGAGGGGTGGGATGGGGAGAGTGGGAGGGAGGGAGACGCAAGAGGGAAGACATATGGGAACATATGTATATGTATAGCTGATTCACTTTGTTATAAAGCAGAAACTAACACACAATTGTAAAGCAATTATACCCCAATAAAGATGTTTAAAAAAAAAAAAAAGAAATCATTCATTTAATAGGAGATGTGGAGATCTAAAAAAGAACTGCTTAGACCCGTTATAGATCAACACACCCTGTTGCATCCCTGGTTTGAAAATTGCATTCGTACAAGCAAGCATTACAGAGATGGCTCTGGTTAAAGGCATCCAGCATTACTGGGTAGAAGAATCCACCAACTACCTCCAACTTTGATCACAAAAGAGAAAACAGATGACAACTAACAAAAGGGTCCCTCTAAACCCTGAGATGTTCCACTCTCTCACAAGGCATACAGTGTATTTTCCCTCCCTCGAAAGACACACAGGTCTCTTGTCCCTGCCTAAGTATGATGCACAAATATCGATCATTGCCTTCTATTCTAATATAAGATGTTCGGAACGAAAAGAATTTGAGAGAGAATGGGTGGTCTCTAAAATGAGCTCTGATTTGTTATATACTCAGAATAGAAAGGCAAGTTGGACTCTGCTCAGAGATCTGTTGGAAAGGAGGGAGAAAGCAACAATAAAGAGCAAATCCATTTTGTAAAGAGACTTTGGGTATAAGACACAGTAGAGGTGGGATCCAGTGATTCACAGGGAAAAGTAAGGGAAGAAATTATATTATTGGCCTCAATTCTCAATACACAAATTTAGAGGATGAAAAAATAGACCATAATAGGTAGTAACTCATAGAATGGAGGCTTTTTTTTTAGATGAAAATGTGGAAATTTAATAGCATACCTTGTTGAAGTGAAATAAGCTTTTCAAGAATTTTTCAGGTTAAGAAGTTACTCCCCACAGACAGAAATATGCACCAGAGAAGGTTTATATAATGTGGAAAGGAAAGGAAGAGGTAGTTTCTACTTATAAGTCTCTGCCAACTAAAATGTCAATGTGATAAACATCACATATATTTAATTACACGCATTTGATATATTATTTAATATACGAAAAAATAGAATGGAGGGTATGTGATGGGGAGTGAGAGCTCCCTGCCCATCTCACCAACCCAAATCCCTCTACCCTGAGCAGAGGAAAGTGGCGGGTGAGGTTAGCTCTTTCAACTCTTTCTCACTCTGACGGTTAATTTCAGCTCTCTAGATAGTGCTTTGCCACTGAAACATATATTGTTTTTCCAGTTTTAGACTCCAGTATATGAAAATCGACTCTCTCAATATGGCTCATATTGATTACCTTTGCAACTTTATTTTTTTATTTTTTTGTGGTACGCGGGCCTCTCATTGTTGTGGCCTCGACTGTTGCAGAGCACAGGCTCTGGACGTGCAGGCTCAGTGGCCATGGCTCACGGGCCCAGCCGCTCTGCGGCATGTGAGATCTTCCCAGACTGGGGCATGAACCCATGTCCCCTGCATCGGCAGGTGGACTCTCAACCACTGCGCCACCAGGGAAGCCCCCTTTGCAACTTTAAATCATCTGCTTCCAACTGTTCCCTTCTTCCAGAGACAAATCTTGATTCACAGTGTCACACAATAAGCTGAACTTTCCTGCCATCTCTCACTTCTAATTTCATCTATAAACACAATTAAGTTTTCATGTTGATTCTAGAAGCTGAAAATTTTGAATTATCATTATTATCACAGAGATAGGTAACTGGGGCCAGGGAATGAATGTGCAGTTCCCAACCTGCCCCAGAGAAAAAGACTTGCTGATGAGTTGCCCCAGAAGGCAGAGGAGAGTCTCTGAACTTACCCTTTGAGGGGCTGGGGGCTTGGTGAGAGTGGACCACGCTGTCTTAGAAATCAGGAGAGTAAAGAGAGGAATCTTTGTGGTGTAGGCAGGCATATTCCAAGGCTTTGGAACACTAGGAGACGCTGGAAAGTTAACAACTGACTATAATCAATATAAAAAAACAAGGCTTTGCAGAAAGCTGTCTGCTTCGTTCATGATATCTAAGGACATCGTGGAATAGAGAAGAAAGGAGCACCAGAGAAGGGGGAGGGGAGAGAGAGAGAGAGAAAGAAATAGGGAAGAGAAGGAAGGAAGACAAAACCATATAAGCCACATAAACAAAACTAAATCTAGTTTGTTTCATGAACATAAGTGAAACTGAACAGTTATTTCTTATAAATGCCTCTGATAACTATAAAAGAAACTTCAGTCATCTTCCTAAAAATGGTATGAGCTGGTCACTTTTAACCAATCTCCTGCTATCTGGAAACCCCCCTTATAAAGGGGATGTAACCCCCACTGTAAAGGCTAAAGGGCTTCCTCATTTTCCCTTGATAAGCCACCCTACAATGTCATGCATCTGAGCTTCATACCAGCTTTGGATTTGAAACCTCCCAGTTCACAAACTGTTTTTATGTGCACAATAAACTTTTACTAATTACTATTTTATTGGTCTGGTGGTTTTAATTTTGCTATTTCTGGATTTTTGACAATCCAAAAAAGGTTTGAGTAGCCCGATGACTCTGAACTGATCATTGCCCGTGGTCCGGCTTCCCCAAAGCATCACACTGCAAAGTTTCCACAGGCTACCGTCTGTCTATTGGAGAAAGTAACCTGAGGGGACAGGGATGGGAGAGACAAAGGGTTTCCATGCAGACTGCCAGCCCATGCTGGTGTCTGGAGCTCCTGGCTCTTGATTTCACAGAACATTTCCAAGGGGGAAGCCCAGCCCCTGGGGAATGAGGTGCAAGCCTCTGCTCCTGCCTGTACAGAGGACCAGCCTTGGGGCAGAATGCACCCTGTGGAGATCAGCATCACCCACGAAGCCAGGCAGGATGTGGGAGCTGTGAGCCATCACTGCCAAAGGCCAGAGCAGGGGGGTTGGAGGCCTGGAGTGGCCCTGGATGGTGTCTGGCCAGGTGGGACCAGGGCCAGTTCTGTGTATGCCTCCAGCTCAGTGTCAGAGTGCAGCCAGGCGGCTCCCCCCCATCCCACCACTTTCCTCTCATCTCTCTCTCCAAGATTGCGGGATTACTTCTCCTTGCAACTTGGGTTCTGCTCCCGCCCTGTCCTACTGATCTCATGTAGGGAAGTGGCCATAGAGAAGATCCTTAAATCCAAACCAGATAGTGCAATTTCCTTGGTTAAAATGACATAGAAACTTAGAAGAACATTCAAGAACCCTCCCCTGCGATGTGCTCCATCTTATAGTGTGTCTCCACTGTGCTCCTGTTGCCCTGCCTTCTTGATGGTCCCACATGCCCTGAGCTCCTTCCTGCTCTGGGCCCCCTGCCCTCCTTCACATGGTCTCTTCTTAAATGTAGCCTCTCAGAGAAACCCTCCCCAATATCACCCTGCCTCACTCACTCTCAAACTCCCTTACCCTGGTCCTTCACTCTCCAGCCTTTATCCCCACCTGACACTATTTCCCTGGGTACTGGTTAGTGTGTTGAGAAGCTAGAAGCCAAGGAATTTCATGGTCACCTGTGAGTTCTAGGGGCAGGGTCTCTGCAGTTATTAGAAGAATTGGAAAACTGCAGAAAAACAAATTCTCCAGGGAAACACAAAGATTCTTTGAAGCAAAGTGATTATAGTCAGTAATCTGGAAAATTAATTTCAAGCATTAGATTAAATCACTTCTCTCATTAGAGGGGGAAAAAAGTCAATTGGAGAACGACACAACCTTTCAGAATGACCCTGTTTAAAGCAGGAGATTTAAAATATCACTAGCAGGACCTCCCTGGCGGTCCAGTGGTTAAGACTTCGCCTTCTAATGCAGAGGATGTGGTTCAATCCCTGGTCAGGGAGCTAAGATCCCACATGCCCCATGCCATAAAACAGAAGCAATATTGTAAAAAATTCAATAAAGACTTTAAAAATGGTCCATATCAAAAAAATCTTAAAAAAAAAAATCACTAGCCAGTCATTTATTCCTCTCGCCAAAGAGAAACTGAGCTATCTAGAGAAGCTGGAAATAAAGGAACCAAAACTCAGCTCAAGGTAGAATGGGAATTATCCTTCCCATTCCATTATATCACAGAAGACAACAACACCAATAGCGCAAGGCAGATTAAGTCCTGAATGCAGCAAGATCAGAGAGAGAGTTTCTGCCTTTCTTGCCAGAGGTAAGCTCCTGGGCTTACTGAACCTCACAGGGCCACTGTCCTGCTCTGTGTCCCCTGAGGCTCTGAACACCAACACCAGGGGCCAGGGTCCTTTATGGTCTTCCCAGAAGAAATTTACACCAGAGTGTGACTCCTGCCTTTAAAAATGCATTTTTCTAATCTAGAAACAATAAATGCTGGAGAGGGTGTGGAGAAAAGGGAACACTCTTGCACTGCTGGTGGGAATGTGAATTGGTTCAGCCACTATGGAGAACAGTATGGAGGTTCCTTAAAAAACTACAAGTAGAACTACCATATGACCCAGCAATGCCACTACTGGGCATATACTCTGAGAAAACCAAAATTCAAAAAAAGTCATGTACCAAAATGTTCATTGCAGCTCTATTTACAATAGCCCGGAGATGGAAACAACCTAAGTGTCCATTATCGGATGAATGCATAAAGAAGATGTGGCACATATATACAATGGAATATTACTCAGCCATAAAAAGAAATGAAATTGAGCTATTTGTAATGAGGTGGATGGACCTAGAGTCTGTCATACAGAGTGAGTAAGTCAGAAAGAGAAAGACAAATACCGTATGCTAACACATATATATGGAATTTAAGAGAAAAAAATGTCATGAAGAACTTAGGGGTAAGACAGGAATAAAGACACAGACCTACTGGAGAACGGACTTGAGGATATGGGGAGGGGGAAGGGTGAGCTGTGACAAAGCGAGAGAGAGGCATGGACATATATACACTAACAAACATAAAATAGATAGCTAGTGGGAAGCAGCCGCATAGCACAGGGAGATCAGCTCAGTGCTTTGTGACCTCCTGGAGGGGTGGGATAGGGAGGGTGGGAGGGAGGGAGACGCAAGAGGGAAGAGATATGGGAACATATGTATATGTATAACTGATTCACTTTGTTATAAAGCAGAAACTAACACACCATTGTAAAGCAATTATACCCCAATAAAGATGTTTAAAAAAAAAAGAATAAATAGAATCCTTTCCAAAAAAAACAAAAAAAATGCATTTTTCTAACAACAAAAGGAATCAATGCACACAGGGGCAGGAACCCCTTGGGAAAACACATGACAGGTTAACACAAAGCAGGTGTCAGAGACAAACAATTTCAGATTAAAATTTTAAACAGCTAGGCAGCATGCTATGCTATTATTTATAACAAAATCCTCTGAACATGGACATTTCAGATCCTGAATTTCTTTATTCACATGGTGATGTGGTTGGATTACCTCAGAAAACTCTTCCAGGTTTAATATTCTGGCTGCAGTGCCTAGTGTCAGGTCTGTGGTGGGGCTGGGGGAGGGGGGTTCCTCTCTCAGGGAGTCAAATTCTCTCATCGCAAAGAACCTGCCCCACACTGTCCTGCCAGTGTTTTTAATTTCTACCACTGCACAGAGTCTCAGATTGAAGAAGTCCTACAGATTCCTCAGAGGCCTAACAAATTTGTCCAAGAAGCAGATGACACCATTCTCCCCTGGCAGAGGGAGGAATGGAGGCAGTTAAGTTCCAGCTGACTGGGGCAATCACATCTGTGCTGAGCACCCAGTACCTACAAAACAAGGCTCCTCGCCTGGGGTCCACACACAGGATGAGATGACTCCACTGTGAGCCAGGAAAGTAGTGTCATATTGACACAGAATGACTGCCCAGCCCAAGGTCTGGGGCTGGTGAGGACCCAGGAGAGCCAGGCCTGGGCCAGTCGGTCCTGGGGGACCCAGTTCTGAGAGGTCCTAGAGCCACTGGCCAGAACAATGAAAACCCAAGGCACTAAGGAAGAACAGGCAGAGGACAGCAGGAAGGTCTGTCCCTGCAGCCACTCTCTGACCCCTCTCCAACCCTCTCCCATCCACCGACTGAGAAAATAGCCACACCCCCACATCAGATTATTAGTGATGGGGCACTAGAGGAGAGAGGAAGATGGCGAGTTTCACTTTAGTAATCATTCATTTCCTCAGTACACATCTTTCTCAAGGAGGCTCATCTGTACTGGGTTTGCAGGTGTCACTTCAACCCTCAGAGCTGTGGCGGGTGCAGTGGCACTAAGCTCTCAGGGGCCCACACTGAGCAGTCTTGCATGGGAAACCACCTCTGTCCGTCACACGGACCCAGGCCCCAGGCTAGCAGGGTTTCAACAGCAGAGTGGGGTGGTGGGACACAGCAGAGAAAAGCCTGCAGCCAATTCTGTCCCTGCCAGCTTTGCTTTTTATCTGAACTGCCCTCTGGAGAATCACCTCTATTTGTGAACTAGAGAAAGGGAATCTACAGCTACCTTCTGAGAATGAATCAAAACCTCACACTAATGTTCAAGTTATGAAAAAAGCCCATTCAAATGATCTTAAATAATATTTAATTTATAAATATTAAAAAACTTCATATTTAATACTTTATTAGGATTTATTTTAAAAACTAATTTATACATAGGTTTCAAATAGAAAAATTACTACTTTTTTGTTATTTGGATTTTTAAATTCTCTTTTTAAATACTATACAGTGTAAAATAAATATAACTTCTCATCCACCAGACAAGTTTGGTCCTCCCTCTCCTGGGGGACCTTGTCACCTCCCCATATATGCACTCCTGGTTCTACTCCAAAAGCTCCCCAATGCCTCCCACCCACTTATACCCTTACCATCCCCACCTTCCACAGTGATGAGGCCCCAGAAATGGGGGTACAGCATGGAGGAGGGAGAGCAGGGGAGCCCCACTGAACTGTCAAGTCTGGGTGGGTCAAGGAACACGCTTTTCAATAGGTGGAGAAGGGGGTGTCCAGAGAGAGTAGGAGGGATGGAAGTTAAGGAGTCATTTGGAATTCTGGAACTCCAAGAAGAGCTTGGTCATACCCTTCTGACCCCAGGGAGGATGAATTGACTCAGATGCATTTTTATGTAATAATTTAACCTCATATCTCAGACTGTCCACCAGAAAGTAGGGCAGGTTACTTACATTTATTAGGAATAGCATTTTTCCAATCAAGTGACCAATGAAAGAAAACAAAAATGCAAACAAAGACACAAAAAGATTTTACTTTCCAAATATTCCAACTTTCCCTTATTCCCTAAGCTTGCAGGAGGGTGGGGGGTGGGGGTGGCACTGTTTCTGAAGGAGCGTCTCCCTTCTTTGAACTTGTCTAGGGGAACACTCACTGCTTGTTACCTGGGCAATCAAACACAAATCTGTTCAGAGCACAATTTCCTGTAATGTAAAACATGTGATGAATTAGCACTTGAAAACAGCTAAAGGAGAGAGTTTACCTTTCCGATAACTAGCCTACTGGTGAAAGAATACTCCAGGGAATAGGCAAGGCTTGTCAACCACTTCAGAATTCTTCCCTTGCAGGAATGAACCACATTGTGAGGCTGTGTTCTCTGGTTTGTGAAGTGTACCTAAGGACTCGGTGCTTCCCGGGCCTCCTGAAGGCAAGACAGGGAAATCGGGATTGATGGCCAGGGAAGACCTGTAGTCCCAGGGCCCTGGCTCTGGGGCCTGCTGAGAGGCACAGTGCTGGTGGCCGGCTGCATCCCGCAGCCACCCTGCACTTTCCTGCACTCTGAGCAACTTGGCATTTGTATTCGTCCCACCTATAAATTTACTCACTAGACTAGGAAATGTGATGGAATTATATTTCATCATGTAGCTCTTGTCATGGACACTGTCTAAAGAAGAACTTTCTGTAACGCTAGAAAGGTTCCTATAAAAAGTGTGACAATTCAGCACTTAAAATGTGGCTAGTGCCACTGAGGAAGTGAATTTTTAACTTTATTTACTTTTCACTAATTTAAATGTCAACAGCCTTCTATGACCAGTGACAATGGTACTGGGCAGCAGGGGTCTGTAGGTAATCAGAGCTTCGGTTGCAAGCCAGGGAGCAGACCCACTTCCAGGGGAAAAGCAGACAGATGTTCCTCCATGGGATGAAGTTGGGGGAGTGTCACTGGGTACCCGAGAGACACCCTCTGGCCAGTGACACAGGCATCCCTGTTCTTAAACTCAGAGCAGCCAACCAGGTCAGCCCAGCAGAGGTGAGGCAGATGTAGTGGGGGGCGGGAGGGTCAAACAGGTGTGAAAAGACCAGAGGGAGGATGCAGAGAAGGACAGAAAGGAGAGGAAACTAAGTATGTACTGATGACATCCTCACCCCTCGGGCAGCCTGTACCAGGCTGTCGCCCACTCCCACCTGGCAGTATCATCACTGCCCTGAACTGAGGATCAGATATGAGGCTCCCAGCACCCCCATCCTTCAATGCTCAATCTGCTCAGCTTCCACAAATTATGAAAATGTCATAATTTAATGCACCAAATATCTTACCTTACAGTGTCTGGTAAAAGGTTTTGTAGCTTGGTTTGAAAGAGTTGGAATGATTAATCATGTAATATCCTTTAAAGTCACGTTATTTAACCAATGCACGAACTCCTCATCTAACCCGTGTGGTTGAGCTTATGCTGCCACATGGTTGAAGGGGACACAGCAGTTCCTGCTTAATTCCACTGGCGGCAGAGACAGTAAGGAAGGCTGTAGAGTGTCCTGTGGTGTAAGAGCCGCCAAACCATGGCAAAATCAAGCAGGCCTCAGGGGGGTGGCCAGGAAAGGCCTCTCTGATGAGAGGACACTTCAGCAGAGCCCACAGGAAGGGAGGAGGGATCCAGGGAGGCTAAACAGGCCCTGAGGTGGACATGAGGCTTGGGGCCGAGATGGAGCAGGTCAGGCACCCGTGTCATCCATGCAACACACAGGATATTAACAAAGTGTGCTTTGGAGGCTGTAGTACCTTTCACAAGGCAAGCCTATCGACCTGCAGGCATCCAAGTGTGTGCTGCTTCCAGAGAGCCTGATGCCCTGAGACATGGGACTGAGCACCTCCTGGTCAACCTTAGATGACAGTCAAAGCAGGAGTCCACCCAATGCTCTATCTATGTGTTTAGTACTGAAACTTAACTAATCTTAAGATTTCAAGTAAGTATCAAGCACCTTTCAAGAGATTTCAAGCATCTCTCCTGACCTTCTCCCCAAATGTGTCTATTTGGAGACTTTGGTGGTCACTGTCAATTTTACAGCCCACCTCACATCTACCATGTGTCCCAAATACTCTTCCTTCTGTGTTGTCTCTAGTGATTTCAACTAATTCCATTCTACTTTGTCACTCCTTGAAGGCAAGCCACACATGTCCCTCGATCGATATACCACCCAGATCATAGACTATCTGTCCATCTTCAAAGTTGCAAAGGTTCACTCTTTCAGTGATGTGATCCTTGATAGTAAAGACAAGGGCACCTGAGGTTCCAATGGCCCGTCCTTTCTGCAGGGTCTAGAGAAGCCATTCTCCTTTGTATCTTCCTTCACTCTTAAAACTCCTTCATTTTTATGTGTCTTGATTGGGATCGTCAAAAACACTTTACTGATCACTGCTCTGAATATGGCCTTGAACCTGTTCTTAGCACTGGCATTGCCACCAGAACCACATGCCAGACCTGTATGTGGCAGTACAGCTCAGGTACAGACATTGAGACAACATTAACTGTGTACTAGTATCGGATGTTGGGCAATACTCCTGTTTTATTTCTTGGCTTTGTGCGCTGTTTTCTGGAATTATACTTCAGTTCTTGGTCTTGCCTTTTGATAGCAGTAGGATGAGTGATAACCCATTCACTGCACAGCGTGGACTTAGCTCTGAGCCTGTGACAAACAATACTGGATGAGAACAGCAGGCCTCTGGTCCATCTCCCTAGAGATAACACCAGACTGGCTGGTGATCCAACAGAGAAGGACAGCAGGAGCCCACCAAGACTGGGCTATGGGATCTGTTCCTGGGTAGACAGGATGTTTTACAGCAGTGAGACTGAAAGAGAATTTGGAGCAGCGGCTTTGCCTGATAAGGGCAGCTTCAGGTGGTGAGGCAGGACAGACAAGACGCCTGTCTGGAGACCTTCAATGATGATGACAAGGAGGCGGAAACAGGTTTTCCAAATACATGAAGTTAATGGGAGGAAAAATAAATAGAAACACATACAAATGACAGTGGGGTCACTCTTGTCTGTGTTCTGTATATGTTTCAGGTTCTGTTTAGTAATCATCTGCTTAAATGTAACCACGTAACAGTCTGTAGTGGGGGGGTGGGTTCTTTTCTCTTAAAATACACAACCTTTTCTTTCATGTCAGGGTTGGGGTAATACATTAAGAAGACCTTTCAGAATAAGAATCAAAGTCAGAGGTTTTCAGTATCAGAAGGCATCAGAAATGTTACAGAGGATGGTAAGGCTGAGTCCACACCAGGTCAAGATCATGTTCTTAAAGGTTCTGAGAGAGAAAAGCAGTCAGTGGTGGTAGCCTGTGTGCTCAAGGAAGTAAGTCTGGAGAGGGGATGGGTCAGCTGAAGGAAGCGACAGAAACAGTAGGACTAAGGAGGAAAGGGCTCATGAGGAGAAGATTGGTAAACATGAGATAATTTAAAAGACAGGATTATATATGTGTATACATTTATTTGCATAGAATGAAATTAGAACATTCCCTAACACCATACACAAAAAAAAACCCTCAAAATGGATTAAAGACCTAAATGTAAGGCCAGAAGCTATCAAACTCTTAGAGGAAAACATAGGCAGGACACTCTATGACATAAATCACAGCAAGATCCTTTTTGACCCACCTCCTAGAGAAATGGAAATAAAAACAAAAATAAACAGATGGGACCTAATGAAACTTCAAAGCTTTTGCACAGCAAAGGAAACCATAAACAAGACCAAAAGACAACCCTCAGAATGGAAGACAATATTTGCAAATGAAGCAACTGACAAAGGACTAATCTCCAAAATTTACAAGCAGCTTATGCAACTCAATAACAAAAAAACAAACAACCCAATCCAAAAATGGGCAGAAGACCTAAACAGACATTTCTCCAAAGAAGATAGACAGACTGCCAACAAACACATGAAAGAATGCTCAACATCATTAATCATTAGAGAAATGCAAATCAAAACTACAATGAGATATCATCTCACAGCAGTCAGAATGGCCATCCTCGAAAAATCTAGAAACAGGGGCTTCCCTGGTGGCGCAGTGGTTGAGAGTTCCCCTGCTGATGCAGGGGACACGGGTTCGTGCACCGGTCCAGGAGGATCCCACATGCCGCAGAGCGGCTGGGCCTGTGAGCCATGGCCACTGAGCCTGCGTGTCCGGAGCCTGTGCTCTGCAACGGGAGGGGCCACAGCAGTGAGAGGCCCGCATACCGCAAAGAAAAAAAAAAAACAAATACAGAAAAAAAAATCTAGAAACAATAAATACTGGAGAGGGTGTGGAGAAAAGGGAACACTCTTGCACTGCTGGTGGGAATGTGAATTGGTACAGCCACTATGGAGAACAGTATGGAGGTTCCTTAAAAAACTACAAATAGAACTACCATATGACCAAGCAATCCCACTACTAGGCATATACCCTGAGAAAACCATAATTCAAAAAGAGTCATGTACCAAAATGTTCATTGCAGCTCTATTTACAATAGCCTGGAGATGGAAACAACCTAAGTGTCCATCATCAGAGGAATGGACAAAGAAGATGTGGCACATACATACAATGGAATATTACTCAGCCATAAAAAGAAATGAAATTGAGCTATTTGTAATGAGGTGGATGGACCTAGAGTCTGTCATACAGAGTGAGTAAGTCAGAAAGAGAAAGACAAATACTGTATGCTAACACATATATATGGAATTTAAGGGAAAAAATGTCATTAAGAACCTAGGGGTAAGACAGGAATAAAGACACAGACCTACTAGAGAATGGACTTGAGGATATGGGGAGGGGAAAGGGTAAGCTGTGACAAAGCGAGAGAGAGGCATGGACATATATACACTAACAAACATAAAATAGATAGCTAGTGGGAAGCAGCCACATAGCACAGGGAGATCAGCTCAGTGCTTTGTGACCTCCTGGAGGGGTGGGATAGGGAGGGTGGGAGGGAGGGAGACGCAAGAGGGAAGAGATATGGGAGCATATGTATATGTATAACTGATTCACTTTGTTATAAAGCAGAAACTAACACACCATTGTAAAGCAATTATACCCCAATAAAGATGTAAAAAAAGAAAAGAAAAGAAAAGAAGACCGAGCAGAGACTTCACACTTTCTCCATCCTCTGTCCACAAAATAATAATAATAATGATAAATAAATAAATAAATAAATAAACAAACACAGCCCCCAGTCCTCTACACAGCCAGCGATGAAAGGCTCTCACACTTCCAGGCAAGCCAACATACCTCACTGTTTTTCCTCGGCCCAGGCTCCCATCCCTCCCACTCCAGGGGCAAGAGGAGCTGCTGCAAGACCAGGCATCACTCACGTGGACTGGTGCTCAAAGAGGGCTGTCTGCTTCCTGCTGTGCATTTTCTGTAGTCCTGCCCAGGTGAGCAGGGCCCTTTGAGACTAACACAGCAGCCCCCTCCACCTCCAGCGCATCAGAAGGGAGATAGCAGGCTTCTCATCAATTCACTACTTCTAGGATATAGGGAGAGAGAATGAGCTTAACCACCATGCACCTAACTATTCTCTTCAATAATTTATTCAGCAAGGAATGTTTAATACATTGTATCCTTTTTTCACTGAAATTGTTTATTAGAAGAGAATAATTTAGACTCATAATGTATTCTGTGTCAAAATATATTCATCAAACAAGAGAAAATGGCCTTTCCCCTTTTCATCTATGTCTCCTTGCCTCCTGCCTCCAAGTCAAGGTTGAATGGTCATAAACAGAATTTTTAGGAATATTCTCTGTAGTCTCAGCACTTAGAACGTGGCCTGACAAAACAGTTGCCACAATTCATGTCCAAGGCACAGAGTCACCACTGGTGCACCCTGGGTCTCGTCCTTGGTCCACCACACTGCCCAGCTGTCCTTTTATTCCCCAGCCACAGTCCAGAAAGATCGTGATCCCATCCAGTAAGTGGCCATGTACAAATGTACAGGAAGACCTTGGTTCTTGCATAAGGCAGGAATGAGGCTCCTGGTGGATCCAGATGAAATGACAGCTGCTTGGACCACACTCCACTGCATTTCAGGCCAGAGGCATGAAAAGAATCGATTATTTAAGTACCTAGTGAATTTAACATAAATCAAATTCATTCTTTATTATTTTAGAGTTATTTTAAGTTTGAAGAATCTGCCCTCAATCCATATTCCAGGTGGTTGAACACCATTTCCAAGCTCAAAGTTAGACTGAAGTATGACATACAGAGTTTCCTGCAACGAAATTGGATTTTACTCCATTTAACACAGCAACAGTTATTATCATAAAGCATGTGTCCATTTTCCCTGAGAAAATTAATCTAAAATTGTTTCACTTCTTACAGTTCATTTTCACTTTAAACTTATTTTTTCCTCAGTTGTAAGAGGCCCACTACGATTTATAGTGTAGTCAGCTTTATTATTTATTGACATAAAAATTGAATTTTTGTATGAGAAACTCTTGCAAACCTTAGGTAAACAAGAGTAGTATTAAAGTTTTCCCATCTATTATTTAGATCAGTTGATGAAGTAGAAAGAATCTTTGCTAAGATAAAAATTTTTTAATATGTTTTGCAAAGCTTAGATAATTGGATTATTCTTTCCTTCATACAGCTGTGGAAGAGTCAATACAATTTAGATAGTCTCTGTCTACCAAGCAAAACATGAAGTGTTACCATATCAAGCAAATGAATTATTTTAAGAGAAGATGACAATAAGCTTGAAATTCTTATTTTTGTGTCCACATCCAGGATATTAAGGAGGGTTCTAGGATGGCAACCTTGACCAGCCACTGTCTTTCTTTGCCAAAAGATTTTTTTAAGTAACAAAATTGGGTTTTCAAGTTCACATTCATGAAATATAGCAATGGCATTTAGAAATTCACAGGTGATTTCATTAAAGTCTAACCTCTCCTTGGAATAGGACCACGCCCTCCTCTTCTGCCTCTAAAGTCCTTTTCCCCTTCCCATTTCATAATACCTTTAGCAGGTGAACTTAATGGAATGTTCTGAAATCAAAGGAAAATACAGTCAGCCCTCCATATCCACAGGTTTTCACATCCACAGATTCAACCATCCAATGGATGGAAAATGTTAGTAAAAAAATCCATACAGTTCCCAAAAGCAAAACTCAAATTTGCCCCATGCTGGCAATTATTTACATAATACTTACATTGTATTTACAACTATTTACATAGCATTTACATTGTATTAGGCATTCTAAGTAATCTAGAGATGATTTAAAGTATATGGGAGGATTGTGTAGGTTATGTGCAAATACTACGCCATTTTATATGAGACTTATGCATCCTCAGATGTTGGCATCCACAGGAGGTGGGGTCCAGGAACTAATCTCCCACAGATACTGAGAGACAACTGTATACTGCTCAAGTAGCCTCCAAAGTTAGCAAGAAAGGATATGGTCTCAAGGCTCCATAAGTCCTTTTTTTTGAGTCTAGTTATTATTAATTTAACTATGATTATGTTCTCTTGAGCATATAGTATTGAACATACAGGATTTTTTTTTTCCATATAGGATTTTAAAAAATTTAGATGTTTGAAAAAATATTTAAAGTATACAGGTTACTTTAAAAGTTCTTAGTTTATTCATCAAATACTGTGTGCATATAACATGGAAACATGGGTATGAGACTTGGATATTAGATATTTCATGTAGAATGTTTAGGTTTTCGATTTTCTTGAATTTCCTTTAATATTAAGAATAAAACACACACACACACGCACACGCACACACACACACACTCACACAGATGTTTTAATGTTTTAAATTTGGTCCAATCACTTAAAATAAAGTTTTAAAACTGCATTCACTATGCAAATGACCAAAACAATGACCTAGAATTGAGCTCTACTGCTCCCTGCACAGCACTTTATAGTTGTTAATGACAGGCTACAACAGCATGGTTAGGTTCAGGTCTGTAATTTGTAAAATGTATTTTTAGGATACACAAAAAATACAGTGCTAAGTC
This sequence comes from Phocoena phocoena, assembly GCF_963924675.1. Lineage (NCBI taxonomy): Eukaryota > Metazoa > Chordata > Mammalia > Artiodactyla > Phocoenidae > Phocoena > Phocoena phocoena. Next base: position 124,601,672 of record NC_089220.1, on the reverse strand, counting down.
ATTTAATGGCTTAAAACCAAAAGTAAAAATAAATAAATAAGACCACAATAGAAGTATTTCTTATTTTCAAATGGCAGCTTCCAAAGAGGGCTGTGATAATTATTTTCTTCACTATTAAAGAGTGAAATGAGGCAGAAGATACCTATTCACAAAAACAAACACAAACAAAACACACAAAAAACCCACCACCAACAACCAAACAGGAAAACATAGCAAATAGTTTAGAAAAAAAATAGGTAAACTATACAAACACACACAAATTATAAAAGCCTATGCTTCATTTTGCATGGGGAACAAGTATTTCTAGGGAAAAAGAAATCTGCAATTTAAAAAAAGTCATAGTGAGAGGAGTAACATCTAGAACAAAGTAAGGAGAATGACTATGGATAACCATCCATTCCAGACTCTGGGCACATACATGCCTCTCGAGTGTAGCACGACATTCAGACAGGTTGAAGACAGTCAATACATGTGGAAATAAACTAAATAATATAAAATCTAGTTCGTTTGATCTGTAGTTCTTGTTCAGCAATTATCATCATAATGTATCTCAGATTCACTCTATAGAGTTGATGTATAGTAAGTTCAGAATTCTGTATTACAATGTATATTAATTGGTGCTAAAATGTTTTATTTATTTGTGAAAATACAGTAAACATTATAGTTAATCTATTTGAGCATTTAAAATTGTAAAATTGTGTAACAATTAAAAGCATTTATTCCTAATTATACTTTTATAAATGAAAGTTTCATATGTCATATAAGATCATGAAGAAAAACATAACTGGTAGGCTGGAATTATTAAATAGTTGTCTCAATATCTATATTATTTTTCAAGCACAGATATGGTACAAGTCTTCTTTAACAAATATTTGATGTGAGGGACTGTATACCCCATCCCTTGGCATCCCTTGAGGCCCCATTTTCCCAGGGGATAAAATAAGGTATAAGGGGAGATGCTGGCTATGAATAAATGGTCAAGGTGCTCAGCATAAATCAGGTGAGCATTCTTCTGTCCTCATCTCCCCAAGGGTAAAGGGAACAGGACCACTGGTCAGGAGAGGTATAGCAGCCTTGGAGCTCCATCAAATTGAAAGGTTTCCCTGGTAGAATACATTAGCTAAAAATGGAAGCAAACTCCCCTGCACAGCACCCCTATGCAGGGGAATTCACCATCTGGAGCTCCGAGTGTCCAGATGGCAGCCCATTAGCACGCCGTGCAGGGTGGCACAAGCTGGGACAAGAGCTGTGCACTTACCAGCGTGTCCTCATGCACAAGTCCAGCCAGCTTGCTTGTTCACTGTCAGCATGGGGGACGCCGCCCGTCAGGCTGGCCGCAAACTTGGTGAGCTCCCCACCTCCTGCCCTGAGCGGCAAGGTCTTGCTGTGGCCGCAACAAAGCGCAAGGCCCAAGTCGTCCTCTCCCGGCGTGCTCAGTCCCTGAAATCGCATCCACCTCGGCTCTTGACATCCCTGGACCCTGTTCCTCAAATCCCTAAGGGTCGGAGTGAGCAGCTCACACACGCACCCTGACTCACGCCTCCTGCAACATCCCCAAGGCCCGAGCCTCCAAACCTTGGAGCACCCTGTCCTCTTCCCTGGCGCTCTTTCCACCCCCGCCACCAGCTCACGCCGCAGCAGCTGTTACTTTCAGCCCTTCTCTGCTAGGGCCTTCACCCCCGTTGCCTGATTTTCCAGGATTCCACGCGTCAGCACATCCCCAGCGCTGTATGCATCCACAATGCCTTCTCTGTGCCTGTGTCTGCCTGCTGGCCTCTTCTAAAGAAAATAAATTCTCAAAAGTGGACATAATCACCCAATGGAGCACCAAATCAGCCAGTAGCCTTAGGCACAGGCTCTGGGCCCCACCCCTTTCCTCTGGGCTCTGCTTTGTCCCCTTGAAGCTCCAGAGACCTAGATTCTCTTGCTTCAGACCTCCCTCTCCACTCAGCACCCCACAGGTATCCTGTGAATCCCAGTACCCTCTCAGAGCTACATTCTGATGGAGGGCTTCTCTAGGACCCAGGGCAGATAAAGAACACAAGTTAGACTGCAATGGGTAATTCCAGGTGCATTTTACCAGACAGGCTGCAAAGTCTATCATGCTGTTTCTGGGGCATTAGGGTTGGAACATGGCAGTCCTCCACAAAGTGGTGTTAGTTGGAAGATTGAAGGTTACCATGTTTTAATCTTCATCTCTCTGGATGGGACAAAGATGGTTGCAAAGGTAGAGAGAATCTTGACAACTCACAAGCCTAGCATTTGATTTAGATTATTATTCCTCAGGCAGGAATGAAAAACAAATTTTACAATGAATTTTCATCTACAAGCAAATATATTTAGGTTTTAGAAGTAAAGTCTTAAACTGAAGCATTGAGCAGTGGGGAAAGGTGGAATCCCACAAGCCCAGAGAAATGCTTGGAGTCCACTTTGAAAACTCTCCTAGTGGGGGCTGTGATTCTACAACCTGCAGGGCAGTGTCCCAGAAGCCAGAGGCCCCGTGCTGTAAGATACAGGCACTGTCATAGGAAAGACAGGAGGGGACTTTCAAAATTCTAATTCAAAATATTTTTATATTAGCCTATAAGCTAAGACGTGATTATTTTAAGACAATGGACTTAAGACGATAGAAACAGGAAGAATAAAACATTTGATTCTGAGTGACTACATAAATGTGCTGGTGAGCATACCCTGAAGGATGAAAGAAAAAGCCTTATTAGTCTTTGTGAAAGAATGGAGAGGAGTGAGGGCTTCCAGGGGTGGCAGAATGGCTGCCCTGGTCCCCACACAGGGAGTTCACACTGTGGCCAGATGGCCATTTCCAATTACTGAAAGAAAATGTTTCTCTACTCTGTAAAGGAAACTTATCATCATATTGAATAATGCTTCCTCCAGAGACGGCTATGAAATGCTGTGCTTTCTGAATGGAAAAGGAGCTGCATTAAGCTCATGAATAACACTGCTAAAATGATATATGGAATCCACTAAAATCACTCCTAAATCCACAGCATGAGCAAATATTACACTCTGTAGGGACTTAGAAATAATCTTGTCTGTTACTTCTCAGCCCTTTTTTCCATCTTAAATACCTTGGAGATGGAATACTTTCTCATCACAACAGAGAGTAAAGTGGTTGTTGTCAGGGTCTGGGTGTTGGGGGAAATGGGAGATGGTCAAAGGGTACAAACTTCCAGTTATAAGATGAATAAGTTCTGGGGATCTAACGTGGGGCATGGTGACTATAGTTAACAATATTTTATTATTGGGTTGGCCAAAAAATTCATTTGGGTTTTTCGTAACATCTTATGGAAAAACCCGAACAAATTTTGGGCCAACCCAATATATACTTGAATGTTGCTAAAAGAATAGATCTTAAATGTTCTCACCACAAAAAATGAAATGGTAACTATGTGATGAGATGGGGGTGTTGGCTAATGCTTTGGTGATCATTTTGTAACGTGTAAGCATATCAAATCACACCATATACCTTAAACTTACACAATGTTATGTCATTTTTATCTCAATAAAACTGTGAAAAAATACATTCTCATCATCAATCCCTTTGTGGAGATTCTTTGCTAGGGCAGGGAAGGGTGCTGCAATAACTCTTCATGTCTAGTCTACTCGCATTCAGGGGAGGAAACTGAGGCACAGAGGGAGGCAGGTCCTTGCTGGGTTACCCGGGGCTTTAACATAAACAACTGGATGCTGCCCCATCAGTTGGCACTGCCAGTCTGGGTCAGAGAAAGGTCAGGCTCAGGTGAGTACCCACTTCCTAGGGAGGCTTAGGGTAGGTAAAACTATGCACTATTGAGGTTCTCGAAAAACTACTTCCTAAGCAACTGGTTAGGTAGGTTAACACAACTCAATATTTCAGCATTTCTAAGAAAATGATTCTGTACGTAGAGACACCAAAATCCAGCTTTCAATTTAACAGCTTGGCTGAAAGCTGCTTTTTTCTGTGTTTTATTTCTCTCAGTGCTGGCAAAGTGAGGAGGCAAACATGGGACACAACTGAACCCCTTCCCTCAGCAAGACGCACTTTAACCATTAACCATTCACCCTGGGGGATGGGGGACCAGCAGTGGGAGTACAGGGGGCACTCTGAGCTCTGACTCTCCGTGAACCCCACCCTCGATGCCCAGCCCCAGCTCCAGCAGGGAGTAAGCTAATAAAGGTGAAGCAGATTTAAAGTTTTAAGAAATATCCAATCTTAAACCATGGTAAGATCTGGAAATTTATCTAAAGGAAACAGTTCTAAACATAGAAGAGATTGTATATCGGAGTGTTCTGTCACATGAAAAGGAGAGTAATCAGCATGCCCTGCAATGAGGAAGTGAGCCAGCGGATTTGGCGGCAGTCTCTCCCTGAACTTGACTGAGCATCATTCTGCAGGGCAGGACTGTGGGGCCTCCTGAGTGCAGTGTCAGGTGTGGACAATGTGTCTAATATCCTTTTACATCTATCTATCTAGCTATCGATATGGTGTGTGTGTGTGTGTAAATATATATATATATATACATACACAAATACACACATATAAAGGTTTTAACATCCATTTCTATCATCTATCTACCTATCTAGTATTTTTTTTAACATCTTTATTGGAGTATAATTGCTTTACAGTGGTGTGTTAGTTTCTGCTTTATAACAAAGTGAATCAGCTATACGTATACATATATCCCCATATCTCCTCCCTCTTGTGTCTCCCTCCCACCCTCCCTATCCCACCCCTCTAGGTGGACACAAAGCACCGAGCTGATCTCCCACTGCTATGTGGCTGCTTCCCGCTAGCTATCTATTTTACATTTGGTAGTATATACAAGTCCATGCCACTCTCTCACTTCGTCCCAGTTTACTCTTTCCCTTCCCCGTGTCCTCAAGTCCATTCTCTACGTCTGTATCTTTATTCCTGTCCTGCCCCTAGGTTCTTCAGAAACATTTTTCTTTTACATTCCATATAGTGTTAGCATACGGTATTTATTTTCCTCTTTCTGACTTACTTCACTCTGTATGACAGACTCAAGGTCCATCCACCTCTCTACAAATAACTCAATTTCGTTTCTTTTTATGGCTGAGTAATATTCCATTGTATATATGTGCCACATCTTCTTTACCTATTCATCTGTCGATGGACATTTAGGTTGCTTCTATGTCCTGGCTTTTGTAAATAGAGCTGCAATTATTTTAATTAAGACCACAAGCTAAACATTTTTAAAAAAACCTACCAAAATGTTAAAGGTGGCTGTGTTAGGGTAGTAGGATTGTGGATATTAAAAAAAATTTTTTCTTCCTATTCCAATGTTTTGGAATGCATTTCTATAACTTTAGTAAGAAAAAAAATCGTTTAATTATAAACTGCTGTCAAATTTCAGCACAATAAAAATATGTATGTTTTAGTTGTTTATAAAAGAATTTCTTCAGGGCCCCTCACATCAATGTTGGATTGAAAAGAAATGCTGTAAATATACAAATGTATGTTACATCTTTAAATTATTCATAGTCCTTCTTTTTGTGCTTTTACAAAGAATGTCACGAATTTCAATTACTTCAAATCAAGAAAGTAAATAAGAATCAACCAGAAGAGGTAAACAAATGGAGAAAAGTACAATAATCTTTTCAGCTCAGCAGGATTGTTTTAACTTTGCTCTGGGCCCTGGGTGCCCAAGTGCAGCAGGAAATCTAAAGCGAGACTGAATGTGAGGTCCCCTCTCTGTGCCCTTTGGCTGGAATATTCCAGGATGGCTTAGCCACTGTCAAGGGCCTGACTTCAGTCTAGGTCAGGCTCTGATTTTTAAGGGATCACGGAGGTCATCTAACTGAATACAAGAATTCACTCCAAATACTTCTCAAGGGCCTGAAGACCTTGAAACATTCAGGGTTGGGGAGCTCCTGTCTTTTGGGGTAGCGAGTTATGTCATTTGACACCTTTAATTCTTAGATCACTGTTTACACTGAGAAACTCTGTGTTCCTGCCATATGCACTCATATGGCACTCAAGTACTCCCGGATTCCAAAATCCATGCCCTCCACTAATTCGACTTAGAAAATTAGGACTTTGCTTTTTAGGTCTTTGGCTTGGAAGTTCCAGAAAGAAATTCGAGGAAAGAGGTAGGGCTGAAGGAATCACGTCAGTAACAACCTCAGCTGACACCCTCTTTGGCATGAATTTTCTCTCTTTGGTGCTCTTCTATGCACTTTGCATGTGATTCTCAAACATCCCTGAGGCAGATTCTTCTATGGCCCCCATTTTACACGTGGGGGCGCCCTGCCTTGAGGTGACACTGCCAGGAAACTAGGGAGCCAGTATCCAAGCCTGCCATCCCTGGCTGGACCTCTCATGCTACTGACTCTCAATGTTGAACTGGTTTGATTCCAACTGGGGGGACAGCACTCAAGAAGCACAGGCACCTTCTGTTGAAGAATGTGCTGCAGCCTTAGGATTAGCTAAGATTCCCCAGGAAGAGAATGAGAAGGGAAAAGAGTTGAGGCCAAAACTATAGGGAAATCTGCATTTGGAATGCAGAAAGAATATATTTAAAAGGGTTTAAAAAAAGAATATGGAGCCAGCTCAGGAAAACCAAAAGCACCTGCTATCCTCAAGCTAAGTGGATTTCAATCATGTAACCCAATTGGGGGCAATCATGAAAATGCCTAGTGCATGGTTTTACTCAAAAAAAAAAAAAAAAAAAAAAAAAAAAGGATAAAACAGCATCTACATCATCTTTACTTGCCATCTGGACAGGGAAGGTCAGTTTGCTGACCTCAAATTTTGAGTAGCTGAAAAACAGGAGGGAAGCAACATTTTATGAAGCTAAAACAAGCTACATTTACCCAGACACACACAGCAGATTGAGGGCCATTTAGGCATTCTATAAAACAGCTTCTTGGTTGTAATAAGGCAAAAAATTACAGAGGCATCTGGAAATGTAATTTAAGTCAAAGGTGTGATGTTAGCCTGTGGGGTCCCCTGCAACCTGTGTACAAATGGGAGAGACTCTCTAGGTCCCATGGGGCCTTCTGAGAGGGCACCCACAAAATACTGTCACTTACAAAAGACTCCTTTTCTGGGTACTTTAAAAAATTAGCATCCATTCAGTCACTCTGCCTTAATCTTGGTTTTGTTTGTTTGTTTTTGCTTATTTGTTTTTGTTTTATAACTCCTTAACTCTTTTTCAAACCATGTGGTCATTGAGTTTTTGATTTAAGGATGTAAAGTGCAGTAACATAAACTAATATTGTACCAGGAATTACACCAATGGTCTTCAGATTCTTCTCCAAGCTTATGGGAAGAGAAGGAGGCTTCTCTGCATAGCGTGCAAAAATAAAGGTCACTGAAGAAAGGAGAAGAATCAAATTTCTGTATCCCTCAGGGAACAGTCTCCCTCATGTCATACAGACTTTAACCATCTATTTAATAAAAGATCTCATCTAGTTATAGCATTCACCGATCTCTCTTAATTATCCTTGTAACCCTGAGCAGTTCTCTTCACTGAATGTAACTCAGGACATGCACCTCAATATTTGTTTAGTGAAAGGAAAAAGAAAAGAAAAATAAACAATTTCACGTTCAACCGACCGAAAGGTTAAACAATGTTTGGCGTATAAAGTATTGTCAATTTTAAAAGCTGAAATCAATTCCTGATCTATGATTTTTGATAATAGATGATTAATGATAAGAAGAAACATTCCATACTAAGTAAGTAGTAAAATGACCACTTTCTGCTATTGCTGGTGAGCATATAATTGGCAAAGTTCTTGGGGAAAACTTGCACAAGTTGTAGCAAAAACAGATTTTAACCCAATGATTATATTTCTAAAAATCTGTGTTAAGTAAATCATATTAATTGAAGGCCATGTTTTACCTCAGAGAGAGGAGGAGGCAGGCATTAAGTTTCCCTGAGGCTGTGCTCTTCAGCTCTGGAGCCACGTGCAGCAGTGGACAGCCAGCATGAACCTGGGGATGCAGTCTGCAGGTAGGCGCTGTTGGCCTGCTGGGCACAGAGCTGCTGGACAGAGGCCAGGAAGACAGGAGTGGAGGGCTGGGGTCTCACATTCAGGCTTCCAAACCATGGAATCCACAGACAAGAGCACATCCATCATCCTGCCCTGTCCTGCAATATCCTGTCACCTGCTGTGGGAGCTGGGGGCAGGGCCAGAGCCATGGAAGGTGCTCTCAGCTTCACAATTTAGGATGGAGCTTCTCTCATGCAGACCTTATGTAACTAATACTGGGGAAGGGGTTTCACCCAAATTGGATGCTTTCCTATTCCTTGGGGCAATACTTGGTTCTTGGGAAGAACCAGCCATTGTCCCAAACTGAAACCCATGCCCACTCCAAGGTCAGGAGTGCTGCACAGACAAAACTGGTAGCTGTGCCCATGTGTAGAGCAATGCCATACACTGGAAACAGCAAAAGATATGGCACATGGTCCCCTTCGACCCCTGTGGTCCCTGGAGGGACTTAAAATCTAGGAAGAAGAAATGATAAAAAACCAGTGAAGGAGAAGCTTCAGTAAGGATTCCAGAATGTCAGCGGAGGGAGTTAGCACTTGGGCTGTAGTCAAAAGCAGAAGGCCCAGGTTAGAGCAGGGCATGGGTAAACTGAGAGCGTGGCCAGTGTCCTCAGGGAGAAAGGAAGCTGCAGGGTTTGTGTTCATTATTGATCTCTCTGAGAAGCAGAATAACAGTAGCTGGCTTTCTCTCTCTGTGTTGATGTGGATGCACACAGGACCTTTATCTTACTGTGCAGGTAGAGAAATAAAGACTCACTGAAGTCGACCTTGCCAAGGTCACCCACATGTTAGCATCAGTCCCAGTGGTTCAGAATCAGTAATGTCTGATTCCCGAGTACTGTTCTTAACCCTGCTCCCTTCTGTGAAACACACAGGCTATAAGATTTGCACTGAAGGTCGGAATGAGACATGAAAATTATCCTCATAGCTTGGTCTTAGGGTTGATAGAGTTGATAGGGTGGAAAGAGGAGACATTTGGGCAGGACTGCCATGCTCGACCAAGTCAGATAGACAGGAGCTGAGTGGGGATGTGGGGGAGCCTGAAATACAGGGAGGGGAGCCCTGGATGGAGTGTTCATCACTGCTGAGTGAGGGGAGCAGACATGTCACCCTAAAATATGCCACTTTGGCTATGGAGTATTTTGAGCTGAAGGCCATCGAGAATTAACAGATGCAGAAAGATGCTTTCTCAGAGCTTCTCCCATCTGACTAAGACCAGAAACTTCTGAGAAATGAGCACTGCCATAAACCCCCTCTCCAGGAAGAAGAGGGAAAGCCAGCACCAAGATGGGCACAAACATCACTAAATAACATTTATCTTCCATTAGTGTCCCATATATTTACCTGCTCTACATTTACTACCCCTAGAAGCTCAAAACCCTTTTCCTTTGTCTCGGTATTTCTCCACAAATTTATTGCCTCCATGTCTGACTGCCTCTTTGGGGTTTTCATTTTGTTTCTGTGAGGCTGGCCATCTGTATATGAAATAAACATTTTCCTCCTGTTAATCGGCTCTTCTGTCAGTTCAATTTGCAGGGATCCAGTCACAGAATGTAAGAAGGCTCCCTCTTGCAGGAAGAAGTGGGGCTACAACTCTGCATGCCCAATGCCAGAAAGACAGAGAACCCCCCTGTCTTAAGACAGGAAGTCCCCAAGGACAGTGAGGCTACCTCAGAGCACCAGGAGACCCTCTCTGGCTCTTGTCTTCCTTCCCCACCCTGTCCCCCTCCTCCTCAGTGCCCACCTTGGGGAGAGGCTCTGCCTCCTGGGAGGCAGTGTCGGGCCTGCCAGGGGAGCCCCAAGATCAACCTGGAAGAAGACAATGGCCCAGGCCCTCTTTCTGGGGTTATGTGTGTCTATCTCTAGAACAGAATGCTTCATCCTCCTCTGTGTCCCTCCGAGGAGCATGACACACTGAATGTCAAGTGCGAGTGAGATGTGATCACTAATATGCCTCACAGTTTACAAAACACTCCTTATGCGCAAGCTCCCGGTGCTGCAGGGAGGGGTGAGATACAACCATTTAACAGCCAGTGTAGGTCCTGGAGGCTCCTGCTAGTAGGGGCAGAGTCTTTCATTTCTGGAGCCTGGGGTAGAGCCAGGAAGGCCATTCCGAGGGTCCTGGGGTAGGGCTGGGAGGCCCTCAGGGCCGTGGCATCACTCAGCTGTGTGGCCATCTCTCAGAACCAGGACACATGTGACTGACAAGGAGGTGACAGACGTGGAGCTCTGGGCCATAGCATAAAGCTGTGACAGCTCGGCCTTTACTTCTACTTCACTGACAATATTATTAGCGGCCACAGCAGATCCTCAAACATCTCTTAATTGAAAAGAACTGGTCAAACACAATGGCCAGTTTAAAGCTAGGAAGATTGATCGCACCTGCAGAAACAGTCAGCATGAGCCCCACTCAGAGTCCTGCAGAGCACTGGGGCCTAATAATTCAACCCCAAGAGCAGGTTTGGAAAATGTGTGGTGGAGACTGCTTGGAAACACGTTGATGGAGGTCAGACTTGGTGATCTTGGGTCATGAAGCAGCTTCTGCCTCCGGGATGGTACTGAGTGCAGTGGTTGCCATGTGGCTCTGGCTGCTGAGGAGCTGCCCTGTGCTCCCAGGTGGCAGGGCTGAGCTGGTGGCCTCTGTCTAGTTTTCACCATGTCCAAAGGTTTCTGCTTGTTGCAGACCCTCCCTATTTCCCTTTCAATTCTAGGTAAACTCAATCTTTGTACATCTAATTGTCACCGACTCCACAGCTCATCTGTGTTTCCAGCCCGAGCGTGCTGGATCTGCATCCATGTCTGGTCTGCAGTGCTCTTGGTGCAGCCTCTGCTTCTCTAGTTCTTGCCAGCCACAGGACGGCCAGCCCCTGGCCATCTTATTCCTAACACGCTGCGAATGAGCAAATGCCACATTAGGACATCAGTAGAGCAGAAATCTGCAGATAATATCCTTGATGCAATGCAGGCTTATCCTCACCAAGTCCTTCAGTTCATCATGCTGTGTGTAAATGTGACCAGGACACACTTCCATCTCTTCTGGGGCCAGGAAGTTCAGCTCAGGAAAACACATATACATAAAAATTATTTTTGATTTGCACCGTAATCCTAGGTAACTGAATGAAGATATTAACCAGGTCCAGAAGATGAACGAAGAGAGGGAGGCCATGACCCAGCAGAAACATCCCCAGGACTAGAAAAGCCATGTGCCACATGGCCTCACAGAGGGTCACTGCCCACGATCATACATCATGGACCAGTCATTACACATGCTCACTCCTGACCCAAGTGACCCAGAACACCAGGGTCTTTGCCTGTGACTCATGCCTGAGAAGTGGACACCAACTATCCCACAGAGGTTTTGCAAATGTGTTTAATAACAGAGGATCAGATAAGAGAGGCAAACTGAGCCTTTGCCAGTTAATAATAAAAAGGGTTCTAAGATCCTTGCCATGTGTGGGAGGAGATTAGAAGAATCTATTAAGATTAGACTTAGGACCTCAAAGGGGTCAAAGCTTGCAGAATGTTGAACTGCAAGGAAGCACAGGAAAGGCTAAATGGCAACAGTAAGGTGCATCCAGATGGGCCACGTCCCTCCTAACCATGGCCCCTAGGAAACAGGGTGCAGAGTGCATGAGAAGAACTTATCTTTAAGAGGCTGAGCAGGACGGGGAGAAAGAGTAAATAAGGAGCATTCGAACTTTCAGACCTTCTGCCCAGGGTGTGTGCAGTCCCTCCCCACAGTGCTTTCTGGAATCCAACACTGGGTGGGGCACGTCTCACATTCCAAACATTCTGAGTTGTGTCAGGCCTTGTCTAGGGTGCCTAGGGAGCTGCAGCACCTTTCTGAGAACAGCAAAGTCAGACAGAGGGCCCAGAAATGAGCTAGAGAAAGAGAAGCTGGGGAGCGAGGCTACCTGGAGCCTGCGGGGTCCCAAGCTATCTGCCAAGTAGCCATGCAGACCCCTCTTCCTCCTTCTAGACTCCTAGCTTCTCCCTGCAAGGAGTTACCTACAAATGCTGGCTGCTTGTTTTTAAAGGAATATTGGCGTTGACTAAATCTAACATAGCTTAAGTGTTAGCAAGGAGAAGACCGACAGACTTAACTAGGACAGAAAAATGAATCAAATGGGAAGAGATGCAAAACACAAATCTGAGACCTGCCCCCCACCAATGTGCATGTATTTCCAGATATCAGTGATGTAAGGAATATGGCTACAGTTAAATACAACTAATTCTGATATCTGACCACAGCATTTGGACTTTTTGCTTTTTTTTGTTTGCTTTTAGAAAAGGCAGCAGGCAGAGATGGTATTTCAGTGCCCCCTGAAGCTCTCCAACTGCCCGCCCCCACTTCCTCAGAAGGAAGGTGGGGGCCTGCATACCAGTGACCAGGGTTTTCAAAGGCTAGTTGATGAAACAAGGCAGGTGTTTTCCACTGAAAAATGTGAGTGTAAATGTTTCAGATGGAGTCAATGTTAAATCTGTTTGGGAAGTTTTGGAATAAATGAAGCTCTTTTAAAGGCTGAAGAGCCTGAGTTTCATCTTCTAACTCATTTACCTAGAAAGTAGACAATATCCTTTTTTTAAATTAATATTTTATGTATATATTTTTAGAGCAGTTTAAGGTTCACAGCAAAACTAAGAGGAAGGTACAGAGATTTTCCATACACCCCCTGCCCCCACCACATGCACAGCCTCCCCCAATATAAACACCTCCTACCAGAACGGTGCATTGGTTGCAACTGATGAACCTACACTGAGGCATCGTCATCATCATCCAAAGTCTGTAGTTTGCATGAGGATTCACTCTTGGTGTTATATAGTCTATCATTTTGGACTAATATATGATGACATGTATTCACCATCATGTTATTACACAGAATAGTTTCAGTACTCTAAAGCTCCTCTACCTGTTCATTCCTCCCTATCCTCCCCTAAACCCTAGCAACCACTGATCTTTTTGCTGTCTAAATAGTTTTGCCTTTCCCTTCTATCATATAGTTGGAATCAGATAGCATGTAGCCTTTTCAGATTGACTTGTTTCACTTAGTAATAAGCATTTAATGTTCCTCTATATCTTTTCATGCTTTGAGAGCTCCTTTCTTTTTAGTGCTGAATAGTATTTCATTGTCTAGATGATCCACAGTTTGTTTATCCATTCACCTACTGAGGATACCTTTTTTTTTTCTAATGACTTATTGGAGTATAATTGCTTTACAATGGTGTGTTAGTTTCTGCTTTATAACAAAGTTAATCAGCTATACATATACATATATCCCCAAATCCTCTCCCTCTTGTGTCTCCCTCCTACTCTCCTTATCCCACCCATCTAGGTGGTCACAAAGCACCGAGCTGATCTCCCTTTGCTATGTGGCTGCTTCCCACTGCTATCTCTTTTACACTTGGTAGTGTATGTATGTCCATGCCACTCTCTCACTTCATCCCAGCTTACCATTCCCCCTCCCTGTGTCCTCAAGTCTATTCTCGACATCTATGTCTTTATTCCTGTCCTGCCCCTAGGTTCTTCAGAACTACTTTCTTTTTTTTCCTTTAGATTCCATATATATGTGTTAGCATACAATATTTGTTTTTCTCTTTCTGACTTGCTTCACTCTGTATGACAGGCTCTAGGTCCATCCACCTCACTACAAAAACCTCAATTTCGTTTACTTTTATGGCTGAGTAATATTCCATTGTATATATGTGCACATATTCTTTATCCATTCATCTGTTGATGGACACTTAGGTTGCTTCCATGTCTTGGCTATTGTAAAAAGAGCGGCAGTGAACATTGTGGTACATGACTCTTTTTGAATTATGGTTTTCTCAGGGTAAATGCCCAGGAGTGGGGTTGCTGGGTCAGATGGTAGTTCTTTTTTAGTTTTGTAGGGAACCTCCATACTGTTCTCCATAGTGACTGTATCAATTTACACTCTCACCAACAGTGCAAGAGGGTTCCCTTTTCTCCACACGCTCTCCAGCACTTATTGTTTGTAGATTTTTTGATGATGGCCATTCTGACCAGTGTGAGGTGACACCTCATTGTAGTTTTGATTTGCCTTTCTTTAATGCTTAGTGATGTTGAGCGTCCTTTCATGTGTTTGTTGGCGATCTGCATATCTTCTTTGGAGAAATGTCTATGTAGGTCTTGTGCCCAGCTTTGGATTTGGGTTTTTTTTGTTGTTGTTGTTATTGAGCTGCATGAACTGCTTCTATATTTTGGAGATTAATACTTTGTCAGTTACTTCAATTGCAAATATTTTCTCCCATAATGAGGGTTGTCTTTTCATCTTATTTATGTTTTCCTTTGCTGTGCAAAAGCTTTTAAGTTTCATTTGTTTATTTTTGCTTTTATTTCCATAACTCTAGGAGGTGGGTCAAAGAGGATCTTGCTGTGATTTATGTCATACAGTGTTCTGCCTATGTTTTCCTCTAAGAGTTTTATAGTGTCTGGCCTTACATTTAGGTCTTTAATCCATTTTGAGTTTATTTTTGTGTATGGTGTTAGGGAGTGTTCTAATTTCATTCTTTTACATGTAGCTGTCCAGTTTTCCCATCACCACTTATTGAAGAGGCTGTCTTTTCTCCATTGTATATTCTTGCCTACTTTATCAAAAATAAGGTGACCATATGTGTCTGGCTTTATCTCTGGACTTTCTATCCTGTTCCACTGATCTATCTTTCTGTTTTTGTGCCAGTACCATACTGTCTTGATTACTGTAGCTTTGTAATATAGTCTGAAGTCTGGGAGCCTGATTGCTCCAGCTCCATTTTTCTTTCCCAAGATTGCTTTGGCTATTCGGGTTCTTTTGTGTTTCCATACAAACTGTGAGATTTGTTGTTCTAGTTCTGTGAAAAATGCCAGTGGTAGTTTGATAGGGATTGCATTGAATCTGTATATTGCTTTGGGTAGTAGAGTCATTTTCACAATGTTGATTCTTCCCATCCAAGAACATGGTATATCTCTCCATCTCTTTGTATCATATTTAATTTCTTTCATCAGTGTCTTATAGTTTCCACATACAGATCTTTTGTCTCCTTAGGTAGGTTTATTCCTAGGTATTTTATTCTTTTAGTTGCAGTGGTAAATGGGAGTGTTTCCTTAATTTCTCTTTCAGATTTTTCATCATTAGTGTATAGGGATGCAAGAGATTTCTGTGCATTAATTTTGTATTCATTGATTAGCTCTAGTAGTTTTCTGGTAGCATTTTTAGGATTCTCTGCGTATAGTATCATGTCATCTGCAAACACTGACAGCTTTTCTTCTTCTTTTCTGATTAGGATTCCTTTTATTCCTTTTGTTCTCTGGTTGCTGTAGTTAATACTTCCAAAACTATGTTGAATAATAGTGGTGAGAGTGGACAACACTGTCTTCTTCCTGATCTTAGAGGAAATGGTTTCATTTTTTCACCATTGAGAATGATGTTTGCTGTGGGATTGTCATATATGGCCCTTATTATGTTGAGGTAAGTTCCCTCTATGCCTACTTTCTGGAGGGTTTTTATCATAAATGGTGTGAATTTAAAAAAGTTTTTCCTGCATCTATTGAGATGATTATATGGTTTTTCTCCTTCAATTTGTTAATATGTTTTATCACACTGATTTATTTGCATATATTGAAGAATCCTTGCATTCCTGGGATAAACCCCACTTGATCATGGTGTGTGATCTTTTTCATGTGCTGTTGTATTCTGTTTGCTAGTATTTTGTTGAGGATTTTTGCCTCTAGGTTCATCATTGATATTGGCATGTAGTTTTCTTTCTTTGTGACATCTTTGTCTGGTTTTGGTATCAGGCTGATGGTGGCCTCGTAGAATGAGTTTGGGAGTGTTCATCCCTCTGCTATATTTTGGAAGAGTTTGAGAAGGATGGGTGTTAGCTCATCTCTAAATGTTTGATAGAATTCGCCTGTGAAGCCATCTGGTCCTGGGCTATTGTTTGCTGGAAGATTTTTAATCACAGTTTCAATTTCACTGCTTGTGATTGGTCTGTTCATATTTTCTATTTCTTCCTGGATCAGTCTTGGAAGATTGTGCTTTTCTAAGAATTTAGAAAAATCCTTTAGACAAATTCTAAGAATTTGTCCATTTCTTCCAGATTGTCCATTTTATTGGCATAGAGTTGCTCATGATCCTTTGTATTTCTGCAGTGTCAGTTGTTACTTCTCTTTTTCATTTCTAATTCTATTGATTTGAGTCTTCTCCCTTTTTTTCTTGATAATCTGCCTAATGGTTTATCAATTTTGTTTATCTTCACAGAGAACCAGCTTTTAGATTTATTGATCTTTGCTATTGTTTCCTTCATTTCAGTTTCATTTATTTCTTCTCTAATCTTTATGATTTCTTTCCTTCTGCTAACTTTGGGGTGTTTTTTGTTCTTTCTCTAATTGCTTTAAGTGTAAGCTTAGGTTGTTTATTTGAGATTTTTCTTGTTTCTTGAGGTAGGATCGTATTGTTATAAACTTCCCTTTTAGAACTGATTTTGCTGCATCCCATAGCTTTTGGGTTGTGTTTTCATTGTCATTTCTTTCTAGGCATTTTTTGGTTTCCTTTTTAATTTTTTCAGTGATCTCTTAGTTATTTAGTAGTGTATTGTTTAGCCTCCATGTGTTTGTATTTTTTATAGATTTTCCTCTGTAATTGATATCTAGTCTCATAGCGTTGTGGTCAGAAAAGATACTTGATACAATTTCAATTTTCTTAAATTTACCAAGGCTTGATTTGTGACCCAGGATATGATAAATCCTGTAGAATGTTCCATGAACACCTGAGAAGAAAGTGTATTCTGTTGTTTTTGGATGGAATGTCCTATAAATATCAATTAAGTCCATCTCGTTTAATGTATCATTTAAAGCTTGTGTTTCCTTATTTATTTTCATTTTGGATGATCTGTCCATGGGTGAAAGTGGGGTGTTAAAGTCCCCTACTATGATTGTGTTACTGTCAGTTTCCCCTTTTATGGCTGTTAGCATTTGCCTTATATATTGACGTGCTCCTATGTTGGGTACATAAATATTTACAACTGTTATATCGTCTTCTTGGTTTGATCCCTTGATCATTATGTACTGTCCTTCTTTGTCTCTTGTAATAGTCTTTATTTTGAAGTCATTTTGTCTGATATGAGAATTTCTACTCCAGCTTTCTTTTGATTTCCATTTGCATGGAATATCTTTTTGCATCCCCTCACTTTCAGTCTGTATGTGTCCCTAGGTCTGAAGTGGGTCTCTTGTAGACAGCATATATATGGGTCTTGTTTTTGTATCCATTCAGCCAGTCTATGTCTTTTGGTTGGAGTATTTAATCCATTTACATTTAAGGTAGTTATCAACATGTATGTTCCTCTTACCATTTTCTTAATTGTTTTGGGTTTGTTTTTGTAGGTGTTTTCCTTCTCTTGTGTTTCCTGCCTAGAGAAGTTCCTTTAGCATTTGTTGTAAAGCTGGTTTGGTGGTGCTGAATTCTCATAGCTTTTGTTTGTCTGTAAAGGTTTTAATTTCTCCATCAAATCTGAATGAGATCCTTGCTGGGTAGAGTAATCTCACTGTAGGTTTTTCCCTTTCATCACTTTAAGTATGTCTTGCCACTCCCTTCTGGCTTGCAGAGTTTCTGCTGAAAGATCAGCTGTTAACCTTATGGGGATTCCCTTGTATGTTATTTGTTGCCTAACCCTTGCTGCTTTTAATATTTTTTCTTTGTATTTAATTTTTGATAGTTTGATTAATATGTGTCTTGGCATGTTTCTCCTTGGATTTATTTTGTATGGAGCTCTCTGTGCTTCCTGGACTGGATTGACTATTTCCGTTCCCATGTTAGGGAAGTTTTCAAGTATAATCTCTTCAAATATTTTCTCAGTCTCTTTCTTTTTCTCTTCTTCTTTTGGGACCCTTATAATTCGAATGTTGGTGTGCTTAATGTTGTCCCAGAGGTCTCTGAGACTGTCCTCAATTCTTTTCATTCTTTTTTCTTTATTTTTCTTTGCAGTAGTTATTTCCACTATTTTATCTTGCAGGTCACTTACGTGTTCTCTGCCTCAGTTATTCTGCTATTGATTCCTTCTAGAGAATTTTTAATTTCATTTATGCTGTTGTTGGTCATTATTTGTTTGCTCTTTAGTTCTTCTAGGTCCTTTTAAAACATTTTTTGTACTTTCTCCATTCTATTTCTAAGATTTTGGATCACCTTTACTATCAATACTCTTAATTCTTTTTCAGGTAGACTGTGTATTTCCTCTTCATTTGTTTGGTCTGGTGGGTTTTTACCTTGCTCCTTCATCTGCTGTGTGTTTCTCTGTCTTCTCATTTTGCTTACCGTACTGTGTTTTGGGGTCTCCTTTTCACAGTCTGCAGGTACGTAGTTCCTGTTGTTTTTGGTGTCTGCCCCCAGTGGCTATGTTTGGTTCAGTGGCTTGTGTAGGCTTCCTGGTGGAGGGGACTGGTGCCTATGTTCTGGTGAATGGATCCTGTCTTTCTCGTATGTAGGACCACATTGGTGGTGTGTTTTGCGGTGCCTGCGGCCTCATTATGATTTTAGGCAGTCTCTCTGCTAATGGGTCAGGTTGTGTTCCTGTCTTTCTAGTTGTTTGACATACGTTGCCCAGCACTGTAGCTTGCTGGTCATTGAATGGAGCTGGGTCTTAGCATTGAGACGGAGATCTCTGGCAGAGCTTTCACCATTTGATATTATGTGGAGCTGGGAGGTCTTTGGTGGACCAATGTCCTGAACTCAGCTCTTCCACCTCAGAGGCACAGGCCTGACACCCAGGTGGAGCACCAAGACCCTGTCAGCCACACGTCTCAGAAGAAAAGGAGGAAAAAAAAGAAAAAATAATAAAATAAAATAGTTATTAGAATAAAAATAATTATTAAAAATAAAAAAAATTAAATTGTGGTTAAAAAAAAATGAGAGCAACCAAACCAAAAAACAAATCCACCAATGAAAACAAGCACTAAACACTATACTAAAAAATCAGAAACCAAAAATCCAGACAGACAGAACCCTAAGACAAATGGTCAAAGCAAAGCTATACAGACAAAATCACACAAAGAAGCATACACATACACACTCACAGAAAGAGAAAAAGGAAAATAAAATCTATATATTAAAAAAAAAAAAGGAAGAAAAGAGCAACCAAATCAAAAAACAAATCTACCAACAATAATAAACTCTAAATACTAAACTAAGATAAACATAAAACCAGAAACATATTAGATGCAAAAAGCAAACACCAAGTCTATAGTTGCTCCCAAAGTCCACCGTCTCAATTTTAGGATGATTCGTTGTCTATTCAGGTATTCCACAGATGCAGGGTACATCAAGTTGATTGTGGAGATTTAATCCACTGCTCCTGAGGCTGCTGGGAGAAATCTCCCTTTCTGTTCTTTGTTTGCACAGCTCCTGGGGTTCAGCTTTGGATTTGGCCCCACCTCTGCATGTAGGTCACCTGAGGGCATCTGTCTTCGCTCAGACAGGACAGGGTTAAAGTAGCAGCTGATTAGGGGGCTCTGGCTCACTCAGGCCGGGGGGAGGGAGAGGTACAGAATGCAGGGCAAGCCTGCAGTGGCAGAGACCAGTGTGACATTGCAACAGCCTGAGGCATGCTGTGTGTTCTCCCAGGGAAGTTGTCCCTGGATAATGGGACCCTGGCAGTGGAGGGATGCACAGGCTCCCAGGAGGGGAGGTGTGGATAGTGACCTGTGCTTGCACACAAGGCTTCTTGGTTACTGCAGCAGAAGCCTTAGCATCTCATGCTCGCCTCTGGTGTCCACGCTGATAGCCGCATCTCGCGCCAGTCTCTTGAGCTCGTTTAGGTGGTCCTCTGAATCCCCTCTCCTCGTGCACCCCAAAACAATGGTCTCCTGCCTCTTAGGCAGTTCCAGACTTTTTCCTGGACTCCCTCCCGGCTAGCTGTGGCATACTGGCCCCCTTCAGGCTGTGTTCACGCAGGCAACCCCAGTCCTCTCCCTGCGATCTGACCTGTGAAGCTGGAGCCTCGGCTCCCAGTCCCCACCCGCCCCGGTGGGTGAGCAGACAAGCCTCTCAGGCTGCTGAGTGTTGGTTGGCACCGATCCTCTGTGCCGGAATCTCTCCACTTTGCCCTCTGCACTCCTGTTGCTGTGCTCTCCTCCGTGGCTCCGAAACTTCTCCCCCATCCCAACCCCCGCCTCCGCCAGTGAAGGGGTTTCCTAGTGTGTGGAAACTTTTCTTCCTTTACAGCTCCCTCCCAAAGGTGCAGATCCTGCACCTTTTCTTTTGCCCTACCGAGGTACGTGGGGGTTTTCATGCCTTTTGGGAAGTCTGAGGTCTTCTGCCAGTGTTCAGTAGGTGTTCTATAGGAGTTGTTCCACATGTAGGTGTATTTCTGATGTATCTGTGGGGAGGAAGGTGATCTCCACGTCTTACTCCTCTGCCATCTTGAAGGTCTCCCCTCTGAAGGACATCTTCATTGCTTACAAGTTTTGGCAATTATGAATAGAACTGCTATAAACATCTGTGTGCAGGTTTTCTTGTGGACTTAAGTTTTCAGATCCTTTGGGTAAATACTAAAGGAGCACAATTGCTGAACCATATGGTAAGAGTATGCTCCGTCTTGCAAGAAACTGCTCAGATGTCTTTCAAAGTGGCTGTACTATTTTGCATTCCCACCAGCAGTGAGTGAGTGTTCCCATTGCACCACATCATCACCAGCATTTTGTATTGTCAGTGCTCTTAATTTTGGCCATTTTAATAAGTGTGTAGTGGTATCTCATTGTTTTAATTTGCATTTCCCTGATCACATATGATGTGGAGCATATTTTCTTATGCTTACTCATCATCTTCTTTGGTGAGGTGTCTGTTAAGGTCTTTGGGCCATTTTTCAATCAAGCTGTTTTCTTACTCATGAATTTTAAGAGTTTTTCATATATTTTAGAAAACAGTCCTTTATCAGTGTGTCTTTTACAAATATTTTCTTCCAGTTTGTTGCTTGCCTTCTCATTCTTTTGACATTATCCTTTACAGAGCACAAGCTTTCAATTTTAATGAAGCCAGCTTATCAATTATTTCTTTCATGGATCTTGCCTTTGGTGTTGTATCTAAAAAGTCATTGCCAGGGCTTCCCTGGTGGCGCAGTGGTTGGGAGTCCGCCTGCCAACGCAGGGGACACGGGTTCGAGCCCGGATCCGGGAAGATCCCACATGCCACGGAGCAACTAAGCCCGTGCGCCACAACTACTGAGCCTGCGCTCTAGAGCCTGCGAGCCACAACTACTGAAGCGCACACGCCTGGAGCCCGGTCTCCGCAACGGGAGAAGCCACTGCAATGAGAAGCCTGTGCACCGCAACGAAGAGTAGCCCCCGCTCGCGCAACTACACAAAGCCGCACGCAGCAAAAAAGACCCAACACAGCCAAAAATAAATAATAAATTAAAAAAAAAAAAAAAAAAAGTCATTGCCATATCGAAGGTCATTTTGGCTTTCTCCTATGTCATCTTTTAAGAGGTTTATAGTTTTTCATTGTACTTTTATGTCTGATCCACTTTGAATTAAATTTTATGAACTGTGTAAGTTGTATGTTTAGATTAATTTTTTTGCATGAGGCTGTCCAGTTGTTTCAGTACATTTGTTGAAAAGACTTTCTTTGTTTCATTGTATTTCTTTTGCTCCTTTGTCAAAGATTAGTTGAATATATACATTTTTCTTTCTGGGATCTCTTTTCTGTTCTATTGATCTATTTGTCTAGGCTTTCATCAGTACCACACTGTCTTGATTACTGCAGCTTTATAGTAAGTCTTGAAGAGTCAGGAGTCAGGTAGCATTAGTCCTCCAGCTTTGTTCTTCTCCTTCAATATTGTTTTGGCAATTTTGCGTCTCCATATAAACTTTAAAATCAGTTTTTGTCAATAGCCACAAAATAACTTGCTTGGATTTTGATTGGATTGCATCCAAATCTTCAGATTAAGTTGGAAAGAACTGACATCTTGACAGTATTGTCTTTTTATCCATGAAAATGAAATATCTCCCCATTTATTTAACTCATGAGAGTTTTGTAATTTTCTTCATATAGGTCTTTTATATACTTTGTTAGATTTATACTTTAGTATTTCATTTGGTGGGAGGAGTGTTAATGTAAATGGCATTGTATATTTAATTTCAAATTCCACTTGTTCCTTGCTGGTAGATAGGAAAGGGATTGACTTTTGTATATTAACTTTGTATCCTGCAATCTTGCTATAATCACTTATTAGTTCTAGAGGTTTTTGGTCAATTTCTTCAGATTTTCAAGATGCTCTTTTTAAATGCTGAGATTCAGCTTTTTTCCTAATGTGTAGTTTTCCTGAAACTAAAAATTAAGTGCAGTAGCACCCAAACATCAACACTCTTGAATTTTGAAAATTTAAAGGTAAACTTTGCTTTCAGAAAAGGAAGCCAAGGCTCATCCTGTCCCCAGTATGCTCTATGCCCTATCACGGCTACCTATGGGAATCTCCATTGGGATTATCATAGCCACTAGTTAAGTGAGTAATCCCGAACATGCGCCTCTCATTTAATGAGAACATTCTTAGATCGATTATCAGTTCACATCCCACAGTTCTCAGTACTGCCCACTGTGACTAGTATCACTTGATAACTAGCACTTTCCCCTTGTTTTACAAGCAATAACAATGCATCTATCTTCACAGAAACTTTATAGGGTGGGTATTTAGCCCACAGGAGAGAGTTGGCTCTGAGAGGTCAGTGAACAAGTGGTAGACTGATTCAAATACACATCTTAGTGACACCAAAGTCCACATTAATGGATTAAAAACACTCTAAAAATGCTCTATGTCACTGAATAAATGGCCACTAACAGACTGTCTCCTTGGTGGGCCTTCAGTAAGCACTCAATCAACTGTGGAATAAACTGTGGAAACTTTGAGGTTCCACCTTAGCTGAAACTGTCTTCCATCCCTACCTTAAAATCAAATAAACACACCCACATCCCCCCAGTGCTCACAGTTTGCACCATTCTGCACCATAAGTGCAGAATTTTCTACTTGCAGTGACTGAGCTTGAAGATGGGCACTGCTGTGAAATATTATAACTTTATGGAACTGATTTTCTTTAAGAAGTTGTGTTCATAACCAAGAAGATATACTTCAATGAAAAGTTAAAACTATGTGATGCCTCTTACTTGGCTGATCATCACTGAGTGATCCTTCTGCTCATCCCTCCCTTGGGTGAGTAGGTTTGGAAGCCTCCCTCTGTGGTGGCTTGCAACTTACACAACTGGGCTGGGTCCCTGGTCTGCGCTAACCACTTACATGACTGTGGACAAGTTCATTAAACTCTTTAGGCCTCAATTTTCTTGTCTTTAGAATGGGAGGACAGAAATTCCAGCACCACAGAGTTGTTACCTGTACTTAATGAGATAATTCATGCAAACTCATGAATATACAGTAAGTCTTTCAAACAAGCACAAAGGCAAATTCTAAATGGGAGGGGAGGAGAGACAGAGGGTGGATTTGAGTGTGTCTAACTTCTGTCACTCAGCACAGAAGGTGTGGGGATATTTAACTGACCTGTCTCACTAGTCTCAAAAAAAAAAAAAAAAAGCTGCTGTCATTCTAAATTGTATTCTCAACTCAATGATAAGGGGAAAAGCATTTTAGCACAAGCTCTCAGTCATTTTTCAACATGTCTGTGTACAGTTACATAGCAATAACTTTCAGACTTAATTGAACATGACTACACTATAAAAGGATACACTTAAAAAAACTGGATTCTGGTTTCAGAGAATCTAAACTCTCTGGAGTGTGTTTGTTTTTAGGACAGGAGGTCTCCATGCTTCATGTATTATTTGTTTCCTAAGCAGCATTTCTCTCTTACATCAAAAGTCTGGTTTATCACAAAGTAAATACCTTTCCAGCTATGGTTGAAGTGACTAATGTTTATGTTAATTTTTCATAGGTTGTTAAATAATGAATCATGTCACTGCTTCTCTGATCTAGTCATCGAGTGGCAAAGAGCAGGTATCTAGATGCAGATTCACTCCTGGGAGGCACTGGGTCTCTCTCAGGCACACTGAACCTGTTTTCTCCTCTGCAAGAATAGTCTCCTAATAGTTCCTCCCTTGAAGGGCCTGAGAGGGTCACACATGGGGTCGCTGTGGACCTCAACTAACGTAGCTCTCATCATTATATCCAGCACAGACAAAAGGTGCACCTATGTAAATGCCTGAGGAGCCAGGTCTAAGCTGGACCTTCTGTGAACTTATATTCCTCAAGTTCTGGTTTACTTTAAGATTTGTTTTCTGTGTTTCAAGCTGCTAGAAGCTGAGAAACACCAGTAAGAAACTGAGGGAATTGCAATAGACATTCTGCTGACAGCATCCAAATGTTATGAGAGTGTCAGAGCAGGGGAGAGACAAGATGAAATGAAAGCAAACAGACGCAAGATGTCAGACAGCTGTGGCCTCCGGAGCCTGGGCCCGTGGCCAGCACTGCAGCCATTGGAGGACGTGCTGGGCACCAAGGG
This sequence comes from Phocoena phocoena, assembly GCF_963924675.1. Lineage (NCBI taxonomy): Eukaryota > Metazoa > Chordata > Mammalia > Artiodactyla > Phocoenidae > Phocoena > Phocoena phocoena. Next base: position 124,577,168 of record NC_089220.1, on the reverse strand, counting down.
TCATTGCTTAGCCTCAGCCGGCCCTTTGGTCAAGGACCACAGAGCAGTTTATATTTGATCAACTGTCTTTGAGAAGGCAGAATTGCAAAATATGTTTTAGAAAGAGTGCTACCAAAAGGTGCAATTAAATTTGTCAATGTAGCTTGGGGATAATGTGTATTTACACGTGCTGACTTGTTCCTGGTGTTTCTGGACACAGGGAGCGTTCACTGGATTCCTGTGGAAGCCTCCCTCTTGCACAGATCTGGTGAAGAGATGATGGAAAGAAGGCAAGGCGCTGCCCCCATCCAGGAGCCCTGCCCACAGGTGGCCAACCTGTCAGTAGTGGTGGCACTGGGACACCACAGCTGGGCCTCTTGGGGCTCACATGCAGGCCTGCGTGACTAGAAGGCCTTGGCCTGGTGTCTCCTCATTGGCTCACTTCCTTCGGTGTCTTTTTTCCTCTGGCTCCCAAAATAACAAAAATATATTCCCTGACAGGCTCAAAGATGGCCTGTGGTATTTTTCCAACCCTTCTTTTACTTCTACTTTCTGATAAGAAAATGATCCTTAAGGAGTCACCTTAATCATGGATCCTCTAGGAATCACCTTAATCATGGATCCTCTAGGGAATTTGGAGAGATCGGTGTGAGAGAAAATGGAGAGTATGTTCCCAGGAACCTAGCCTCTGTCTGCTCAGACGAATGACCCTCCTTCAGCAAAGCGCTCAGGCCAGTGCTGTCCCCACTCTGCTCCCCTCTGCGTCCCTGGGGGCATGCGCAGGATCTACTGGGCTCTGGGGACAGCAAAGCTGCTCCTCCTACTCTGCTGGCACTTGATTTCTAAAATGTCAGTATTTAAATATTCAAATCAAACCACAGTTTGCTGCCACCATATTCCCTAGTGCTCTCAAGTACTAAGTGTTTGGAATATTCTCTATCGCACTTAGCCGTCACCAAGACAAACATGAGAGTGTCAGCTCATAGCTGGCAATTCTCTGCACCAGTTTAGATGGTGAGTGGAGGGTGCGCTTGTGCACGCCCGTGTCTGCGTGTGTATGTGGTGGAGGAAGGATGCACAGGCGTCAGGCGGACCACAGCTGGGAGGCCCTGATGGAGAGGGGCAGGGGAGGGACAGAGGGATGCACCACTGACATGACGGGACTCAGAAAGTTGAACGTCTCCCCTGTGGGGGAAAAAAATGCACATGAATACTCTTCTTGCTACACTCATTTTTTCTTTTTTTGGTTTTCATAAAAGAGAGACCATCTGTGTGGTCTGCAATGGGGAGAGGCAAATTCAGGAGGAATTACAGGTGTTTCTGGAGGCTGAGGAGAGAGGAAGGGATCCTGTCCTCAACTCTGCCCTCTTCCTGGGCTCAGAAGCCTGGCTCCAGTGGTCTTCAGTGAGGGGCCTTCTGTGCAGAGCTGGCCTGTCCTTGGGCACCCAGGCATGATGCCAGAGCCCAGGGAGGAACCTGGCCTCTGATGGAGCCCATGGACATGTGCTGTGCGCTTTCCCCATTCTATGTGTTAGCTCTGACCCATGACTCCAGGCCCCAAGGATTCTAAGTTACTCCTATGGACCAAAACTGTGGAGAAGCTATTCCTAGTATTTTAAAACACCGTGGCCCAATAGGGTGTTTGAAAACCCTAGGGCAGGTGGCGATCTGCTTGTTGCTCAGAACGACTGTTCTTTTTGCTTGGCCTAAATTCCTCTCTCCCTCCCTCCCTCCTTCCTTCTCCCCAATATCTTTCTCTCTCTCTCTTTCTGTATTCCTTCCTCCCTGCCTCTCTCCACTCACCTTCCACACACACACACACACACAGACACACGCCCCAGGTGGTTAGATGCTGGTTCCCTGTCCTCCAGTGACATCCTATCTGAGCTCTGTTGGCTGACCTCACGGCACTCCACTCTGCTGGGTATCTGCTTGTCTGACCTTCCTCCTGACCTGTCCACAGTTGAGGGATAGAAGCCACACCCTGCAGCTGCATATCCAAAGGACACAACACATTGCCAGGTACTCAACAGAAATCAATTTCTTTTTAATCTCTTTTTTAGAATTCAAGCCAGTTGTAGTTAGTCAAGCAGTGCACAGGGGCTAAAGAAAAATATTCTGCTCTCTTTCTCCCCTCCATTTTATATTTGTTTGGATTAGTGGGGATTATTCCAGGGGAAGTATGTAGAGATGGCTGGGTATCTATACAGAATGTGGGAGATTCTGTTTTCCACGTTTCTTAAAGTATGGATGAGCTAGAAAGCTGGAGTTAGATAAAAAGAGTCGAGAATGTAGGCAACATCAATAAAAAATTTTAAATAAAGTAAATCTCAAGGCCCTAAGTAAGGACTTTTGTGGGGAGTGATAAATATAGACCAAGGGTAATACTAGCTCTCTTGGGTCAAGTTCACCGAGGGCTGTTTCTGTAAATAAAATTTCACTGGGACACAGCCATGCCCACCATTCACATATGGTCCATGGCTGAGTTCAGTACAAGGGCACAGGTGAGTGTGGAAGAGAGGGCCAAGGTCCACAAAGCCTGAAGCATTTACTATCTGGCCCTTATAGGAAAACTTTTCTGACCTCCTCCTCTAAGAGGTAAAAAGTGTCACTCCTTTACTTTCTCATGCCAGAAGGTAAGCTCCTTGAAGGGGGGTCTGTATCTGCTGCGTTCAGTGATGCATCTCGAGCTGGGGAAGTGATACCACATATGAAGCACCTGACACACTGCAGAAACAACCCTAAACACTTAATAACATGCTGATCTCTGGAAATACATATGTGACTTTCTCATTTTATTTCATGTAAAATTCCCAAAAGGGAGCATGTATTTTAAGAGTGAGGAGTGATGAAACAGTATTTCAAGTATGGCTCATAGAATTCAACATCATAGTATAGTCAGATGGTTCACAGTAAAACAGACGGACAGACCTGCCTCATATCAACTAAATTTAAACACAACATTTAAATTTACATGAACTATCACTCAGATGGGGCCTGGAGGAGGGACATCAGGAACAGAAGGGCTCTGGCCTGAGAAGGGGAAGAAAGGCTTTGGCAATAACTCAGACATTAAAGACCTTTACAACTGGTATGGAGAATAGGACACTATTTATAAGAAGAGGAAAATCAGACAGGAGAGCTGACCAAGAAGGAGTATGCAGGTCTAGGAGAGAGCTGAAATCCCACTCCAGCCATCTGCAATGAGGCATTTGGGTCAGCACCCTGCTTTTGTCAGGGCAGTGTTGGTGGGGCCAAAGGGGAGTTGAATACACGCAATCACCTGGCCTTTGCACTATACCTCCACAGGCAGATGCCTGCTAAAAGAAATTCAATAGAACCCAGAGGCTCATAATGTCCAAAATTCCCAAACACCAGAAAATCACAAGATATATAAGAGAAGATGCTGACACTGAAGTGAAACAGATGCTGAAATTATCTAACAAGGATTTTAAAGAAGGCATAATAAAAATCCTTCAACAAGCAATTATGAATTCTCTTAAAAGAAAATTTTAGAAAACAAAAAAATCTCAGTGAATAACCAAATGGAAATTATAGTAAATATAGTAAACACAATTAAAAAAAATTTTATTGGACTATAGTTGATTTACAATGTTGTGTTAATTTTAGGTGTACAGTAAAGTGAGTCCATTTTACATATACACATACCCACTCATTTTTAGATTATTTTCCCATATAGGTCATTATAGATTATTGAAGAGAGTTCTCTGTGCTATACAATAGGTCCTTATTAGTTATCTATTTTACATATAGTAGTGTGTATATGTCAATCCCAATCTCCCATTTTATCTCCCACTCCTTTCTCCCCAAGTAAATATAATTTTTTAAATTCACTGAATGGTCTCAATAGTAGAGGGGAGATGGCAGAAGATGGACTCTGTATAAGTGGTGACAGATGAAAAAAATTTCTCAAGCTAAATAATAGAGAGAAAATAGACTGTAAACTGCAAAAACTAACATAAACAACACAAAGAAGAGTCTCAGAGAACTATATAATAATTAAAAAGCAGTTAGTATTCACATTATCAAAGTCTCAAAAGAAGAGAGTGGACTGAAAAAGTATTAGAAGAAATAGTGGCTGAAAACTTCTAAAATTTGAAGAAAGACATGCATCTCCAGATTCAAGAGGCTGAGAAAACCCCAAATAAAACAAACTCAAATAATCCATGTCTATACACATCAACATAAAATTAATGAAAATGAAGATAAAGGAAAAAAGCAGCCAGAGAGAAATAACATATTACATATAGGTTGATGCCAATGCAAGCAACACACTTCTCATCTGAAACCACAGATGCCAGAGCATGACACAGCACACTTCAAGTGCTAAAAGAAGATAACTCTCACTGTGACTGTTCTACTCATCCAGTGAAAATACCTTCCCCTCCATATGAAGAGGACAGAAAAAACATTCTCAAAGAAAAATTCAGCAAATCTGTCAATAGTAGGTCTCTCTTAAAGAATGGCTAAAGGAAGTTCTCTAAACAGAAAGAAAATGATAAAAAAAGAAGTCTTGGAACTTCAGAAAGGAAAAAAGAGCTTGGGAATGAGTAAGAGTAGGGATAAAATACAATAGACAATTCTTCTCATGAGTTTCTTAAATAATATTTGTTGTTTGAATCATAATACTATCTGATAGGGTGCTCAATGTATATACAGGAAATCCCTAAGGCAATTATATCTAAAAAGTAAAGAGTATAGGAAACTAAATGGAAGTAGGTTTTCTATACTTCATTCAGTGTCATAAAACAATGAGACTATTATAAATCAATAATGTATATTGTGATTCTAAGAGCAGCCATGAAGAAAACCATACAGTCAAGAACATTATAACTAAATCAGGGTAGAATCCTAAAAAATGTTCAAGTAACCCAAATAAAGAGAACTAAAGAGAAACAGAGAAACAATTTAAAAAAATGAAACGAAGGGAAAACAAATATGAAAATGTCAGACTTAAATGTTAATATCTTATAATATATCAATAATTATCTTGGGCTTCCCTGGTAGAGCAGTGGTTAAGAATCCACTTGCCAATGCAGGGGACACGGGTTCAAGCCCTGGGCTGGGAAGATCCTACATGCCACGGAGCAACTAAGCCCATGCACCACAACTACTGAGCCTGCATTCTAGAGACCACGAGCCACAACTACTGAGTCTGCATGCCACAACTACTGAAGCCTGCACACCTAGAGCCCATGATCCACAACAAGAGAAGCCACTGCAATGAAAAGCCTGCACACCACAATGAAGAGTAGCCCCCACTCACCACAACTAGAGAAAGCCCATGCACAGCAATGAAGACCCAATGCAGCCAAAAATAAATAATTAATTTTAAAAAATTATCTTAAATGTAAATGACTTGGACACAGCAATTAAAATACAGAAATTGACAGAGTTCATTAAAAAATCATGATCCAGGGGCTTCCCTGGTGGTGCAGCTGTTGAGAATCCACCTGCCAATGCAGGGGATATGGTTTCAATCCCTGGTCCGGGAAGACCCCACATGCCATGGAGCAACTAAGCCCACGAGCCACAACTACTGAGCCTGTGCTCTAGAGCCTGGGAGCCACAACTACTGAGCCCACATGCTGTTACTACTGAAGCCTGCACACCTAGAGCCCATGCTCCACAGTGAGAGAAGCCACCACAATGAGAAGCCTGCGCACTGCAACAAAGAGTAGCCCCCGCTTGCTGCAACTAGAGAAAGCCTGCGTGCAGCAACGAAGACCCAACACAGGCACAAATAAATAAATTTATTAAAAAATTAAAATAAAATAAAAAAACATGATCCAACTATATTCTGTCTATAAGAAATTCACTTCAAATTCAACAATATAAGTAGAATGAAAGTAAAAATATGGGAAAAGATATACCATAAAAATATTAATTTTAAGGAAAAGCAGGAGTAGCTATATCAACATTGAGCTGGCCAAAAGTTTCGTTTGGGTTTTTCCCTAAGACGTTATGGGAAAACCCAAATGAACCTTTTGGCTAACCCAATACCTCATGAAGCAGACTTCAGAGAAAAGAAAATTACTAGTGACACAAAGAGACATTACATAATGATAAAAAGAGCATCTCATCAAGAACACATAACAATATGTTATGTGCAATATGTTATGAACATCAAATATATATGAACCAAACAGAAATATGCTATGAGCATCAAAATACATGAAGCAAAAACTGATACATCTGAAGGAGAAATACACAAAATTCACAGCTATCCCTGGGGACTTAAAACCTCACTCAAGCCATTGATTGTACTATTAGACATAAAATCAGCAAGGACATAGATGAACTGAACAAATCAATCTGCAAACAGAACCTAATTCTCATAAATAGAAAACTCCACCTTAAAACAGAAGAATACACATTTTTTAATCCAACAGCTGTGAAGCATTTACTAGGATAGACCATATCCTAGGCCATAGAGTAAACTTCAAGAAATTGAGAGTAATTGGAAACATCCAGAGTTTGTTCTCTGACAACAATGAAATAAAAATTGAAATAAAAAAGAGAAATACAACAGGAAAATCTCCAATCATGTGGAAATTAAATAACATACTTCTCAATAATCTATGGGTGAAGTTTATATGTCAAAGAAAAAAATTTAAATGCATAGAACTGAATGAAAATGAAAATACAACATATTAAAATATGTGGAATGCAGCTAAAGCAATGCTGAAAGGGAAATTTATAGTACTGAATGCTTACATTAGAAAAGAGTAAAGATCACAGTTCAGTAATCTAAATTACTAGCTCAAAAGACTTGGAGTAAAAGAACAAAATAAACCCAAAGCAAGCTAAAGGAATGAAATAATAAAGATAAGAGCAGAAATTAATGGAATTGAAAATAGCAAAACAATAGAGAAAAACAAAAGAAACAAAAAGCCAGTCTTCAAGTCAATAAAAGTGATAAACCTCTAACAAGAAAGACAAAGAAAAGTAGAGAAAAGACACAAATCACCAATATCAGTAGTGAGACAGAAGATATTCCTACAGACCTTGCAGCCCTTAAGAATATACAGTGGAGATTATGAACAACATTACACTCAAATTTGGTAATTAAGAAAAAATGGACAAATTCCTCAAAATCTACAACCTGTCAAAATTCATCTTAGATCAAACAGAGAACCTGAATAGTCTTATTACCATTTAATAACTTATATTTGTAATTTAAAAACTCCCACCAAATAAATCTTCAGACCCAGATGGTTTCACTGAAGAATTTTACTCACATTTCAAAATTAATTAACACCAATTTTATATGATGCTTTCCATTACTTGTGTTTGGTGTTTCCTTTTGGAAAAAAATTCTGTTTCTTATACTGGGATATAAGCTCCCTGAGAGCAAGAACCATATCTGTATTTTTAGTGACCAGCAAAGCAGATGGCATAAAGTAAGTGATTAATAAACAGTGAGGTGAGTGAATAACCACACAGAGGAAAATCCCTCAGAGAACATTGTAGAGTAATAGGTGTGTATATGTACATATAAAATACATATATTTAACATGCATTAAAGTCATCTGATTGATACATCTTCAAATTATTAACTGAGCTTGCCCCTAGGAACAATAGCAGGATTATGTGGTGACTGGTCAGGTAATTCCTTTCTGCATAATATACTTCTCTAATCTATACACTTATTTTTCAGTTGGGAGCATATGTTCATGCATTGCTTTTGGAAAGCAAACATTTGTTTTTTTAAGTAAACCAAATAAGAAAATAATGCATGTTTCAATAGTCAAATAAAACATATTTCAACAGTTTTTTAAGGAGAAAAGGGAACCCTCTTGCACTGTTGGTGGGAATGTAAATTGGCACAGCCACTATGGAGAACAGTACAGAGATTCCTTAAAAACATTAAAAATAGAGCTATCATATTATCCAGCAATTCCATTCCTGGGTATATATGTGAAAGAAATAAAATAAAGAAGAAGGACATCCTGCCATTTGCAACAACATGTATGAACCCTAAGGGCATTATGTTAAGTGAGATTAAGTCAGACAGAGAAATGTACTGCATGATCTCACTTATATGTGGAATCTGAAAGAGCCAAACTCATAGATACAGAGAAGAGCTTGGGGTTGCCAGAGGTGGGGGTGGAGGAGTGGGGAAAATGGGTGATGGTGGTCAAAAGAGACAAATTTCCAGTTATAAAATCAATAAGAGATGAGGGTGTAACGTATAGCATGATTTGACATTAACAATTAACAATCTGGATTGTATATTTGAACGTTTGTAAGAGAGTAGATCTTAAAAGTTCTCGTCATAAGAAAAAACATTGTAACCATATGAGGTGATGTTAGATGTTAAATAAACTTATTGCAGTGACTATTTTGCAATATATACATATATCAAATCACCATGCTGTACACCTAAAACTGATACAATTTATATGTGAATTATGTCTCAATAAAACTGGAAAAAAAACCCAAAACATACTTTGACAGTTTTTCAAGGCCCAGAGCCATTTCAGTCACCTCTTGACCCCCTTCAAAACAACACTTCTGTTACTTAAATGTGCAGTGTGTTGGATAAAATCAGGGAGCTGGGATCTAAAGTGCTGGCTTTGTACCAGCCTCTCCCCTCTCCTTAAAGGTGCAGCCTGGGCACCTGCTTCCTCACTAGGTTCTCACTCTCACCATCTCACAGCCAGGAGCTAAAAGAGGGGTGCAAAGTCCAGCCTAATGTTTTGGGTGTTTTTCTTCTTTCTAGTTTTCTTATGGCCCCAGGGGGAAAATAAGATAGTTTATTTACACCTTATCATTCAGAAATACGGCAACATGATCAGATACTATTAGAAAGAAAGTGAAGCAGGTTTGTCATCCATTTAAAACTCCAGCTGATCATTTCATGGCTCATCAGTAGAAAAAAGCTGGAAAAGAAAAAGCAAACCCTTGTCATCTATAAAATAATATTTCACAAAGTAGAAATCAAGGATTTAAAGAAACCAACCACCTAAGGCTCTTCTAAGATGAACTGATCATTCCTCATTGAAAATTAAAAATAAATCATAAAAGCACAAGTTTTTCTTGTTTTTGCTCTATTTAACTTGACCTCACCCTAAGACTGCATCCTTGGTTATCAGAGGATGTTTTTCGTAGGTTTCCTGTAAGCATCATCTGCCCATCAGCTGCCTGAACCAGCAGTGGCTCATTTCTGTCAAATGGGCATCCTGTTAATGAGGCTGGTGAGCATGCACACCACCTGGCCTCCCAGCAGGACCACTCTGATGCCCAGCAGTTGCAAATCCACATGCACAGCTGGATGTTCAGTGGGGTCCCTCGACTTCAGCACAAATGTCTTTGGCTGGCATCTGTGTGGGAAGGTCTTTCTCTATCCCAGCCTCTCAGCTAGGTGCCCTCCTCACATCAACTCTTCCAACTCTCAGGATCACACTGGGAAGTGGGAAACATTACCTCCATTGTGGAGTGGAAGCCCAGGGGTCTCCAGGTACCAGGTCACGCAGCTCTTATGTGGTGACTCCAGATTCAGAGCACAGTCTCTTTGATTCCTAAGCACATCCTCTTAAATATCATTTATGAAAAACAATATTGTTGCCCAGTAAAATGTGTACTATTCATGGATTTGACTACTCAAAGTCTTGAATATTTGAGAATAACTTCTCCAGTCCATGGCATTTTATAATCTGTAATTTTGAATAAATACACATTTGAATAATAAGCCTATTAAGACTAGTTTGTGGGAGTGAATTGCATAGGTTCCAGCCACCCCTGCTTTACAGGCTCCAGTCTGTATTCCAGCATAGAGCTTGCAGTCCAAAAACCAGCAAGATAATCTGTAGAAAGTACATGTAGTGAGGGACCATCCCCAGAGCTGCTGTGCAAGGTGCCTCAAAATCTGCATTTTTACTGGCTTCTCTGTGTTATTCTAATGTTTGTGTCTACACTCAATTTTGTTGCTTTCTACTTCCTACTAACACTCAGTAGGAGTCCCATATATTTTTCAATTACATTCAACGTCATGTCACAGTGGAAATGCTATGTTACAATGGCATTTGGTAGATTGGGGGATTCACTGTGCTTTCTCGTGTGCAGAACTGGATGAATAAGACTGCTAAGTATCTCGTATAGTTTGGTAGGAAAAAATTGAAGAAATATCTTAACTGGGACCTTAGGATCTGAATATGACCAGAGCTCATCACTTTTGAGTGCTGAGGTCTTTGGTTTACTACTGCTTACCCAGCACTTCGAGGAGTGCTTACATGATTATGATGCTCAACGTGTATGTATAAGTGAATGAATAATCATTTGTCATTGGTGCATCACGTAACAGAGAAAAGGGAAAACTGCCTCCGGAATGATGTGGTGAGGATGCACATGTGTGGTCAGATGGTGTACACATGACAGTGCATCAGCATAGAACCGAGAGAATTAGAAATTCACTCAGACAGAAATCGTGGAATCTGTGTTTCTAGCCCCAATCTCGGCCTGATCCTTTCAGTGGATGCTGTGAGTGGCCACACATCTGTAACACAGCTTCCCTCATTGTTGCATCCCCAGGTATTTGTGTTAGGATACACCTGTTACAGAAATCTGGCCTAAAATGAGAGTCTAGATAAGACTTCCAGTAAACAAGGGTGTGTGTGCTCTGGAGGCCTGCCTTCTGTTTTTCCCTCCCTGATGGATAAAGTGTAGAATGAAGAACTCTGAGCGTCTGACATGGGGCAGCACCAGTGTGCTGACTTGAGATTCCCTACTGACAATGCCCTCCAAATTGCCCATGTTGTGTGGGTGGCTCTCAGTGGCCCTTACCCTGGGGCATGGCACAGAGGCTGCTCTTAACAAAACATCCTCTTGCCAGGTGCCTGCTTGCAATTCTCCACCCTGAAATGCTGGGAGACAGGTAGATTTGATGGTGAGATATTTATTTAATTCTGGACCTTCAGTTCCTTAGACCCTTATTGCAATGCTCCATGTCATGAAGTTTGAAACTGGGGCTCTTGTAAGTGGAGTCAGTACAATCTAGCAGCTGAAAGCAACACCTGAAACAAGAGAGGAATTTCCAACCCTGCTATGGACTGAATTGTGTCCCTCCAAATTCATATGTTGAAGCCCTAACCCCCATTGTGACCACATTTGGAGATTAGGACATTATAGAAGTAATTAAGGCTAAATGAGGTCATAGGTAGGGCCTTGGTGAGATAATGTTAGTGTCCTTATATTATTAGTGTCCACCATGTACACAGAGGATGTGCCATCTGCAAGCCAGGAAGCAGGTTCTTACCAGACACCAGATGGATCTCGGATTCTTAGGCTCCAAAACTGTGAGAAATAAATTTCTGTTGTTTAAGCCACCCAGTCTACAGTATTTTGTTAGAACAGACTAAAACAAACCCTAAAATACTAAGCCAAAACAACTTTGTGTATTAGGTTGATTAGTCCAAGTCTTGAGCCCTAAGTAGGTACAAGATAGGCAATTTTCAGTGGCCATCAGGAGTGCTAACAGCGACAAGAGGTGAATGGTAAGAGCATTTGCCAGTTGATTTGTGGCCAGAAAGGACCAAGGAGAAATAAAAGAACAATAAAAGAAAACAATGCTGGTGGTTGTGGTGTTTTTCAATTATCCCTGGAAATGACCTTAGCTGCACACACACACACACACACACACACACACACACACACACACTCACACACTCATACATGGTGTATAGACTTTAGAAAAGGGATCCAAGCTGGAGTAAAGTTAACGGTGTAAGTAATGTCATGGTTGCAGCTCTGCAGGAAGTGTGAGGGGGTATGAGAGGAACAGAGGCTGGCTCAGGGGAGTGGGGTGATGGTGAACCACGGAAGGTGAATGTAGGCTACGAGAACAAGAAATGTCTACTGCACCACCAGGGAGGCACTGAGACACTTGTGGATGGAAACACACCACCAAAAAGCGACTGAAAATAAGTGATCTGGAAGAATTTTATGGTTGTTCTCTTGTACAGTGTCATTTTTTTTCCTTTCACTCAAGCCATTCGCCCATCTATTCACAGTTGCTGTTGAAGGATATAAATCTATTCCATCTTCTCAACCAATGGTTCTCAAGCCTTTACGTACTTAACGCTAATAGGTTCTTCAGAAACAGTGTGTGTTCATGGTGGACATGCCCGATTTATCTCTATTGCCCAAGGTGCTAACCAACACCTTCGTGAGTGCTGTGATATGGAAAACAAGTGCCTTGATCCCAGTGTTTCCTGGGGAAGGCTGAGGATTCACGAATGTTCACTGGGGAGTCTGCATTCTACACAAATGACCAGCATGCACAATGCACTAAAAGAAAGAACTGCTCGGACTCCTCGGAGCCACCTTCAGTCATATCTAAGAGGTGATGAACTTACTGTGAATCAGGAGAACAATTTGGTAACAGGGAGGAAAGACAGAGGTGCTGTCTTAAGGCATACAAGGTTGAAGAGGTGATTCTCCCCTTCCTCACCTCAGATCACTGTTTCTTTTTCCAAACACCCAGTGCTTCTTCTGGCCTCCAATTACTATGCATTTGAAATTCATACCATTAAAAAATAAATAAAAGATGACAAGAAGTAGGGAATCAAACTAAACTTCTGAACACTCAAAGTCTTCAGAAATTTAGTTCTACTGACAGGACAGTAGAACCCTAGGGTGTTCTGTTTCTTTGTATAGGAATGGATGAATACTAAACATTTTGAAACTGGAAACTGCTCACTTGGGTAGTTCCTGATTAAAGTTTTCATGCTATAGCACAGGGAAAAATGATAAATTTTGTGGAGTTAGACTAAGCATAAAGCCATCAGAATTTCATCCCCCAAATCAAAGGAATCTGTTAAACAAAGAAGTTATAGACTGAAAGTAAGTAATTACAAAACTGGAGGCTCTGTTATCAACAAAAATGGAAAATGTACAATGCTCCTTGTTTTAAATATAGCTAATGCACTGTTATCTTGGACACATAAGATGAATGCACAGTGACACTGTATATTGCATTGCATGGGACATGGGACAATGCACGGGGCATTGTTTTGCAACACACTCTTGGAGGGCTGACAATACTGCATCACTAGATTGCTAAATTGGACATGTTTTAAAATGGTAAATCATGACCCTTCATTGATGTTATTATTTTCATTTAAAAGTAAGTCATATGTCTGATTTTGGCATTGATTTGAAGTTCTGAAAAGGAATTTCACAATTTCTGACTTTTAGGCTTGTGTGAGTTTTGGTTTTTTACCACGAGCAAGTATTAAACAAGTCAATAACACTCATCAACACTTGGAACATCTGTGAGAAGCTGGTTTGTTTAAGGTAGTACTCTGGGCAGCCCTGCAAAGTTTTTAAGAGATTGAAATGCATGTTGGAGCAGTTCAGGAGCATTCCCCTGTTACTAAACCACAGATACGAAACACACCCAGGTAGGTGTGACATACACAAGCCAAACCACCAACTCTTTCCCCATTAATCAGAGAGTCATAACTTGGGCACTGTCACTGATGCTTTTTGCTACTTTCTTTATAATCAGGCATTGAGTTCAGCATCTCATCTCCAGCATTTTCCAAGCTCTCCTTTCAGTAGAAAAGCACACAATGGTAACTTAATACAACCAGTCTGGAAATTTCTAACTCCTTCAACTCTCCACCTTGCAAGTTCCCAGACTTGAATCCTCTTCTGAGAAGCCTTCCTGACTTTTCAGGGCAGAGTCAGTCACTAGTGTTAAAATAATTAAACAAGGAGGCCATTAGATCAAAGTTGCTCTAATGCCTTGGTAGCTACCTGCATAAGCAAACCAAAACCTAAACCAAAGTCAATTCCTGTGAATGCACTGGTATCCCAGAAAATGAAATTTAAGAACAACCCATCATACACAGCCAACTAGGCTTTCCCAAGTAAGAAAACTGCTTAAGCTGTAGCCAATCAAATAATTTTCTTGCTTTGCTTCCCTGTCTGCTCTATAAAAGCCTTACCCCCAGCTCCTGTTTGGTAGAGTGCTCCTAACCACTTCTGGTTTGGTGCTGCCCAACTCAAATTGATGTTGCTCAGATAAACTCTTGAAAAATTTTAACATGCTTCAGTTTATCTCTTAACACTAGAAATGCTTAAAGTAACAACTGAACTATTCTTAGGACAAAGACCACTTGCTCCTTTACTTACAGCTCCTCATGCTCGACAACTGCTGTACTCGAGACCTCTTGTTAGAACGATTTATTAACCCCCTTCTCTCCTTGAGAGCAGCAAGGTAAGTGTAGGTCCTCTGGCATAACTATCATGACCTAGAATAACACGAAGCTATTCTGTAAACACTGGTTCATGAATGAGTGGTTAAAGAGTGAATATTATTACCTTTCCTAAGCTCACAGTAGTTTTTTGGCACTAGTAAGCACTATAGCCCCTGTAGCACCCATTCTATAGCTGTGTCCCTTGAGAGCACAGGTTTCAAACAAGATGGAACTGAACTGTTAGAATATAGGAATAAATGGGCTGGGCAGTCACGTAAGCTTGGGAAATGATGACTGTTGGCTCTTTCTTTAAGAAATTCACTATTATATGTATGCATATTAGCATGCTGAAGGCTGTGTTGATTTCTTAAAGTTAAAAAAAAAAAGGAAAAGGTTTAATTTTCCCCAGCAGTCAAACTGGAGCTGCAGAAAGTATATTTTGCTTGTTTGTTATTTTTTCAGCATACCTTTTTATGTAGGCCAGAAGAAATTTCCCAATACCAGCTTTATGCTCCTTTTTTTAATACAAGGTTGCTAAGAACTGACTCGCTTAGGCTTTTTATGGTACATGACTTGCCCCAGGCCATTCTGCGGAGGCGATTCGCAGGTGTGCTTAGAGGAAGGGACATCAAGGCTCCTTCTTTCCTTGTAACCAGCATTTAGAGGTGAACTGGAAATGTTTGAAGCAACAACTGAATTATTCTTAGCACAAAGGTCAGAATGCGTTGTGAGAAAAAGAAAATAAAAGCTTCCTTTCTTTAGAATGATCCTGAAGGATGTCTGACCCACCAAGGGCCCGTCTGTCATGCTTTCTGGCATTTATCATCTCCACCTATAAATGTCTCCATGAGAGGCATCTGTCTAGGTAACGTCTAATCATAAACTAATTCTAATTTAAAACATTATTGGGCAGTGGAATCAGGATGGCTGCATAGTTTCTGAATTTCCCCAGATCCTCAATGCAAGCCAAACAGATCATTGAGGATGAGGATGAGGATAACATATGAAAAACCCCTGGACGATATCTTTAAAATAGACAAACAAACAAACAAACAGGTGTCAGGGAATAGCCCTGAGCGCCAAAGAGGATCTGGCCCCAGGTAGAAACCAGGGCAATGGGTCGACAAATTACGGCAAAACTGGGAGAAGTCCTTGCAGGCCCTAAGCTGCAGGTGTGTGCATAAAGTGCAGCTGGCAGAGGGATTGAGGGTCACAGACCACCAGGGAGGTCGTGCTGGTCACAAACACTGAGGAAGCTGTAGAAGCAGAATGTGCCCCGAGCAGGGCAGAAGCCCTGGGCAGCAGAGACAGAAAGTCCCCCTGGGGTGGGGGGGTGTAGAGAAGCAGATCCCAGCGAGAAGTAGGGACAATGAAACCCACCATTCCCAGGGGCAGGCCCGATGGAAGGCCAGCAAACATGGGGCTGGTCCTTGGTTCTGATCGCTTTCTTTAAACACTATGTTACTTCCTAGCTCTGAATGATGGATGGTTCTAGAAACTGTGACAACCTGATAGCAATGCCCCTAGGTGCCAGATGGTATTTTCTAAACGCCATTCCCCACTGAGTGGGGACAGAGCCCCGTAGAAGAATAACTAATTACAGGGTTTGGGAAAGAAATATACAAAGAGATCCTGGGACATCGTGTGACACCTGAGGAGGGTCATGTCAAAAGTCACAGAAGCCAATTTTCAGGGGCTTCCATTCAACAAAGACAGGAAAATGTGAGACTCAGAAAAGTAACTACTATAAAAGATACATGCACCCCAGTGCTCACAGCAGCATTATTTACAATAGCCAAGACATGGAATCAACCTAAATGTTCATCAACATATGAATGGATAAAGAAGATGTCCTACATATATACAATGGAATACTAATCAGCCATAAAAAAAGAATGAAATTGCTATTTGCAGCAACCATTTGCAGATGGACCTAGAGATTATCATACTAAGCAAAGTAAGTCAGACAGAGATTACTCATATGTGGAATCTAAAAAAATGATACAAATGAACTTTTTTTAGAAAACAAATCAGAAATAGACTCACAGACATAGAAAACAAATTTATGGTCACCAAAGGGGATATGGGGAGCATAAATTAGGAGTTTGGGATTAACATACACACACTACTATATATAAAATAGGCAAACAACAAGAACCTACTACCTACTATATAGCACCAGGAACTATATTGAATATCTTGTAATAACCTATAATGAAAAAGAATCTGAAAAAGAATATATATGTATATATTTATGTATAACTGAATCACTTTGCTGTACACCTGAAACACTGTAAATCAACTATACTTCAATTTTAAAAATGTACTGAATATATAAGGATGTATGAGCCTATAATGATATTCAATAAAGTGTGTGTGAGAGTGAGGGAAGGGAGTGGAGGGGAGGAGATGGGAGGGGAGGGAAAGGGGAACGGGGGAGGGAACAGTCACTGGTCAGCACTGGGGATGCATAGAGCACTGCCCACTCTGCCAACTGGCAATTAAAAGGAAAGACTTCAGCATTCATCCTCCTTTTCCTGTACAGTAGTGTGCCTGGGTAACCAAATAGCCGTTAATTGATGAAGGACAGTGGTTTTGTACTGATGGACTCTATTAAAGTGGAAGAAACAGTGCCTGATGCGATACAACATATGAAATGCAGGAAATGTGGGTAGTAGGGTAAATAGCTCCAGAAGAAAGAAAGCAGCCAAATGTCTTCAACACATCAATGCATGGAAAAGCAAGCAGATGGATGTTCTGCTGGAGAAGGAAGGACACTCATCAGACACGTGGATGCGACCAAGTGTGGCATGGATGGCCCGATGTTGCTCTAATAAGGCAGCCACACGAATATGACTGGCTGTGGTCTGCAGATTACAGGATGCCAGGGAAGCAATGGGGATTTTGTTGGCAGTATAACAGTATTGTTCGGTTTTAAAAAAGTCCATATGTTTTAGCAAAGTATTCTCGGGTATGTAGGGGCAAAATGATGAGAGGCCTAGGTTTGAATTAAATTATTTCAACATCAAAAATAAAAAGTGTGGGGAAATCTTGATAATTATTGAATCAGATTATGAGCATACAGGGTAACAATGTACTAGTCTCTCTGGTTTTGTATGTTTCATAAATAAATTTTCCTACAAATATTATCGTGAGGAAAATGTCACCTAAATATACATATTTATAATTAACTATTAGTAAAAGATAAAGTATTTGGAGCAAGAAATGCTATTCAGAATCTCCCCACTAGGTTCCTCCCTGCCCGTCCCCTTCCTCTTACCCCTCCCCCTCCATTCTCCCTCCTTCTCCCTCATAAAACCACACCAATCTGCATCCAGATGGCTTGGAATTGTTAACCAAAGGAGCAGACTAATGGGCATGTGTGTGGGTTATCTTCTCAGAACTGCCAAAGCAGCCAACTCCCTGCTGAACTGCTAATGGGACCCTAACTGCAAACCCATTTCCCTACATCAATGAAGAGGATCACATCCAGAACATTTACAAACGAAGTAGGTAGTTAAAATGCAACAAGAAGAAAGCCCTGACATTTCAATTTTAGAGCTAGCAAATGATTATAGACTTTCAGAACAGAGTGTTATACGCCTCTGTCACAAGAGATGAGGCCAACTGTTTGATGGGGTGTTGCTCTCCTAGTCCCAGAGTGAGGCTTGCAAGCAGAAGGAGCATTCCTTTAGGTGCATTCACAGATGGATGAGTGGAATTCAGGCCACTCTGATGATGACAGAGTACAAATTGCTGCTGGCAGCCTGAGGGAACCCTCATCTGCGTGGTGCACTCAGGGCGGCTGGACAGTTTGCCCAGGGTTCTTAGACTCACCAGCTAATTCTGAGACCACAGTTTGCCCAACAGCAACCAGCCTGTGCCTTCCAGGTGCAGAAACTTGGACTGTTAAGGCTGTCTTGGCACTGCAGGCCCTGTTCTGAGGTCTGAATACCATGGGAATCCTTGGATCCCTGGAGGGGAAGGAAGATTCTGGGTCAGTATGACTGGAATTAAACTGGGTAATGGGGCTTGCAGTCATACTTGGTGAAAAGGATTCAAGGAACATTTCTGGCTCATAGAGGTCTGAGGCTGCAGGTGCACATGTGCTGCATGCATTTACTAGATGAAGTGATATTGCAAGAGATCAATGTCCGGGTCTGCCTGTCCTGCTGAATCTCAGGGCAGGATAGAGTGAATTATATTTGGGGAAGGATAGAGTGGATTCTGGGAAAGTAGTAAGGAGGGTGTCAGAGAGGAGTTCAACATGCAGAAGTGCAGGATAATAACTTAGGTATAAATAATCTAAGTCTCAGAAATGTCATGGCTCTGAGCTACAGGTTTCAAAGGAGGAAAGCAGAGTGAGGGTGAGGCTCAGTGGAGAACCCAGCCCTGATGATCCCCAGGGAAACTCTACAGTCAAGGAAGTCACCATGCTGAGGACTAAAGAATCTTCCAGGACTTCCCAGTGACAACTCCATGGACTCCAGGGAAGCTTCACTTCTCAGAGCCGACACTTCCTCCCACACACCTGGCCATGCTGTCCTATCCCTGCCACTCTATAATTTTTGCTCTGCTTACACACATTTCTCCTTTGGGAACCTTGGAAGCTAAGATCACCCTTATTCACATCTCTTCACTGCACCCAGAACAACAGTGTCTGACACAAGCATGGGTTTTGGTTGGCCTAGAACCTGTGTAACACACCACAGAATGTGCACAAATACTAAACTGAAACACTAAAACTGTTGTTCTAGGTGGCAAGGGAGGAATAATTTTCTTCCTTGTTATGATTTTCCTAATTGATGGTATACTACTTCTCTCTCTTTCTGTCTCTGTCTTCATATACTAAACACACACAAACACAATTTGCAGCGAAGAGCAAAGGAATGGCAGGAACCTTTGGGCACTCCCACCAGGAGTAATAACTTGAGGAGAACATCTCTGTGCATCAGTGTTCCTTTATTTCTAGCTTTTACATTGGTAGCACAAGGGAAAGAAAAATAATTTTTATTTAATATTAAAAGACATAGTTAAGTAAAGCGAAGGGGTTTCATGATTTAAGATTTGATGCAGATTCTCAAAGCTATAATTTATTTCTTAATTTGAGAGCATGGATTCTAATGGACTGTACTTTTAGGAGAAATGTTTGATGATCTGGCTGTAACGTCTAACTCACCCAGCCAGGTGTGAGCAGTGTAACCTATGATGAGCACTCCCAGATGCTGGTGCCCTGTTCTGCCCGCTTCCTCCTCGCCCAACACCAGACCAGGCCCAGCTCCTGCTTTTCTGTCACCACCTGATGAATAGTCTGAGTCATCTGCAGAGCGAGAGCTAAAAGCCCAATCTGGACCGACTTGAAAGTAGTAATTATATATTTTCAATTTGAAATTGCTTGAGTTGAGAGATTCAAAATCTATTTGGGGAATGAATAATAATACACTGATAATTGGCACATTTTTACATCAGCCTTCCCCTTTTAAACACTCATTTGGGACAACTAGCAAGAAAATGCTAACAAAATAAAAATACCTTATTTCTTGCACACAACTTATTTGTCACATTCATCGCATAATTCTACTGTCATGATTTCAAAATAATCAAGAGCACTAATACTGCAATCAAAAAATTGATATATTGGGTTATTGATTGGAGTATTTGGTACATTTATATTTGAGGTGATTATTGATATGTTTCTGCTTGCCTTCCGTCTTGCAATTTGTTTTCTATTTGTTGCATCTGTCCTTTTTTCCTTGTATTTTTCTTTTCTGTCTTTTGGATCAACTAAAATGTGTTTTAGTATTCTGTTGTATCTCCTTTATTTGTTTTAAGCTATACTTCTTTGTGTTATTTTTAATGGTGGCTCTATAGTTTACAATATGCATCTTTTTTTTTTTAATGTTGAGCCTTCTTTTAATTTATTTATTTTTATTTTTGGCTGTGTTGGGTCTTCGTTTCTGTGCAAGGGCTTTCTCTAGTTGTGGCAAGCGGGGGCCACTCTTCATCGCGGTGCGCAGGCCTCTCACTGTCGTGGCCTCTCTTGTTGCGGAGCACAGGCTCCAGACGCGCAGGCTCAGTAGTTGTGGCTCACGGGCCTAGTTGCTCCGCGGCAAGTGGGATCTTCCCAGACCAGGGCTCGAACCTGTGTCCCCTGCATTAGCAGGCAGATTTTCAACCACTGCACCACCAGGGAAGCCCGATATGCATCTTTTAATTTATCAACGTCTATGATAATTTAATATTATATTATTTACCTATCATATAAGAAACTTACAAGAGTATCTACTTTCAATTCCTCTCTCCTCTCCTTTGTGCTATTATTGTTGAATGTTCTTTCCACATATAAACTTGACTACACATTGTTATTACTTTTGCTTTAAATGGCTAATTGTCTTTTGAAGAAATTAAGAAATGAGAAAAAGTGCTTTAAATTTACTTACATATTTCCATTTATCTGAGCTCCTCAATCCTTCAGTAGACCCAAGTTTCCATTTGGTATAATTGTCCTTCAGCCTGAAGAAAGGTTTTTAATTTTTCTTGTAGCACACCTCTGCTGGTGATGAATTCTCTCACTCATTAATCATGTATATATATTTTTTAAATATTTATTTATTTGGTTGCACAGGGTCTTAGTTGTGGGAGGTGGGCTCCTTACTTGTGGCTCTCTGGCTCCTTAGTTGTGGCATGTGAACTCTTAGTTGTGGCACGCATGTGGGATCTATTTCCCTGACCAGGGATTGAACCAGGGCCCCCTGCCTTGGGAGCACAGAGTCTTAACCACTGCGCCACCAGGGAAGTCTCCCAATCATATATTTTTTAACATACATTTTGAAGGATATTTCCCTTGGTTATATAATTTTTTACTAGATCGGTCTCTCTCTCTCTCTCTCTCTCTCCTTTAAAGATGTTATTCCACTGTTATTTTTAGTTTGCATTATTTCAGATGTGAATTCAGACTATTTTGATCAACATTCTCCTCTGTAATATGTCACTTTTCCCTCTGGTTGCTTAAAAATGTTTTTCTTTATCTTTTTTTGTTTCAGCAATTTAATTATTATTTTCCTAGGTATGAATTTTCTGCCTAGGGTTGGTTACATTTCTTTGTCCTGAGGATTTATATTTTTCAGTTAAACTTGGAAAATATTCAGTCGTTATTTCTCTATACATCTTCCCCCAATTCCTTTCCTTCTGGGGCTGCTATTACACACACTTGAGACCACTTGACCACTTGACATTGTCTCAGAGGTCACTCAGGCTCTGATCATTCTTTTAGCCCTTTTCCTTCAGTAGTTCAGCTTAGATAGTTTCTACTGAAGATAGAAAGTTCACTGATCTTTTCTTCTGCAATACATGCAATATTAAATTTCCTGTTAAGTCCATATATTATTTTTAAATTTTAGATATTGCCTTTTTGAGGTCTAGAATTTTGATTCTTTTCATAGTTTTCAGTCTCTACTGAGATTCCCCATCTCTTCTTTCATTATCTTCCTGTTTCCCTTTAAACCTTAATAATATTTATAATAGTCTTTTAATGTCCTTGTCTGTTATGTCCACCATTACTATTCTTTCTGAGTCTTTTCTGTGAAGACTGAATTTTCTCTTGATTACTGCCACACTTTCCTGCTTCTTTGCATATCTAATAATTTTTAATTGTATTATGGACACTGGATGCAACGCTATTAATGTCTAGATATTGTCTTTTTTCAAGTACATTGCATTTTGTTCCAGTAATTAGTTAATTCAGCTTGTTTCGTTTGAAGCTTGTTTTTAATCTTTTTTGAGTAGCTCTAGAACTTAGACTTCTTACTTTTGGGTTAGACTAGCCCTATTTCTAAAGCATTGGCTTCCTTGAGTTTCAAATAAATGCTTAGTGTCTCTCTACTTTGGCTGGTCTGAATTCTAATGTCTCTGAGCTTTGTACAATTTCCAAAGCTGCCATTCAACACAGAGCTTCCCAGTAATTGTTCCCTGTCAGGTCTTGTGAGCACTGCCTCACAGCTTATTATTTTGGTCAGATTTCTGAATCTTTTCTTCTGCACAGTTCCCTCTTCTCTGATATTCGTCCTGCATCTCTAGCCATGTCAGCATTGCAGAACTCTGATCTCCATCGCCTCAGCTCAGTGAGGCCAACATGCTCTGTCTGGGCTCCATCTTCTTGCACCTGGACTGGAGAGCACATCTAGGCAGAAAGCCAGGTGATGACGAAGCTCACCTTATGAGCTTTCCTGCTCTCCAAGAACATGGTTCCATGCTTCCTCCTGCCCAACATCCAAAAACAATCATTTCATATATTTTGTTCAATTACATAGTTATTTATGGTGGGAGGGCCAGCCTGACACATAACTTCTGCATGGCCAAAACAGGAAGTACAGATTTTTGAAAATCAAGACCACAAATTGTAGGAAAAAATGTGGTCAAGGCAGTCCTACCAAGGCACAGAACCAAAACCATGGTTGCATCCTTTCCTCAGAAAGTAGAGCAGTAAAGGTAGCAAAATGCCCCTGATAGCTGTGAGAAAGCCTGAGACTGAATTGAGTTGTGTGGATGGTGCTTTGGGCTTGGGGAAGAAGACAGACCAAATTAGTGATGGAAGGGTAAAATGAAGAGTGAATTGTAGGAGTTCAGCTTTTGCTGCGTCTCATCTCTGACTGAGACATCTGTGTTGACCACACCTGAAGCAACGTGGACCTTGGCCCAGGTGTCTTCAGTCATCATAACTGAGAAAAACTGATGGGGACTAACTAACAAGGCATTTTTCCCACCCTAAACCAAAGTGAAACCAGATGGGCAAATGAATTACAATTCTATGGTCTCCGCCCAAAGGAGGAAAAGACGAGGTCTGAATTGTTTGGCTGGGTGAGGGGTAATTGGTAGTTTTCTGAGGCCTGGGGTCTCTGTCGTAAAGTTCATCTTACAAATCCCAATCCACCCTTGTGCATACTTTGGGGCTGTCATATAATGGGGTTTGGCCCCCCACACAGACATCCCTTGACAAGGTCATGCATACACATAAAGGAGTATTACCTAATAGGCCAAAATAATAACATACTGGATGACAGATTCTATAAGCAGACATATTCGAATAAATTAATTTAAAATTTTATATTGACCTGATAAACACACTAAAATCTAAGGAAATATAGTAGCAATATTTGATATGAGAAACATTAGAATAAATAAGATATTAAATGGGATGACTAACTGAATGGATATAGCAGAGGAAAAACTTAACAAAACTCAAAGACTAGATTGAGCAAATGCCAATGGATAAGAAAAGACAAAGTCACATGAAATATAAAAGGAAAGTTAAGATATATGCAAGACACAGGCTGAAGTGCCATCGTCCAGATAATAGAAGTCCTGAAAAGAGACAAACATTAAAATGGGTTGTAAGAAATATGTAAACAAAGAGTGAAGCTAAAGAATTTTTAAAATTTAAGAAAAAACTTAGATTGAAATGGCCTACAGAGAACCAAATAGGATATTTCAGGTGTCTGCCCCCAGTTCCTGAAATAGGACTTCTGAAACCCTTGTAAATAGAGGTGCTAAGAAAACTTTTGTACTAATATTTAGTCTTTGACCCCAGTTCCCTGCACAGAGCTCATGAAACCCTTGAAAATTCCGAAGTGGTAAAAGCACTAGGAACATCTTTTGTTCTAACATTTGGTCTTTGACCCTGGTTCTTGACACAGAGCTCCTAAATCCCTTGGAACTTCCTGGGTGATGGGAGTGTCTTTGCTCTAATGAGTTAACTGGGTGGGCACCTGGATGCCTCCTGGATAGCGGCTGGTCACCAGGAAGACCAAGCCATTATCAAAACTTGGAACTTGCAGCCCCACCTCCCATTCTCTAGAGAAGGGAGAGGGGCTGGAAACAGAGTTACTATTCATGCCTATATGGTGAAGCCTCTGTAAAAACCCCAACAGTATGGGACTCAGGAAGTTTCCAGGTTGATGAACACATCCACATACCAGAGTGTGATGCACCTCAACTCCACGGAGACAGAAGCTCCTGCACTCGGGACCTTCCTAGACCTCCCCTGATGTATCCCTTCATCTGGCTGTTCATCCACATCCTTTAATATTCTTTAATAAGCTAGTAAAGGTAAGTGTTTCCCTGAGTTCTGTGAGCTATTCTAGCAACAAAAATTGAATCCCAGGAGGAAGGAGTCATGGGAACCTCCGATTTGTAGCCAAATCAAACAGAAGTTGTGGGTAACCTGGGGACCTACTACTTGAAGTTGGCACTGAAGTTGGGGGGGACAGTCTTGTGGGACTGAGCTCTTAACCTATGGGATCTGACACTAACTCCAGGTAACACTGTCAAAACAGAGTTAAATTGTAGGACACCCACCTGGTGATGAGGAATTGTGTGGTATGGGGAATAACCCCCCAACATCTTACTGTGATGTTGGGGAATAACCCCCCAACATCTTACTGTAAGAGTAAAGGAGAAACACGAAAGGAGCACTGAATTTTTTGAAACACTGAGGAAAATGCCAGAGTACATACAAGGAAATGAATCAAAATGACATTACATTGGATACATGATAGGAGTGGAAGGAATAACAAAAGATGCAAAAACTTGAAAAATTCTTCCCTTTTTTTAGTCTTTAAAATCCAAGTAATTAGTGAAATTAATACAGATTCTTCAGCTTTCTTTAGTTAGTATTTGTCCTGCTATTTTCTGCTTTCCCTGATGCTTTTAGTTGTGTCAATCTTGAACAGCAAATATTTGTATTCGGTTTTTCCAAATTGTTTTCTTCTACTGGGAGAGTTTTATCCATTTACATTTTAAACTTATTTATGTTTGGAACTATTTCTCCCTTCTTATCTGATTAATTTATCCTTCATTATCTGTACTTCTTTTTAGTTATGTCTTATCTTCCTTTTTGTAACTGACAGATCTATCAGTTCTGTAGAAAACAAGGATTTAGAATACTTTCACAATTGTCAATGAACCCTAGTCTATGAATGAGGCCCTGCTCTAGGTACTGGAGACAGAAGAGTAAAATAGACGTAATATCTATCCTCAAGACAGTGGAGGGGAGAAAATCAGTCTCCACATTTCTGGGATAAAAGATGCCTCTAGCTAACTGATAAACATTAGTGTCTTTATAACAATTTTTAAAAAGGAAAAGAAAAAATAATAATTGGTACACTGATGGAAGGTAACAAAAGAATGCCAGATAATATAAAAAATATATAACAGTGGTTATTGAACTTGGTCTTTTAAGCAATGTTTCACAAAAGTATATGAAGCAACACGGCAAAGATATAACTATAAAAAATGACAATTGAAAATTTCTATGTTTATTCATCTGAGTTTTTCTGAATTATAACTGCTGCCATGTCTGTAATTGAGGTTGAAAACTGCCTTTCCAAATTGTGAGGGAACCATTGAAGAGCTTCTGGTCCATTTCTCTTCCAAAGATAATGACTCACAGCTTATTCATAAACAGGAAAAAATAATATAGAATGTTGGTATTTTCCCCCTCAGTCTTAAGAAAAGCTTGGGAACCTAGGTTTCTGTTACTGACTTTTGACTTGTGGTTCCCATCAAGTCACTTCACTTGCCTCTTTTTCAGTTTCAGATTCATGTGTGAGGAACCCCCAGAATAACATCTGTGAAACTATTCTGAAAAACATAAATTCTTATACCCCTTTAATTTATGGAATGGAAGACATTCTGAACAGGGAAACAATGTAAGTCCCTTACCCCTCTACCCGGCACTATGTCTATTCCTGTCACCAAGGAAGGCTGGCCCCCTTCTGAAGGGGCGGTATGTTACAAAACAGAAGTGCTTGAACGTTGTCACTCTTTCAAAGAGCAAAACAGGCATTTCTAAGATCCAGGGTCACATTTAAAACAATCCTATTAGAAAACTGGTTGAAAAACTGAGATTTTCACCATAGAAGATATTTGGATGGCAAATAAGCATGTAAAAAAGATGTTCATCATCACAGGTCATAAGGAAATGCAAATTAAAACCAAAGCGAGCAGTCACTATACACCAATCAGAATGGCTAAAGTAAAAACAGCTGAGCTCTGCCAACTCTCAGTCTGGTACTTCCCAAGTAATAATCTCTCTAAGCCTCAGTTTCCTCACCTAAAAAGCAAGTATTTTTCATGTTTCTTCCTGTGTTTGAACGGTCATTTTCAGACTTGAAGATGATAAGTGCAGCACCTATGACAGTCTCTGACCTCTAGTGGGGCTCACAAGAAGTAGCTACGAACACATCCAGTAGGTATACAGCGATATGAATGCATATAGTTACTTAAAAACTTACACAACCTCATATAACGAGAAACATTGTTTTCAGGGTAAAATATCATTTTCTATTCTCTCAAAAATGAAAATTGCTAATCAAAAGGAAAAAAAACTCACGTATCACAGAGAAGTAAAAAGTAAGAGAGGATTGTGAATTCACTTGGTTTTTTTTAAAGAGGCATATGAAAATCTTCCTCAATGCATAAAACATTTAAAATAATGTGCAAATTTATATATTAATAAATTAAAAGCAAGAGAAGAGGTGAAAAATAAGTAGAGAAAGAAGAATTAAAGATGTTCTCAGAGATGCAAAGAGTTTCTGAGGGAAAAATAAGAATGAGGGTGAAAATACCTGTGGAAGAAAGGAAAGGGGATGGGAGAGGTAAGGTGAGGTGTAAAGATTCGGTATAATAATAAGGATAAAGAGGAATTATTTAGACATCAAGAAAATTCTAAAAATCTTGAAAAAAAGTCCTTGTCACATTGCTGCCTCTCTCAGGACAATGGTCTTAAAAGCTTTCAACTCGTTTTATTGCTCTCTGAAATGCCCAGTGAGCTGTCTAACCATTTCTCATGGCTCTTCATCTGTGTTCTAAAAGGTGGCAGAAGATCCACCTAGTAGGAGAGGGAAAAATGTTCTCTAGTCTCTAATAGTAGCCTAAGAAATACCCTCCATGCACATACATACACACACACACACACACACACACACACACACGCATGCACACATGGTGAAATAAAGCCAAAATTCTGAATATGTCCACCCCTGATTTAATTCCAGCCTTGGAAATAGCTGAAAAGAATTACCTGTCTCTAATCAGTCATTGGATTTCCACTTACCTGAGTTTAATGCTATTTCAAATATTATCTATACCTTTTCTATCAAAATGAATGATTTTGGACTTGAAAAGGGTAGAGTGATGAGAAAAATGATGATGATGACTAACAGAAATCATTTATTGAGTGTTTAGCACACACCAACTCTGCTAGGGACATTATGTAAACTGCTCCATTTAATTATTAGTTATAGTAATGTACTAACAATTATTAGCATTTATTGAGAGGCAAATACATTTCAGCATACTGCTTTATTATCATGCATTGTTTTCTTTGATCCTTACACTGTTATGTGAGGCAAGTGAAGTTGAAAAGGGTCAAATTCATTGAAGTAGAACGTGATAGTGCTATGTCTGATTCATCTTTCTTAGACCATTGCCCATTGTCAGGATTCCATTTATTCAATCATTCTTTTTTTAACTGTCTACCAGGTATCAGGCTAAGAGGATGTGTGGTAACCTGCCCCCATAACTAACTGTAAATAACTTTCCTTGGGTCATAGAGTGAGTAGGTGGCTGAGCTGAGCCTCAAACCCAAGTTTGTCTAACGGCAAAGCCTTGTTCTTTGTCCTCATGACACTGCCTTCAAATGTGCCTTGAGACATAAGATTTAGGAAGATTTTGGTAAAGGGCAGATTTTATCAGCTTTGGAGGGCTGAATAAGTAAAATTAATATGTCCTAAAGCCCATGTACCACTTCAGTTTTCTCTCTTCTTTTCAATGAGATAACTGAAGCTCACTGGAGTTGTTACAGTACTGTACTTAAAAAAACTGATCCAACAATCTCCTAAACCAGGCATTCATTATGCAGTAAATGTTTGCCACATTCTGGGCACTGTTTTCAGGACTCACAGCCACTCTTTACAATCCTACTAATATTTGATAATAGATACTTCTATTATCAAATTTTGATGAGGAAAATGCGTTTGAGGGAGGTGTCTGGGCTGAGTCGAACCCAAGCTCCTTGCTGCCTCGCTCTCTTAGGCTTTCCCAGCATGGCTCAGCTTCTGGATGGAGGCAATGAGCAAGGCTGACCAGTAGAATTGGCAGCAGTAGAATAAAGGCCATAACTGAATCAAGTCATAAATGTCAGTCTAACTGACACCTAAGGAATGTGAAGTGGCTGGTAGAATGAAGATTTCCACACCGATTTAACACACTTTGGCCAATAAGGGGAAAGAAAATAAGGCTTGATTTAATAGGAAATGCAGAGTTTTTGAAAATTTTTGAAAAGGAAGATACCAGGATGAAATCTATGTTTCAACAAACCAGATCTGAAGCAGCATATTGGGAATAGATGCAAGGGGCAGAGTCTGGAGACTTTGGGACTGCCCCAGGCAAGAGGATTAGAGAACTCAACCCTGGGTTTTAAAAGGAGGGTACAGCGACTTGCTTGGTTATAAAAACAGTTAAAGATAGCAATAAAGGTTAATGCTAAGAGGAGCCCAGAAAAGCTATGGGGTGGGGGGGAAGGGGTCACTCTATAGAGGGAGGAGAATTTTGGAACAGAGATGGTGCTCTTATCAACAGGGAATGTTGCCCAAACATTCCAGTTCTACGTGGATCAAGCCACCAGCCACTGCAGCTGCCCCCACACCCAATGGTGTGCCCTGAGGGGAATTTAGGCTGGATCAAAACAGGAAGTTTTCTGTGCTTCTTAAGATGTATATCTAAGGGATAATTTCAATAAGCCCAGACTCTTGCACCTTCCCACACACAGAAAAGCACTAAAATCATCAACGTGAGACATTTGTTTTTTTGTGATAAGCAGTGATCTTTTTTTCTTTTTTTTTTTTGCGGTACACGGGCCTCTCACTGTTGCGGCCTCTCCCGTTGCAGAGCACAGGTTCTGGACGCGCAGGCTCAGCGGCCACGGTTCACGGGCCTAGCTACTCTGCGGCATGTGGGATCCTCCCGGACGAGGGCACGAACCCGCGGCCCCTGCATCGGCAGGCGGACTCTCAACCACTGCGCCACCAGGGAAGCCCAGCAGTAATCTTTTGATGGTCAATTACATGGGTTTTTTTTCCAGCAAAAAATCCCTATATATCCTGGCTCTTCCCTTAACTCTTCTGAGCAGTTCCTCAGAGCTATCTGAGAGGCTGTCTCCTGGGCTATAGTCCTCAGTAAGGTCCCCAAATAAAACTTAACTTGTAACTTTTAGGTTTTGTATTTTTCTTCAGTCAACACTCTCCAGTAAGTTTTAGATATAATAAAAGATCCAGGGGGCACTAATAGCAGGTAAATGGAAGTACTAAAATAGTCTTCCAGGAGGCTTGATCTGAGAAAGGTGGCATTTACTTGTTACAATTTATAGTTTCAGGTTCACAAGAACTGCCTCCCATATAGATGGGACTGCAAACCACAGGGAAGGCAGAGAACACAGTGGTTATGGAATTGTGGAAACTGGCCCATGCTGTTATGATTTTCATAAGAGGGAAATGGTAGGTTTAGGACAAACTGGTAAATCTAACAATCTCTCCTCAAAGGCAAGAATAAATAATTATCAGGTAGTTGTTAAGCCTTTAGAAAAGGATACTCTGATCACTAGGAGCTAAAATGGAATCACTGAAAAAAAAAGTCATGGCAAACAATGCCACATCGTTTCAAGACAGAGCTAACTAGAATTGCAGGTCAGAAAAATTCCAAAGTTACCGGCCATGTGCCTTGATTTTCAGCAGGTGTTTGTGGACACCAAATGTTGCAGTAAACACAGAAATATATGATGAACAGTGCAGCAGGTTTAACAAGGCGTGAAGAGCCATGCTCAGAGAATGGCCAAGAGCATACTTTTCAGCATCATGAAGGTTTGTTCACCTTTGAAAATGTGGTTGAAGACACAGGAGACATCATAACATCATGAGCTGCCTAGCTGAGCATTCTGTGTGAAAAATGGAATATTTCCTGCCATATCAGTAGACAAAGGATGTCACAGTCATCAGTGATTACAACCACTGCCAACAGGTGTGCTGGTGAGCCCTGAGGGCACTCAGGAAGGAAACAAAGAATGCTTGCCATCTAGCAGCCATCAGACGGCAGCCACTCCCTATGGTGAGCCCTGAGGAAACTCAGGATGTGAAAATACAGGACACTGACCCCAGATAGCTGAGGTGCATATCAAAGGAATGATTTCAGTGAACCCAGACTCTTGCATCTTCCCATACATAGAAAAGTGCTAAATTGTTTAACTTGACATATGTGGTTTTCTTTAATTAGCATCTTTTGATGTTCTGACTACCTGCCCTTTGTTGCAAAACTCCTATATATCCTAGCTCCCCGCCTTGTCTCCTCTGAGCAGTTCTCTCAGGGTTAACTTGAGATGCTGCCTCCCAGGCTTGAAGTCCTAAAAATTCCTGCAGAATAAAACATAACTCTCAATTTTTAGGTTGTGAATATTTTTTTAGTCGACATGTGCAATGAGGGGAATATGTCAGATGACATTAATACACAAAATATTCTTTCCAGGTTATGGTGATCAATTTAAACCAAAAAGAACTTTAAAGGAAAGAAGTAAAAATTAAGCATATAAGAACTGAATAAGGAGAGATAATTTAGCAGGAATTCATTTGAGAAGAAGCCTCAGAGTTTGGGTTGCAAACAAAGTTTAAGCTAGCAAAAAAATGCTACTACAACCTTATGCTGTGTAATAGTAGTCTTCTATTCCTACTAAGGGCAGAAAAGGCGGCCCAGCACCGGGCACTGAACTGACTACATCTGGAGTCAATGCATGGTTGGGAAACATATTTTTAGGGCCCTTCTGAGGACTGACAAAAAAAAAAAAAGGAGTTCACCACTGAACCAGAGGATTTCCAATAGAAATCAGCAGAGTTGAATATTCTGAGGCATGAGATGGATAAAAACACTTAGGTCTAACCAGGCTGGTGAAGGGAATCTCAGGAGATGAGAATAAGGAATTTTTAACCTTGAAAATGGAACTTAATTGTATAGAATTATATTCTCAAATACCCGAAGGGCCTTGATAATCAAATTATCAGTTATTCTGTGTAATGCCAAGAAGTAGAATTAGGAGCACTGGTTTGAGAGATGTTAATGAGTGTCTAGGAATATTCTCATGTAGGAAAGGATTGAGCAAGAAGTATGACTCAGATGATCAGGCAGAAACATACCCAGTCTTGGACATGCTGGCAAATGTCAAGACCAAAATAATACGATTTATTCCACAAATATTTATTAAGCTTTACTGTAACCCCCACACTGAGTTTGAGGCTACAGATGCATTGGTAAACAAGAGAGACAGTCCTTCACTCTTAAGTATGGGGCTGGTCATAGTGGGGACTTAGGCAGGACATGCCCATGAAGGTAACCTCTGGGGAGCAAGTGCTAGTTAAGACTCTGAACTCCTGAGACAAGAGCTAGCTTGTAACCAAGAAAGAGGAAAGATAGAGCAGGCGGTGGAAGCAGGGAGGCTGTGTTTTAGTTAACCAATATCGCAATCAGATAAACTGAAGCAAAGTTATTTTGCTGTAAGTCCCTTTCACAGAGGGTTGCTGGTCTTATCTTTTTTTAAGAAGGTGTTGCTCTAAGTATAAATGAGTTTACATATGTAAAACACCTAGAAGAGTCCCAGGCACATAGAAAGTGCTATATAAAGGTTGGCCATTATTGTTATTGTTGTTGTTGGCCTTTGCCCTGATGGTCCCAGAGGGGTTGCATTATGGACTGAATGTTTCTGTCTCCCCAAAATTCCTATGTTGAAGCTCTAACCATTCCCCCACAATGTGATGATATTTGGAGGCAGGGCCCCTGGGAGGTGATTAGGGTTAGATGAGGTCATGAGAGTGGACCTCTCGTGAGAGGGTTAGCTTTAAGAGGAAGAGAGACCAGACTTTCTTTCTCAGCACCATGTAATAGCACAGCAAGAAGGTAGCTGTCTGCAAGCCAGGAAGAGGGCCTTCATCTGACAACTGCATTGGCTGGCAAATTGATCTTGGACTTCCAGCCTCCAGAGCTGTAAGAAAATAAATGTCTGTTGTTTAAGCCATGCAGTCTACTGTATGCTGTCATGATGGCTTGAGCTAAGACAAAGAGGGAGGGAGTGCTGTTATGACAGGAGGCCGAACCCTCTCACTGGGCTTGCAGCATATGCTATTCTTGGTCACCAGCTGCATCTCCTCTCAGGCAGAAACCCTCAAGTAAAAGGGATTTGGCACACAATTTTGATCACGTTCCCATCACTACATCCTCCCTGCTGCTGGCTTTCTATAGCTCTCAACACTGAGGAACTCTGGATCCAGAGTCATCTGGCAACATGCTCCTCTTCATTCTCCTCCTCACACTCACTGGCCTTTGATCAGCTCCTTCAGCGGGCCATGCTTCCTCTGGCCTCATGCCCTTGTCGTGCTATTCCCTCTTCATGACATGCTCATCCAGTCCTTCCACATCAGCATGTGTCCAGTAAAGTCTGAATTTCCTAATCAGATAAATTTCCCCATTGTACACCTTAGCACTTACCAACATCTGTAAATATGCTTTCTGTGAAAATGAAACTAACGGCTTCCCCCTTACCCTTTTCCCCACACTCCACCAGGACAGAGGCTCCATGTCTAGTGCTGACCATCTCACCCCAGCCCTCAGCACAGTACCTGGCATACATCTATATGCACTGAACATGTTTGTTTTAATGAACACATTGATAAAGAGCAATAAAGACTTGAACCCACCACACACATTAGGTAATGCCTCCGGCCTGGGTTTAATTTCTCTGCACATACCTTGACTCCAGGGACCTTGAGGAAAAACAGGAGAAGCTTTTAAACCATGCATGTCTTGCCACTCACAGAGGGAGCTGCTTACTCATTGTGTGTGTCAGTCATATGTGGGGTGACCACCTTCTGGGGAGTTGTGACAGTTCATTTTACGTGTCAACTTGACTAGGCTAAGGGATGCTCAGATAGCTGATAAACCATTATTTCTGGGTATGTTTGTGAGGGTGTTAGTAGACTGAAGAAAGAAGGTCGTTCTGCCCAGTGTGGGAAGGCACCACCCAATGCTCTGAGGGCAGAGGAAGGAGGAAAAGGGCCCTGGGACGCTGTGCCAGTGGGAGGCACAGTGGCCTTGCGGATGGGCTCCCTGCTCATTCCTGGAACCATCTGCCCAAAGCCAACAGGCCTGAAGCACGCAGGCTGAGCCTTGCACTGTGCAGGAGCTGGGGACACAAAATGAAGAGAAGACAGCCCCTGCTCTGCATGGGCACAGAGTGCAGTAGGCCAGGGTGGTAGTTTAGAGAAGCCTAACTTCAGAAAGCTGAGCAAAAATAGTCACACTGAAACTTTTGTAAGGCTATCAGTGGATTTATCAGCCAAAACCTTACAGAACAAGAGAGAGTGGAATAGTATATTCATTGTGTTAAAAGAAAAAAATGCCAATCAACAATACTTAACCAGCTAAGTCACCTTTCAAAAATGACAGTGAGATAAAGACTTTCCCAAACAAACAAGAGAGTTCATCATCACTAGACCAGCCTTATAAGAAATGCTAAAAGGAGTTCTTCAAGCTGAAATGAAGGGTGATATTCTGTTTGCAATCAGCTGAAGTGCTATAAGAAAAATTAAGATGTAAGAGAAAGGAGAATATAGTTATTTCTATATTTCTTTCCTTTTTGGTATTTCTGAACATTAGTTGAGAAGTTGCTCTATGTCATAGACAGATATTTTCTGTCGGACATCCTTCAAATGTTGCTAGTAAATATATTTAGAAGCACATTTGCCATCCTGGATCTCTTGGAGAAGACTTCTAAGAACAGTTTGGAGAAAACTCTGATCCAAGACTAATTACTCATTTGCTTTTGGAACTGAACTTCTAAACACATCAAAATAAAACCAATTTGATGTGAGACATCACTTTCCATTAAAAGGAGGAGGTTCACATGTGTTAATTTTGTTGGGAGCTAATATATGCATGCCAATTATGATGCAAAGACTCCCTTTCACAACAGCAGTAAATGTAATACTTAATATTTGATGTTTAAATTAAAAGTATTCCACCAATGAGATATTATTTGCCGAAAATGTTCAATGTAAATTTAATCATGATGGAGGAATCAGATACACCAGAATGTGGGAGCTGATACTGTTAACTAACCTACAATCAGAAAAAATAAAATGGTACAATAAACACAACAAATCAGAAGGGAGGGCGCCAGTCTAGATCAGAAGAGACTGAAGAGATATGGTTAGTAAGTATCAAGGGTGAACTTGATTCTTAGATCAAAATAACATAGTCATGAAAGACATTTCAGATGCAACTTGGAAATTTGGGTCTATAGGTTAGATACTAAATGATAACTTTGATTTAATGGTATTATGGGTATGTAGGAGAATGCTTTCTATCTTAGGTGGTGCTTGTAAAATATTAAGGGGTGGTGTATTGTGATATATGCACTTTACCTTCAACTAATTTGCGAAAGAGGAGTATGTGTGTGTCTGTGTATGTGTGTGTGGGTTTAGAGAGAGAGAGAATAAATGTGCAAAAACTCAGTTAATCTAGGTCAAAGGTTAATAGGCGTCTATTGTACTGCTCTTTCAGCTTTGCTTTACATTTGAAAATTTTCAAAATTAAAGTAAGAACATATTTTATGTTAAACACTCTAATTTCTTCTATGTGCCATGACAGTAACATTTGCTCAGGGACATGGAGATGGTTTGCTCTGATATCTCCTTCTTCCAGTCCCTCCACCAGCTGAACTGAACAGGAGTCCACTCCAAAGAAGGCACTGTTGAGCGACAGTGAGGCGAGCACTGTCAACAATGGGGTTGGCCCCACCACACACGGTCCTTATACAGCCTCTGCACGGGAGACACATAGAAGGCCTAGACACTTCCTGCCCCCATAGAATGTTCACCTTTAGGTGGGGCTAAGGCAAGCAACTCTGTATACATGTGGTAGAAAGCAATGCTTACATTGGGAAAGATAGCAATGGAGCTTACAAAAGCTTTGGAAAATCTCAAGATGTTTGTAAAATTGGTTTGACAACAGAATAAAAGAGAAGTGAGAGGTAAAGAAGAAGGGTGCATGGCTGTCAGGCTTAGGAGTTTATTTGTAATTTTGGGGGCAGTGGGGAGTCTCCAAGGGTGTTGAAACATGGTAAGAGCTGTGTTTCAGCAGAATTTGTCTGTGAGTGGTATTGGTCAGACAGGTCAGGATTGCTGAAAGGGACTAGGGTGAGAATCCATGTGGGGACAGTGAGGCTGGAGAGGTTAAGAGGCAATGAAGAGAAACTGACACCCAAAGACCCAGTGTCTAGTGGACCTGGATCACCTACTAACATTGTAGGCAAATCTCAACCTCCATGTGACCCCTACCACTTTTTTACCTTAAGAAAAATAGCTGCAATCTCTTGGGTTGTTAAGAGTATCAAATAAGTAAGAGATCTTAAATGTTTTAAATTCTAACAATAATGTTGCCTTACATTTATGGGTTAAATGTAGTTTTTTGCTAGTCCTCCATCCTAGCTGCTAACTAGGGACCACTGTGCTTACCCCTCTCCTAATAATAATCTGTATCTGGGAGCATCAAAGGGATGCTCCACACAATCACCACAGGATGCCCACTTCCTTTCCTCTGATCCTATTTTAGAAAATGCTGGGTACACTCTTGCATGTTTGGCATGCTTTGGTTACCATCTTCATTATTGCTGGGTACTGCCACCTGACCCAGCACCAGATGTGTCTAAAAACTGCCACAACCATTTCCACTTAGCCCACTGGCCCTGTACTCTCAGAAGACCAAAGCTGCACAGTGGGCAGTTGGCACAATGAGGAGGAATTAACTTCACCTTTTTGTGTAGATCCTTGTCTAAGAAGTCCTAAAGTAGGGCTGCTTGAGCCCCGATGTCTTACCATGGTTTCAGGGAAACATGAAACATAAGTTCTCCCTTTCCCCCTCCCCCAGGTTCCCTGGTGAAAAGGGAGTGCCAGGTACCAACACTCAGCATGATCCCTTCTGTTGACCAAAGCTTTGTTAATGAGTCAAGTTTGCCTTTCCTGGGTGATCCCTGTCTTGGATTGAGTTCTCTCCTAGGGAGTTCCTTATCATGCAATGAAAAACAATTCTTTTAAGCCCCCAGTTTTCTTTTTCTTTAGGCATGCCCAAATATTTTGGAGCAAATGTGACAACTGCATTATTAATATTCATATACCCAAGGAGCTGTAGGAGGTCTTAAAGAAACATGTTATCAATTTTATTGTATAACTTTTTCTCCATTTTTATAAATAAAATAATAGTATATTTGTTAGGCTTATTTCTATCTATACGTTTATAAACTCCTTGAAGACAGGGAAGATATCTTTTATTTCTTTGTTTCCCATGAATAGCCTAATCATCATCCGGTAAACACAATAAAGGCAGCTGTATTTGTTTTCACATCCTTTCATTTACAGAAGCAATAATATATTAAAGCACAGTAATGCTCTCCCACTCTTTAGGGTTCTATGTACTCTTTCAGATGGTTTTTCCATTATGTGGTCTTGTAGCAACTGAATATCATTTTGGGGGAAAATGAGCCTTGGCTTCTAGCTCATACTATGGACAAAAATTAACCTGAGGTGAATTACAGACCTAAATTTGAATGCTAAAACATTCAAATCTTAAGAAGAAAACAAATAAAAAATATGTTCATAAGCTTGAGTTAGACAAATATCTCCTAAATAAGACATAAAAAGCATTCAGCATAAAAGAAAAAACAAATTGACAAACTTAACTTCTTTAAGATTCTTCATCAAAAACATTAAAAATATGTACAGACATTAGAAAAGATTGGAGTTTCCTAAATTCAGTGTTCCTCAGCTATGACACAAACTCTTGGCTATTTCACATTTGCCCCACAGAACTTGAGGGCAAGGAGAGTAGATACAAACATGGAGCTCAGGCTGCCTGCTGTTTCCTGAGTAAGAAAGTCCTTGTCTCTGACCCAGGCATCTCCTGTCTTCTGCCAGCATCCATAAAACTGCAGTAACTTGTTAGCTTGTAAGTAAAGTAATATCTCAGACTGTCACAGCTCTTGACAGGGAGAACCCTGAAGCATCTCAGTAGTTGGAACTTGTCCAAAATAGAAAGCCAAGTTAGAACTCCAGATCACCAAGGCACAGAACCAGTGACCGTCTCTCCCCACCCCAACAGAAGATGGGGTTCTCTGTACATGGAGGTTGAGTCAGAGACCCAAGATTTGGTGACAGAGAAATAACAGGTGAGCAAAACTGCCATTTCCCTGATTGGCTGGCTCACAGAATTTTGTCCACAGGTTTACAACTTCCAAGGCAACAGATTTTAAAATAAATAAATAACAAAAATGTAAAAACTCTTCCAGTTTATGAAATTAACAAACTGAAGAAAAAAGGCCTAGAAATACTAATCACCAGCACCTCCCCCAAATTCTAAGTCTTTACCCCAAAGTGAGGCCCACAGAGAGCTTCCAATCAGCCATGAGTGCTTCATTTCTAAATATTGAAAGGCCAGTGAGGAAATGCTTTATCTAAATATACTCCAGAACAAACAGAAAAGTAGGATTTCAGAGGTAACAGAAATAATGTGGGACCAGAAGAAAACTTCAAAGACACCATGGTCAATGTTCTCAGAGAGAGAAGTTACCAAGCCACTGAAAAAACAGCAGTATGCTGTAAAAAAGGAATATTCCAAGAACAAGAAAGATCCTTTGGAAATTAAAAAAAAAAAAATCCATAGATGTTAGGTAAATTTGGAGGAATTTCCCAAAAACTATTTCGAAAAAAGACATATAAATAAAAATAATAGAACATAAAATAATATGTAATATATAATTGTAATATAAAAGAGAAAATTAATTATATCAAAGAAATAATTTATCAAAGAACTAATACAAGACAAATTTTCCAAATCCAAAGACTTCACTTCCCAGATAGTTAAGACTTGCCTAGTGCACAGTACAGTAAAAGAAAATAAAGTAGGTAATACCCATATTTAAAATATATCATCAGAAATTCCAGAATACAAGGGGGAAAAGAAACTTGCTGTTTGGAGCAAGAAGCAATCATAATCAAATGAGCATCCATAAGGACAGGGTAGAACTCATCCATAGCAATTCAGCAATCAAGCCAGCTTGTACAACTCTGATGGGAAATTATTTCCAACCCAGGAGAGTGAGGGTAAAGATACCCAAGGTTTCCAACATGCAACATTCCTCAGGAAGTTCCTGGAGAATGTACTCCACCAAAATAAGGAAACAGAATGACCAAGATCAGGAAGATCTGATTTGGAGATGAGGAAGTCAACACAGGAAACAAAGGAAGGGGCTTTGTGGGATGCTGGTGCAGGGGGGCTCCAGGTCCACAGATGAGGGACAACAATCAGAGAAATATGGCCAATAAGGGCTGTCTGAAGCATTCAAACCTATGGAGAGGGTCTTATGGTTCCATCAGAGTTGCTGATAAAACACTGCAGTGCTAGGATAAAAACACCAAATTTTTTTAAAAGGAAGAAATTATCTCCCAGACAAACAGAATTTATGCCCCCCTCAACTCTGCAAAAAAGTAAGTAAATCACACTAGAACGTTCTGCAGAGTTCAGTACTTCTATATTTAAAACATTGGAAGCAGGGAATAAGCATTTCATCAAATTGTATTTTGTAATTGTTTGGGGAGGATGAGGGCAGGGAAGGACATGTAGAGGAGGGCTGATAGTAGAAGAGAACTAAATTCTAGTTTTCTCCAGTAGGCGTCACTATGTATTGTCTTCCACTGACTAATCCAGAAGTTTTCATACCAGGATATTATGAGGAACATGAAGGTAAGTAACAGAAGGAACTCCTCAAAGAACGAACAGTGGACTCAAGTCAGACAGGGTGGAGCATAAGGCAAATATATTTTTCTTTTTTAAGTCTTTTAGTAGTATTTTATTCTTTAAGGTATGAAAATTAAATTCCATTAATGAACATAAATTTTAAAGTAATGAGGAAGATAAAGAGGAAGAAGTGGGGGGGAAGAGATAGTGAAGGGGGAGGGTGGAAGGGGAGGAGGGGGTGGGAGGGAGATGCAAAGAGCGAGAAGAGGAAAAGGGAAATAAAAAAGAAAGTCCTTCCTTGGTCGTTGCATAAACAAAGTGAGTTTGGAGAGATAACTTCACATGACTTCGTTACTAAAATGACCTATATAATAAAATAGGCATTTTGATGGGAATAGGATGGCAGTGAGCATGGAGGAGGGACATGCAGGTTATAAGGACGATGTCTTTCAAACTAGAGAGAAATGAAAGAACATTATCAGAATAAATTAATATTTAGATGGCATTTTTACATATGAAAAATTTTAGCAGTAAAATATTTTCATCTAATAAAGGAGGTATTCCCCAACTGACATGGTTTATAAGGGAAATAATGGAGGTTTTATTTTCCTTTTTTTTTCACATATCTGACAAGAATACCATTTACTTGTTATTAAATTTTTAATAGATAAACAGTAGTTTATTCTAACCTCTGGCACATTATTTAAAGGGGAATTCAGTGCAGGTCCACAGGTAGGAAAAAATAATATATCACACTCAGAATCCATATGGAAATAAGTATGAGTAGCATAATTTCTTTTTATTACTTTTTATTTATAAGTAGATAAAATGATTAATACAAAGCAAATTTAAACAGTATTTGTAGGTATAATTGAAAGTAAATGAAAAATCCCATTGAGAAGAGCATGGAATAAGGGGAAATAAAAAGTCTTTACTAGAATTATTCCTTCAAGGACTCCTAGGTGCAAGATCTGTTGAGCTCTGATGATTATGTGCTCAGCACCGAATGACAGGAACATCATGTCCACTGTCCCTGAGAGTTGTGCTTCCACTGCTGCCCTGCTTCCTTCAGTGGCTAATTCATGATTTTAAATATATCTTCTTTCTATCTCCCTCTTCTCCTGTAATTTACCCCAAACTAACACTTGACTTTCCATATGAACCTCTAACCCAGGTCTTATTCCTCACAGCTATATTTCCCATTCCCCCTGCATCCCAGAAGCTCCTGTGACCTGCAAATCTCACCTGGCCCAACAGGGCAGAGGGAAAGGCCCATGGGCCTCACTCACTGTATTATCCCCTGCTGGCACAAAGGAGATGCTCAGTTAGTACTTGTCAGCTAAGAACATAAGAACTCCACTCCCTTTGTTCAGGAAAGTAGTAGGAATTCCATGCAGTGTGGGCAAATGCAGATGAAGGAAGAGGTAGTGATTTATATTCAGCAAGAGAGCTCCACGCACAGGAAATCTGAGGAGCCATGATGAGAAATTCTGACACTGCACACATGGTCTTACATATTCTGCCCTGTACACAGTGATATTTCACTATAGTTATAATTACAATGGTGAGCACACGGATACCTAATATTAGAATATACTGATATAAGAATTATTACTATTACAAGGCAAGTAATATTATCCCCAGTTTATAGATAAGGAAATAGAAATGCAGTAAGATTAATAATTTACCCAGGGCTTCCCTGGTGGCGCAGTGGTTGCGAATCTGCCTGCCGATGCAGGGGACACGGGTTCGAGCCCTGGTCTGGGAAGATCCCACATGCCACGGAGCAACTAGGCCCGTGAGCCACAACTACTGAGTGTGCGTCTGGAGCCTGTGCTCTGCAACAAGAGAGGCTGCAACAGTGAGAGGCCCGCGCACTGCGATGAAGAGTGGCCCCCGCTTGCCGCAACTAGAGACAGCCCTTGCACAGAAATGAAGACCCAACACAGACAAAAAATAAATAAATTAAAAAAAAAAAAAATAAATAATTTACCCAGTGTCACATAGGCAGTAATGGCCAAACTAGAATTTGAGCCCAGGTCTGTCTGCCCACCTTTTAAGTTTGGAATTTACCTGAACACAGGAGTAAGTATCTCAAGTACCTTCAAAGTTCAGATTTATAATAACAATGTGAGAACCAGAGGTATACACAAGAGCGAACACAGCAGTTGTGATGAACCAGGAAGTTCAGGATGAGCCTAAGGGAATTCAAATCTATTATTTTAAAATCCACTGTGTTTTCAAATGAAACACTACTGCTGGCTTTCTTTTTTTTTCAGTCAGTTTATGGTCCCTGTGTTCAAATCTTGAAAAGTTTACATTTCTTTTGTTATATTTGAGGCAAACTATCACATTGGAATAAAAATTTTAGTGCCATAAAGGTGAGGTTATTTTTTTAACCCTGTTTAAATCATATAATTTTGCAAAGCATAATTCTTGAAAAGTATTTATAATCTTTTTTCCTCCAAAAAAATTTCCATCTTCCACTCCAAGCATGCAGTAATTGAATTCTAGTTATCATATTTCTGAAGTGGAACAGAAGCATATATTACTGGCAAAATCATTTTTTTATAGTGCACTATTACCTAACCAAAAGTGCAAGTAATTTTGCCAATAATATATGCTTCTGTTCCACATCAGAAACACGATTCTTTCTCCGTTGAAGTGGAGAATAAGGAAGTTGAGACTCTGCCATCTCCTATAGTTTCTGTATTTGGAAAAGAATGTCCTTACATGTATATTATACACTTAGATAAGAGGTAGGTAGGAAAATGGTGGGATGGAATTACTTGTCAAGTGTGGACTTTTTTAATGGACAAACTACTTAAAAAGACATAGAAAAGAAAACACTCTAAAACATTTAATTTTATCTGTAGCCCACAGCTCCAAATGTATATAGCCTTATCCTTGCACAAAAATCTGGTCACTTAGAGTGAAAACAGGAAAACAAACCCATCTTCTACTAAAACCAAAACTTGCCTTGACGGGAAAAGGGTGAGTTGGGGAAAAAAAATCCATCTCAGAGATTTCCACCTCTGGGAAGAGGCAAGAGACATACTTACACATATTTCTCTAGAAATCCCTGGATATTACCTATAAAACAAACACGAGAAGACTGCGAAAAGTAGAGAGAAGAAGGCAGACCCCCCCACCCAGGGCATCAGGACACAAGGAACAGCTCAGTGGTTAATTCATTGGGGTGACGTAGCCTAGACTTGGAGCTGAAGAAGCCAGCAACTCAAAAAC
Source organism: Phocoena phocoena (assembly GCF_963924675.1). Classification (NCBI taxonomy): domain Eukaryota; kingdom Metazoa; phylum Chordata; class Mammalia; order Artiodactyla; family Phocoenidae; genus Phocoena; species Phocoena phocoena. The sequence continues at coordinate 124,534,839 of NC_089220.1, read as the reverse complement.
ATCATAAACACCACAAAAGTCTGTTCTTTCTAGTTAAAGAACCAGTAATGGGGCAGCTAGAATACTTTTAAACAATAATTGCTCTATCTTACCCAAACACAAGTGAAAAACTGTGGAATTAGCCTGACCCGTGCCAACAAAGATGAGTGGGGAGACTTGACAATCCAACCTTGCCAGGCTATCATAATATGCCCCAAACCTCAACCCCGTGACTAAGGTGATGTCAGGGAAGGCTGAGTAGAGAGACAGGACTTTCATTCCCGTCATACGTTGGGAGCTTCTCCTCCCAATGGTATGACTGGAGATGACATGGCAAGGAGGCACTTCTATGCCTCCAGCCAGTTAGGTATCAGTAGCAGTCAAGTGGAAATTCAGGACATGCAACTCTAACCAGCAGTAATTAGAAGGCTCAGTCTTCTGGTGTCAAGGGATACCAAGTAAGAAACCAGGACTTCTACAACTTGGAAGTAATGAGGTGACACCCTAACCCCTCCTCTGCTGGAGTGGTGTCGGGGAAAGATAGCTAAAACAAAAAGGTTAATTGAACAGTTTCATAACATAGTACCTAAAATGCCCAGGTTTCAATTAAGAAACACTCATCATACCAAAACCAGGAAGATCTCAAACTGAAAGAAAAAAGTCAATCAATAGATGCCCAAACTGAGAAGACAGATGTTAGAATTATCTGACAAAGATTTTGTCAGGTGAAAGCAGTCATCATAAAAATGCTTCATTGAGCAATTATCTATATACCTGAGACAAGTGAAAAAATAAAAAGCATAAGCAAAGAAATGGAGAGACTCAATAGAAAATATATAGAAGACAAATGAATGTCAGAACTGAAAGATGAAATATCTAAAATTAAAAAGAAAATTCATTGATGAGTGCAAAAACAGAATGGAGGGGACAGAGGAAAGAATCATGAAACAGAATATAGAACAACAGACATTACACAATGTGAAAAATCAGAAAGAAAACAGACTGGAAAAAATGATCAGATTTTCAGGGACCTGTGAGACTATAATAAAAGATCTAATGTTTGTCTTTGGAGTCTGGAAAGCAGAGGAGAAACAGAGTGGTGATGAAAAATTACTTTAAAAATATAGGTGATAACTTCTTAAGTTGTCAAAAGACATAAGCCTACATAATAAGCTAAGCAAACCAAAAGCAGAATAAGTGCAAAAAAATGTAAACTACAACCAAAAAAATGTACTATGACATCATAGTAAAATTTCTGACAAATAAAATTTTTGAAATCTTAAAAACAGTGAAAAAGATACTTTATCTATGGGGAAAAGAAAATTTGAGTGACAGTGAATTTCTCATCAGAAATCAATGTGGTCACATGCAAGCAGTACACATTTTTCAAATACTGAATAAAAAGAACTCTATAATCTTATATTCAGCAAAAGTAACCTTTAGGAATGAAAAGGGAATAAAGACATTTTGGACAAAGAAAATCTAAGAAAATTTGTCACCAGCAGATCTATCCTAAAAGAATGGCTAAAGCAACATATCTAAACAGGAAGAAAACTATTGAAAAGGAAATCTTAGAACATCAGGAAGGAAGGAAGCACACAGTTAGTAAAAAACATAAAAAATACAATTGATTTTCCTTTTTCTCTTTGGTTTTCTGTCTGATGGTGGATGCAGAAATTATGATTCTTTCTTATGTATGTTCATAAAATATTAAGACTATTTTATTATAAACTAGGGAGGATAAAAGGATGTAAAGGAGGCACAGTGTGTATATTCCACTTAAATTGGTAAAATTATGACACCAGTAAACTGTGATAAGTTTGCATATATAATGTAAGATTTACAGCAACCACTGAATGCATACAAAAATCAATACACATAAACACTATAGATAAACAAAAATGGAATTCTACAAAAGCTCAAATAACCTGCAGAAAGGCAGAAAATGGAAAACAAAAAACAGGAAGAGCAAACAGAAAACAAACCACAAATTATAGAGTTAAATCTTAACAAATTGAAAATAACATGAAATGCAAATGGTCTAATAACATCAATTCAAAGATAAAGATTGGCAGAGTGGATTAAAAAACATGAACCAATTACGGTTCACTTAAAACAATTCAACAACATAGGTACATTGAAAAAGGATAGAAAAGGTATATCATGCAAAAGATAATAAATAAAAAGCAGGAATGGCTACATTAACATCAGACAGAGTGGACTTCAGTGTAGATTTTCATAATGGTGAAAGTTTCAATCCACCAAGAAGACATAACAATTGAAAATATGAATGCACCAAACAACAGAGCTATAAAATCTATGAAATAAAAATGATAGAACTGAATTATAGGCTAAAAAGAATTATAGACTAAGAGCAAATCCCAAGGATGCAAGGCTGGTTTAATATTTGAAAATCAAGTAATGTAATCTAGCATATTAACAAGCTAAAGAAAGAAAATCATATGATCACATCAATCAGTGCAGAACAGGTATTTGACAAAATACAATACTCTTAGTATAACCTCTCAGCCTAAGTTTTCTTCTAGGAGTTTCATGGTCTCTGGGCTTAAATTTAAGTCTTTAATCCATTTTGAGTTTATTTTTGTATATGGTGTGAGAAAATGTTTTAATCTCATTCTTTTACATGTAGTTGTCCAGTTTTCCCAGCATCACTTATTGAGGAGACTGTCTTTCCTCCACTGTATATTCTTGAGAATGCTTCCACATGCCATTGTGCAGGTTCCCAAACTCCAAGAGGACAGAGGCTCATTTGTTTGGGACCTCGCCCTATGTATCTCTTCATCTGGCTGTTGGAAAACTGTTGTCAGGCAAGGAGTCTCCTCCATTCTGCCTTATTGCAATTGACCAAAAATCTATTTCATGCAAGCAGTCTAAAGCACTTCACTACCTGGAAGGTACCTGCAAAGAAGCTATGTGGGGGAGTGAAGTATGAGAATTGGCTTCCTCAGTCTTCAATTCATGATTCCTAGGAGAGCTATGAAAAAAAGAGAACCTTGCATGTAAAAGTCATGTCTTGGGCAGAGCGCAGTGATGGAGACAAGATGGCAGAGTAGAAGTACATGAGCTCACCTCTTATGAAAACACCAAAATCACAACTAACTGCTGAACAACCATTGACAAAAAAAAGCAATGGAACCTACCAAAAAAGATAGCCTACATTGAAAGACAAAGAAGAAGCCACAACAAGGTGGTAGGAGGGGCACAACTGCAATAAAATCAAATCCCATACCCACCGGGTGGGTGACCCACAAACTGATAAATAATTATACCACAGAAGCTCTCCCACAGGAGTGAAAGTTCTGGGCCCCACGTCAGACTCCCCAGCCTGGCGGTCTGGAAATGGGAGAAGGAGCCCCAGAGAATCTGGCTTTGAAGGCCAGTGGGGTTTGATCACAGGAATTCCACAAGACTGGGGGAAACAGAAACTACACTCATGGAGGGTGCACAAAAGGTCTTATGCACATCAGGATCCAGGGAAAACAGCAGTGACTTCATAACAGCCTGGGTCAGACCTACCTGCTGGTATTGGAGGGTCTCTTGTGGAGGTGGATGGCAACTCACTGTGGGGACAAAGACACTGACAGTAGTAGTTCTGGGGAGTACTCATTGGCATGAGCCCTCCCGGAAGCTGCCATTTTCTCACCAAGACCTGGCTCCACCCAACAGCCTGTAGGCTCCAGTGCTGGGGCACCTCAGGCTAAACAACCAACAGGGTGGGAACACAGCCCCACCCATCAGCAGACAGGCTGTTTAAAGTCTTCCTGAGCACACGGCTGCCCACTAAACACACCCCTTGAGCTGGCCCTGCCCACCAATGGGACAAGACCCAACTCCACCCACCAGTGGGCAGGAGCTAGTCCCTCCCACCAGGAAGCCTGCACAAGCCTCCTAGATAGCCTCACCTGCCAGGGGGCAGAGAGCAGAAAAACTATATCTGTGCAGCCTGTGGAACAGAAACCGCAATCACAGAAGGTTAGACAAAATGAGACAGCACAGAAACATGTCCCAGAGGAAGGAACAAGATAAAACCCCAGAAGAACAACTAAATGAAGTTGAGATAGGCAATCTATATGAAAAGTAATCCAGAATAATGATAGTAAAGATGATCCAAGATCTCAGAAAAAGAGTGGAAGCACAGATTGAGAATATACAAGAAATGTTTAATAAAAACCTAGACGAACTAAAGAACAAAAAACAGAGATGAACAATACAATAACTGAAATGAAAAATACACTAGAAGGAATCAATAGCCGAATAACTGAGGCAGAAGAATGGAAAAGTGAGCTGGAAGAAAGAATGGCAGAAATCGCTACTGTGGAACAGAATTAAGAAAAAAGAATGAAAAGAAATGAGGCCAGCCAAAGAGACCACTGGGGCAACAATAAACACACCAACATTCACATTATATGGGTCCCAGAAAAAGAAGAGAGAGAGAAAGGACCAGAGAAAATATTGGAAGAGATAATAGCTGAAAACTTCCCTAACATGGTAAAGGAAATAGTCACCCAAGTCCAGGAAGTGCAGAGAGTCCCAGGCAGGATAAAACCAATGAAGAACAAGCCAAGACACATAGTAATCAAACTGACAAAAATTAAAAGACAATTTGTGAATGTACCATACTGTTTTGATTACTGTAGCTTTATAGCATATTCTGAAGTCTGTGAGCATGATACCTTCAGCTCTCTTCTTTTATCTCAAGATTGCTTTGGTTATTCAAGTTCTTTTGTGGCTCCATAAAATTTTAGAATAATTTTTCCTATTTTTGTGAAAAAATGTCACGGGTATTTTGGTAGGGATTATATTAAATCTGTAGATTGCTCCAGATACTATGGACATTTAACAATATTAATTCTTCCAATCCCTGAACATGGGATATCTTTCCATTTATTTGTATTATCTTCAAGTTCCTTCATCAATGTCTCATAGTTTTCAGAGTATAAGTCTTTCACTTTCTTGGTTAAGTTTATTCCTAGCTATTTAAAACTCCTAGAAGAAAACATAGGCAGAACACTCTTTAATATAAATCATAGCAATATTTTTTGGATTTGTCTCTTATAGCAAAAGAAACAAAAACAAATAAAACAAAAACAAAGAGAATAGAATTAAATGTAAAAAGCTTTCGCAAAGCAAAAAACAAACAAGCAAAAAAATCAACAAAACAAAAAGACATCTACGGATAAGAGAAAATATTTGCAAATAATATGACCACTAAAGAGTTAATATCCAAAATATATAAACAACTCTTACAACTCAATACCAAAAACCAAACAACTCCATTAAAAAATGAGAAGACCTGAGTAGATATTTTTCCAAAGAAGGAATACAGATGGTAAACAGTTACATGAAAAGACGCTCAACATTGCTAATCATCAGGGAAATGCAAATCAAAACCTCACACCTGTCAGAATAACTATCATCAAAAAGAACACTATCTGCTATTTGCAAATGCTGGTGAGGATGTGGAGAAAAGGGAACCCTAGTACACTGTCCATGGGAATGTAAATTGGTATAGCCACTATGGAAAACAATATGGATGCTCCTCCAAAAATTAAAAATAGATCTGCCATATATTATCCAGCAACTCCACTCCTGGGTATATATCCAAAGAAAACAAATATACTAATTTGAAAAGTACATGCACCCAATATTCAAAGCAGTATTATTTATAATAGCCAAGATATGAAAGCAACCTAAATATATATATATATATATACACATACACACACACACACACACACATACATACATACACACACATATATATGATTATTACTCAGCCACAAAAAAGAATTAAATCTGCCATTTGCAACAATATGGATGAACGTGGAGGGATTATGCTTAGTGAAATAAGTCAGACAAAGGCAAATTATATATGTTATCACTCATATGTGGAATCTTAAAAAATAAATGAGTGAACATAACACAACAGAAACAGTTACAGACATACAGAACAAACTAGTGGTTACCAGTGAAGAGAAGGAAGAGGAGGGTAATATAGGGAAAGGGGATTAAGAGGTACAAAATACTGTTAAAGTAAGCTATAAAGACATATGGAGAAATATAGTCATTATTTTATAATAACTTTAAATGTAGTAATGTAGCATAATCTATAAAAATACTGAATTACTATGTTGTACACCTGAATCTCATATAATATTATAAAATAAATGTATTTCAATAAATAACCTCTCAGAAAACTAGAACTTGCTCAACTTGATAAACATCTACAAAATACTTATAGTTACTATTACATAATAGTGAACAGCTAAATCCTTTCTCCATAAAATCAGCAGCAAAGCATGTCCACTCTCACCACACATATTCAACATACTATTGAAAGTTCTAGCCAATGCAATAAGGTAAGTAAAGGAAATAAAGGGCATACACATTGGAAAGTAATAAATAAAACTGTCCTGATTTGCAGATGATATGATTGTCTACATATGATAGAAATCCCAAAGAATGGACAAAAAAACTCCTTATAAAATAGTGAGTTTAGCAAGGTCTCAGGATACCAAATGACTACACACACACAAAAATTGTATCTACATACAAATAACATGTGGAAACCAAAATTAAAAATACAATAGCTTTTATAAAACAAAAGACTTTGGATTCCAGTTTTACTTCTAACATATAAAAAGCTTGAAAGTCCTCACTGGTCCTTGCAACAAGAATAAAGCCCAACAACTAGAATCAATGACTTCTCTTTAGAGCCATTGGATAACAGAGATTGTAAGACTCCAAAAGTGAGGTTGCAGCCACCCCAAAGTCTGAAGATACAGGTGAACACAGAGAATTAAAGCTGATGCGTAACTTACTCAGTAGAAGCCACTGAGCCATAAATTGGTAGGAACACTTAAAAGTTGGAAGCTGAGTGTGGACTAGTATGTAAATGAGACATTCCTGAGGGCTGCAGTCTTAAAAGAACCATCACACTCTCATGGGTCTTATGAAACTTCAGGAACCTCCCCAGGATCTCATGGCAATGTTTTAAAAAAGTGTCCCTCTGTCTCTGGCAGTGGTAAGGGAAAATAAATCATTGTGAAATATGATGAGAGTGTTCTCCACAACCAAGGCCTACTTTCCAGAAGAAAATAATTTACCAGAGCCTTATCCCCACTATGGGAAATGTCAATTACCCAACTCCTTCCCTGTGTACTTTTCCTCTCTTACCTCCTAAGGGAGTTGGCGGGAGGTAAGAAACAATTATGAATATCACAGCCTAGTGACACAGGGCCACTAAAAGTCAGATTAGTCATAAGATAATAGAACACTTTCCCTTTCTCTCACCTTACTAACACCTCCAACGTGGCTTCAATATAATAACATTGGATTGCAGCTGAAAGTGTTGCAAGGCTAAATCTACCTTTGGAAGGCCAAAGACAGCAAGGGAGACCAAAACAGAATTTGGAGTCCCTGTTACCTATAGCTACAGTAAATATTAAATAAACTCAGTCCAACTACTAGCCAGATTAACATAAAACCTCACTCTGAAAGCTCGTTTGCCCTCAGTGCCTATTACCCAATAAATGTCTGCATTTCAACTAAAAATTACAAGTCGTACTAACAGACAAGATAAAACACAATCTGAGAAGCAAAGAAAGTATGAGAAGTAATTCAGATATGCCACAGGTTTTGGAATTATTGAAGAGGGAATTTAAAATAATTATGATTAACATAAAGGGCTGTAAAGGAAAAAGTAGATTATATGGGTAATGTAAGCAAACTTCAGAAAACTAAAGAAAACAAAACATAGACAGAAGCCAGAGAGCAGAAAAAAAAATATGTAGGTGTAAGTCTAATACAACATGTACAGGATTTTTATGTTGAAAACATACAACATATATTTCATCATGTCTATGAAAGAAATTAAAGATCTAAATAAATAGAAAGACATATCATGTTTATGGATTAGAAGAGTCAACATAGTAAAGATGTCTTCTTTCCAAATTGATATACAAGTTTAACAAAATTCCCATAAAAATCTCTACAAGATAATTTCGTATACATAAATACACTTATTCTAAAAATTATATGTAAAGTCAAACTAAAACAGATCTGAAAATGAAGAATAAAGTAGGAGGAACCACTCTACACAATATTATGGCTACTATATATAGCTACTGTAACCAAGACCATAAAGCATTGCCAAGGGGTAGACATAGATCAATGTAACAGAATAGAGAACCTACAATAGAAGGAGCCCACATATACAATCAACTGAGTTTTGACAATGGTACTAATGCAATTCAATGAAAAAAAGGGAGCATTTCCAACAAAGACTCCTGGAATAATTAAACATTCATAGGCAAAAAAAGAACCTCAAATTAAACTTCAAACCTTATACAATATAACCCCCCAAAGATCATAGATTTAAATGTAAACTTATAAAAGGAAAATTGAATTGTACGATATTTAATTGGTATCAGAGAATTGCTGGAAAACATTGAAAGAGAAATTATTGCTAGAATATATAAAGAACTCTTATAATTCACTGCTTTAAAAAAAATCCAATTAGAAAATGGATGAAAGACACAAGGAGACATTTAACACTGATGAAAGAAATCAAAGAAGATCTAAAAACATGGAATGACACACGATTTTTATGAATTGAATGACTCAACATAATGTGTGTGACAACAGATGTGATTCTCTCCAAATTGATACACAAGTTTAATAAAATTCATATCAAAATTTCAGGCAAGATTTTTGTAGGAACAAAGATTATTATAACATTTATATGAAGAGTCAAAGAAACTAGAATAGCTAAAACACTTTTGAAAAAACAGAATAAAGTTAGAGGAATTAACCTACCTGATTTAAAGACTTATTTCATAACTATTGTAAACAAGACTGTGTGGTATTGGTGAAGTGATAGATAAATGGAACAGAACAGAGAATCCAGAAACAGACCCACATATGCCTAATTTTTTTAAACATCTTTATTGGAGTATAACTGCTTTACAATGTTGTGCTAGTTTCTGCTGTATAACAGTGAATCAGCTATATGTATACATATATCCCCATATCCCCTCCCTCTTGTGCCTCCCTCCCACCCTCCCTATCTCACCCCTCTAGGTGGTCACAAAGCACTGAGCTGATCTCCCTGTGCTATGCAGCTACTTCCCACTAGCTATCTATTTTACATTTGGTAGTGTATATATGTCAATGTTGCTCTCTCACTTCGTCCCAGCTTACCCTTCCCCCTCCCCATGTCCTCAAGTCCATTCTCTACTTCTGCATCTTTACTCCCGTTCTGCCCCTAGGATCATCAGAACCTTTTTTTTTTTTAGATTCCATATCTATGTGTTAGCATACGGTATTTGTTTTTTCTTTCTGACTTACTTCACTCTGTATGACAGACTCTAGGTCCATCCACCTCACTACAAATAACTCAATTTCATTTATTTTTATGGCTGAATAATATTCCATTGTATATATGTGCCACACCTTCTTTATCCATTCATTCATCTATCGATGAACACTTAGGTTGGTTCCATGTCCTGGCTATTGTAAATAGTGCTGCAATGAACATTGTGGTACATGTCTCTTTTTGAATTATGGTTTTCTCAGGGTATATGCCCAGTAGTGGGATTGCTGGGTCATATGGTAGTTCTATTTTAGTTTTTTAAGGAACCTCCATACTGTTCTCCATAGTGGCTGTATCAATTTACATTCTCACCAACAATGCAAGAGGGTTCCCTTTTCTCCACACCCTCTCCAGCTTTACTGTTTGTAGATATTTTGATAATGGGGCCATTCTGACCAGTGTGAGGTGATACCGCATTGTGGTTCTGATTTGCACTTCTCTAATGGTTAGTGATGTTGAGCATCCTTTCATGTGTTTGTTGGCAATCTGTGTATCTTCTTTGGAGAAATGTCTATGTAGGTCTTCTGCCCATTTTTTGATTGGGTTGTTTTTTTGATATTGAGCTGCATGAGGTGATGGTATATTTTGGAGATTAATCTTTTGTCAGTTGCTTCGTTTGCAAATATTTTCCCCCATTCTGAGGGTTGCCTTTTCATCTTATTTATGGTTTCCTTTGCTGTTATAAAGCTTTTAAGTTTCATTAGGTCCCATGTTTCTAGCTTTGTTTTTTTTTTTTGTAGTACATGGGCCTCTCACTGTTGTGGCCTCTCCCATTGTGGAGCACAGGCTCTGGATGCTCAGGCTCAGCAGCCATGGCTCATGGGCCCAGCTGCTCTGCAGCATGTGGGATCTTCCTGGACCAGGGCACGAACCCGTGTCCTCTGCATCGGCAGGCAGACTCTCAACCACTGCGCCACCAGGGAAGCCCTCAGCTTTGTTTTTATTTCCATTTCTCTAGGAGGTGGGTCAAAAAGGATCTTGCTGTGATTTATGTCATAGAGTGTTCTGCCTATGTTTTCCTCTAAGAGTTTTATAGTGTCTGGCCTTACATTTAGGTCTTCAATCCATTTTGAGTTTATTTTTGTGTATGGTGTTAGGAAATGTTCTAATTTCATTCTTTTATATGTAGCTGTCCAGTTTTCCCAGCACCACTTATTGAAGGAACTCTCTTTTCTCCATCGTATATTCTTGCCTCCTTTCCATAGATTAAGTGACCATAGGTATGTGGGTTTATCTCTGGGCTTTCTATCCTGTTCCATTGATCTATCTTTCTGTTTTTGTGCCAGTACCATACTGTCTTGATTACTGTAGCCTTGTAGTATAGTCTGAAGTCAGGGAACCTGATTCCTCCAGCTCCATTTTTCTTTCTCAAGATTGTTTTCGCTATTTGGGGTGGTGGTATAAGAACCCTTAACATGAGATCCACCCTCTTAAGTGTTTGAGTGCACAACACAGTATTGTTAACTATAGTTTCCATGTTGTATAGCAGATCTCTAAAACTTATTCTATCTTGTATAACTTTATACCTATTGAACAACATTTCCCTATTTCCCCCTCCTCCATCCCTTACAACCATCCCTGAAATTCTTAAGATACTAAATGAAAAAAATCCATTTCTAGTCACATAGTAAGATTTCAGAGCACCAGGAATAAAAGAAATTTCTCAAAGCTTCCAGAAAGAAGAAAAACATTACAAAGAATAATTATTCAGAATGATACTGAAATTTTTAGAAAGAAAAACTGAAAAACTATGGAACAATGCCTTCATAATCCTGCGGAAAAATGATTTTCAGTCCCACAGTGGAGCTTAACCGAGGATTAGGAAGGCCAGGATAAAGGGGGTCCAATGCCAGAGGGAAGTGAAGTTCTTTAGATGATAGTCAAGGAAGACCCTTTTATGACAGGTGTTCATCAGGGTTAGAGCTCTCCCAGGTCTATAAAAAGTGTCACACTGAGGGGCCAGGAGTGGGAGATGAGTAAATCACCCGACAGAACTGACTGTGTAGAAAACTCTTCTGAGAGATATATTACAAAGTGCTAAGAGTACAGGAACTTTTAGTGATATACTCCAAGAAAATCGAGTCTACAGTAGAAAAAAAAAGTCAATTTTTGACTCCAAGGAAAAACAGAGTTTGATGAGAAATGACACTAGCCTAAGAGTGAACAGAATTTACATGGTCAAAAGAATGAAATCTCTTATTATGTGTTTACCCAATTGATATGCATTTACACGGGGAGAGGCAAGGTTGTGGACAGCGGCTGTGAGGTCCCCACAGTCCTCAGCAACCATTACAAAAAGTCAATCATCTGCATCTAAAATTAAATCAAAGAAGTAGAATATGCAGATTATTCTGAACTAGAGAGATAGATATCAGAGAAAATAAAGCTTTAGGTGAAAGTGGTTGCCTCTGGAAAACAGGATTGAGAAGAGAGACATGATTTTTTGTTATATTTTAAAGTATTTACAAATAATATAAGGATAGGAATAACGAGTTAAATGAACACAAAATGAAATTTAGGAAAGTAAAGACATTTTCAAAGTGCTGTTGCATTGTCTCCATTTATGGGGGCACAAGATACTATGTCAAATCCTGATAAAGGATTTTGTCACAGACTCTAGAGCTGTAGACCAATAAGAAGAAAGCAAAAAAAGTTATTTATCTTAAAGATAAAAGCAACCTTCCCCACCCCCACCGAAAAAGGAGAGAAAGACAAGATGAAAAAGTAACATGAACACAGTTTCATTTGTCACAGAATACCCATGGTTTTATAGAAGGGAAACCAAATATGCCCCAGAAGTAGTCACAAAGTCCTCCAAATAGAGAAGATAAAGTCCTGTAAACTCTGAAAAAAGAGAAAAATAGGGCATCTGTATTACAAAATAGTCACAGACGTCTCAGCTGTGTTGGCCCCAGTATATTATACATTAGGCTTGGTTGTCCAGAAAGGATGTGCACAGAGTCTTTGGAACATCTAATATTAAATAGATATTGCTGTAGATATTACGTCAAAAGAAAAAAACCACATCCTTGCTCTTACATAAGTAAGGGTTTCAACAATTATGACAGTGTAATATGTTTCTTCAGCCATATTTCTTTTTTCAGGACTAGGGAAACACAAGCAAAAACAATAGAGCAATAATGTTATTGAACTATTGTTTCTACTTTAACCTTCAGTCTTGTATTCATCTCCCCTTAAACCATCCAGAATTTGATTTGGAGTTAACTGAGTGAAACTTAGGTTTAATATTCCAAAATATGTGCTCCCTAGCTTATGAAGGGGAATCTTTTCAGGCCAGAGCCCTTGGCTTTCCTCTCACCTATACTGCAGTGACCTGCCTGCTCCTCTTCCCAGGATACTCCATTCCATACAGTTCTTCCTGAATTCATTTGAACATTTTGGTTTTGCTCTTTACTTGAAGAATTTTTCATCAATTGGTTTGCTTTCTCACAATTCTCTCACAAGTTTCCTCAAGCTCTCTGGGAAAGGATCATTTATTTATCCACGAACCTTTGCTTAGCACACACTGTGCTAGGCAACATGCCATTGACTGGAGACGGCTGTAAGAATGAATCTGCAGGGTTATGGTCTAGTGCAGGATGGGGCAAAGAGAACTACTACAAGACAGATTAATACATGATACGAAAGATTTGTAAAGGACTAACCTTGGGGGTGTGGGGCCAGAGCTCAGAAGAGGCTTTCCTAGGGCGTCAATTACTGAATCTGGGAGGTCACAGGCAGGAAGGCCACCCAGACAGAAGTCCAAGGTGTTAAGCCAGAGGAGACCCTTTACAGTCTTGAGTTTGCTGCAATGAGCAATGCTTAGGGGAAAGTGGTGAAGCTGAGGCTGGATTCAGGTAATGCAGCGTCTTGCACGTCCCAGGAGGGCATCAGGCCTTTTTTATAGAGAAGAGGCAAGTAAGAATCATCACAGTATTTTAATCAGAGGGCTGACCTGGAGGAAGGGGAGTCTGAAAGCAGCCCCATCAGCAGTCACCCAAAAGAGAAGGCAAGGGCCTGAGCTGCAGGGAGGAAGGAGGAGTGGGGAGGGTGTTCTGCACTTGAGAGAATCCGGGTGGTGTAATTGTGACCTACTGACTGAGTTGCCTGATGGGGGGAACCTAAGATTAATTCACATTTTCTAGACTGGGGAATAAATTTAGAATGTTATATCTAAGAAAATATAAATGAAAAATGCCACTTAAAAATATTTAAAGAATTGATATCCATTTCCACATAATAAGAACAAGAGGCAGCTAAACCATGATCACATTACAAGAGATCATTTGACTGAGAAATTATGTCTATTATACATGACTAATTCATTTAACATTATCACCTCCCAGTAAAACACAAGGGAAGACATGCATTCACACAGTCACATTCTAACCCCTAAAGTTAAAACCTATCCTTTATCTGAAACTATTTTCAATTATATTCAGATATAATTCAGAAGCATTAGAACATGCAGTCAAAAAACTTTCTCCTGAAAATCACTCTCTCAAAGCTTATATATGTCAATTTCACACTCCATATCAGCCATTATAAAATTCAATCCAAATTTTTACTATTTGAAGATCTATCTAAATGATTCCCTAATGCAGAAGTCATTTTGTCAAATATTACTTTGCAAGGCCTTAAAAAGGATAAAATGCTTAATCATTGTATTCATATTTAATGATCACAGCATCTTTTTCACATACGAGGCATGGCTTGAGCTTAAAGGATGGAGCCTGCCATTTCTTTCGCTTCAGGACATTGTGTGGCTATGGACACCACACTCTCCACTCCCCATGGTGTAGTCAGCTCTTCACAGCTCCCAGTTAGAGGGAAGCAAGGAACAGGCTTACTGAGCATCAACTCAGGGCACAACACTGCACTTTTTCTCCTTTAGCAGCACAAGAGACCTAATGTCAGTGCTGGACTCACACAACTTGCCCTGGGTCACACAACATGCTTGAGACATGGTTTACCTGGTCCACCAAAAAGATCCTCCTTGAATGTCTAGACCAATTACTGTACCACTGGAGCTACTGGGAAGTAGCTGCTGAACAAAGTAGGATGGTGCACAGAATTTCCCTTGCTGCTTACAAGAACTGACTGTCTTCAAGTACGGAAGAATAGCCACTTAGGAAAATAGCTATTATCCATTCATTCAAAGAAGCTCTACCTGGCCACTCATCCTGTTACTCTCAAAGTTATTTAATGTTTTCCCTAATTAAGATCCGTTGTTAGTTTATTGTTTATTTGTATAGGAACACACACACACACACACACACACACACACACATCTTAATCATATTTACCTAAACTAGTGAAATTTACAATGATAAAAAGAAGTATCTCTGCCTACATAGCAACTGATTATTTCTCATCACTATAGTTAAAAACACATATTTATTTATCAGTATAGATTTTAGAATACAAATTTTTAGAGGAAATTACTGATCTTGCTTTGTGTGATGTCTGAAAGTCCCATTTTATCACTCATGGTGCTAATTGTTCTTATGACACTTTGGAAAATCGATTCTAATTTGGTGAACACCATTAATGAATCCTGGGAAATTTGTATCTTTTTTAATCAGTTGAGGACCAGCCCTGTGAGGTTCTGAAGCAAAACACAGACACTTCAGAAATGATCTCTATCTTAAGGAAGTTCTGAGTTTCTTACAGAGGAAATTGTTTTTCCATTGGCATCTACTTTGGAAAAAGTGTTAACTTACACAATGTTGACTATGAGTGCAGTAGAATCTCTGTGGAGGGTGAGACCAACACGAGCAGAAGTCCAGGAAGGCTTCTTGGAGGAGGGGCTTTGAGAGAGGCTCTGGAACCAGGATAATTTGTACCTGTGGTTATTCTGAAGAAGACAATGCACAGTTGGAAGGGGGGGTATTGAAAGGACAAGCCAGGCATGAGTGGGAATAAGCCAGAGGCTAGTGTGGTAACCACCAGGGCTTCAGAAAATGGAGTGGACAGTGGGCATCTGGGTAGACAGGTGGGGTGTCACATGGCATAGTCCCCAGAAGCCAAGCAGAGGAGGTTAACGTTGAACTGAGCAGATGATCACTGTGCTGGTGGTCTTACATAGAAGGGTGGTACCAACAAAGACTGCTTCAGGGGCACCCCTCACAGAGAGCTGTAGAGGGGATGCCCTTTCAATACAGTGAGGGGGGGACTTCCCTGGTGGCGCAATGGTTAAGAATCTGCCTGCCAATGCAGGGGACACGGGTTTGATCCCTGGTCCGGGAAGATCTCACATGTTGCGGAGCAACTAAGCCCGTGCACCACAACTACTGAGCCTGTGCTCTAGAGCCCGCAAGCCACAACTACTGAAGCCTGCATGCCTAGAGCCTGTGCCCCACAACAAGAGAAGCCACCGCAATGAGAAGCCCGGGCACCACAATGAAGAGTAGCCCCTGCTTGCTACAACTGGAGAAAGCCTGTGTGCAGCAACAAAGACCCAATGCAGCCAAAAAAAAAAAAAACCCATACAGTGAGGGGAAGGGATGGCAGCAAACTGAAATGCCTCAAGGACAAGGGCTGCAGCATCTCTTGGATAAATCTGTACTTAGCACATGATACCTAATCTAATTTACATGTATATTTAAGCTGATGGCATACATTTTCAAATCTGGTCTCAGGCCAATCATTAAGGTCACAGCCAAGGCCATTTCTTACATTAGCAATTCCCTAGGAATGAGATAAATGAGGTGCAAGACAATTTTTTCTGATGCCTATGGACAAGCTCAGAGATGTGAAATTGGCTTTTCCTTAGGTGATGGGAGGTAAGCAGTAAAGCATTTAATTTCAGGGAGGCCTTAACAATTAGAACAAATGGTGTCATAATTCCCTTGGGTCATGAGTAAAGTTGATTTTCTTCAATTAAATGCTTAAAATGCAAGTAGCTCAAAGAAGTCCAGATGTCTGGTATTCTGTGAGAACTTTATAAACAACTGAGATGTCTGGATCTTGTTGAAATGTGAAATCTGGTAAATGTGTAATATAAGATGAACCTAGATATTTACACTGACAAAAATCATCACGCTCAAGTTAACAGCTCCACTGCATTTGCAGCTTTAACAATTTGCTATCCAACTTTGTGGGTGACAAATCCAAATAACTCATCAGGAATTTCCTGATAGAGAAAAACTCCATCATCATAAGAATTAATAAAAAGCTCTCCCAGAGGGGTTTGTGTTTGGATTCCAGAAAGCAAATTATATTCTCAGAAACAGAGCAAATAGCCTTTGTTGATAGGAAAGCATTTCATTAGGAGTCTGTTCCAAGATGGGAAGGCAGTGAGAGGAGGAGAACTCACAGCTCAGAACCAAGACACAAGAGATCCAAAGGTGCCCCAAGGGCCCCTTGTGCCTTGGCTAGAGAAAGCGATCCCAAGCTCTGAAACTGGGGCCCAACACCCTCCCAGGGACGGGAGTTTCCATGAATAATAAATACTGAATGAGAAAAGAGTCTGGCAATGGAAAACCTGGGAATTTGTAGGCATTGATTGAGGACTCATGGTAAAAAAATTATGAATCCATTATTTTAAAACATCTTAATTTCTCAACAGGCATGCGTAGAGGGTAGCATTTCCTGTCAGAAAGCCATTTTTATGTTAATATTAAAGCATGACCGTATTCACTTTTCTGTTCTCTACTGATGGGTGAAGAAATCACAACTGCAATGAAACTAGAAATAAAAAACAGAAGGAAAATGAAAATCCACAAACATGTAGAAATTAAACAACACTCTCTTAAATAAACATAGGTCAAAAGAGAAATCACGAGGGGAATTTGAAATATCTTGAGAGTAATGAAAATGAAAAAGTCACATACAAAAACTTACAGAATGCAGCAAAAGCTGGGTTAAGAGGGAATTAAGAGTTGAAAATGCTTAAAAAAGGAGAGGGGCTTCCCTGGTGGCACAGTGGTTGAGAGTCTGCCTACCAATGCAGGGGACATGGGTTCGAGCCCTGGTCTGGGAGGATCCCACATGCCGCAGAGCAACTGGGCCCGTGCATCACAACCTCTGAGCCTGTGTTCTGGAGCCCACGAGCCACAACTACTGAAGCCTGCGTGCCTAGAGCCTGTGCTCCGTGACAGGAGAAGCCACCGCAATGAGGGGCCTGTGCACTGCAGTGAAGAGTGGCCCCCATTCGCTGCAACTGGAGAGGGCCTGTGTGCAGCAGCGAAGACCCAACAGAGCCAAAAATAAAATAAAGAAAGAAAGAAATTTATTAAATAAAAAAAAAGAAGAAAGATTCCAAATCTACAACCTAACTTTACACTTTAAGGAACTAGTAAAATAAGAACAAAATAAACCCTAAGCTAGGGGGACCTTGAAGATGGCGGAAGAGTAAGACGCGGAGATCGCCTTCCTCCCCACGGATACACCAGAAATACATCCACACGTGGAAAAACTCCTACAGAACTCCTACTGAAGGCTGGCAGAAGACCTCAGAGCTCCCAAAAGGCAAGAAACTCCCCACGTACCTGGGTAGGGCAAAAGAAAAAACAGAGACAAAAGAATAAGGACGGCACCTGCACCAGTGGGAGGGAGCTGTGAAGGAGGAAAAGTTTCCACACACTAGGAAGCCCCTCCGCGGGCGGAGACTGCGGGAGGCGGAGGGGGGAGTTTCGGGACCGCGGAGTAGTGCACAGCGACGGGCGCGGAGGGCAAAGCGGGGAGATTCCTGCACAGACGATCGGTGCCGACCAGCACTCACCAACCCGAGAGGCTTGTCTGCTCACCCGCCGGGGCGGGCGGGGCTGCGAGCTGAGGCTCGGGTTTCGGTTTTGGACGGAGCTCAGGGAGAGGACTGGGGTTGGCGGCTTGAACATAGCCTGAAGGGGTTAGTGCACCACGACTAGCCGGGAGGGAGTTCGGGGAAAAGCCTGCACCTGCCGAAGAGGCAAGAGACTTTTTCTTCCCTCTTTGTTTCCTGGTGCGCAAGGAGAGGGGTTTAAGAGCGCTGCTTAAAGGATCTCCAGAGACGGGCGCGAGCCGCGGCTAAAAGCGCGAACCCCAGAGACGGGCGCGAGCCGCGGCTAAAAGTGCAAACCCCAGAGACGGGCGGGAGCCGCGGCTGAAAGCACAAACCCCAGAGACTGGCGCGAGCCGCGGCTAAAACCGCGGACCCCAGAGACGGGCGGGTGACGCTAAGGCTGCTGCTGCCGCCACCAAGGGGCCTGTGTGCGAGCACAGGTCACTCTCCACACCCCTCTTCCGCGGAGCCTGTGCAGCCCGCCACTGCCAGGTTCCCGGGATCCAGGGACAACTTCCCCGGGACAACGCACGGCGGGCCTCAGGCTGGTGCAACATCACGCCGGCCTGTGCCGCAACGTCACGCTGCCTCTGCAGCTGCAGGCCCGCCCCGCACGCAGTGCCCCTCCTTCCCCCATCCCCCAACCCCCGGCCTGAGTGAGCCGGAGGCCCCGAATCAGCAGCTCCTTTAACCCCGTCCTGTCTGAGCGAAAAGACGGACGCTCTCCAGCGACCTACACGCAGAGGCAGGGCCAAATCCAAAGCTGAGCTCCTGTGAGCTGTGAGAACAAAGAAGAGAAAGGGAAATCTCTCCAGCAGCCACAGAAGTAGCGGATTAAAGCTCCACAATCAACTTGATATACCCTGCATCTGTGGAATACCTTAATAGACAAGGAATGATCCCAAATTGAAGAGGTGGAATTTAGGAGCGAGATCTATGATTCTTTTCCCTTTTCCTCTTTATGTGAATGTGTACGTGTATGCTTCTGTGTGAGATCTTGTCTGTATACTCTTGCTTCCACCATTTGTCCTAGGGCTCTATCCGTCCATGATTTTTTTTTAAAAATTCTTTTTCTTAATAATTAAGTTTAATTGTAATAACTTTATTATACTTTACCTTCGTTCTTTCTTTCTTTCCTTCCTTCCTTCCCTCCTTTAGACAACGAATCACCCCAAATTGAGGAGGTGGTCTCTGGGAGCAGGATTTATGATTTTTCCCCCTTTACCTCTTTTTGTGAAGGTGTATGTGTATGCTTCTGTGTAAGATTTTCTCTGTATAGCTTTGCTTCCAACATTTGTCCTAAGGTTCTATCCGTCCCTTTTTTTTTCTCTAAATATTTTTAATTCAATAACTATATTATACTTTATTTTATTTTTACTGTATCATCTTTCTGTCTTTTTTCCTTCTTTCCCTCCTTCCTTCCTTCCTCTCTCCCTCCCTCCCTCCCTCCTTTCTTTCCTTCTTTGCTTCTTTCTTCCTTCCTTCCTTTCTTCCTTACCTTCTTTCTTTACTCATACTTCTAATAATTCTCTCTACTTTTTCTCCCTTTTATTCTGAGCCGTGTGGATGAAAGGCTCTTGGTGCTCCAGCCCAGGAGGCAGGGCTCTGCCTCTGAGGTAGGAGAGCCAACTTCAGGACACTGGTCAACAAGAGACCTCCCAGCTCCACATAATATTAAATGGTGGAAATCTCCCAGAGACCTCCATCTTAACACCAGCACCCAGCTTCACTCAACGACCAGCAAGCCACAGTGCTGGACAACCTATGCCAAACAACTAGCAAAACAGGAACACAACCGCACCCATTAGCAGAGAGGCTGCCTAAAATCATAATAAGGCAACAGACACCCCAAAACACACCACCAGACGTGAACCTGCCCACTAGAGAGACAAGATCCAGCCTCATCCAGCACAACACAGGCACTAGTCCCCTCCACCAGGAAGCCTACACAACCCACTGAAACAACCTTAGCCACTGGAGACAGACATCAAAAACAACGGGAACTACGAAAGTGCAGCCTGCAAAAAGGAGACCCTAAACACAGTAAGATAAGCAAAATGAGAAGACAGAAAAACACACAGCAGATGAAGGAGCAAGATAAAAACCCACCAGACCTAACAAATGAAGAGGAAATAGGCAATCTACCTGAAAAAGAATTCAGAATAATGATAGTAAGGATGATCCGAAATCTTGGAAGTAGAATGGACAAAATGCAAGAAACAGTTAACAAGGACCTACAAGAACTAAAGATGAAACAAGCAACGATGAACAATGCAATAAATGAAATTAAAACTACTCTAGATAGGATCAATAGCAGAATAACTGAGGCAGAAGAACGGATAAGTGACCTGGAAGATAAAGTAGTGGAAATAACTACTGCAGAGCAGAATAAAGAAAAAAGAATGAAAAGAACTGAGGACAGTCTCAGAGACCTCTGGGACAACATTAAACGCACCAACATTCGAATTATAGGGGTTCCAGAAGAAGAAGAAAGAAAGAAAGGGACTGAGAAAATATTTGAAGAGATTATAGTTGAAAACTTCCCTAATATGGGAAAGGAAATAGTTAATCAAGTCCAGGAAGCACAGAGAGTCCCATACAGGATAAATACAAGGAGAAACACGCCAAGACACATATTAATCAACCTGTCAAAAATTAAATACAAAGAAAGCATATTAAAAGCAGCAAGGGAAAAACAACAAATAACACACAAGGGAATCCCCATAAGGTTAACAGCTGATCTCTCAGCAGAAACCCTACAAGCCAGAAGGGAGTGGCAGGACATACTGAAAGTGATGAAGGAGAAAAGCCTGCAACCAAGACTACTCTACCCAGCAAGGATCTCATTCACATTTGATGGAGAAATTAAAACCTTTACAGACAAGCAAAAGCTGAGAGAGTTCAGCACCACCAAACCAGCTTTACAACAAATGCTAAAGGAACTTCTCTAGACACGAAACACAAGAGAAGGAAACGACCTATAGTAGCGAACCCAAAACAATATAGAAAATGGAAATAGGAACATACATATCGATAATTACCTTAAATGTAAATGGACTAAATGCTCCCACCAAAAGACACAGATTGGCTGAATGGATACAAAAACAAGACCCTTATATATGCTGTCTACAAGAGACCCACTTCAGACCTAGAGACACATACAGACTGAAAGTAAGGGGATGGAAGAAGATATTCCATGCAAATGGAAACCAAAAGAAAGCTGGAGTAGCAATTCTCATATCAGACAAAATAGACTTTAATATAAGGACTATTAAAAGGGACAAAGAAGGACACTACATAATGATCAAGGGATCGATCCAAGAAGAAGATATAACAATTGTAAATATTTATGCACCCAACATAGGAGCACCTCAATACATAAGGCAAATACTAACAACCATAAAAGGGGAGATCAACAGTAACACATTCATAGTAGGGGACTTTAACACCCCACTTTCACCCATGGACAGATCATCCAAAATGAAAATAAATAAGGAAACACAAGCTTTAAATGATACATTAAACAAGATGGACTTAATTGATATTTATAGGACACTCCATCCAAAAACAACAGAATACACATTTTTCTCAAGTGCTCATGGAACATTCTGCAGGATAGATCATATCTTGGGTCACAAATCAAGCCTTGGTAAATTTAAGAAAACTGAAATTGTATCAAGTATCTTTTCTGACCACAACGCCATGAGACTAGATATCAATTACAGGAAAAGATCTGTAAAAAATACAAACACATGGAGGCTAAACAATACACTACTTAATAATGAAGTGATCACTGAAGAAATCAAAGAGGAAATAAAAAAATACCTAGAAACAAATGACAATGGAGACACAACGACCCAAAACCTATGGGATGCAGCAAAAGCAGTTCTAAGGGGGAAGTTTATAGCAATACAAGCCCACCTTAAGAAGCAGGAAACATCTCGAATAAACAACCTAACCTTGCACCTCAAGCAATTAGAGAAAGAAGAACAAAAAAACCCCAAATCTAGCAGAAGGAAAGAAATCATAAAAATCAGATCAGAAATAAATGAAAAAGAAATGAAGGAAACGATAGCAAAGATCAATAAAACTAAAAGCTGGTTCTTTGAGAAGATAAACAAAATAGATAAACCGCTAGCTAGACTCATCAAGAAAAAAAGGGAGAAGACTCAAATCAATAGAATTAGAAATGAAAAAGGAGAAGTAACAACTGACACTGCAGAAATAAAAAAAATCATGAGAGATTACTACAAGCAACTCTATGCCAATAAAATGGACAATCTGGAAGAAATGGACAAATTCTTAGAAATGCACAACCTGCCAAGACTGAATCAGGAAGAAATAGAAAATATGAACAGACCAATCACAAGCACTGAAATTGAAACTGTGATTAAAAGCCTTCCAACAAACAAAAGCCCAGGACCAGATGGCTTCACAGGTGAATTCTATCAAGCGTTTAGAGAAGAGCTAACACCTATCCTTCTCGAACTCTTCCAAAATATAGCAGAGGGAGAAACACTCCCAAATTCCTTCTACGAGGCCACCATCACCTTGATACCAAAACCAGACAAGGATGTCACAAAGAAAGAAAACTACAGGCCAATATCACTGATGAACATAGATGCAAAAATCCTCAACAAAATACTAGCAAACAGAATCCAACAGCACATTAAAAGGATCATACACCATGATCAAGTGGGGTTTATTCCAGGAATGCAAGGATTCTTCAATATATGCAAATCTATCAATGTGATAAACCATATTAACAAATTGAAGGAGAAAAACCATATGATCATCTCAATAGATGCAGAGAAAGCTTTCGACAAAATTCAACACCCATTTATGATAAAAACCCTCCAGAAAGTAGGCATAGAGGGAACTTTCCTCAACATAATAAAGGCCATATATGACAAGCCCACAGCAAACATCATCCTCAATGGTGAAAAACTGAAAGCATTTCCACTAAGATCAGGAACAAGACAAGGTTGCCCACTCTCACCACTCTTATTCAACATAGTTTTGGAAGTTTTAGCCACAGCAATCAGAGAAGAAAAGGAAATAAAAGGAATCCAAATTGGACAAGAAGAAGTAAAGCTGTCACTGTTTGCAGATGACATGATACTATACATAGAGAATCCTAAAGATGCTACCAGAAAACTACTAGAGCTAATCAATGAATTTGGTAAAGTAGCAGGATACAAAATTAATGCACAGAAATCTCTGGCATTCCTATATACTAATGATGAAAAATCTGAAAGTGAAATCAAGAAAACACTCCCATTTACCATTGCAACAAAAAGAATAAAATAGCTCGGAATAAACCTACCTAAGGAGACGAAAGACCTGTATGCAGAAAATTATAAGACACTGATGAAAGAAATTAAAGATGATACAAATAGATGGAGAGATATACCATGTTCTTGGATGGGAAGAATCAACATTGTGAAAATGACTCTACTACCCAAAGCAATCTACAGATTCAATGCAATCCCTATCAAACTACCACTGGCATTTTTCACAGAACTAGAACAAAAAATTTCGCAATTTGTATGGAAACACAAAAGACCCCGAATAGCCAAAGCAATCTTGAGAACGAAAAAAGGAGCTGGAGGAATCAGGCTCCCTGACTTCAGACTATATTACAAAGCAACAGTAATCAAGACAGTATGGTACTGGCACAAAAACAGAAAGATAGATCAATGGAACAGGATAGAAAGCCCAGAGATAAACCCACGCACATATGGACACCTTATCTTTGATAAAGGAGGCAGGAATGTACAGTGGAGAAAGGACAGCCTCTTCAATAAATGGTGCTGGGAAAACTGGACAGGTACATGTAAAAGTATGAGATTAGATCACTCCCTAACACCATACACAAAAATAAGCTCAAAATGGATGAAAGACCTAAATGTAAGGCCAGAAACTATCAAACTCTTAGAAGAAAACATAGGAAGAACACTCTATGACATAAATCACAGCAAGATCCTTTCTGACCCACCTCCTAGAGTAATGGAAATAAAAACAAAAATAAACAAATGGGACCTAATGAAACTTCAAAGCTTTTGCACAGCAAAGGAAACCATAACCAAGACCAAAAGACAACCCTCAGAATGGGAGAAAACATTTGCAAATGAAGCAACTGACAAAGGATTAATCTCCAAAATTTACAAGCAGCTCATACAGCTCAATAACAAAAAAACAAACAACCCCATCCAAAAATGGGCAGAAGACCTAAACAGACATTTCTCCAAAGAAGATATACAGAATGCCAACAAACACATGAAAGAATGCTCAACATCATTAATCATTAGAGAAATGCAAATCAAAACTACCATGAGATATCATCTCACACCAGTCAGAATGGCCATCATCAAAAAATCTAGAAACAATAAATGCTGGAGAGGGTGTGGAGAAAAGGGGACACTCTTGCACTGCTGGTGGGAATGTGAATTGGTTCAGCCACTATGGAGAACAGTATGGAGGTTCCTTAAAAAACTACAAATAATTACCATATGACCCAGCAATCCCACTACTTGGCATATACCCTGAGAAAACCAAAATTCAAAAAGAGTCATGTACCAAAATGTTCATTGCAGCTCTATTTACAATAGCCCGGAGATGGAAACAACCTAAGCGCCCATCATCGGATGAATGGATAAAGAAGATGTGGCACATATACACAATGGAATATTACTCAGCCTTAAAAAGAAATGAAATTGAGCTATTTGTAATGAGATGGATAGACCTAGAGTCTGTCATACAGAGTGAAGTAAGTCAGAAAGAAAAAGACAAATACCGTATGCTAACACATATATATGGAATTTAAGGGAAAAAAATGTCATGAAGAACCTAGGGGTAAGACAGGAATAAAGACGCAGACCTACTGGAGAACGGACTTGAGGATGTGGGGAGGGGGAAGGGTGAGTTTTGACAGGGCGAGAGAGAGTCATGGACATATACACACTAACAAACGTAGTAAGGTAAATAGCTGGGGGGAAGCAGCCGCAAGGCACAGGGATATTAGCTCGGTGCTTTGTGACAGCCTGGAAGGGTGGGATGGGGAGAGTGGGAGGGAGGGAGACGCAAGAGGGAAGACACATGGGAGCACATGTATATGTATAGCTGATTCACTTTGTTATAAAGCAGAAACTAACACACAATTGTAAAGCAATTATACCCCAATAAAGATGTTTAAAAGAAAAAAAAACCCTAAGCTAGCAGAAGAAAGGAAATAAGAATTAGAACAGAGGTAAATGGAATAGAGAATAGAAAAATAAAGAAGATCAACAAAACCAGGAGTTGGTTCTTCGAGAAGGTCAACAAAATTGACAAACCTTTAAGTTAAATTGACTAAGAAAAAAAATAAGCTCAAATAACTAAAATAAAGAATGAAAGAGGGGACATTATAACCTAATGTTACCAAAATAAAAAGGATTATAAGAAAAAACTATGAAAAAGTGTACACCAACATGTCAGATAACTAATGAAATGGAAAAATTCCAAGAAGTACAACCAGTCAAGACTAAATAATGAAGAAATAGAAACTCTGAACAAATGTATAACTACTAAGGAGACTGAATCAGTAATCTAATACCTCCCAATAAAGAAAAGCCCAGGACCACATGACTTCACCGGTGAATTCTACCAAACATTTAATGAAGAATTAACATTAATCCTCCTCAGTCTTTTCCAAAAGAATTGAAGAGGAGGGAACACTTTCAAACTCATTCTATGAGGCCAGCATTATCCTGATAGCAAAAACAGACAAAGACGTTAGAAGAAAAGAAAACTAGACACCAATATCCCTATAAATATTGATACAAAAGTCCTCAATGACATATTATCAAACAAAATTCAACAGCACATTAAGAGGATTATACATCATGACCAAGTGGGATTTATTCCTGAACAGCAAGGATGGTTCAACATGTGAAAATCAATGCAATGAACTATATTAACAGAATGAAGAAAAAAAAGACATGATCTTTGCAACTGATTGAGAGAAAGCATTTGATAAAACTCAACACCCTTGCATGACAAAAACACTCAACAGACTAGGAATAGAAGGAAACAACCTAAACATAATAAAGGCCATATGTGAAAAGCCCACAGCTAATATTGTACTCAACAATGAATGACTAAAAGTTTTTTGTCTAAGATCAGGAACAAGACAAGGATGCCCACTTTACCACCTCTGTTCAATGCAGTACTGGCAGTCCTAGCCAGAGCAATTAGGAAAAAAAAGGAAATTAAAAGGTAGCCAAATTTGTACAAAAAATGTAAAATTATCTTTGTTCACAGACAACATGAACTTATATGTAGAAAACCCTAAAGATTACACACACACACACACACACACACACACACACACACACACAGTCTACTGGAACTATAAACACATTCAGCAAAGCTACAGGATACAAAACCAATACTCCATAATCAGCTGTGTTTCTATACACTAGAATGAACAATCCAAAAAGGAAATTAAGAAAATGACTCTATTTACAATAGTATCAAAAAGAATAAAATACTTGAAACTAAACCAAGAGGCAAAGAAACAAAAACAAAAACTCAGATACTGAAAACTACAAAATGTTGCTGTAAGAAATTAAAGAAAACACCAATAAGTGGAAAGACAATCCATGTTCATGGATTGAAAGACAATATTATTAAGACATCAACATTACCTAAAGTTATCTACAGATTCAATGCAATCTCTATCAAATTCCCAATGTTTTTTTGCAGAAATAGAAAAAAAAATCCTCAAATTCATATGGGATTTCAAAAGATCTCAAGTAGTCAAAACAATCTTGAGAAGAGGAAAGCTGGAGGTCTCACACTTCCTAATTTAAAAATTTACTACGGGGGCTTCCCTGGTGGCGCAGTGGTTGGGAGTCTGCCTGCCGATGCAGGGGACGTGGGTTCGTGCCCCGGTCTGGTAGGATCCCACATGCCGTGAAGCGGCTGGGCCCATGAGCCATGGCTGCTGGGCCTGCGTGTCCGGAGTCTGTGCTCTGCAATGGGAGAGGCCACAACAGTGAGAGGCCCGCGTACCGCAAAAAAAAAAAAAAAAAAAAAAAATTACTACGAAGTCCAGTAATCAAAATAGTGCAGTACTAGTATAAAAACAGATGTATAGACCAGACAAATAGAAAAGATAGCCCCAAATAAACCCAGACTTATATTGTCAGATGATTTTCAACAAGACTAAAAAGACTATTAAATGGGGGAAAGGACAGTCTTTCCAATGAATGTTGGGAAAACTGGATCTCCACATGTCAAAGAATGAAGTCAGACACTTACCATGCACCATATACAAAAATAAACTCAAAATTTATTAAAGACCTAAATGTAAGAGCTTAAACTATAGAACTCTGAGAAGAAAACATAGGGGAAAATCTTCATGACATTGGATTTGGCAATGATTTCTTGGATATGACACCATAGCACAGTCATTAAAAGAAAAAAATATACAAATTGGACTCCATCAAAATTTAAAACATTTGTGCAACAAAGGGAACTATAAACAGAGTGAAAAGTCAACCTACAGAATTGGGGAAAAGGTTTGCAAATCATATACTTGATAAAGAAATATAATCCAGCATAAAAAACACAAACAGCCTGATTTAAAAGTGGGCAAATAATGTGAATAGATATTTCTCAAAGAAGATATATAAAGGGCCAATAAGCACATGTAAAGATGCTCAACATCACTAATCATGAAGGAACTGCAAAGAGACACCACTTCATACCCCATAGGATGGCTTTAATAAAAAAAATATTTTTTAACAGAAAATAACAAGTGTTAGTGAGGATGTAAAGAAATTGGAATGTTTGTGCACTGCTGATGCGAATGTAAAATCGTGAAGTTGCCATGGAAGACAATATGATGGTTCCTCAAAAAATTAAAAACAGAATTATCATATGATCCAACAATTACACTTCTGAGTATATACTCAGAAGAACTGAAAGCAGGGACTCAGATATATATTTGTGCACACATGTTCACAGCAGCATTATTCATAACAGTCAAAGGTGGAACCAATTCAAGTAACCATTGACAGATAAATGGATAAATAAATGTGGTATATGTCAATACATACAAAAGAATATTATTCAGCCTTAAAAAGAAAGGAATTTCTGACACATGGCACATATGAATCTTGAAGACAATATGCTAAGTGAAATAAGCCTGTCACGAAAGGACAAAGACTGTGTGATTCCACTTATAGGAGATACCTACAGCAGTCAAATTCATAGTGACAGAGTGTGGTTGCCAGGGTTTAGGGGCACAGGATTGGATGAATTATCGTTTAATGGGTACAGAATTTTAGTTTTAGAAGATGATAAAAATTCTTTGGATGGACGGTGGTAATTGTAGCATGATTTGAATGTACTCAATGACACTGAACTGTACACTTAGTTAAAATGATAAATTTTATATTATGTATATTTTAACACAAGTAAAAAAATGCCTCTCCCCAGAATGTTTTCGAACTTCCAATAGTGACTTAAGTTATTTTAATTTTACTTAAATAGGTGGGAACTTAAAAGTAGATATAAATTCCGTATCTTCTAATTCTCACACAGCTGTAAATTAAATTTTATAAACAAAATACAAAACTCAAAATCAATTAAAAATATCAAATCGACCTCATTAAAATAATGAGATACACGGTACTGTTCTGGTGACAGTTAATTATAGCTGCTGTAGTCTCCTCCATTGGACATGGATAACACATACCATTAATCATAATAAATCCGGTTTTAAAGGATGAAAGGGGAATTTCCCTCTATACATCACCAGATGTGTGTTAATGTCATTGTCTTTCATATCCAAGTCTCATCTGTTGTTTCTCTGTTCACAGTTTCTTATCCACAGATACACTCCTTAACTGGCCTCTACTGGACCAGCTCACAGGATGGAACAGCCCCTCCATGCTCATCCCTGCCCTTCACCTGCCCACTAGCTGAGGGGTCTATTTTTAGTGACGGTTGTGTGCTATCCAAATAAGCCAAGGCCAAATTTTTATTGTTATCACATGTACTGTTATTTAAAATACACATGAAATATGAATTAGTAAAAGAATGGTTATTTCCTTGAAAACTAAGTTGACAACTTAGGGAAAAGTCCAATGATGGTGTCACTAAATAAGCACTGCCTAAACTCATGTTGGCCAGGCGAGTGGAGAGGCTTAGGGGTCTGGCACTCTGTGCACCAGTATCTAAATTCTCACTCCACCTTAAAAGGTGAAGATTAACATCTATAGAAGAAGCTGTGAATAAAACTCTTAGAAGAAAACATACACAGAACATAAATCACAGCAAGATCTTTTTTGACCCACCTCCTAGAGTAATGAAAATAAAAACAAAAATAAACAAATGGGACCTAATGAAACTTCAAAGCTTTTGTACAGCAAAGGAACCTATAAACAAGACGAAATGACAAGCCTCAAAATGGGAGAAAATATTTGCAAACGAAGCAACGGACAAAGGATTAATCTCCAAAATATAAAAACAGCTCATGCAGCTCAATATCAAAAAAACAAACAACCCAATCAAAAAATGCACAGAAGACCTAAATAGACATTTCTCCAAAGAAGACATTCAGATGGCCAACAAACACATGAAAAGATGCTCAACGTCACTAATTATTAGAGAAATGCAATGAAAACTACAATGAGATATCACCTCACACCAGTCAGAATGGCCATCATTACAAAATCTACAAACAATAAATGCTGGAGAGGGTGTGGAGAAAAGGGAACCCTCTTACGTTGTTGGTGGGAATGTAAATTGAGGCAGCCACTATGGAGAACAGTATGGAGGTTCCTTAAAAACTAAAATAGAACTACCATGTGACCCAGAAATCCTACTACTGGGTATATACCCAGAGAAAACCATAATTCTAAGAGACACATGCACCCAAATGTTCATTGCAGCACTATTTACAATAGCCCAGACATGGAAACAACCTAAATGTCCATCAACAGAGGAATGGATAAAGAAGATGTGGTACATATATACAATGGAATATTACTCAGCCATAAAAAGGAACGAAATTGAGTCATTTGTAGAGATGTGGATGGACCTAGAGACTGTCATACAGAGTGAAGTAAGTCAGAAAGAGAAGAACAAATATCGTAGATTAACGCATACATGTGGAATCTAGAAAAATGGTACAGATGAACTTATTTGCAAAGCAGAGGTAGAGACACAGACATAGAGAACAAGTGTATGGATACCAAGGGGAAAGGGCAGGGTGGGAGGAATTGGGAGATTGGGATTGACATATATACACTATTGATACTATGTATAAAATAGATAACTAATGAGAACCTACTGTATAGCACAGGGAACTCTACTCGATGCTCTGTGGTGACCTAAATGGGAAGGAAATCCAAAAAAGAGGGGATATGTTTATATGTATTGCTGATTCATTTTGCTATACAGTAGAAACTAACAACATTGTAGAGCAACTATACTCCAATAAAAACTAATTTAAAAAAAGAAGAAGGGCTTCCCTGGTGGTGCAGTGGTTGAGAGTCCGCTTGCCGATGGAGGGGACATGGGTTCGTGCCCCGGTCCGGGAAGATCCCACACGCCACGGAGCAGCTAGGCCCATGAGCCACGGCCACTGGGCCTGCGTGTCCGGAGCCTGTGCTCCGCAACAGGAGAGGCCACAACAGTGAGAGTCCCGTGTACCACAAAAAGAAAAAAAGAAACAGCTGTGATCTCTGTAAAAAAAGAAGTCACAAATTCTAACAAACCCTGATTCAGGGACCAGCCTTGGTGCAGGATTCCCCTCCGGCGGGGGATGGCCATGGTCTGCACCTCAGTGGCCAACCCAGGTGTCTCCTACTGTTGTTCCCAGGCTACCAGGGCTGCCAACACCTTGGTCTCTGGGGACCAGGCTGCTGGAATCACACAGCTTGAGTGTTGCCTCCTAGATCAGAGCAAAAGTGAGTCCTAAGGAGTCTCTAACTGACCATTAAATGTGAAAGTGATATCATTCTTGGTGTGAACTAGTTCCCTGTCCCTAACCAACTATAGGGGTCTAGAAAACCTAATCCTACCATGTACTAAGAAAGCGGGGGCAACAATATTTTATGAAAGGCAATCCAGTTACACGGTATTTGGCCTCCTCTCCTTCCTGCAAGAAAAATACTCGTCCCTCCATCACAGGGGGACAACCCACAGGCCTTTCTATTCATGGCATCCAGCTCAAAGCTCCAGCATTTCTGTGTAATGTGCAGGAGTCTCTCTGTCAAGACCCTGCTGCAGTTCTTCCCGATCTGGAGACTTAGAGCTAAAAGAACAAGTTACTTGCGTTGTCTCCAACCCACTGGGTAACTGCAATAAATGTTGGAAGACGGCAGTAAAGGTCCATGCCTGTGCCGTGAGGGCAGCTCTAGGAAGTGTCCATGCTGGTTTCAGAGAGTGTCTCACCAATTCATTGTGCCAAGTGGCCTTGGGAATGAGCTTTCTTTTCTGTTATCTTCCTTGGGCCCTTCTGAAGTAGACACTGGAGAATATCCCTCCATAGGGGCTGAGCAGATTTCTTAGTCTGGCTCGTAGACATTTAATGGGTTGTTTCCAGTTGCAAACTTAGTTTGGGTTCATATGTTCAGGTTTGTGTGTTGGTATCTATTTTGGCAGTGTGACTTTGCTGAGATCCAGGAGGCTTCTTCCAGCAGCTCGATGCTGCCAGCAGCACTAGTCCACAGCTGTGCCGAGGCTTTTTCTTGACACTGTTTATGTGTGTCCTGTTTCTTTGCCTCTCTCCCATGCCTTTAATCTCTTCTTTTTCTCCAGCATTTCCTCTCTGCTCTGGGTACTTTCGGTGTAGGTGCTTTGGCCTCCAGTGGGAGGACCACATCTGTGGTTCTTTCTCTGGGCCTCCATGCCCTGTTGGAAGGTTTACTGGGTGCCAGTTTTAGCAATGAGTGCAACGGCCACACTCTTGATTCGATGATGGCTGCCGGCTTATAGTAATCTGACTTTGTTCATCAAGATGAGTCTAGATTTTATCCTTTCGAGTTTGGAATTGAGAATTGTCTTTTCCTACCCATTTAAGTCCCTGAATTTGTGAATTCCACTTAGTGTCTAATATTCCTGCTTGCAAACAACCATTTGTTTTGGGGGAATCATCTTTTTCTCTTAATGCCTTGTCAAATGCAATCAATATCAAGAAAAATGTACCACTGAAAATTTGTTTTCCAATCTGTCTCCTGGCCACGAGATTCCCTGTTAAGTGGGTGAGACCTCACAGGGCTGCCATGAGAGCAGAAGATAAAGTGCCGGTGAACTAGACACAAATGGGATAAGTATGGTTTCTTACCACATTTGTTTCAATGATCCCATTCTACAAGTTGTGTTTAACAGGTAAACCTTAGTTTTACAACAACCAAAACCATATCATTAGAAATCTTTGACCTGGCAATTTATTCCCAGGCCCTAAAAAGATACAAACACAGGTCATTCCACTATGATTTTATGAGAGTCAAACTGCTCTAAAGGTTCCTCCTCACTGCTGCCCTCCAAATAACCCAGACAATCCAGATTTTAATTCAATCTGTATTTTAATTCGCCCACTAAAACACAAGCTTCCCCGGTCTATGCTTGCAGAAAGGGATCCAGCCAAGTGGGTGTTAAGCAAACATCTGGTGGATGGATGACTGGATAGATAGGATAAGACGGATGGATGGTTGGATGGATGGGTGGATTGTACCCCTTCAGTGATCTCAGTCACTCCACAGTGACCTTGCCTTCCTCTTATTCCTACATTCACTCTTTAGGGTCCTGTTCAAACTCTAAATTATCATTTTTGTGGATGTATTTCTCCCCAACCAGACACTAAGCTGTTTGAGAGCAGAGCTTGGGTATAAGTTATCTTTATTTCTCCCACTGTACTAATCATTCAGGACTACATGGATGGTGCTTAATGAATAATTGCTGTCTCACTGTAGGCTATGGCAATGAAAATGTACCAAGATGTTCAACCAGGCAAAAGATATTAGACATGTAAAAGGATGAAAATCCACCTTTTTTCATGAACACATTAGCATACCTATTTTATTCATTAGAATATTCCAACTCTCAATAAAAGTTTCATTCACAAAGAAACAAGAAGGAAGATTTCATAGATGCCTTATTAGGCAAAATCAACATGTGGTATTAAGATGGTTCTTAGAATTTTGGAAGGTAGAGAGAAAGGAACTCCAAGTTATCGCTGTGAGCCAGGCCCATCTGTGCCAAACATCTTACTAGAATTGGGCTAGACTGACATTTGGGACCACTCTGACATTACTGAAACAATTCCCCAGCTTTCTTTCAATGGGAAACATAGTCTTCCAAATACCAAAACTACTTAGGTGCAGAAGGTATAATACTTCACTGAGCTTCAAGCATAATCATCAGCTTATTATCTATTTTGTTTGACTGTGTTTCTCTTGCTAAACAGTCACCTCTTAGCACCCAGGCTTATCGGCACTGTTGATGTAGGGCTGGGGAACCAGGCCAGTGGTATGTGCAATGGCACCTTCTCCAGGGCACAGGTAGCAGAGGGTTACTCTGAAATGATGCTGCTTTGGCTTTCTCTTCCTTTTGCTTTCCATTTTTATTTTTATTTTTTTACCAAATTCAGAGCAGGTCCACACAAATAAATTAATTCCTCTACACACTCAATAATAATTCCTTAAAAATGCAGACACTGGGTTTGAATCCACTTCTAGCTGTGGGACTTCAAACAAGTTACCTTTCTGTGCCTCAGTTTCTTCATGTGGGAAAGAAAATAATAATAACAATATGTCTTATTTCACAGTGTTATCCTAATAATCATATACAATACTGTATATGAAGCACTTAGTAGAGTCTGGCACATAAACGTTTGTATATATATTATTTAGCCAAAGCAGACTTTATATACCATGCATCTGTAGTGAGATCAGACTGCCTGAGTTCATACGATGCCTCAGTTATTTTCTAGTTTTTGTGACCTTGGGCAAATTATATAACTTTTCTAAGTAAAGTGCTTAGAACAGCAGGCAGCACAGAATTTACCCCAGTGCCTGGTATTACTGTGATGGTGGAAGGCTGGGCAGCTCCATGCTGGAGCTTCTACAAAAGCTGCTCTTAGTCACATGGGCTGCACAACCCTGGGATCCCTGTAGGTGTCAATTGAGTAAATTGGGTACCAGCTGCTCAAATGAAAATTACAGATGATGGAACAAGGATGGGAATCACCAAACGGAAACTGAGCTAGTCTCTAAGATTCTGACTCCCTGAAGCTGTGAGGTGAAAATCTGAGTCCTCTCCAGAGGCAAAGGCATCGGTAGTCTATGAATGTCTGCTTTAAAGTGATCATAAATTCTCAAACACTAAACCATTTCACTGCTGAGAAAGTTAAAAAGCTTCCAAAATAAGTAGACATTTAATTCCTTATATAGTTGACATCATAGAGCTGATGTTTGCAGTGTACCAGAGCCATAAGATACTCTGTAAGAATGCTATTTTCTTGTTGCTTATAAGAATTGGACTAAGTAGACACAATAAATAAGGCAAGGGAGATTGGTTCACGATGGCTGAGTAGAAGGATGTGTGCTCATTCCCTCTTGCGAGAGCACCAAAATCACAACTAACTGCTGAACAATTGTCGACAGGAAGACACTGGAACTCACCAAAAAAGATACCTCACATCCAAAGACAAAGGAGAAGCCACAATGAGACAGAAGGAGGGGCACAATCACAATAAAATCAAATCCCATAACTGCTGGGGGTGACTCACAAACTGGAGAACAATTATACCACAGAAATCCACCCACTAGTGTGAGGGTTCTGAGCCCCACGTCAGGCTTCCCAACCTGGGGGTCCAGCAACATGAGGAGGAATTCCCAGAGAAGCAGACTTTGAAGGCTTAGTGGGATTTCATTGCATGACTTTGACAGGACTTGGGGAAACAGAGATTCCAATCTTGGAGGGCACACACAAAGTAGTGTGCACATCAGGACCCAGGGGGAAGGAGCAGTGACCCCATAGGAGACTAAACCAGACATACCTGCTAGTGTTGGAAGGTCTCCTGCAGAGGCAGGGGGTGGCTGTGGCTCACCATGGGAACAAGGACACTGGCAGCAGAAGTTCTGGGAAGTACTCCTTGGTGTGAGCCCTCCAGGTGTCCGTGGTGAGCCCCACCAAAGAGCCTGTGGGCTCCAGTGCTGGGTCGCCTTAGGCAAAACAAGCAACAGGGAGGGAACTCAGCCCCATCCATCAGCAGACAAGTAGATTAAAGTTTTACTGAGCTCTGCCCACCAGAGAAAAATGCAGCTCTACCCACCACCAGTCACTCCCATCAGGAAGCTTGCACAAACCTCTTAGATAGCCTCCTCCACCATAGGGCAGACAGCAGAAGCAAGAAGAACTATAGTCCTGCAGCCTGTGGAACGAAAACAACATTCACAGAAAGACAAAATGAAAAGGCAGAGGACTATGTACCAGATGAAGGAACAAGATAAAACCCCAGAAAAACGACTAAATGAAGTGGAGATAAGCAACCTTCCAGAAAAAGAATTCAGAATAATGATAGTGAAGATGATCCAGGACCTCAGAAAAAGAATGGAGGCAAAGACTGAGAAGATGCAAGAAATGTTAACAAGACCTAGAAGAATTAAAGAACAAACAAACAGAGATGAACAATACAATAACTGAAATGAAAAACACACTAGAAGGAATCAATAGCAGAATAACTGAGGCAGGAGAATGGATAAGTGACCTGGAAGACAGAATGGTGGAATTCACTGCCATGGAACAGAATAAAGAAAAAAGAATGAAAACAAACAAAGACAGCCTGAGACCTCTGGGACAATATTAAATGCAACAACATTCGCATTATAGGGTCCCAGAAGGAGAAGGGAGAGAGAAAGGACCTGAGAAAATATTTGAAGAGCTTATAGTTGAAAACTTCGCTAACATGGGAAAGGAAATAGCCACCCAGGTCCAGGAAGTGCAGAGAGTTCCAGGCAGGAAAAACCCAAGGAGAACAATGCTGAGACACACAGTAATCAAATTGATAAAAATAAAAAACAAAGAAAAATTATTAAAAGCAACAAGGGAAAAACAACAAATAACATACAAAGGGACTCCCATAAGGTTAACAGCTGATGTCTCAGCAGAAACTCTATAAGCCAGAAGGGAGTGGCATTCAAAGTGACGAAAGGGAAGAACCTACAACCAAGATTACTCTACCTGGCAAGGATCTCATTCAGATTCGACAGAGAAAGCAAAAGCTTAACAGACAAGCAAAAGCTAAGAGAATACAGCACCACCAAACCAGCTCTACAACAAATGCTAAAGAAACTTCTCTAAGTGGGAAACACAAGAGAAGAAAAGGGCATACAAAAACAAACCAAAAACAAGGCAGTGGTAATAGGAACATACATATCAATAATTACCTTAAATATGAATGGATTAAACACTTCAACCAAAAGACACAGGCTGACTGAATGGATACAAAAACAAGACCTGTATATATGCTGTCTACAAGAGACCCACTTCAGATCTAGAGACACATACAGATTGAAAGTGTGGGGATGGAAACAGATATTCCATGCAAATGGAAATCAAAAGAAAGCCGGAGTAGCAATTCTCATATCAGACAAAATAGACTTTAAAATAAAGACTATTACAAGAGACAAAGAGCGACACTACATAATGATCAAGGGATCAATCCAAGAAGAAGATATAATAATTATAAATACATATGCACCCAACATAGGAGCACCTCAATACATAACGCAAGTGCTAACAGCTATAAAAAAGGAAATTGGCAGTAACACAATAATAGTGGGGGACTTTAACACCTCTCTTACACCAATGGACAGATCATCCAGACAGAAAATTAATAAGGAAGAAAAAGCTTTAAATGACACAACAGACCAGACAGATTTAATTGATATTTATAAGACATTCCATTCAAAAACAGCAGATTACACTTTCTTCTCAAGTGCACATGGAACATACTCCAGGGCAGATCACATCTTGGGTCACAAATCAAGCTTCGGTGAATTTAAGAAAGCTGAAATCATACTAACCATCTTTTGTGACCACAATGCTATGAGATTAGAAACAAATTACAGGGAAAAAACTGTAAAAAAAACACAAACACATGGAGGCTAATCTATATGTTACTAAACAACCAAGAGATCACTGAAGAAATCAAGGAGGAAATCAAAAAATACCTAGAGAAAAATGACAACGAAAACACAGTGATCCAAAACCTATGGGATGCATCAAAAGCAGTTCTAAGAGGGAAGTTTGTAGCAATACAGTCCTACCTCAAGAAACAATAAAAATCTCAAATAAACAATCTAACCTTACACCTAAAGGAACTAGAGAAAGAAGGACAAACAAAACCCTAGGTTAATAGAAGGAAAGAAATCATAAAGGTCAGAGCAGACATAAATGAAATAGAAACAAAGAGAACATTGGCAAAGATCAATAAAACTAAAATCTGATTCTTTGAGCAGATAAACAAAATGGATAAACCTTTAGCCAGAATCATCAAGAAAAAGAGGGAGAGGACTCAAATCAGTAAAATTAGAAATGAAAAAGGAGAAGTTACAACAGACACCACAGAAATACAAAGCATCCTAAGAGACCACTACAAGCAACTCTATGCCAATAAAACAGACGATCTGGGAAAAATTCTTACAAAGGTATAACCTTTGTTATAGACTGAACCAGGAAGATATAGAAAATATGTACAGACCAATCACAAGTAACAAAACTGAAACTGTGATTAAAAATCTTCCAACAAACAAAAGTCCAGGACCAGAGGGCTTCATAGGTGAATTGTATCAAATATTTAGAGAAGAGCTGACACCCATCCTTCTCAAACTCTTCCAAAAAATTGCAGAGGAAGAAACACTCCCAAACTCATTCTATGAGGCCACCATCACCCTGATACCAAAACCAGACAAACATACTATAAAAAAAGAGAATTACAGACCAATATCACTGATGAATATAGATGCAAAAATCCTCAACAAAATACTAGCAAACAGAAACCAACAACACATTAAAAGAATCATACACCATGATCAAGTGGGATTTAGCCCAGGGGTGCAAGGATTCTTCAATATATGCAAATCAATCAATGTGATACACCATATTAATAAATTAAAGTATTAAAAACTATATGATCATCTCAATAGATGCAGAAAAAGCTTTTGACAAAATTCAACACTTATTTATGATAAAAATTCTGCAGAAAGTGGGCATAGAGGGAACCCACCTCAACATAATAATAGTCATATATGAAAAACCCACAGTAAACATCATTCTCAACGGTGAAAAAATGAAAGCATTTCCTCTAAGATCAGGAAGAAGACAAGGATATCCACTCTCACCACTATTATTCAACATAGTTTTGGAAGTCCTAGACATGGCAATCAGAGAAGAAAAAGAAATAAAGTAATCCAAACTGGAAAAGAAGTAAAACTGTCACTGGTTGCAGATGACATGATACTATACATAGAGAATCTTAAGGATGCCAACAGAAAACTTCTAGAGCTAATCAATGAATTTGGTAAAGTTGCAGGATACAAAATTAATATACAGAAATACGATGCATTTCTATATGCTAACAATGAAATATCAGAAAGAGAAATTAAGGAAACAGCCCTACTTACCATCACATAGAAGATAATAAAATACCTAGGCATAAACCTACCTAAGGAGGTAAAAGACCTGTACTCAGAAAACTACAAGACACTACAAAACTACAGGATGAAATCAAACTACAAAACTATAAGATGAAAGAAATCAAAGATGACAGAAACAAATGGAGAGATATACTATGTTCATGGACTGGAAGAATCAATATTGTGAAAATGACTATGATACCCAAAGCAATCTACAGATTCAATGCAATCCCTATCAAATTACCAATGGCATTTTTTTACAGAACTAGAAGAGAAGCCACCACAATGAGAAGCCCGCACAGCAACGAAGAGTAGCTCCCACACTGCAACTAGAGAAAGCCCGCACATAGCAACAAAGACCCAACGCAGCCATAAATAAATAAATAAATAATACATAAATACATAAATAACAAAACAAAGAAGTTAGAGAT
Source organism: Phocoena phocoena (assembly GCF_963924675.1). Lineage (NCBI taxonomy): Eukaryota > Metazoa > Chordata > Mammalia > Artiodactyla > Phocoenidae > Phocoena > Phocoena phocoena. The sequence goes on along the minus strand of NC_089220.1, from coordinate 124,495,575 downwards.
TTTAAGAAGTTTCTTACAAGTCAACATTCTGACAACAACAAGATGTGGCTTCAGGATTTGGTCTCAGCAAAGAGATTTAGTTAGCAGTTAAAACCAGCAGTCTGGGTACTGGCAGCCTGGTCAGAGAACACCAACTGACAAGCACAGGGCCCCTCGATGATTAGACATTTCAGTGGCCAAATATAGAATATTTCCTACCATCTTTGGCACAAAATAATGGCCAGAATTCCACAAGCAGTGAGAGCAGAGACCATGTACCTCTAAAGAATAGAAAGAGGTAACATCACATATCTAGGCCGGACGTTATAAAAACGTAAATGCCAACAGAGGCCAGCCAGGTAACACAAATAATTGAAGTGCCTAGATGTAAGAAAAACAACTATGCATGCATGACAGTGAAGGGTAACATATAATAAGGAGAAGCAGGGACGGGGTTGCAAGAAGGAGCAACTGACCTGTTGAAAGGGAGCAGCTATTCTCAGTTCACAGCAACTTGCCATATAAAAACACACCTAGTTTATCAGGGTTTTTAAAATCTGGTAACACCTGATTTTTAACATATAATTTCATAACATTTAAACAGCAGCAATGAATTTAGTTGTTTAAACATCATGTGTCACGGACAGACTTGAGAGTGGTCCTCCATCAGTGGTCCCCAACCTTTTTGGCACCGAGGACCCGTTTCACAGAAGACAATTTTTCCACGGACCGGGGACAGGGGATGGTTTTGGGATGATTCAAGCGCATTACATTTATTGTACACTTTATTTCTATTATTATTACATTGTAATACATAATGAAATAATTATACAACTGGCTATAATGCAGAATCAGTGGGAGCCCTGAGCTTGTTTTCCTGCAACTAGATGGTCCCATCTGGGGATGATGGGAGACTGTGACACCCGAGGTGTGTTGCTTATGTCCAGTCTACTCCGTAATCTCATTTTGGTTGCTGTCACTGCAGAAAACCCTGCTTCACAAAGATAGGATGTTGGAAATGGAAGTAGGCTTTTCAGTGCTTTTGTGGCAATCTCAGGATATTCTGCTTTGACTTTAATCCAGAACGTATGGAGATTTGAAGTTGTCTCAAACATACTTTTCAGGCCACTGTCATTTGCGATCTCAAGAAGTTGATCCTCTTCTAGCACGGACAAAGTCGATTCACCTGGCTTATTTACAAATGGTTCGTGGATCCATTCCTTCCCAGTTCGGGGGTCTTTTGTGGTTGGGAAGTAATGCTCTAACTCTTTTGAAAGCCAAGATGGGTGATCATGCACCAGCTGGGAGAAAGAAGGCCCTGGCTCAGTCTCTTTCAAAATCTCTGCTAATGTTCGAAACATGTCAAAAATCCCAATGTTCACTCATTACCCCCGTAATTCCAGTTTGGCTTTGAATGCAGCCACTTTATCGGCCAACTTGAACACAGTTGTCATTCTCTCCTGAAGTGACAGACTGTCGTTGAGCAGGTTGAATATGTCACACAAGCAAGCAAGTTTTGCGACCCATTCTGTGTCACTGAAATGTAATGCCAGCAGTGACTTTTCTTCTAAAAGAAATCTCTAGAGCGGCTCTCACAACTCAAGAACTCTGGCCAGTGATCTTCCTTTAGAAAGCCATCTCACTTCTGTTTATAAGAGAAGACATGTGTGCTCTGCATCTATCTCCTCACAGAGTTGTACGAACAGACGTGAGTTAAGGGCATGTACTTTAATGTGGTTGATAATTTTAATCACAACCTGCAAAACGTTAAGTTCAAGTGACAGTTTTCGGCTAGCCAGTATTTCTCTATGGATGACTCACATTCAGAAGTGCCCACTTTGTGAAACCACAAAGCCGTCCAGTCATGGCAGCCGTTCCACCCATGCATATACCGACACAAAATGACCAATTCAGTTTTCCTGATATGTAATCATTCAAAGACGAATAGTTCTGCGCTGTGGTGTTGGTTGGCAACAAAAGTGCACATAACATATCCGCATGCACATCCTCCTGAAAAATATATCGCACAAAAACAAGCATTGTTGCCTTGTTGTCAACATCGGTAGACTTAACCTGGATTGCATATCATGGTGACTCATTAATCCTCTCTAACAATTGTGACTCAATATCTTCTGCTATTTCATCAATTCATCTAGTTATGGTGTTAGCCAAAAGAGGAACACGTGCCACCTTTTGAACTGCAGCCTCTCCCAAGAGTTCATGACAAATGTCCTTAGCAGCAGGCAGGATCAACTCTTTACCAGTATTAAAGAGCTTCTTACCTTTAGCAACGTGGTTAGCCCTAAGAATGATGTTCTCAGTGCAGACACATTTGATGAAGTGGTGGCCTTCAATAATTGCTTCTGTTCTTCGTGTTCAGGTTTTTTTCTTTTGAAAAACTCCAAAGTCTAGTCTTTTAATGCAGGGTGCTTTGTCTCCATGTGGCAAAGCAGTTTTGAAGGTTTCATGGCTTCGTTGGATAGCCAGTCACCACATATTATACAAAGCGGGCTTGGAGAATGTGAATCAGCTGTTACAATGAACCCATAATTTAAGTAGGACTCTTGATATTTTCTTTCAACTGCAGTTTTCTTTTTGTTGGCAGTCTTAGAGTCATCTGCTGTCTCATCACTGGGTCTTTCCCCCTTTTCAAAGAAGTTTTCCAGCAACATTTGTTTTTTACTCATTTTGGCTAGGAGTAGCTTGTGGGCTACCAAAACTGTGGCTGAGACAAGTGCACAGTGCGGGAAAGAGGTGAGGACATAAGAGGTAAATAAAATAATGGGCGGGCCATGCACAGACTAAAATAAGTGTCAGATTCTGACTTAAAGCCTGCCACCAGATGCAGCTGTACAGTTGCATCAACTCACTTGCCACTATAAAGCCTGCTGCCAGATGCAGCTTAATTGTCACTTGCCACTCACTGATAGGGTTTTGATATGAGTCTGCAAGCAATTGATTTATTATGGTCTCTGTGCAGTCAAACCTCTCTGCTAATGATAATCTGTATTTGCAGCTGCTCCCCCGTGCTAGCATCACCACCTCAGCCCTACCACAGATCATCAGACATAAGATTCTCATAAGGAGTGCACAACCTAGGTCTCTCTCACGTGCAGTTCACAGTAGGGCTCACACTCCTATGAGAATCTAATGTCACTGCTGATCTGACAGGAGGTGGAGCTCAGGCAGTAATGCGAGTGATGGGGAGTGGCTGTAAATAGAGATGAAGCTTCACTGGCTCACCTGCTGCTCACCTCCTGCTGTGTGGCCCAGTTCCTAACAGGCCACAGACCACTATCAGTCCATGGCTCAGGGGTTGGTGACCCCTGTCCTCCATGATGCCTACCTCCTGGTGTTCACATTTTCGTTTAATCTCCTCTTCTTGAGTGTGAGCAGAACCTGTGACTTACTTATAACCAAGAAAACATGGAGAGGTGATAGGGCATCATTCCCATGACTCTGTGACATTATATAAGAGTCTAGAGATGCTCATTATGGATGGATGAAGTAAGTAGCCAAGTAGAGACAGCCCATATGCCAAGGCACTGAGGGTTCCCCTAGGGTGGTCTCCAGGAGCTGAGGGTGACCTCTAGGAACTGTGGTTACCCTTGGGTGTTCTCCAGGAACTGAGGGTGGTCTCGAGGAGCTGTGGTTACCCTGGAGTGATCTCCAGAAACTGAGGGTGGCCTCTAGGAGCTGTGGTTCCCCTGGGTGGTCTCCAGGAGCTGAGGGTGGCCTTTAGGAGTTGTAGGCAGTTTATAGCTGACATTCACCGGGAATCCAAGGCCTTCAGTCCTACAAGCACATGGATATGAACTCTATAAACAACATGAATGATCACAGAAGTAGATTCTTACCCAACTGATCCTCCAGATGAGAACACAGTCAGAGACACTTGGATTGCAGACTCATTAGACCCTAAGCAGAGGACCCAGTTAAGCCTTATCTAGACTTCTGACCCACAGAAACTATGAAATAATAAATGTGTTCTTTTTTAAGCCACTAGTTTTTGCTCATTTGCTACATAACAGTATGTAACTAATTAATAAATACACCATGCAAAAGGAACAAATCACATCTAAAGGACATATTTAAAGGATGTATTTTGGACATATTTTGCCATGGACAACTAATAACATCTGCTGTATTTCATTAAACCTGGCATCAATATTTGCCAAAATTATAAGATTATCTAGGCTGAGAGTTCAAAGCATTTAGAGGACACAGATGAGCCTTAAGTGTCATCATACTACAGGCAGGGTAAGTTTTTTTCTACTTCATTTCCTCAATAGTCAATCAGGACGATGATTGAGACATAACCCTGGATTTTACTTTCACAAAGTCTTGTGATCATTTTTACTGAAACTGTGGCCTAGATAATAACACAATTAGCTTTAGAGGTGGATTCTTTAGGGATTGGGTGACTCGCCAAATGACATTTAGGGCAGAACTAGATGCATAATAAGTATATATTAAATGAATACACGAATGACTTTTAAATATCAGGTGCTACCCTGGCATACCTCAGGTGCCAGCACTTGTACTGTTCTTCTACAACATCAGAATTAGTAACTAAAAACAAAACAGAGGGTCTGGATACAAAATTTATGAGTGACATTGTTCTTTGAAGGGAAAGCAAGTAAGTTGAAAAATAGAACAATATAGACTCAAAAGTTCAGAATAATGCACCAACTCTAATGAAATAGAAATTAAAAACTCTCAATTTAGGCTGAAAAGCATAAACTACACACACATAAAATGGGTTATATATGGTAGCATAAGTGGAAAGGCTTAGTTCTTGGGCTACATGCCCATTCTTTGTGAACTGAAAGAAATATCATATTAGTTAATGCCACTATTGTTACTGCATTTATTGTATAATAAACATACACATGAGTCAGGCCACTGGCATTTCCTTCCATCTCAATTCCAGGCCTTGGAGAACCATGTTTAATTTTGACAAGTATCACCAACTAGAGACCATTTAGAGGAGTCAAACCAGCACAGTGGCATGGCGTCCGGTACATGGTTGACATTCAATAAATGTCTACTGAATTACTAACTTATGGATTGAGTGACAATAATCTTTAAACTAAACCCTTGAGAAAAAAACTTGAAAAAAATGAAGTGTTCTAACTAGTAGGATACTATGTTGTGGTGCTTACAGTTTGTGATTATGGCATGCTGGTGACAGGGTTCAGGATACACAACCCCAAAATATGGCACCTTGGCATACTGAATATATCAAGCTGAAGGAATTTGAGAAATGGCATGTGCAAGAAAGACTTTCTGATCTTCCCTTGAAGCAAGTCATAAACCCTCCTATGAGAGATGCCCTTCCTATACCAGCAAGAAAGGAGCATCCTTATCCCCAAAGACAGAGGGACACAGAGCAGAATCTGAAGGAACAGGCCTTGCTAAGTTTCTACAGTTCACTACCTTTAGCTCACGTCCTTTGTGCTATCACATCTTTCCATGGCTTTCCACCCTTCATCAAACATAGCACAAAACCACTCAGCTTTAACCATTTCTTTAGGTCTTCATTTCCTATGAAGCTCCATGCCACATAAATCTTATACTAAATAATTTTGTATGCTTTTCTCCTGTTAATCTGTCTTGTCAGTTTATTTTTCAGACCAGACAGGGACCCTATGAGAGTAAAGGAAAACTTTTTCCTCCCCTACACTGGTTTGGTACACAGACACAGGAGCCAGATGATTCAGGTTCAAATCCAGCTCCTACACCTGCATTTAATGTCACTTACCCCCTTTATACTTAAGTTTTCTTATTTGTAAAATAAAGAATATTAGAATACCAGCACCCATCTCAAGAGGGTTTTCATGAAGGAAAAGCATGTTAGCACATTTACCAAGTTTAGAAAAAAGTACAGCACATAGTAAGTAGCACTTAGTAAGCATTATGATTAGTATTATTGTCAATAATAACATTACTTTTGTATTAGCTAAAAGGCTAGTTAGAAGTAGGCCTACTCTGAGTCATTCCAGGGGTCAAAAATAGGATTAGTGGATAGAAGTTACAGGGAAGTAGACCAGTTCTCCACAAAGAACTTTCTGGTTATCTGAGCAGCCCCAAAACAGAAATAAGCTTTTAGAAGCAAAGAACACCTCACTCATGGAAATTTGCAAATAATTCTTTATGATTTTTAAGAGAGAGTTCATGTTAAAACATCTTTAATTTCTTTCAGTCACTCAACAATTCAAGCGATCCCTTTGACCCAAACGCACTCCAAAATGGAAAAGGAGTACCACTTTTTGTTTGTTTGGAAGAAAGCAAGTGTATAACTTATTCAGAACACTGAGAGAGAAAGCATTTCTCTGTGGCCTGTTAATATTTGCATCTGTGAAATCCTGAGTATTGCTTTGATTCAGGGAAGAAGACTCCAAACAAATCCAGGCCTCAATTCAGGGGGATGAGAGAGAAATTTACATATGTAAGACTTTCAGGGAAAGTAAAGTTTTTTTTAACCAGTTTTCTTTTCTTTTTAATTAATTAATTAATTAATTTTTACATCTTTATTAGAGTATAATTGCTTTACAATGGTGTGTTAGTTTCTGCTTTATAACAAAGTGAATCAGTTATACATATACATATGTTCCCATATCTCTTCCCTCTTGCATCTCCCTCCTCCCTCCCACCCTCCCTATCCCACCCCTCCAGGCGGCCACAAAGCACCAAGCTGATCTCCCTGTGCTATGCAGCTGCTTCCCACCAGCTATCTACCTTACATTTGGTAGTGTATATATGTCCATGCCTCTCTCTCTCGCTTTGTCACAGACTTGAGGATATGGGGTGGGGGGGAAGGGAAAGTAAAGTTTTAAGGGAAATACTTCAGTGAAATGAGACTTAAAGGGAGTTTAAACAAAGGCTGTACTCTAAAGCCAAAATGTCTAGGTTTAAATTCTGTCTCCATCCCTTATTAGCTTTGTGACCTTGAGCTCGAGCTTAACTTCCTTCCTCCTTGATTTATTTTACCTAAAAACCAAGACAGCAATATTACCTACCTCACTGAGTTGTGAGGATTGAATGGATTAGTATATGTAAGGTATTTAGAAGAGCTTTACACATAAATGGTAGCTATATTTCTCCTTCTCCTCCTTCTTTTCTTAGAAGCAGTAGTAGCAGAAATAGTAGCACTAGAAGTGGCAGTATTTATATTATTTTACTAGAATCCTTCTTTAATCACAGTATTGTGCCTTGGATAATATAAGTAAACAGTAAATATTTCAAGGTTTTTGGTTGTTGTTTTTTTTTGCTATTAAGGAACTCAAGATAGAGTAGCAGGAGTATTATATATCCCAGGCATGTAAGTGGGTGAAAAAATCATCAACAGGAAAACTGTAGAGGCTGATAAAGTTAATTCATGTATCAGAACTCACAAAATGGAGGCCACCCAGTGGCTGGGCACACATCACAAATGTGAATCTAATTCACCCCATAGTCACAGGAAACACACCTAACTCAGCTTTAGCTATCCTATTTGCCCTAGAAAAGAAGACCTGCTGGCCTTAAAGGAACTCCCCAGCCTCCTAGCAAATCATGCCCTGTTAAGACATTTGTTGCCTTGCTCTTGACCCAAATCCCCTGGGAAGAGTGCTATACTGCTTGTGACCCAGTGTGTGAATTGTTTTCCCTTAAATAAAGGGCATCAAACTCATTATTGAATTGTCTCAGTTTTGCCATTTGACAAAGGCTATTATTGTTTTCCATAAAGTGGTTAAACGAAGGACAGATTACCATCAAATCCTATTTTCAACATTTGTATGTAACTGCCTTGATTTAGAAACTGGGAACTTTGAATGTTTTACTCTGAAAGGATTTGGAAATGCTGATTAAAAATAAATGTTTATTTAGCATATATGTAGGAATATTATTAAATTCAAAGGTATGCTGTGAGGAGCTGTTGCACTAAAATAAGAAATGTACTTGCATCAGACTGACACACTGGGCATGAAACATAGTAACCGACAGTGCTGATGATAAGCACAGATCTGAGGAGTTTGGGGGATGGCATGCAACAACTTTTCAGCATGGTTTACTGATAACAGTGAGACTGATGAATCACAGGTGGTAAAGGTAAGAACCCTACGGTGGGGATGGTGGTGCACGCAACCAGCAGAATATAGCATATCCTGACCAAGACTTAATTTGGGGTGTCTGGACCCAAGGTGTTTGGTGCACATGTCAGTGATTCTTAGTCTGAGACAATGAGTGTTTCCATATGGCGCCTGGTCTCTCCAGACCTGTGAGAGGGGCCTTTGACTGGCATGTATCTCCTTTCTTCCACATTGCTGCTATACTGCATCCTTTTCCTGCAAAAATCTATAGCTTTATGGCTATCATCACCGTGGGTTCTGTGAGTTGTCTTAGTAGTCAAACCCTGTCTAAATGCCACCAGTAGTAAAAAGTGTAGCCAACCTACAAAAAAAAAATTGTGTTCAGGTAGGTCACTCTTTCTATTTATTTCATTTTTTATTTTTTAAGTATGTCCTGGTTGTGATAATATGAAAGAAAACTAAGGACACATTTTAACTTAAGAAAGATATCAATATCTATCTAAAAATTTGTATTTCCAGAATTCAAAGGACCAAAAACATCTGCTTAGAGACTTATTCCATCTAATAAAGATAATAAATTTCTTTCCAATGAAGCCTGCAAATCTTAATTAGACCTGTGAGTTCAGTGTTATAGTACATTTCCATGGGTAAATAAATAATTCTTTTGGGTAAATAGTCCCTTATTCCCTCAGTAAATCTGTACTTTATATAATCTAGTTAATTAACTTTGTCTCCCACTTTCCATTTTAAATCATCATCTTCATTCATCAACTAAACTATCCTGGAAACTCGTAGCAGAATATCTATTCATGCTCACTCAGATACTTTCATGACATATTTTTAAAATCAAAAGTTATTTTTTGAAAAGAGTGCAGCAAGGGACCTATAAAAGCAATACATCTTAGTGTTGGTATTGTTACTCTGGGACTGTTACATGTGTGTTGCAGAACAAAGCAAATGAAGAATTAAGTCAGGGAACTGGGATTTTCAACCATCAGAGAGAGAATATACAGTTATAAAATGGATGAAGTTAAATAAAATTATGTAGTCCTAAATTTCAATTATGTGTATCAGCTCAGGCTATATCTTAGCTTAACATATTTCCTAGATTGCTCCACTGAAAAAGCCTAGAAACAGTACCAAATCTAGTAGCGATGAGTACCCTAGATTCCAGATAGTAGCCTATAAATACTAGTTAGCAGTAAAGGGAACCAGAGTTCTTTGAAAAAATGGTCATTCTAGGTTTGATGTAGGAAATATATAAGATAAGCACAGAATATCTTGTTATAACAGGATGCAAATAATCTATTAAATGTATTTCCAAAGAAGCCAGGAGGAAATCTCAGTATCTTTCCACTGCCTAAAGATAAGAAAATTTGAGTTTCAGTAAGAATCAGTGCAATAGATTGAAAATATATCAGATATGTTTACCCCATGTCTTCAGAGAGTTTTAAAAAGCTGATTGGTCATCTTTGCAAAATAATGAGCTGGTGCCCTAGCATCCTCTAAACCAGTAAATAAAGGCAGAAAAAAAATCAAGCATTTATCTAGGCTTTTCTGTACAAACTGCACCTTAGGGTATCCAGGCAATCAAATAGTTGATAAGAAGAGGTTTATCTTTATAGAGTATTATATTCCCTGCTGTTGTTAAACCTATTTCACTCATATATAAGGTTATATTCTAAATCAAATTTTCTATTTTAATGAAATTGGTGTCTCTTGGAAGTGAATAATCAAAGAAACCTATTTCTAAAGGGAGAAAACATGAATCCCTAGGATTAAGGCTCAAAGGATTGATCAATTAAGAAGCCAGGAGCACATGTCTCTGCCAAAAATGTATTAGAATTGCAATTGTCTAGCCAACCTATGTCTCACAGGTCTTAAAACTCAAGAGTATACTACATGCATCAGTCCCCCACCAGGTCACAACCAGTACATCCCCCATCCTACTGCTATGTGATCCAGTGATAGACACTAACCTGTGGTTACTCCATTAATCTCCCAATCACTCACTACCTACATACTAGGCAATGAAATGTCTTGGATTCACTCATCACATGATAACCTAATTTATGAGCAGACAAGTGAGGATCAATGGAGATTAAAAAAATAAACTAACATGAAATCAAGATGGTAGAGTATGAGGACCACCCTCAAGAACACATTAAGAATACATCTACATATGGAGTTCTCACTGAAAACAACCTGGAGACAGGCACAAAGACTCCAGTGCAACCAAGGCTGTAAAGAAAGATCCACATGGAGTCAGGTATGAAGAGAAGCAAAGCGATCAGGTCAGAACTAGTGTCCCTAGGTGAGGACACAGAAGAGGAAGGGGATTACATAGGCACAAAGATCCTCCTTGGGGAACGAGTGGTTCGAACCACATATTGGGTGCCCCAGCCCTTGGCTGGCACTGAGAAAACAAGTCCCCTAGCTGGTTTGAAAATCAGGAGGGCTGTAGGAAACCTAGACTCTGCTAGTGAAGAGCTCACACATATTTGTTACTCTTGGGAACAAGGCAGAGGAAGCAGACTGAAGCTGCCTAGGATGCTGACTGGTTTCCCATAAACACCCCAGCACACCCTGGCCCACACTCAGCACTCACTCTGCCCCCTATGGCTCTGGTGTAGCTCCACACTATGGCAAAGGCTTCTGATGCAGTTGTGTGGACAAAGCTGGCTCAAAGCCATCATGGCATACAAATGAGGCAAAGGTGGCCATTACAGGCATTCACGGAGGCAACAGATCAGGAGCAGTCTGGAGTTCTGACTGGTATGCCAGGACTGCCCCAGCCCTCACCAGGTGACCATTCTAGGCAGGTACTCTAGAGCTGCTGTCCTCTGGGCCAAAGGTGCTTTTGCTGGGAGAGGGCAAAGCACACACACACAAGGAATGGAACCAGCTGGGACTCAACCCATAGGGCTTCTGCTCCAGCACGCTGGAACCTGTCTCTGCTCCTGATAGGGTGATGATGGCCACTGAGCATAGGGGAAGCTCAGCTCACATCTGGCAGTGGCTCTGGGTGCTCCATCTCCAGCCCTACCTCCCAGCAAGGTGACAGTGGCTAGCACACCCAAAGGGAAAACATGACCCATGATCATGTCAGATCCAGATTTCCCACCAAAGCCACAGGGCACTGCACAGGGACATTCCCACACAAGGACACCAATTTGGGACTAAGATAGGTGACTATTTCATCTACTTTCATAGAGACAGAGAAAGTTAAACAAAATGAGAAGACAGAGGAATTTGTTCCAAATGAAAGAACAAGGAAAAAAACCTGAAAATGCAACTATTGAAACAGAGATGAAAATTTACCACATAAAGAGTTCAGAGCATTATTAATAAGAATGCTAACTGAACACAGAAAAAGAATAAATGAACACAGTGTATAGTTTAATAAGAAAGTAGAAAATGTAAAAATCACCAGTCAGAGCTTAAGAATGCAATAACTGAAATGAACAACACACTAGAAGGAATTAACAGCAGACTAGGTGATACATAAGAATCCATAAGTGATCTGGAAGATAGAATAATGGAAATTGCCACATCAGAACAGCAAAAGAAAAAAAATTTTTTAATGAGAACAGTTTAAGGGATCTCTGAAAAACCCCCAAGTGTACTAACGTTTGCACTATAGGGGTTCCAGAAGGTGAAGACACAGAAAAAACTGTTGAAAATATTGAAATTATGGCTGAAAACTTCCTAAACCTTAAGAAGGAAACAGATATCCAAGACAAGAAGCACAGAGGGTCCCAAACAAGATGAACCCCAAAAGACCCACATCAAGACATTAAAATGGTAAAAATTAAAGATCAAGAGAATTTTAAAGGTGGCAAGAGAAAAACAAAAAGTCACATACAAGGGAACACCAACAAGGCTATCAGCTGATTTTTCTGCAGAAAATTTGTGGGAGTGGCATGATTCACATAAAATGCTGAAAGGGAAAAACCTACAACCTACAATACTCTACACAGCAAGACTGTCATTTAGAACTGAAGGAAAGATAAAGAGACAAGCAAAAACTAAAAGAGTTCATCAATACAAAGCTGAACATAAAAGAAATGTTAACGAAAAAAAAAAAAAAAAGAAATGTTAACGGACTTTCACTAAGTGGAAAAGAAAAGACTGCAACAAGAATCCATAGGAAAGGAAAAAATCCCACCACTAGAGGCAAATATATAGTAAAGGCTGAGGATCAACCACTTAAATATGTATACTTAAAGACAAAAAAAGTATGAATATCAAAAGATAAAAAATGTAAAATAAACTATAACTACAATAAACAATGAAGGGATAAATATGAAGATGTAAAATACGACATCAAAAACACAAAATGTGGGAATCTAAAATGTTTACCTTTTAGAATCTGTTTGAATTTAAGTGACTCTCAGCTTAGAACATGTAGAAATATTATAGATCAATATATAAGAACCCTGTGATAACCACAAATAAAAACTCTACAATAGATACACAAAAACTAGAGAGAAAGGAGCACAAGCATACCACTAAAGACAATCATCAAACCGCAAGGGAAGAAACTAAAAGAAGAAGAAAAGAACAGAAAAGAACTACCAAAAAAAACCTCCATAGAAAACAAGTAATAAAATGGCAGTAAGTACACAGCTATCGATAACCACTTTCAATATCAATGGAGTAAAAGCAACAATCAAAAAACATAGGGTAGGGGCTCGAGGTCAAGATGGTAGAATAGGAGGACCTGGGGTTCACCACTCCCCACAAGTACATCAAAAATACACCTACAAGTGGAACAATTTGCACAGAGCACCTGCTGAACACTAGCAGAGAACCTCAGACACCTAAAGGACAAGAAAAGATAACCGTGTAACCAGGTGGGATGAAGGAGAGAAAGGGAAGAAAAAGAAAAGAGGAAATGGGATGGGAACCACATCCCTGGGGGGAGCTGAAGGAGATAAGAGGTTATTGCACCCAGGGAGGCCCCCTCACAGGTGGCAAAATACACTGAAATAGAGTGGGAGCTTTGGGGTCTATTGGAAGAAAGTGCAGTGGCCAGTCGGTGGCAGGCAGGAGAGAGCACAACTTCCACCAACAGTCTGTGCCACAGCCCTGTGCATTCCAGCATGAGATGGGTGCCCGCCCATACTGGCAGAAACTGGGTGCTGAAGTGTGGGGTTAGGACAGTGGATCTGGAGAGAGGACTGCTGTTGGCTGCAAGGAGATGACCTGAAGGGATGGGAGTGAGGAGCTCACCTGCACAGAGAGAGACTGAGGGGATGGGCATGAGGAGCTCCGTGGCTGGGAATGCTCCTGGAGGAAGCAAGGAGCCATTGTTGAGTAGTGCACAAGGGGTGGGGTCACCATCAGGGACTCTCTATGCTCATGTCAGCCCCTGCATCTACAGGCACTGGGAGGGACACCCACCAGAGCAAGCACGCGCACTCCCATCTGTTGCCAACTCCTGATGGCCCCTGCCTCCATGGGCACTAGAGGGTGATCCCACTGGAGCAAGCACACAGGCCCCAGTCATGGCCGCCTTAATCCTCTCCTGCATGAGTGAGCATGCATCTCTGTCTGTCACTGCCTCATGCTGGCCCCTGACACTGTGGGCACTAGAGAAGGATCCCATCAAAATGAGCACACATGCCCCAGTCATGGTACTCTTCTCCCTCTCCCACCTAAGTGAGCCCACACGCCCCAGTTGATTGCTGCCTCTTGCCCCTCCCACCTAAGTGAGCAAGTATATCTCAGTTGCTGCCTTTGCCACCTCTTGCCTCAGTGGGGAACAGACACCTGAGGGTGGCCTACACACAGAGGTGGAGCCAAAAACAAAGCTGAGACCCAAGGGCTGTGCAACTAAGAAAGAGGAACTGAAATCTCTCTGTGCAGCTCCACAAGCCGCGGATTAACCCCCATGATCGGCTTGGTAAGCCCAGAGTCTGCGGAACATCTGAATGGAAACATCTCCTACAACTGAGACCAGTCTAGTTTTAGCAGCTCTGGACTATGGGGGCACATATACACATGAGCTGGGCCAGGTCAGAGTCTAAGCTGTCCCCACAGTGTCCACAGATGGTCCAGAGACCTACCTAGAGGTTGTGGAGGACCTCCTGGGGAGGAAGGGGTTGACTGTGGCATGGTGGGGGCAATGACACTGATAGTGGAGGCCACAGGGAATTTTTTGCTTTGTTGTTTAATTTTTAAATATATTTTCATTTTTCTACTTTTATTTTTTTCTTTGTTTTTTGTTCTTATTTTGTTTTTTTGGTTTTTACTCTTTTCATTTTTGCTTTTCTGTTTGTTTTTCCTTTCTTCTGTCATTTTTGCGGTTTTATTGTTTCTTTGCTTTTTTCTTTGTTTTTATTGTTTGTTTTGGGTTTTGCCTGAGATTTTTGTTGTTTTTCTCATTTTTGTGTGTTTTTGTTTACTTTGACTTTTTTGTGTTTTTCTTTTGTTACATTTGCTTTTATTGTTTGCTTTGCTTTTCGAGTTTTTCTGTTTGATTTTTTTCTTGTTTTTTCTTTATTTATCTTTTTGTTCATTTTCATTTGCTTGGTTTTGTTTTTATTTTTTGTCTTAGTTTTTCTCTGGAGTTTTTGTTTTGTTTCTCTCTTTTGTGTTTTTTTGACACTTTTGTGTGTTTTTTGTTTACTTTGACTTTTTGTTTTATTTGCTTTGGCTTTTGAGAGTTTTTGGTTAGTTGGTTTGGTTTTTGTTGTTTGTCTTAATTTTTTTTTCTGCTTGTTCTTTATTTATGTTTTTGTTCCTTTTGGACACACCACACAACTTGCAGGATCATGGTTCCCCAGCAGGGGGTCAAACCTGAGCCTCCGTGGTAGGGGTGCCAAGTCCTGGCTGCTGGACTGCCAGAGAATTCCCTGGCACCTGAGAATATTAATCAGGGGGAGCTCTCCCAGAGGTCCGATCTTGGCACCATGATCCAGCTACACCCAACACCCTGCCAGATGCAGTGATGGATGCCTCAGGCCAAACCAGCAAGTGAGGAACACAGCCCCGCACATCAACAGACAGGCTACTTAAAGATGCACTAAGCTCACAGACACCCCAAAACATACACCCTGACACAGCCCTGCACACCAGAGTTACAAGACCCAGCTCCACCCACCAGAGTGCAGGCACCAGGATGCCTACACAAGCCCCTGGACCAACCTCACCCACCAGGGGGCAGACACAAGAAGCAAGAGAAACTACGACCCTGCACCCTGCGGAAAGGAGACTACAAACACAGTAAATTAGATAAAATGAGATGAAACAGAAATATGTTGTAGACGAAGGAGCAAGGTAAAAACCTCTAAGAAAAAATAAATGAAGAGAAAATAGGCAATCTACCTAAAAAAGAATTAAGAGTAATGATAATAAAGATGATCCAAGATCTTGGAAATAGAATGGAGACGTGAATCAAGAAGACACAAGAAATGTTTAAAAAGGATGTAGATGAACAATACAATAAATTCAATGAAAAATACACTAGAAAGAATCAATAGCAGAATGACAGAGGGAAAAGAAGGGGTAAGTGAGCTAGAAGATAGAATGGTAAAAATAACTGCTGCAAAATAGAATGAAGAAAAAAGAATGAAAAGAAATGAGAACAGTCTCAGAGACCTCTGGGAGAACAATAAACACACCAACATTTGAATTATAAGGGGTCCCAGAAGAAGAAGAGAAAGAGAAAGGGTCTGAGAAAATATTTGAAGAGATTATAGTCAAAAACTTCCCTAACATGGGAAAGAAAATAGTCACCCAAGTCCAGGAAGTGCAGAGTCCCTTATAGGATAAAACCAAAGAGAAACACACTGAGACACATATTAATCGAACCAATAAAAATTAAATAAAAAGAAAAAATATTAAAGGCAGCAAGAGGAAAGCAACAAGTAACATACAAGGGATTCCCCATAAGATTATCTGCTGATTTTTCAGCAGAAACTCTGCAGGCAAGAAGGGATTGCGACAATATATTTAAACTGATGAAAGGGAAAAACCTACAACCAAGAATACTCTAACCAGCAAGGCTCTCATTCAGATTCAATGGAGAAATCAAAAGCTTTACAGACAAGCAAAAGCTAAGCTACTTCACCACCAAACCAGCTTTACAACAAATGCTAAAGGATCTTCTTCAGGTGGGAAACACAAGACAAGAAAAAGACCTACAAAAACAAAGCCAAAACAATTAAGAAAACGGTAATAGAAACATACATATCAATAATTACCTATGATACAAGTGGATTAAATGCTCTAGTCAAAAGACACAGACTGGGTGAATGGAGACAGAAACAAGAACCGTATATATGCTGTCTACAAGAGACCCATTTCAAACCTAGGGACACATATGGACTGAAAGTGAAGGGATAGAAAAAGATATTCCATGCAAATAGAAATCAAACAGAAGCTGGAGTAGCAACACCCACATCAGATAAACTAGACCTTAAAATAAAGACTATTACAAGAGACAAGGAAGGACACTACATAATGATCAAGGGATCAATCCAAGAAGAAAAATAACAATTGTAAATGTTTATGCACCCAACATAGGAGCACCTCAATACATAAGGCAAATACTAACAGCCATAAAAGGGGAAATCGACAGTAACACAATGAGAGTGGAGGCCTTTAACACACCACTTACACCAATGGATAGATCATTTCAACAGAAAATGAGTAAGGAAACACAAGCCTTAATGACACATCACACCAAATAGACTTAATTGATATTTATCGGACTTTCAATCTGAAAGCAGCAAATACACTTTCTTCTCAAGTGCACATGGGACATTCTGCAGGATAGATTGTATCTTGGGTCACAAATCAAGCCTTGGTAAATTTAAGAAAATTGAAATCATATCAAGCATCTTTTATGACCACAACACTATGAGATTAAAAATCAATTACAAGGAAAAAAAAACTGTAAAAAACACAAACAAATCGAGGTTAAATAATATGTTACTAAATAATCAACATATAACTGAAGAAATCAAAGAAGAAATAAAAAAATACCTACAGACAAATGACAATGAATACATGAGAAACCAAAAACCTATGGGACACAGCAAAAGCAGTTCTAAGAAGGATGTCTATATCAATAAAATCTTACCTCAGGAAACAAGAAAAATCTCAAATAACCTAACATTACACCTAAAGCATCTAGAGAAAGAAGAACAAACAAAACATAAAGTTAGTAGAAGGAAAGGAATCATAAAGAGAAGAGAAGAAATAAATGAAATAGAAATGAATGAAACAATAGCAAAGACCAATGAAACTAAAACCTTGTTCTTTGAGAAAATAAAACAAATTGATAAACCTTTACCACACTCATCAAGAAAAAAAAGGGAGATTATTCAAATCAATAAAATTAGAAATGAAAAAGGAGAAATTACAATGGGCAAGGCAGAAATACAAAGGATCATAAGAGAATACTACAAGCCACCATATGACAATAAAATGGACAACCTGGAAGGAATGGACAAATTCTTAGGAAGGTACAACTTTCCAAGACTAAACCAGGAAGAAATAGAAGATATAAACAGACCAATCACAAGTAATGAAATTGAAAATGTAATTAAAAATCTTCCAACAAGCAAAAGTCCAGGACCAGATGGCTTCATAGGCAAATTCTATCAAATATTTAGAGAAAGGCTAACACCCATCATTCTCAAACTCTTCCAAGAAATTGCAGAGGCCACCATCACTCTGATTCAAAATCCAGAAAAAGATATCACAAAAAAAAGGAAATTACAGGGGCTTCCCTGGTGGCGCAGTGGTTGAGGGTCTGCCTGCCGATGCAAGGGACACGGGTTCATGCCCTGGTCCGGGAAGATCCCATATGCCACAGAGCAGCTAGGCCTGTGAGCCATGGCTGCTGAGCCTGCGCGTCCGGAGCCTATGCTCCACAATGGGAGAGGCCACAACAGTGAGAGGCCCATGTACCGCAAAAAAAAATAAAATAAAATAAAAATTACAGACGAATATCACTGATAAACATAGAGGCAAAAATCCTCAACAAAATACTAGCAAACAGAATCCAACTTTTAAAGGATCATACCCAAGATCAAGTGAGATTTACCCCAGGGATTCAAGGATTTTTTCAATATATGCAAATCAATCAATGTGATACACCATATTAACAAATTAAAGAATAAAAACCATATGATCATCTTAACAGATGCAGAAAAAGCTTTTGACAAATCTCAACACTCATTTATGATAAAAACTCTCCAGAAAGTGGGCATAGAGGGAACCTACCTCAAAATAATAAAGGCCATATACAAGAAACACACAGCAAACATCATTCTCAATAGTGAAAAACTAAAAGCATTTCCTCTAACATCAGGAACAAGACAAGGATTTTCAGTCTCACCACTATTATTCAACATAGTTTTGAAAGTCCTAGCCATGCAAATCAGAGAAAAAAAGAAATAAAACTAATCCAAATTGGAAAAGAGGTAAAATGGTCAGTTTGCAGATTACACGATGCTACACATAGAAAATCCTAAAGATGTCACCAGAAATATACTAGAGCTAATCAATGAATTTGGTAAAGCTGCAGGATACAAAATTAATGCACAGAAATATCTTGCATTCCTATACACTAACAATGAAAGATAGAAAGAGAAATTAAGGAAACAATCCTATTTACCACTGCAAAAGGAATTAAATACCTAGGAATAAACCTACCTTAGCAGGCAAAAATCCTGTACTCAGAAAACTATAAGATACTTATGAATGAAATCAAAATGGCACAAACAGATGGAGAAGATATATCATGTTCTTGGATTGGAAGAGTCAATATTGTGAAAATGACTATACTTCCCAAAGCAATCAACAAATTCAATGCAATCCCTATCAAATTACCAATGGAATTTTTCACAGAATTAAAACACAAATTTTTACAATTTTTATGGAAACACAAAAGACCCCGAATAGCCAAAGCAATCTTGAGAAAGGAAAATGGAGCTGGAGGAATCAGGCCCCCTGACTTCAGACTGTACTACAGGGCTACAGTATTTAAGACAGTATGGTACTGGCACAAAAACAGAAATATAGATCAATGGAACAGGATGGAAAGCACAGAGATAAACTCATGCACCTATGGTCACCTAATCTATGACAAAGGAGGCAAGAATATACAGTGGAGAAAAGACAGCCTCTTCAATAAGTGGTACTGGAGAAACTGGACAGCTACATGTAGAAGAATGAAATTAGGAAACTTGCTGACACCATACACAAAAATAAACTCAAAATGGATTAAAGACCTAAATGTAAGGCCAGACACTATAAAACTCTTAGAGGAAAATGTTTGAAGAACACTCTTTGACATAAATCACATCTTTTTTGACCCACCTCTTAGAGTGATAAAAATAAAAACAAAAACAAACAAATGGGATCTAATTAAACAAAATCTTTTGCACAGCAAAGAAAAACATAAATGAGATGAAAAAACAACCCTCAGAATGGGAGAAAATATTTGCAAATGAAGCAACTGAAAAGGGATTAATCTCCAAAATATACAAACAGCAAAATATACATGCAGCTCAATACCAAAAAAACAAACAACCCAATCAACAATGCATGGAAGACCTAAATAGACATTTCTCCAAAGACATACATATAGCCAACAAACACATGAATAGATGCTCAACATCACTAATTATTAGACAAATGCAGATCAAAAGTACAATGAGATATCACCTCACACCAGTCAGAATGGCCATCATCAGAAAGTCTACAAACCATAAACACTGGAGAGGGTGTCTAGAAAAGGGAACCATCCTGAACTGTTAGTGGGAATGTAAATTGATACAACCACTATGGGGAACAGTATGGAGCTTCCTTAAAAATCTAAAAATGGAACCCCTATATGACCCAGCAATCCCATTACTGGGCATATACTCCGAGAAATCCATAATTCAAAAACACACATGCACTGCAATGTTCACTGCAGCACTATTTGCAATAGCCAGGACATGGAAGCAACCTAAATGTCCATCAACAGATGAATGGATAAAGAAAATATGGTACATATATGCAATGGAATATTACTCAGCCATAAAAAGGAATGAAATTGTTTCAGTTTTGTAGAGATGTGCATGGGCCTAGAGTGTGTCATACAGAGTGAAGTAAGTCAGAAAGAGAAAAACAAATATCATATATTAATGCATATATGTGGAATCTAGAAAAATGGTACAGATGAACCTATTTGCAGGGCAGGAATGCAGATGTAGAGAATGAATATGTGGACTTGGGGAGGGGGGAAGGGGGGGTTGGATGCATTGGGAGATTGGGATTGACATATATACACAACCGTGTGTAAAACAGATAGCTAGTGGGAACCTGCTGTATAGCACAGGGAGCTCAGCTTGGTGCTCTCTGGTGACCTAGATGGATAGGATGGGGGTTGGAGGTGGAAGAGAGATTCAAGAGGTAGGGGATATATGTATACATACAGCTGATTCACTTCATTGTAGAGCAGAAACTAACACAATATTGTAAAGAAACTACCCCAATAAAAAAAAATTACATGATCATATCAATAGATGCAGAAAAAGTATTTGACAAAATTCAACATCCAGTCATAATAAAAATGCTCACTAAAGTTGGTATAGAGAGACATATCTCAACATAATAAAGCCATATATGCCAAACCCACAGCTTACATCACATTCAGTGGTGGAAAGCTAATAGCCTTTCCTCTAAAATCAGGAACAAGACAAGAATATTGTCTGTTGCCACATTATTCAACATTGTAGTGGAGGTCTGAGCCATAGCAATCAAACAGAAAAAGAAACAAAAGTCATTCAAACTGGAAGGGAAGAAGTAAGACTGTCACTCCTTGTAGATGACATTTTATTATATATACAGAATCCTAAAGTCACCACCAAAAAACTTTAGAATTATTAAATGAATTAATTAAAATTGCAGAATACAAGATTAATATATAGAAACCTGTTGCTTTTCTATATGCTAATAATGAGCTATCAGGAAGAGAATGCAAGAAAACAACCCCAATTAAAATTGCACCAAAAAGAATTAAATACTAGGAAAAAAACTTAACCTAGGAGGTGAAAGAGCTATACCTTGAAAACTATAAGATATTGTTGAAAGAAATTAAAGTTGATACAAAAAAATGGAAAGATGTACCATGTTCATGGATTGTAAGAATTAATATTGTTAATTACATACTGCCCAAAGAAATCTACAGATTTAATGCATTCCCTATCAAAATACCCTTGACATTTTCCACAGAACTAGAAAAAATAATCCTAAAATTTATATGGAACCAGAAATTGCCTCGAATGGTCAAAGCAATATTTAGGGAAAAGAACAAAGTTACCAGTATCACCCTCTCTGACTTCAGACTACACTACAAAGTTGCAGTAATCAAAACAATATGATACTGGCCAAAAAAAGACACATAGATCAATGAAACAAAATAGAGCTCAGAAATAAAACCATGAACTTATGGTCAATTAACCTACAACAAAGGAGGCAAGAATATACAGTGGTGAAAAGACAGTCTCTTCAATAAGTGGTGCTGGAAAAACAGAACAGCTATATGTAAAAGAATGAAATGAGAACATTCTCTAACACTGCATAAAAAAATAATGTCAAAATGAATTAAAGACCTAAATGTAAGGCCTGAATCATAAATCTCCTGGATTAAAACATGGGAAGAACACCCTTTGACATAAATCATAACAATATTTTTATATCCGTCTTCTAAATCAAAGGAAACAAAAGCAAAAATAAACAAATGGGATCTAAATAAATTTAAAAGCTTTTGCACAGCAAAGGAAATCATCAACAAAATAAATTGATGATATAGGCACATGAAAAGATGTTCAACATTGCTAATCAGAGAAATGAACATAAAACCACAATGAGATTATCACATCACACCTGTCAGAATGACTATCATCAAAATGATCACAAATAACAAATGTTGGCAAAGATGTTGAGAAAATGTAACCCTAGCACACAGTTGGTGGGAATGTAAATTGGTGTAGCCACTATGAAAAGCAGTATGTAGGTTCCTCAAAAACTAAAAATAGATCTACCATATCCATAATTTCCACTCCTAGGCTATACCTGAAGAAAATGAAAACAGTAATCTGAAAAAATACATCCAAAGGTTCATAGCAGTATTATTTTCAATAGTCAGATATGAAAGCAACCTAAGTGTTCATGAATAGATGAATGGGTAAAGATGTCTGCAAACGAATCAATGTGATAAACCACATTAACAAATTGAAGAATAAAAACCATAGGACCATCTCAATAAACCCAGAAAAAGCTTTTGCTAAAATTCAACCTCCATTTATGATAAAAACTCTTCAAAAAGTAGGCATAGAGAGAACATACCTCAACATAATAAAGGCTATATATGACAAAACCATAGCTAACACCACACTCAAAGGTGAAAAGCTGAAAGCATTTCCTCTAAGATCAGGAACAAGACAAGGATGCCAACTCTCATGAATTTTATTCAACATAATTTGGGAAGTCCTAGCCACAGAAATCAGAGAATAAAAAAGGAATCCAAATTGGAATGGAAGACGGAAAACTGTCACTGTTTGCAGATGACAGGATACCATATATAGAAAATCCTCAAGACACTATCAGAAAACTACTAGAGCTCATCAATGAATTTAGTAAAGTTCCTGAATACAAAATTAATACAGAAATATGTTGCATTTCTACACACTAATAACAAAATATCAGAAAGAGAAATTAAGGAAACAATTCCATTTACCATCACATCAAAAAGAATAAAATACCTAGGAATAAACCTACCTAAAGAGGCAAAAAACCTGTTCTCTGAAAACTATAAGATGGTGATGAAAGAAAGTGAAGATGACACAAACAGATGGAAAGATATACCGTGTTCTTAGATTGGAAGAGTCAATATTGTTAAAATGACCATACTACCCAAAGCAATCTACAGGTTCAATGCAATCCCCATCAAATTACCAATGGCATTTTTCACAGAACTGGAACAAAATATTTTTAATTTGTATGGAAACACAAAAGACCCTGAATAGCCAAAACAATCTTGAAAAAGAAGAATGGAGCTGGAGGAATCACACTCCCTGACTTCAGACTATACTACAAAGCTACAGTCATCAAAACAGTATGGCACTGGCACATAAACCAACACATAGATCAATGGAACAGGATAGAAAGCCCAGAAATAAAACTATGCACTTATGGTCAATTAATCTACAACAAAGGAGACAAGAATATACAATGGAGAAAAGACAATCTCTTCAATAAGTGGCGCTGGGAAAACTGGACAACTACTTGTAAAAGAATGAAATTAGAATGTCTCCTCATAACATTTATAAAAATAAGCTCAAAATGGAATAAAGACCTAAATTTTAAGACCAGATACCTTCAAACTCCTAGAAGAAAACATAGGCAAAACAGTCTGACATAAATTGCAGCAATATTTTCTTGTATCTGTCTCCTAGAGTAATGGAAATAAAAGCAAAAATGGGACCTAGTTAAACTTAAAAGGTTTTGCACAGCAAGACAAAATGACAACCCTCAGAATGGGAGAAAATATTTGCAAACGATGAGACTGACAAGGGCTTAACTTCCAAAATATACAAACAGCTCATACAACTTAATATTAAGAAAAAACAAAACCAAAAAAACCAAAACCCAATCCTGCAATTCCACTCCTAGGCATACATCTGGAGAAAACTCTAATTTGAAAAGATACATGTACCACAATATTCACAGCAGCAATACTTACAATAGCCAAGACATGGAAGCAATTTAAGTGTCCAAAGACAGATAAAGAAGATGTGATATATATATGTATACACACATAAAATAGAATATTGCTCAGCCTAAAAGGAATAAAATAATGCAATCTGCAGCAACATTGATGGACCCAGAGATTATCATACTAAGTCAACTAAGTCAAAGACAAATATCATATATCACTTACTTGTGGAATCTATAAAAATGATACAAATGAACTTATTTACAAAACAGAAACAGATTCAAAGGCAAAGAAAACAAACTTATGGTTACCAAAGCGGAAAGGGGGTCAGGAATAAATTAGGAATTTGTTTTTAACAGATACATATCACTGTACATAAAACAGATAAACAATAAGGACCTACTGTACAGCACAGGGAACTACATTCAATGTCTTGTAATAACCTATATGATGGAAAAGAATCTGAAAAAGAATATATATATATATCTATATATATGTATGTATAAATGAATCATTTTGCTATACACTTAAAACTAACATAACATTGTAAATTAACTATGTTTCAATTAAAAAGAAGATGTGGTATATGGAATGGAATGGAATATTCCTCAGCTATACAATGGAATATTACTCAGCCATACAAAAGAATGAAATTCTGCCATTTGCAATAACATGGATGGACTTGGAGGATATTATGCTTAGTGAAATAAGTCAGACAGAGAAAGACAAATACTGTATGTTATCACTCATATGTGAAATATTAAATATAAAAAAATGAATGACTATATAAAAACAAAATCAGACTCACAGACATAGAAAACAAACTAGTGATTACCAGTGGGGAGACAGAAGGAGGGAATGGTAAAACAGGGGTAGGGGATTAAAAAATACAAACTACTATGTATAAAATAAATAAGCTACAAGTGTATATTGTACAGCACAGAGAATATAGCCATTATTTTATAATAACTTTAAATGGACTATAATCTATAAAATAAATAAACAAATATATATATATATATATATATATATATTTGGCTGTTTGGGTCTTCATTGCTGCATGTGGGCTTTCTCTAGTTGTGGTGAGTAGGGGCTACTCTTTGCTGTGGTGCATGGACTTCTCATTGTGGTGAATTCTCTTGTTGCAGAGCAGGGGCTCTAGGCGTGGGGGCTTCAGTAATTGCAGCACATGGGCTCAGTAGTTGAGGCATGCGGGCCCTAGAGAATGCAGGCTTCAGTAGTTGTGGTGCGTGGGCTTAGTAGTTGCAGTGTGCAGGCTCTAGGGAATGTGGGCTTCAGTAGTTGTGGTGTGAAAACTCAGTAGTTGTGGGTCGTGGGCTCCAGAGCGCAGGCTCAGTAGCTGTGGAGCACAGGCTTATTTGCTCTGCAGCATGTGGGATCTTCCTGGACCAGAGATCGAATCCATGCCCCTTGCACTGGCAGACAGATTCTTAACTACTGCGTCACCAGGGAAGTCCCTAATCTATAAACTATTGAATCACTATGTTGTATACCTGAAATTAATACAGTACTGTAAATCAGCTAAACTTCAATTTAAAGATAATTAATAAATTAATATAAAGCACAGAAATCAAAACAAGCAGGAATAAAAAAGAAACTTGGAACCGCATGAATAGAATGCCAGCTAATATCCAGGTTTCAGCAGGTGAAGATGAGCTGAAACTAATTTGCCCTCGCCTCCTCTGGATCTTCTGTTCTCTTCAATTAAAAAAAAAAAAAAAAAAAAAAAGAACCTTCAAGGGAAGAAACAATCCCAACTTAGCACCTACTCACAACAATCTGCTGCGTGAGCCTATGTGTGGGCTCCTGGATTAGCACTGCATTTGGCCTATAAAAAAGCAGAAATTGATGCAACATATTAACTTTGTGTGGTGCTTTTCTTTTTCATTTGGAAACAAATGTCCAATTGATCTATAGGAAGCTTCTCCTTTTCCCTTTTCTAATCATTTCATTAATTCACGTGGTTCATTTGGGGTTGGTGGTACCTCATGTCCCTCTCCGAATGCACAACCTGCCCCCAACAACAGGACTTTTACTGAAACTATCAAGAAAGGTGATTTATCCTCCTGAGACAGAAGGTGGTAAAGACCATTGGGGCCTGGACCTGGTGGGGTACAGAGAATGAAGCTCACACAGAGGAGTCAGAGATTCTTTAAAGCATAATCTGGGGAGAGGGGGAAGATGGCGGAAGAGTAAGACGAGGAGATCACCTTCCTCCACACAGATACATCAGAAATATATCTACACGTGGAACAACTCCTACAGAACACCTACTGAACGCTGGCAGAAGACCTCAGACCTCCCAAAAGGGAAGAAATTCCCCCACGTACCTGGGTAGGGAAAAACAAAAAAGAATAAACAGAGACAAAAGAATAGGGACGGGACCTGCACCAGTGGGAGGGAGCTGGGAAGGAGGAAAGGTTTCCACACATTAGAAGCCCCTTCATGGGCAGAGACTGCGGGTGGCGGAGCGGGGGAGCTACAGATGTGCGGAAGAGAGCGCAGCAACAGGGGTGCAGAGGGCAAAGCAGGGAGATTTCCACACAGAAGGTCAGTGCCGACTGGCACTCACCAGCCCGAGAGGCTTGTCTGCTCACCCAGCAGGGCAGGCGGGGCTGCGAGCTGAGGATCGGGCTTCCATTGGAGTGCAGTGAGAGGACAGGTGTATAAACACAGCCAGAAGGTGTTACTGCACCACGGCTAGCCTAGCCGGGAGGGAGTCCATGAAAAAGTCTGGACCTACCGAAGAGGCTAGAGACTTTTTCTTGCCTCTTTGTTTCCCGGTGCGCAAGGAGAGGGGATTAAAAGCGCTGCTTAACGGAGCTCCAGAGATGGGCATGAGCCGCAGCTAACAGGATGGACCCCAGAGACGGGTATGAGATACTAAGGCTGCTGCTGCCACCACCAAGAAGCCTGTGTGCGAGCACAGATCACTAACCACACCGCCCTTCCAGGGAGCCTGTGCAGCCCACCACTGCCAGGGTCCCGGGATCCAGGGACAACTTTCCCGGGAGAATGCACGGTGTGCCTAAGGCTGGTGCAACGTCAAACTGGCCTCTGCTGCCACAGGCTAGCACCCCACTACCTACCCCCCCCAAAGCCTGAGTGAGGCAGAGGCCCCGAATCAGTGGCTCCGTTAACCCAGTCCTGTCTGAGGGAGAAACAGACGCCCTCTGGCGACCTACCCACACAGGCGGGGCCAAATCCAAAGCTGAACCCCGGGAGCTTTGAGAACAAAGAAGAGAAAGGGAAATCTCTCCCAGCAGCTTCAGGAGCAGTGGATTAAATCTCCACAATCAACTTGATGTACCCTGCAACTGTCGAATACCTGAATAGACAACGAATCATCCCAAATTGAGGAGGTGGACTTTGAGAGCAAGATTTATTATTTTTTCCTCTTTTCTTCTTTTTGTGAGTGTGTACGTGTATACTTCTGTGTGAGATTTTGTCTGTATAGCTTTGCTTTCACCATTTGTCCTAGGGTTCTACCCACCCTTTTTTTTAACTTAAAAAATTTTTTTAATAGTTATTTTTTTATTTTAATAACTTTATTTTACCTTACTTTATTTTCTTTTCTTTTATCCTCTTTCTTTCTAATTTTTCTCCTATTCAGACATGTGGATGAAAGGCTCTTGGTGCAGCAGCCAGGATTCAGTGTGGTGCCACTGAGGTGGGAGAGCAAATTTCAGGGCACTGGTCCACAAGACACGTCCCAGCTCCACGTAATATCAAACAGCGAAAATATCCCTGAGATCTCCATCTCAACACCTACAGCCAGCTTCACTCAACGACCAGCAAGCTACAGTGCAGGACACCCTACGCCAAACAACTAGCAAAACAGGAACACAACCCCACCCATTAGCAGAGAGGCTGCCTAAAATCATAATAAGTCCACAGACACCCCAAAACACACCACCAGACGTGGACCTGTCCACTAGAAAGAAAAGATCCAGCCTCATCCACCAGAACACAGGCACTAGTCCCCTCCACCAGGAAGCCTACACAACCCACTGAACCAACTTTAGTCAATGGGACAGACACCACAGACAACGGGAACTACGAACCTGCAGCCTGCAAAAAGGAGACCCGAAACAAAGTAAGATAAGCAAAATCAGAAGACAGAAAAACACACAGCAGATGAAGGAGCAAGTTAAAAACCCGCCAGACCCAACAAATGAATACGAAATAGGCAGTCTACTTGAAAAAGAATTCAGAATCATGATAGTAAACATGATCCAAAATCTTGGGAATAGAATAGAGAAAATGCAAGAAACATTTAACAAGTACCTAGAAGAACTAAAGATGAAACAAGCAATGATGACCAACACAATAAATGAAATTACAAATACTCTAGAAGGGATCAATAGCAGAATAATTTAGGCAAAAGAACGGATAAGTGACCTGGAAGATAAAATACTGGAAATAACTACTGCTGAGCAGAATAAAGAAAAAAAATGAAAATAACTGAGAACAGTCTCAAGACCTCTGGGACAACTTTAAACGCACCAACATTCAAATTATAGGGGTTGCAGAAGAAGAAGAGAAAAACAAAGGGACTGAGAAAATATTTGAAGAGATTATAGTTGAAAACTTCCATAACATGGGAAAGGAAATAGTTAATCAAGTCCAGGAAGCACAGAGAGTCCCATACAGGATAAATCCAAGAAGAAACATGCCAAGACATGTATTAATCTATCAAAAATTAAATACAAAGAAAACATATTAAAAGCAGCAAGGGAAAAACAACAATTAAAGCACAAGAGAATCCCCATAAGGTAAACAGCTGATCTTTCAGCATAAACTTTGCAAGCCAGAAGGGAGTGGCAGTACACATTTAAAGTGACGAAGGAGAAAAACCTAAAACCAAGATTACTCTACAGAGCAAGGATCTCAGATTCAGATTTGATGGAGAAATCAAAACCTTTACAGACAAGCAATAGCTGCGAGAGTTCAGTGCCACCAAACCAGCTTTACAACAAATGCTAAAGGATCATCTCAAGGCAAGAAACACAAGGGAATGAAAAGAAGTATATTAACAAGCCCAAAACAATTAAGCAAATGGGAATAGGAACATACATATTGATAATTACCTTAAATGTAAATGGATTAAATGCTCCCACCAAAAGACACAGACTGGCTGATGGATACAAAAACAAGACCCATATATATGCTGTCTACAAGAGACCCACTTCAGACCTAGAGACACATACAGACTGAAAGTGAGGGAATGGAAAAAGATATTCCATGCAAATGGAAACCAAAAGAAAGCTGGAGTAGCAATTCTCATAACAGACAAAGTAGACTTTAAAATAAAGACTATTCGAAGAGACAAAGAAGGACAGTACATAATGATCAAGGGATAGATCCAAGAAGAAAATATAACAATTGTAAATATTTATGCACCCAACAGAGGAGCACCTCAACACATAAGGCAAATACTAACAGCCATAAAAGGGGAAATCGACAGTAACACATTCATAGTAGGGGACTTTAACACCCCACTTTCACCCATGGACAGATCATCCAAAATGAAAATAAATAACAAAACACAAGCTTTAAATGATACATTAAAAAAGATGGAATTAATTAATATTTATAGGACATTCCATCCAAAAACAACAGAATACACATTTTTCTCAAGTGCTCAGGGAATATTCTCCAGGATAGATCATATCTTGGGTCACAAATCAAGCTATGGTAAATTTAAGAAAATTGAAATCATATCAAGTATCCCTTCTGACCAAAACATTATGAGACTAGATATCAATTACAGGAAAGATCTGTAAAAAATACAAACACATGGAGGCTAAACAATACACTACTTAATAACGAACTGATCATTGAAGAAATCAAAGAGGAAATAAAAAAATACCTAGAAAGAGACAAGAGGCCACAAAACCTATGGGATGCAGCAAAGGCAGTTCTAAGAGGGAAGTTTATAGCAATATAATCCTACCTTAAGAAACAGGAAACATCTCGAATAAACAACCTAACCTTGCACCTAAAGCAATTAGAGAAAGAAGGAAAAAAGAAACCCTAAAGTTAGCAGAAGGAAAGAAATCATAAAGATCAGATCAGAAATAAATGAAAAAGAAATGAAGGAAACGATAGCAAAGATCAATAAAACATAAAGCTGGTTTTTGAGAAGATAAAAAAAAATAGATAAACCATTAGCCAGACTCATCAAGAAAAAAAGGGAGAAGACTCAAATCAATAGAATTAGAAATGAAAAAGGAGAAGTAACAACTGACACTGCAGAAATACAAAAGATCATGAGAGATTACTACAAGCAACTCTATGCCAATAAAATGGGCAACCTGGAAGAAATGGACAAATTCTTAGAAATGCACAACCTGCCAAGACTGAATCAGGAAGAAATAGAAAATATGAACAGACAAATCAAAAGCACTGAAATTGAAACTGTGATTAAAAATCTTCCAACAAACAAAAGCCCAGGACCAGATGGCTTCACAGGTGAATTCTATCAAACATTTAGAGAAGAGCTAACACCTATCCTTCTCAAACTCTTCCAAAATATAGCAGAGGGAGGAACACTCCCAGACTCATTCTACGAGACCACCATCACCCTGATACCAACACCAGACAAGGATGTCACAAAGAAAAAAAACTACAGGCCAATATCACTGATGAACATAGATGCAAAAATCCTCAACAAAATACTAGCAAACAGAATCCAACAGCACATTAGAAGGATCATACACCATGATCAAGTGGGGTTTATTCCAGGAATGCAAGGATTCTTCAATATACGCAAACCAATCAATGTGATACAGCATATTAACACATTGAAGGAGAAAAACCATATGGTCATCTCAATAGATGCAGAGAAAATGTTCGACAAAATTCAACACCCATTTATGATAAAAACCCTGCAGAATGTAGGCATAAAGGGAACTTTCCTCAACATAATAAAGGCCATATATGACAAACCCACAGCCAACATCGTGCTCAATGGTGAAAAGCTGAAAGCATTTCCACTAAGATCAGGAACAAGACAAGGTTGCCCACTCTCACTACTCTTATTCAACATATTTTTGGAAGTTTTAGCCACAGCAATCAGAGAAGAAAAGGAAATAAAAGGAATCCAAATCGGAAAAGAAGAAGTAAAGCTGTCACTGTTTGCAGATGACATGATACTATACATAGAGAATCCTAAAGATGCTACCAGCAACCTACTAGAGCTAATCAATGAATTTGGTAAAATAGCAGGATACAAAATTAATGCACAGAAATCTCTGGCATTCCTATACACTAATGATGAAAAATCTGAAAGTGAAATCAAGAAAACACTCCCATTTACCATTCCAACAAAAAGAATAAAATGTGTAAGAACAAACTTACCTAAGGAGACAAAAGACCTGTATGCAGAAAATTATAAGACACTGATGAAAGAAATTAAAGATGATACAAATAGATGGAGAGATATACCATGTTCTTGGATTGGAATAATCAACATTGTGAAAACGACTCTGCTACCCAAGGCAATCTACAGATTCAATGCAATCCCTATCAAACTACCAGTGGCATTTTCACAGAACTAGAACAAAAAATTTCACAATTTGTATAGAAACACAAAAGACCCCGAATAGCCAAAGCAATCTTGAGAACGAAAAACAGAGCTGGAGGAATCAGGCTCTCTGACTTCAGACTATACTACAAAGCTACAGTAATCAAGACCGTATGGTACTGGCACAAAAACAGAAAGATAGATCAATGGAACAGGATAGAAAGCCCAGAGATAAACCCACGCACATATGGTCACCTTATTTTTGATAAAGGAGGCAGGGAGGTACAGTGGAGAAAGGACAGCCTCTTCAATAAGTGGTGCTGGGAAAACTGCACAGGTACATGTAAAAGTATGAGATTAGATCACTCCCTAATACCATACACAAAAATAAACTCAAAATTGATTAAAGAGCTAAACATAAGGCCAGAAACTATCAAACTCTTAGAGAAAAACATAGGCAGAACACTCTATGACATAAATCACAGCAAGATCCTTTTTGACCCACCTCCTAGAGAAATGGAAATAAAAAAAATAAATAAACAAATGGGACCTATTGAAATTTCGACACTTCTGCGTATCAAAGGAAAACATAAACGAGACCAAAAGACAACCCTCAGAATGGGAGAAAATATTTGCAAATGAAGCAGCTGAAAAAGGCTTAATCTCCGAAATTTACAAGCAGCTCATGCAGCTCAATAACAAACAAACAACCCAATACAAAAATGGGCAAAAGACCTAAATAGACATTTCCCCAAAGAAGATATACAGACTGCCAACAAACACATGAAAAAATGCTCAACATCATTAATCATTAGAGAAATGCAAATCAAAACTGCAATGAGATATCATCTCACACCAGTCAGAATGGCCATCATCAAAAAATCTAGAAACAATAAATGCTGGATAGGGTGTGGAGAAAAGGGAACACTCTTGCATTGCTGGTGGGAATGTGAATTGGTATAGCCACTATGGAGAACAGTATGAAGGTTCCTTAAAAAACTACAAATAGGGACGGGGGAAGATGGCGGAAGAGTAAGACATGGAGATCGCCTTCCTCCTCACGGATACACCAGAAATACATCTACACGCGGAACAACTCCTACAGAACACCTACCGAACGCTGGCAGAAGACCTCAGAGCTCCCAAAAGGCAAGAAACTCCCCACGTACCTGGGTAGGGCAAAAGAAAAAAAGAAAAAACAGAGACAAAAGAATAAGGACGACACCTGCACCAGTGGGAGGGAGCTGTGAAGGAGGAAAAGTTTCCACACACTAGGAAGCCCCTCCACGGGCGGAGACTGCGGGAGGAGGAGGCGGGAGCTTCGGGACCGCAGAGTAGTGCACAGCGACGGGTGCAGAGGGCAAAGCGGGGAGATTCCTGCACAGACAATCGGTGGCGACCGGCACTCACCAACCCGAGAGGCTTGTCTGCTCACCCGCCGGGGCCGGCGGGGCTGCGAGCTGAGGCTCGAGTTTCGGTTTTGGATGGAGCGCAGGGAGAGGACTGGGGTTGGCGGCTTGAACATAGCCTGAAGGGGTTGGTGCACCACGACTAGCCGGGAGGGAGTTCGGGGAAAAGCCTGCACCGGCCGAAGAGGCAAGAGACCTCTTCTTCCCTCTTTGTTTCCTGGTGCGCGAGGAGAGGGGTTTAAGAGCGCTGCTTAAAGGAACTCCAGAGATGGGCGCGAGCCGCGGCTAAAAGCGCGAACCCCAGAGACGGGTGGGAGACGCTGGGGCTGCTGCTGCCGCCACCAGGGGGGCTGTGTGCGAGCACAGGTCACTCTCCACGCCCCTCTTCCGCGGAGCCTGTGCAGGCCGCCACTGCCAGGTTCCCGGGATCCAGGGACAACTTTCCCGGGAGTACGCACGGTGGGTCTCAGCCTGGTGCAACGTCACGCCGGCCTCTGCCGCAGTGTGACGCCGCCTCTGCCACCGCAGGCCCACCCCGCACGCAGTGCCCTTCCTTCCCCCATCCCCCATCCCCCAACCCCCGGCCTGAGTGAGCCAGGGCTCCCAAATCAGCGGCTCCTTTAACCCCGTCCTGTCTGAGCAAAAAACAGACGGCCTCCAGCGACCTGCGCGCAGGGGCAGGGCCGGGTACAAAGCTGAGCTCCTGTGAGCTGTGAGAGCAGGGAGGAGAGGGGGAGGTCTCTCCCGGCAGCCGCGGAGGCAGCGGATTGAAGCTCCACAATCAACTTGATGTGCCCTGCATTGTGGAATACCTGAATAGACAGGGAGTGATCCCAAATTGAAGAGGTGGAATTTAGGAGCGAGATCTATGATTTTTTTTCCCTTTTCCTCTTTTTGTGAATGTCTGCGTGTATGCTTCTGTGTGAGATCTTGTCTGTATACTCTTGCTTCCACCATTTGTCCTAGGGCTCTATCCGTCCATGGTTTTTAAAAAAAAAATTTTTTTTTCTTAATAATTAATTTTAATTGTAATAACTTTATTGTACTTTATCTTCGTTCTTTCTTTCTTTCCTTCCTTCCTTCCTTCCCTCCTTTAGACAGCGAATCACCCCAGGTTGAGGAGGTGGTCTCTGGGAGCAGGATTTATGATTTTTCCCCCTTTGCCTCTCTTTGTGAACGTGTATGTGTATGCTTCTGTGTAAGATTTCTCTGTATAGCTTTGCTTCCAACATTTGTCCTAGGGTTCTATCCATTCCTTTTTTTTTTTTCTAAATATTTTTTAGTACAATAACTATATTATACTTTATTTTATTTTTACTGTATCTTCTTTCTTTCTGTCTTTTTTCCTTCTTTCCCTCCTTCCTTCCTTCCTTCCTCCCTCCCTCCCTCCCTCCCTCCTTTCTTTCCTTCTTTGCTTCTTTCTTCCTTCCTTCCTTTCCTCCTTTCCCTCTTTCTTTCCTCATACTTCTACTAATTCTCTCTACATTTTCTCCTTCTTTCCCTCCTTCCTTCCTTCCTTCCTCCCTCCCTTCTTCCCTCCCTCCTTTCTTTCCTTCTTTGCTTCTTCCTTCCTTCCTTCCTTTCCTCCTTTCCTTCTTTCTTTCCTCATACTTCTACTAATTCTCTCTACTTTTTCTCCCTTTTATTCTGAGCCGTGTGGATGAAAGGCTCTTGGTGCTCCAGCCCAGGAGGCAGGGCTCTGCCTCTGAGGTAGGAGAGCCAACTTCAGGACACTGGTCAACAAGAGACCTCCCAGCTCCACATAATATTAAACGGTGGAAATCTCCCAGAGACCTCCATCTTAACACCAGCACCCAGCTTCACTCAACGACCCGCAAGCCACAGTGCTGGACAACATATGCCAAACAACTAGCAAAACAGGAACACAACCCCACCCATTAGCAGAGAGGCTGCCTAAAATCATAACAAGGCCACAGACACCCCAAAACACACCACCAGACGTGAACCTGCCCGCTTGAGAGACAAGATCCAGCCTCATCCAGCACAACACAGGCACTAGTCCCCTCCACCAGGAAGCCTACACAACCCACTGAAACAACCTTAGCCACTGGAGACAGACATCAAAAACAACGGGAACTACGAACATGCAGCCTGCAAAAAGGAGACCCCAAACACAGTAAATAAGCAAAATGAGAAGACAGAAAAACACACAGCAGATGAAGGAGCAAGATAAAAACCCACCAGACCTAACAAATGAAGAGGAAATAGGCAATCTACCTGAAAAAGAATTCAGAATAATGATAGTAAGGATGATCCAAAATCTCGGAAGTAGAATGGACAAAATGCAAGAAACAGTTAACAAGGACCTACAAGAACAAAAGATGAAACAAGCAATGATGAACAACGCAATAAATGAAATTAAAAGTACTCTAGATAGGATCAATAGCAGAATAACTGAGGCAGAAGAACGGATAAGTGACCTGGAAGATAAAGTAGTGGAAATAACTACTGCAGAGCAGAATAAAGAAAAAAGAATGAAAAGAACTGAGGACAGTCTCAGAGACCTCTGGGACAACATTAAACGCACCAACATTCGAATTATAGGGGTTCCAGAAGAAGAAGAAAGAAAGAAAGGGACTGAGAAAATATTTGAAGAGATTATAGTTGAAAACTTCCCTAATATGGGAAAGGAAATAGTTAATCAAGTCCAGGAAGCACAGAGAGTCCCATACAGGATAAATACAAGGAGAAATACGCCAAGACACATATTAATCAAACTATCAAAAATTAAATACAAAGAAAGCATATTAAAAGCAGCAAGGGAAAAACACCAACTAACACACAAGGGAATACCCATAAGGTTAACAGCTGATCTCTCAGCAGAAACCCTACAAGCCAGAAGGGAGTGGCAGGACATACTGAAAGTGATGAAGGAGAAAAACCTGCAACCAAGACTACTCTACCCAGCAAGGATCTCATTCAGATTTGATGGAGAAATTAAAACCTTTACAGACAAGCAAAAGCTGAGAGAGTTCAGCACCACCAAACCAGCTTTACAACAAATGCTAAAGGAACTTTTCTAGATAAGAAATGCAAGAGAAGGAAACGACCTATAATAACGAACCCAAAACAATATAGAAAATGGGAATAGGAACATACATATCGATAATTACCTTAAATGTAAATGGACTAAATGCTCCCACCTAAAGACACAGATTTGCTGAATGGATACAAAAACAAGACCCTTATATATGCTGTCTACAA
The DNA here is from genome assembly GCF_963924675.1 of Phocoena phocoena. Lineage (NCBI taxonomy): Eukaryota > Metazoa > Chordata > Mammalia > Artiodactyla > Phocoenidae > Phocoena > Phocoena phocoena. Next base: position 124,459,614 of record NC_089220.1, on the reverse strand, counting down.
GAGACCCACCTCAGACCTAGAGACACATACAGACTGAAAGTAAGGGGATGGAAAGAGATATTCCATGCAAATGGAAACCAAAAGAAAGCTGGAGTAGCAATTCTCATATCAGACAAAATAGACTTTAACATAAGGACTATTAAAAGGGATAAAGATGGACACTACATAATGATCAAGGGATCGATCCAAGAAGAAGATATAACAATTGTAAATATTTATGCACCCAACATAGCAGCACCTCAGTACATAAGGCAAATACTAACAGCAATAAAAGGGGAGATTGACAGTAACACAATCATAGTAGGGGACTTTAACACCCCACTTTCACCCATGGACAGATCATCCAAAATGAAAATAAATAAGGAAACACAAGCTTTAAATGATACATTAAACAAGATGGACTTAATTGATATTTATAGGACACTCCATCCAAAAACAACAGAATACACATTTTTCTCAAGTGCTCATGGAACATTCTCCAGGATAGATCATATCTTGGGTCACAAATCAAGCTTTGGTAAATTTAAGAAAATTGAAAATGTATCAAGTATCTTTTCTGACCACAACGCCATGAGATTAGATATCAATTACAGGAAAAGATCTGTAAAACATACAAACACATGGAGGCTAAACAATACACTACTTAATAATGAAGTGATCACTGAAGAAATCAAAGAGGAAATAAAAAAATACCTAGAAACAAATGACAATGGAGACACAACGACCCAAAACCTATGGGATGCAGCAAAAGCAGTTCTAAGGGGGAAGTTTATAGCAATACAAGCCCACCTTAAGAAGCAGGAAACATCTCAAATAAACAACCTAACCTTGCACCTCAAGCAATTAGAGAAAGAAGAACAAAAAAGCCCCAAAGCTAGCAGAAGGAAAGAAATCATAAAAATCAGATCAGAAATAAATGAAAAAGAAATGAAGGAAATGATAGCAAAGATCAATAAAACTAAAAGCTGGTTCTTTGAGAAGATAAACAAAATAGATAAACCACTAGCCAGACTCATTAAGAAAAAAAGGGAGAAGACTCAAATCAATAGAATTAGAAATGAGAAAGGAGAAGTAACAACTGACACTGCAGAAATAAAAAAATCATGAGAGATTACTACAAGCAACTCTATGCCAATAAAATGGACAATCTGGAAGAAATGGACAAATTCTTAGAAATGCACAACCTGCCAAGACTGAATCAGGAAGAAATAGAAAATATGAACAGACCAATCACAAGCACTGAAATTGAAACTGTGATTAAAAATCTTCCAACAAACAAAAGCCCAGGACCAGATGGCTTCACAGGTGAATTCTATCAAACGTTTAGAGAAGAGCTAACACCTATCTTCTCGAACTCTTCCAAAATATAGCAGAGGGAGGAACACTTCCAAATTCCTTCTACGAGGCCACCATCACCTTGATACAAAAACTAGACAAGGATGTCACAAAGAAAGAAAACTACAGGCCAATATCACTGATGAACATAGATGCAAAAATCCTCAACAAAATACTAGCAAACAGAATCCGACAGCACATTAAAAGGATCATACACCATGATCAAGTGGGGTTTATTCCAGGAATGCAAGGATTCTTCAATATATGCAAATCTATCAATGTGATAAACCAAATTAACAAATTGAAGGAGAAAAACCATATGATCATCTCAATAGATGCAGAGAAAGCTTTCGACAAAATTCAACATCCATTTATGATAAAAACCCTCCAGAAAGTAGGCATAGAGGGAACTTTCCTCAACATAATAAAGGCCGTATATGACAAGCCCACAGCAAACATCATTCTCAATGGTGAAAAACTGAAAGCATTTCCACTAAGATCAGGAACAAGACAAGGTTGCCCACTCTCACCACTCTTATTCAACATAGTTTTGGAAGTTTTAGCCACAGCAATCAGAGAAGAAAAGGAAATAAAAGGAATCCACATCGGAAAAGAAGAAGTAAAGCTGTCACTGTTTGCAGATGACATGATACTATACATAGAGAATCCTAAAGATGCTACCAGAAAACTACTAGAGCTAATCAATGAATTTGGTAAAGTAGCAGGATACAAAATTAATGCACAGAAATCTCTGGCATTCCTATATACTAATGATGAAAAATCTGAAAGTGAAATCAAGAAAACACTCCCATTTACCATTGCAACAAAAAGAATAAAATATCTAGGAATAAACCTACCTAAGGAGACGAAAGACCTGTATGCAGAAAATTATAAGACACTGATGAAAGAAATTAAAGATGATACAAATAGATGGAGAGATATACCATGTTCTTGGATGGGAAGAATCAACATTGTGAAAATGACTCTACTACCCAAAGCAATCTACAGATTCAATGCAATCCCTATCAAACTACCACTGGCATTTTTCACAGAACTAGAACAAAAAATTTCGCAATTTGTATGGAAACACAAAAGACCCCGAATAGCCAAAGCAATCTTGAGAATGAAAAAAGGAGCTGGAGGAATCAGGCTCCCTGACTTCAGACTATACTACAAAGCAACAGTAATCAAGGCAGTATGGTACTGGCACAAAAACAGAAAGATAGATCAGTGCAACAGGATAGAAAGCCCAGAGATAAACCCACGCACGTATGGACACCTTATCTTTGATAAAGGAGGCAGGAATGTACATTGGAGAAAGGACAGCCTCTTCAATAAATGGTGCTGGGAAAACTGGACAGGTACATGTAAAAGTATGAGATTAGATCACTCCCTAACACCATACACAAAAATAAGCTCAAAATGGATGAAAGATCTAAATGTAAGGCCAGAAACTATCAAACTCTTAGAGGAAAACATAGGAAGAACACTCTATGACATAAATCACAGCAAGATCCTTTCTGACCCACCTCCTAGAGTAATGGAAATAAAAACAAAAATAAACAAATGGGACCAAATGAAACTTCAAAGCTTTTGCACAGCAAAGGAAACCATAATCAAGACCAAAAGACAACCCTCAGAATGGGAGAAAACATTTGCAAATGAAGCAACTGACAAAGGATTAATCTCCAAAATTTACAAGCAGCTCATGCAGCTCAATAACAAAAAAACAAACAACCCCATCCAAAAATGGGCAGAAGGCCTAAATAGACATTTCTCCAAAGAAGATATAAAGAATGCCAACAAACAGATGAAAGAATGCTCAACATCATTAATCATTAGAGAAATGCAAATCAAAACTACCATGAGATATCATCTCACACCAGTCAGAATGGCCATCATCAAAAAATCTAGAAACAATAAATGCTGGAGAGGGTGTGGAGAAAAGGGGACACTCTTGCACTGCTGGTGGGAATGTGAATTGGTTCAGCCACTATGGAGAACAGTATGGAGGTTCCTTAAAAAACTACAAATAGAATTACCATATGACCCAGCAATCCCACTACTGGGCATATACCCTAAGAAAACCAAAATTCAAAAAGAGTCATGTACCAAAATGTTCATTGCAGCTCTATTTACAATAGCCCAGAGATGGAAAGAACCTAAGCGCCCATCATCGGACGAATGGATAAAGAAGATGTGGCACATATACACAATGGAATATTACTCAGCCTTAAAAAGAAATGAAATTGAGCTATTTGTAATGAGATGGATAGACCTAGAGTCTGTCATACAGGGTGAAGTAAGTCAGAAAGAAAAAGACAAATACCGTATGCTAACACATATATATGGAATTTAAGGGAAAAAAATGTCATGAAGAACCTAGGGATAAGACAGGAATAGAGGCGCAGACCTACTGGAGAACGGACTTGAGGATATGGGGAGGGGGAAGGGTGAGTTTTGACAGGGCAAGAGAGAGTCATGGACATATACACACTAACAAACGTAGTAAGGTAGACAGCTAGGGGGAAGCAGCCGCAAGGCACAGGGATATTAGCTCGGGGCTTTGGGACAGCCTGGAGGGGTGGGATGGGGAGAGTGGGAGGGAGGGAGACGCAAGAGGGAAGACACATGGGAGCATATGTATATGTATAGCTGATTCACTTTGTTATAAAGCAGAAACTAACACACCATTGTAAAGCAATTATACCCCAATAAAGATGTTAAAAAAAAAATATGTTGCATTTCAGTGGTGGGATGAATTGCGAGATTGGGATTGACATATATACACTAATATGTATAAAATAGACAACTAATAAGAACCTGCTGTATAAAAAAATAAATAAATAAAATTAAATATGCTGCAAAAAAAAAAAAAAAAAAACGACAAATAGAACTGCCATATGACCCAGCAATCCCATTACTGGGCATATACCCTGAGAAAACCAAAATTCAAAAAGAGTCATGTACCAAAATGTTTATTGCAGCTCTATTTACAATAGCCAGGAGATGGAGACAACCTAAGTGTCCATCATCGGATGAATGGATAAAGACGATGTGGCACATATATACAATGGAATATTACTCAGCCATAAAAAGAAACGAAATTGAGCTATTTGTTATGAGGTGGATGACCTAGATTCTGTCATACAGAGTGAAGTAAGTCAAAAAGAGAAAGACAAATACAGTATACTAACACATATATATGGAATTTAAGAAAAAAAAATGTCAAGCAGAACCTAGGGGTAAGACAGGAATAAAGACACAGACCTACTAGAGAATGGACTTGAGGATATGGGGAGAGGGAAGGGTAAGCTGTGACAAATTGAGAGAGGGGCATGGACATATATACACTACCAAACGTAAAATAGATTGCTAGTGGGAAGCAGCTGAATAGCACAGGGAGATCAACTTGGTGCTTTGTAACCACCTAGTGGGGTGGGATAGGGAGAGTGGGAGGGAGGAAGATGCAAGAGGGAAGAGATATGGGAACATATGTATATGTATAACTGATTCACTTTGTTATAAAGCAGAAAGTAACACACTATTGTGAAGCAATTATACCCCAATAATGTAAAAAAAAAAAAAGAAAAAGCATAATCTGAACACTGGGACTCAGCCATGCCTGAAGCTAGGAATACCCTTGGACTTATCAGTTACCTAAGCCAAAATGTTCCCCTAAGCCAGTATCTCGAAAAGAATTGTGAAGAATACAACAGTTAGCTCTGGATGGTGAGATTTCAGGAGATATTTTATGCTTTTGTACTTTTCTGTCTTGTTTGCAGTTTTTACAATAAATATGTACAACAAATAAAGTTTACAATATAATAGAAACAATATAACACCACAAGACAGCGGTATTTGGGGCATCACTTTATGTAAAGAATTAGCTGCAATGTGTGGATCTCTTAGATAAAGTCAAAATTATAGAAAGGATCGTAAAGCCATCTTGTTTATACTAATATCTCAGACAACAGAACCTGTTCCATGTTGTAACCTCATCAGAGAGGGAATCTCTGTAATTCCCCTCAATTACCCATAATTTCCAAATCTTGTCATTTACCATTAGGAAAGTCTTCCTTAGCTTTAATTCTGAACACTCTTGGCTCATGTCCTGTTATTCTTTTCTTGGTCCAGAGGCACAAGTGTTCATCCAGCCACATTTCCACTGAGAACCTTTCCCTTCTTCTCCTATTTGGCCCTTAAAAAACAAGCTGCCATATGAGACATCCAAAAGAAGGGGTCAGGCCCTTATATTGTGCATAGAAAGAAGTAAGGGCAAGGCAAGAGGCTTTTAGATTTTAAAATAACAACTTCCCTCTTGAGCCTTCCTGAATGGTGAAGTCCTTTTCCTGTCAGTTGGAGCTGCCTGAGGGAACTTTATTCCTATCCAAACGGTGGCATGGTTCCAGGTTATAAACAGACTGTTCTTGCCACTGATCCTAGACCAATGTCTGATTTCTAGACACTCCCACCTTCTGTGACTGTCTGCTGGTATGGCCCTACAATCCCAAATATCTGTCTAAATATTTCTAAGGTACCTGTCACTGTCATCTCAAAGCACCCAAAACACCATGTGCATTTCCAACTGCAGGATGACTCTACCTTCTGAATCATCAAAAAGAGATTAAGCGTTCAATATAGTTTTTGTGTTTAATGTTGAATCAGCGGTTACCCTCCCATTTCCCTGAATCACATCTTCAGATTTTTCTGAAACCTCTGCAAGAAGCATCCACAGCAATTTGTAGATTGTTCAGATGTATGGGGAAAAGAGGGTGGGGAGGTATGCAATCTAGGCAAGAACAACTATGTCTTTGAAGTGAGGACCTATGTCAATGGTTATAGGCAGTTTCACTGAGAAATAAAATGAAATACTAAAGCAAACTTGGGACAAGTAAAAATTATTACCTATGGATTCAAGCAGCAACTACTTTAAAAAAAAACATGGCTTATGCATGGGAGCATTCTATAGCTTCTCAATATAGACAGGTCATGTAGTATTGTAGAAAGAGATGAAGCTACGAATCAAAACACTTGGGTTTGATCAATGATACTATTTATTTTACAGGGATAATAGTTATAAAACCTGAACATTAATTTTTTCATTTGGAAAACAAGGAAAATAATGCCTGCTCTCCTACATTACAAAGTTATTACAGAAAAATTTTGTAAACTCAAATTATCAGTGTACATTAATTTAAAAAAAAAGCAACTTGGAGGAAGCAGAAACAATGCACAGAGAAATTGCATAAAATAAACTGTTATTAATAACCTCAGAGAGATAAAGTATTGCATCCAGGAGACTAAGAAAGACATTCACAAAACAAAAAGAGCTCTTTGAAAAAATAATGCATTCTAAATAGAAGGAATACAAGATAAAGGTGAGGAAATCTGTGACTAAAGATTAGAAAAACAAAAAAATAAAAAAACAACAGAGAACGTATATGCAAAATAGCAGAGGATCCCTCCAGAAGTCATCTTAACTGAAGGAATTCTAAAAATTAGAACAAGAGAATATGTATTAGAGGAAATTAGTAAAGAAATATTTTGAGACTTTATTCGTGGACCTTCAGGGCAGAGTTTCCACGTTGGAAAGGATTACTGACTGTAACTAAAGTACAATAAATGAAAAAAGTCCTGAAATAAATCACAGTGCTATGAACCAGCAAACTATTTAACTAATTTTATATAATTACTAATAAGGTATTAGTTGACTAATTAGGAGCACGTCCATACAATGGAAATGAAACAACACAAAATTGTGTTTTCTAAAAACATTTAATGACATAAGAAAATGTAGGTAGAAGTTGAAATGGGATTTGTTTTTTAATAGGACATATTGATTCAGTTCCTACAGAGAGCTTGGAGGTTGTCACTTCTGCTTTATGACAAGAATAAGCTGGAAAAACTAAAAATCAACCATCTTTCTTGGAACCATCAAAGAACTAAAGTTGTAGATCAAACTGCCACTGGAAAATGGGCACATTTTGAGAGATAAGCAATGGAGATCGTCTTGCTTGGGGCAGAAGTCACAGGAGCCATAAAATAATAGGAACAATGAAATGCTGATTCACTGGAGGCTGAGTGAAGACCAGCATGACAGTGAGAAAACCCCGTGGGCCCAGCATAAGCAACACCCCAATGCTCTCCTGGATTTTCTTTTTGGAACCCCCCCCCCCAGATTCTGTGATATTGTTATTTATAATACAAAATGTATATTTGGTCTTCATCCCCATTTCTGGCACAGAACTCCTAAAACTCTGGGAACCCTTGTTGGAGAGCAACAAAATAGTCTTTTATTATGTGAATGAGGTAACTTTTGAACCACACTGAAGGATGGGGCCTGGTTGCAAGGAGAACCAACCATGTGACTAGAGGGTTGGAACTTTCAGTCCCACATTCCCTGACCTCAGTTCTCTGGGGATGTGAGAAGGGTTGGGGGTTGAATCAATCGCTAATAGTCCATAATTTAATCAATCATGACTAAGTAATGCAACCCCCATAAAAATCCAAAAGGCTGGTGTTTGCAGAGCTTCCAGGTTGGTGAACATGCGGAGATGCAGGAAGAGTGGCATGCCCAGAGAAGGCAGGGAAGCCATATGCCTTTCCCACACCTCTCACTGTGCATCTCTTCCATCTGGCTGTTCATCAGTATAGAGAGCCCAGAAACAAACCCACACACCTATGGTCAATTAATCTTCGACAAAGAAGGCAAGAATAAACAATGGAGAAAAGACAGTCTCTTCAGCAAGTGGAGTTGGGAAAGCTAGACAGCCACATGTAAATCAATGAAGTTAGAACATTCCCTCATACCATACACAAAAATAAACTCAAAATGGCTTAAAGACTTAAAAAAAGACACGATACCATAAAACTCCTAGAAGAGAAAGAACATAAGCAAAACATTCTCTGACATAAATCATATCAATGCATTCTCAGGTCAGTCTACCAAGGCAATAGATACAAAAGCAAAAAAAACAAATGGGACCTAATCCCATTTGATCTAATCAAACTTATAAGCATTTTGCACAGCAAAGGAAACAAAGACAACCTAAAGACTGGAAGAAAATATTTGCAAATTATTAATCCCCAAGAGGGGATTAATTTCCAAAATATACAAACAGCTCACCCAACTTAATAACAAAAAACAAACAACCCAATCAAATGGGCAGAAGACCTAAATAGACATTTCTCCAAAGAAGACATACAGATGGCCCACAGGCACATGAAAATAGGCCCAACATCACTAATTATTACAGAAATGCAAATCAAACATACAGTGAGGTACTACTGCACACCAGTTAGAATGGCCATCATTAAAATGTCTACAAATAAAAATGCGGGAGAGTGTGTGGAGAAAAAGGAACCCTCCTACACTGTTGGTGGGAATGCAAATTGCTGCAGCCATTATGGAAAACAGTATTAGGTTTCCTCAAAAAACTAAAAAAAGAGTTGCCATATGATCCAGCAATCCCACTCCTGGGCATATATCTGGACAAAACTCTAATTCGAAAAGATACATGCATCCCAATGTTCATAGCATCACTATTTACAATAGCCAAAACATGGAAATAACCTAAATGTCCATCAACTGATGAATGGACAAAGGAGATGTGGTACACATATACAATGGAATATTACTCAGCCATAAAAATAAGAATGAAATAATGCCATTTGCAGCTACATGGATGGACCTAGAGATTATCATACTAAGCAAAGTAAGTCAGAGAGAGAAAGACCAATACCATATGGCTATTCCCAAGTTATATCCTTTTATATAAACTGGTAATCTAATAAGTAAAATGTTTCCCTGAGTTCTTGTGAGCCACTCAAGCTAGTCAATCAAACCCAAGAAGGGGATCCTTGGAATCTCTGATCTATAGCCAGTTGGTCAGAATCACAGGTGACAAACTGAACTTTCAATTGATGTTTGAAGTGGGGGGTCAGGCAGTCTTGGGGGACTGAAGCCTTATCCTGTGGCATCTGACGCTATCTCCAGGCAGATAGTGTCAGAATTGAGTTGAATTGTAGGACACCTACAATTGCTTCTTGGTATGGAACCACACACACACACACACACACACACACACACACACACACACACACACACACATATTAGAACTGATAATCAGAATCCTTATATTCTCATGGTGAAGATACAAAATAGATCCCATCATGGTCCTGGTAGGAGAAGGGGGAGAGAAATTATTGTGAAATATTCACAGAACCTTCTCAATAACAAAGGCCTACTCTCCAGGGGAAATGACTTTGCAAGGGCAAAATTCTGAAACTTGATTCCAGATAGGGGAAATGGTGTAGAAAGAAACTCTAACCACCGCAGTATGGACAGCAACACTCGTGAAGCCCACAGCCCTGAGACAAGAGGTCCACTAAAAGATTGAGACTAATACAGAAAAGTATAGAATGTCCCCCCCCACCACCTACCACACCAAGGAAGCTCCAGTGTAACTGGGTTACAGCTTAAACAGTTACAAGACAGACACTCTGGAAGACAGCTGATTCTAGGACTAGGGAGGGAATATACAGGATGAACCTGGAGAATCCTGCAATGCCAGAAAATAAGAAAGCAAAAAAAATAAACAGATAAGCAAACAAATAACAACAAAAACCCACAATGGAGACATGACAACTAAATATTATGTGATATCCTAAATGGGATCCTGGAACAGGAAAATGACATAGAACTCACTGTTTTATATATTCTATAGGGAAATATTAAAAAAAAGTATGGGCTTCAGCCAATGTTATGTATCAGTACTGGCTCATCACTTGTGAAAAACGTACCATGTGGGTGTAAGATGTTATCAAAAGTGGAAACTAGGTGCAGGATATATGAGAACTCACTGTGCTATCTTCATGACTTTCCTGTAAATCTAAAACTATTCTAAAAACGTATTTATTTTAAATGGCAACAAAATTGGAGATAGTATGACCCTACTAATATTTTGTAGAAGATATTATATAAAGTTGAAGAGATTGTATGAAGTCATCTAAAGAAACCATCTGTACCAGGAGATTTCTTTTTGGGGAACTTTGTAATTACAAATTCAATTTCTGTAGTAGTGTAGGGATATTCAGATTGCCTTTTTAATCCTGGCTGAGCTTTGGTAGTTTGTAGTTTTCGAGGAATTAGTCCATTTCTTAAAGTTGTTGAAATTATGAGCATAAAGTTGTTTACAATACTTCCTTATTACCTATTTAATAGCTGCAGGATTTGTGGTGCTATCTCTAATCTCATTCCTAATAATGGTGATTTGCATCATTTCTCCTTTTATTTTTGTCAGTTTTGCTTATAAACTTTATTGCTTTTTTTGAAAAAAGAAATTTTCTTTTATTGATTTTCTCCATTGTTTTCCAACTTCACCTTGAAATGATTTCTGATCTTATCATTGTCTGCATTGTCTTGTCTTGCCTTCTTCTGTTTGCTTTGGGTTTATTTTGCTTTGGGTTTATTTTGCTTTTCCTTTTTAAATTTCTTGTAGTAGGAATTTAAATTACAGATTTGAGATAAACAACAAGGTCCTACAGTATAGCATAGGGAACTATATTCAGTATCCTGGAATAAACCATAATGGAAAAGAATATGAAAAGAATATATATGTATAATTGAGTCACTTTGCTATACAGGAGAAATTAAACACAACATTGTATATCAACTATACTTCAATAAAAATTTTTTTTAAATTACTGATTTGAAATCTACCCTCATTTCTTTCTTTCTTTTTTTTTTTAACATCTTTATTGGGGTATAATTGCTTTACAATGGTGTGTTAGTTTCTGCTTTATAACAAAGTGAATCAGTTATACATATACATATGTTCCCATCTCTTCCCTCTTGCATCTCCCTCCCTCCCACCCTCCCTATTCCACCCCTCTAGGTGGTCACAAAGCACCGAGCTGATCTCCCTGTGCTATGTGGCTGCTTCCAACTAGCGATCTACCTTACGATTGGTAGTGTATATATGTCCATGCCTCTCTCTCGCTTTGTCATAGCTCACACTTCCCCCTCCCCATATCCTCAAGTCTGTTCTCTAGTAGGTCTGTGTCTTTATTCCTGACTTATCCCTAGGTTCTTCATGACATTTTTTTCCCTTAAATTCCATATATATGTGTTAGCATATGGTATTTGTCTTTCTCTTTCTGACTTACTTCACTCTGTATGACAGACTCTAGGTCCATCCACCTCATTACAAATAGCTCAATTTCATTTCTTTTTATGGCTGAGTAATATTCCATTGTATATATGTGCCACATATTCTTTATCCATTCATCCAATGATGGACACTTAATTTCTTTCCATCTCTGGGCTATTGTTAATAGAGCTGCAATGAACATTTTGGTACATGACTCTTTTTGAATTTTGGTTTTCTCAGGGTATATGCCCAGTAGTGGGATTGCTGGGTCATATGGGAGTTCTATTTGTAGTTTTTTAAGGAACCTCCATACTGTTCTCCATAGGTGCTATACCAATTCACATTCCCACAAGCAGTGCAAGAGTGTTCCCTTTTCTCCACACCCTCTCCAGCATTTATTGTTTCTAGATTTTTTTATGATGGCCATTCTGACTGGTGTGAGATGATATCTCATTATAGTTTTGATTTGCATTTCTCTGATAATTAATGATGTTGAGCATTCTTTCATGTGTTTGTTGGCAGTCTATATATCTTCTTTGGAGAAATGTCTATTTAGGTCTTCTGCCTATTTGTGGATTGGGTTGTTTGTTTGTTTGTTATTGAGCTGCATGAGCTGCTTGTAAAGTTTGGAAGTTAATACTTTGTCAGTTGCTTCATTTGCAAATATTTTCTCCCATTCTGAGGGTTGTCTTTTGGTCTTGTTTATGGTTCTCCTTGCTGTGCAAAAAGTTTGAAGTTTCATTGGGTCCCATTTGTTTATTTTTGTTTTTATTTCCATTTCTCTAGGAGGTGGGTCAAAAAGGATTTATGTCATAGAGTGTCCTACCTATGTTTTTCTCTAAGAGTTTGATAGTTTCTGGCCTTACATTTAGGTCTTTAATCCATTTTGAGCTTATTTTTGTGTATGGTGTTAGGGAGTGATCTATTCTCATACTTTTACATGTACTTCTCCAGTTTTCCCAGTACCACTTATTGAAGAGGCTGTCTTTTCTCCACTGTACATTCCTGCCTCCTTTATCAAAGATAAGGTGATCATATGTGCGTGGGTTTATCTCTGGGCTTTCTATCCTGTTCCATTGATCTATCTTTCTGTTTTTGTGCCCGTACCATACTGTCTTGATTACTGTAGCTTTGTAGTATAATCTAAAGTCAGGGAGCCTGATTCCTCCAGCTCCACTTTTCTTTCTCAAGATTGCTTTGCCTATTCGGGGTCTTTTGTGTTTCCATACAAATTGTGAAATTTTTTGTTCTAGTTCTGTGGAAAATGCCACTGGTAGTTTGATAATGCTTGCACTGAATCTGTAGATTGCTTTGGGTAGTAGAGTCATTTTCACAATGTTGATTCTTCCCATCCAAGAACATGGTATATCTCTCCATCTATTTGTATCATCTTTAATTTCTTTCATCAGTGTCTTAAAATTTTCTGCATACAGGTCTTTCGTCTCCTTAGGTAGGTTTATTCCTAGATACTTTATTCTTTTTGAGCAATGGTAAATGGGAGTGTTTTCTTGATTTCACTTTCAGATTTTTCATCATTAGTTTATAGAAATGCCAGAGATTTCTGTGCATTAATTTTGTATCCTGCAACTTTACCAAAGTCATTGATTAGCTCTAGTAGTTTTCTGGTAGCATCTTTAGGATTCTCTCTGTATAGTGTCATATCATCTGCAAACAGTGACAGCTTTACTTCTTCTTTTCCGATTTGGATTCCTTTTATTTCCTTTTCTTCTCTGATTGCTGTGGCTAAAACTTCCAAAAATATGTTGAATAAGAGTAGTGAGAGTGGGCAACCTTGTCTTGTTCCTGATCGTAGTGGACATGCTTTCAGTTTTTCATCATTAAGGATGATGTTGGCTGTGGGCTATTCATATATTGCCTTTATTATGTTGAGGAAAGTTCCCTCTATGCCTACTTTCTGGAGGGTTTTTATCATAAATGGATGTTGAATTTTGTCAAAAGCTTTCTCTGCATGTATTGAGATGATCATATGGTTTTTCTCCTTCAATATGTTTATATGGTTTATCACATTGATTGATCTGCGTATATTGAAGAATCCTTGCATTCCTGGAATAAACCCCACTTGATCATGGTGTATGATCCTTTTAATGTGCTGTTGGATTCTGTTTGCTAGTATTTTGTTGAGGATTTTTGCATCTATGTTCATCAGTGATATTGGCCTGTAGTTTTCTTTCTTTCTGACATCCTTGTCTGGTTTTGGTATCAAGGTGATGGTGGCCTCATAGAATGAATTTGGGAGTGGTCCTCTCTCTGCTATATTTTGGAAGAGTTTCAGAAGGATAGGTATTAGCTCTTCTCTAAATGTTTGATAGAATTCTCCTAGGAAGCCATCTGGTCCTGGGCTTTGTTTGTTGGAAGATTTTTAATACCAGTTTCAATTTCAGTGCTTTTGATTTGTCTGTTCATATTTTCTATTTCTTCCTGATTCAGTCTTGGCAGGTTGTGCATTTCTAAGAATTTGTCCATTTCTTCCAGGTTGTCCATTTTATTGGCATAGAGTTGCTTGTAGTAATCTCTCATGATCTTTTGTATTTCTGCAGTGTCAGTTGTTACTTCTCCTTTTCCATTTCTAATTCTATTGATTTGAGTCTTTTTTTCTTGATGCGTCTGGCTAATGCTTTATCTATTTTTTTTTATCTTCTCAAAGAACAAGCTTTATATTTTATTGATCTTTGCTATCATTTCCTTCATTTCTTTTTCATTTATTTTTGATCTGATTTTTATGATTTCTTTCCTTCTGCTAACTTTGGGTTTTTTTTTTTGTTCTTCTTTCTAATTGCTTTAGGTGCAAGGTTAGGTTGTTTAATCGAGATGTTTCCTGTTTTTTAAGGTGGGCTTGTATTGCTATAAACTTCCCTCTTAGACCTGCTTTTGCTGCATCCCATAGGTTTTGGGTCATCGTGTCTCCATTGTCACTTGTTTCTAGGTATATTTTAATTTCCTCTTTGATGTCTTCAGTGATCAGTTCGTTATTAAGTAGTGTATTGTTTAGCCTCCATGTGTTTGTATTTTTTACAGATCTTTTCCTTAAATTGATATCTAGTCTCATAGCATTGTTGTCGGAAAAGATACTTGATACAATTTCAGTTTTCTTAAATTTACCAAGGCTTGATTTGTGACACAAGATATGATCTATCCTGGAGAATTTTTCATGAGCAGTTGATAAAAATGTGTATTCTGTGGTTTTTGGATGGAGTGTCCTATAAATATCAATTAAGTCCATCTTGTTTGATGGATCATTTAAAGCTTGTGTTTCCTTATTAATTTCATTTTGGATGATCTGTCCTTTGGTGAAAGTGGGGTGTTAAATACCCCTACTATGATTGTGTTACTGTCGATTTCCCCTTTTATGGCTGTTAGTATTTGCCTTATGTATTGAGGTGCTCCTATGTTGGGTCATAAATATTTACAATTGTTATATCTTCTTCTTGGATCGATCCCTTGATCATTATGTAGTGTCCTTCTTTGTCTCTTCTAACAGTCTTTTTTAAAGTCTATTTTGTCTGATATGAGAACTGCTACTCCAGCTGTCTTTTGGTTTCTATTTGCATGGAATATCTTTTTCCATCCCTTTACTTTCAGTCTGTATGTGTCTCTAGGTCTGAAGTGGGTCTCTTTAGACAGCATAAAAATGGGTCTTGTTTTTGTATCCATTCAGCCAATCTGTGTCTTTTTGTGGAAGCATTTAGTCTATTTACATTTAAGGTAATTATCGATATGTATGTTCCTATTCCCATTTTCTTAATTGTTTTGGGTTCGTTATTGTAGGTCTTTTCCTTCTCTTGTGTTTCTTGCCTAGAGAAGTGTCTTTAGCATTTGTTGTAAAGCTGGTTTGGTGGCGCTGAACTCTCGCAGCTTTTGCTTGTCTGTAAAGGTTTTAATTTCTCCATCAAATGTGAATGAGATCCTTGCTGGGTAGAGTAGTCTTGGTTGCAGGTTTTTCTCCTTCATCACTTTCAATATGTCCTGCCAGTCCCTTCTGGCTTGCAGAGTTTCTGCTGAAAGATCAGCTGTTAACCTTATGGGTATTCCCTTGTGTGTTAGTTGGTGTTTTTCCCTTGCTGCTTTTAATATGCTTTCTTTGTATTTAATTTTTGATAGTTTGGTTAATGTGTGTCTTGGCGTATTTCTCCTTGGATTTATCCTGTATGGGACTCTCTGTGATTCCTGGACTTGATTAACTATTTCCTATCCTATATTAGAGAAGTTTTCAACTATAATCTCTTCAAATATTTTCTCAGTCTCTTTCTTTTTCTCTTCTTCTTCTGGAACCCCTATAATTCGAATGTTGGTGTGTTTAATGTTGTCCGAGAGGTCTCTGAGACTGTCCTCAGTTCTTTTCATTTTTTTTTTTTTTTATTCTGCTCTGCAGTAGTTATTTCCACTATTTTATCTTCCAGGTCACTTATCCGTTCTTCTGCCTCAGTTATTCTGCTATTGATCCCATCTAGAGTATTTTTCATTTCATTTATTGTGTTGTTCATAATTTTTTGTTTCATCTTTAGTTCTTCTAGGTCCTTGTTAAATGTTTCTTGCATTTTCTCTATTCTATTCCCAAGATTTTGGATCACCTTTACTATTATTATTCTGAATTCTTTTTCAGGTAGACTGCCTATTTCCTCTTCATTTGTTAGGTCTGGTGGGTTTTTATCTTGCTCCTTCAACTGCAGTGTGTTTTTCTGTCTTCTCATTTTGCTCATCTTACTGTGTTTGGGGTCTCCTTTTTGCAGGCTGCAGGTTCGTAGTTCCCATTGTTTTTGGTGCCTGTCCCCAGTGGCTAACGTTGTGTTGGCTTCCTGGTGGAAGGGGACTTGTGCCTGTGTTCTGGTGGATGAGGCTGGATCTTGCCTCTCTGGTGGGCAGGTCCACGTCTGGTGGTGTGTTTTGGGGTGTCTGTGGACTTATGATTTTAGGCAGCCTCTCTTCTAATGGGTGGGTTTGTGTTCCTGTTTTGCTAGTTGTTTGGCACAGGGTGTCCACCACTGTATCTTTCTGCTCGTTGAGTGAAGCTGGGTGCTCCCGTTGAGATGGAGATCTCTGGGAGATTTTGGCCATTTGATATTATGTGGAGCTGGGAGGTCTCTTGTGGACCAGTGTCCTGAAGTTGGCTCTCCCACCTCAGAGGCACAGAACTCACTGCTGTCTGTAGCATCAAGTGCCTTTCATCCACAAAAAAGAGGAAAAGGGGAAGAAATCATAAATCTTGCTCTCAATGTCCACCTCCTTAATTTGGGATGATTTGTTGTCTATTCATGTATTTCACAGATGCAGGGTACATCAAGTTGATTGTGGAGCTTTAGTCTGCTGTTTCTGAGGCTGCTGGGGGAGATTTCCGTTTTTCTTCTTTGTTGTCACAGCTCCCGGTGGCTTATCTTTGGATTTGGTCCTGCCTCTGCATGTAGGTCGCCAGAGGGCTTGTTTTTTGCTCAGACAGGATGCGGTTAAAAGAGCCGCTGAGCTGATTCGGTGGCTCTGGCACACTCAGGCCATGGGGAGGGAGGGGCACGGAGTGCCGGGCGAGCCTGTGGCGGGAGAGGCTGGCGTGATGTTGCAGCAGCCTGAGGCTCACTATGTGTTCTCCCAGGGAAGTTGTCCCTGGATCCCGGGAACCTGGCAGCGGCGGGCTGCACAGGCTCCCCAGAGGGGATGTGTGGATAGTGACCTGTGCTCGCACACAGGCTTCTTGGTGGTGGCAGCAGCAGCCTTAGTGTTTCATGCCCATCTCTGGGGTCCGCGCTTTTCACCGCGGCTCGCGCCCATCTCTGGAGCTCCTTTAAGCAGTGCTCTTAATCCCCTCTCCTCGCACACCAGGAAGCAAACAGGCAAGAAAAAGTCTCTTGCCTCTTCAGCAGCTTCAGACCTTTTCCCGGTCTTCCTCCTGGCTAGCCGTGGTGCACTAACCCCTTCAGGCTGTGTTCACGCTGCCAGTCCTCTCCCTGCGCTCCGACCGAAGCCCGAGCCTCAGCTCCCAGTCCCAGCCCCCGTCCACCCCGGCGGGTGAGCAGACAAGCCTCTCAGGCTGGTGAGTGCGGGTCGGCACTGATCCTTTGTGCGGGAAACTCTCCACTTTGCCTTCTGCACCCCTGTTGCTGTGCTCTCCTCCGCAGCTCCGAAGCTCCCCCCTCTGCCACCCGCCGTCTCCGCCTGTGAAGGGGCTTCCTATTGTGTGGAAACCTCTCTTCCTTCACAGCTCCCTCCCACTTGTGCAGGTCCCGTCTCCATTCTTTTGTCTCTGTTTATTCTTATTTCTTTTGTCCTACCCAGGTACGTGGGGGGTGTCTTGCCTTTTGGGAGGTCTGAGGTCTTCTGCCAGCGTTCAGTAGGTGTTCTGTAGGAGTTGTTCCATATGTAGATGTATTTGTGGTGTATCTGTGGGGAGGAAGGTGATCTCCATGTCTTACTCTTCCGCCATCTTCCCCTCGTCCCTCTACCCTCATTTCTAGTATATTTCTTCCTATGAATTTCCCTCTCAGCACTGCTTTAGCCTTATCCCACATATTTTGATATGTTTTTATTTTTATTCAGTTTATGTATTTTTTTAAATTTGAAAGTCTTCAAATTTTTTGATGCATGGATTATTCAGAACTGTGTTGTTCATTTCCATTTGCTTAGAGATTTTCTTGTTGTCTTTCTGTTATTGATATCTAGTTTGCCTTATGGTCACAGAACAAACTCTGTATGATTTAAATTCTCTTAAACTTGTTGAGGTTTGCGTAAATCATCTGTCTTGGCAAATGTTTTATGAGTACTTGAAAAAAAATGTGTATTCTGCTCTTGTTGGTGGAGTGTTCAATACATGTCAATTAGATCCTATTGCTTGATTTTGCTGATTGGACCTTTTGCATACTTCCCAAGTATAACTGTGGATTTATATATTTCTTCTTTCAGCTTTGTAAGTTTTTGCTTCATGTATTTAGAAGCTCTATTGACTGATGCACACATTTAGGATCATTATGTCTTCCTGGTTGATTGATCCTTTTATCATTATGTAAAGTCCCTCTTTATCTCTAGTAGTTTTCTTTGTTCTGAATTCTACTTCATCAGATATTAACATATCTCTCCTGCTTTATTTAACATTTGCATGGTACAAATTTTCCATTCTTTTACTTTGAACCTACCTATATTGTTGAATTTGAAGTGAACTTCTTTTAAGCAGCATATAGTTGAATCATTTACATTAAAAAAATTTAATCTACTCTGCCTATCTCTGTCTTTTAATTGGTGTATTTTAACTGTTGACTTAAAAAAATGCACAACATGAGAATTGTGAGTTAAATTTTATTTGGGGCAAAATGAGGTCTGCAGCCCGGGAGACAGCGTTTCTGATAGCTCTGAGAAACTGCTCAGAGGAGGTGAGGGGTGGAGCCAGGATATACAGGGTTTTGTATAAAGGGCAGGTAGTTGGGACGTCAATGAATTATTGTTATTTAAAGAAAACCAGACATCTAAAGTTAAGGAGTTTAGTCCTTTACTATGGGAAGATGCAAGAGTCTGGGCTCACTGAAATCATTCCTTTGATATGCACCTCAGCTCTCTGGTGCCAGTATCCTGTGCTTTCACATCCTGAGTTTCCTCAGGGCTCACCGCAGGGAGTGGCTGCAGTCTGTTGGCTGCTAGATGGCAGGTATACTTTTCAGCCCTGAGTTTCCTCAGGGCTCACTGGCTCACCTCACGTTGAAGGGCTGCAATCGTTGATGAGTGTGCATTCTTTGTTTACTGATATGGCAGGAAATATGCCATATATAAATATTCCATTCCATTTATAAATATTCCATTTATCATGACTGTTTACAATTTAAGATCATTATTGATATATTAGAGCATAAGTCTGTCATTTAATATTAAATTTTCTATTTGTTTCCTCTGGCTCCCCTAATTCTACTTTTAAAATTTAAAAATTTGTACTTACACATAGAAAGCATTGGCAAGAAATGATGCAATTTGTTACAATGATTTTCTCTTTATGATTCTAGTTACTTGTATTTCAGTATATTACATTTTCCATTTCCTATTCAAATGAGGAGATGGAGAGCACTTGGGCTTTTCTTCCTATCCAGGCAGACTAACCCAGTTATGAGAAAAAAAGCTATGGCAAAATGCCCACTGAGGCTAGTTTAACATCTCACAGGAAACATAAGTCATGCCTAACTGGTGTCTGTATAACAAATGCATAAAACAGCACCAGCTGTCTGGGTAGTCCTCAGTGTTTCTCAGTGAGTAAATTTGTAAGTGACAGAAAGGTTTAATACAACCCATAAACAAAACTACAACAAACAAGCCAGCTGGCAAACATTAAAATACTCTCAAAATTCACATCTCACTAAGACTGAGTAAGCAGCACCCACATTCATACTCAAAAGCCAGGACATCTTGGCTCTTAGTGGGCCATGCTTGTGAACGTACAAAAGCCTCTGGAAAGCAAGAGCACTCAGCCAGTTTGAATTAGTCTGTCTTTGCTTATACATATGATTCAGTCAAGTGCCATGGGCAAAAAGTTAGAAAATATATCATAGAGAGAAAATTACTGAAATCATTGTTTTGAAGTAGAACAAATAGCTGAACATTCTACAAATAGTAGTTAACAAGGGTTATTTTTCATGTAACTTCACATTTCATTAGGAGTAGGATTTTTCCTTTCCCAAACACAATAAGGCAAGGGACCTTCATTCCCTGTGACTGCTATATGCATGTATATTGCAGTGTAACTGCTTCAACTTGGTATTTTACACATACTGAGCTGCACAGTTCCATAGGGTTCTGGCTGAGCTAGGCTTTTGTTCATGAAAACAAGTGCTTATTTATTTCCTCACTAACCATTAAAGAAAGCCTTAACCATGAAAGGCAGCTATGTCAAAGGATCATTTAAATGGAAGTCATTTAAAAGGCATATATTCTATATTTGAATGCTTTTATAGAAGCCAGGAGAAAACTGTGGGCAGACATACCCCATGCTATTGATGTTGGTCACTTCAGGTAGGTGGGAAAGAACAGAGAACAGAAAGGAGAGTTAACTGTTTTTAACACATTGTTGTACTGTATGCTTGTTATAATGGATATGTAAAACCTTTGTAATTTACAAGAGGGAATGAATAAAGACTTAAAGGGAAAGGGGAAGCAATTCCTTTTGCGTTTCTCTTCTCTGGGCTCCTTGCCCATACTTTGGTGTTTATAAATACTGGTCTGTTGCTTCTGATTCCCTCCCCTGCAGGGCATCCCTGTCTCATCCCAGTGGGCCCTGCTGCGAGCCACCCAGGGCGGGCAGGAGCTCCCACATTAACTATGTCTGAGTGGAGATCTTTGGCAGCAAAGGAGTTAACTTTTAAGCATTAAACAGAGCTAATGTGACTTTATTAACACCTGAAGGAAAGGGGATCAGTTCCAAGGAGTGGCTTTTCAGTGCAGACAAATGTGTATAGACTTATATGCCAGAGAAGAGGCAAGGACTCCAGGAGGCCTGGAATCTCCTGAGACTGGTTGTGAGGTGTCACTGAGGGTATCACTGTATGATGAAGACAGCACACAAACACCTATTAAATCTTCCACATTCATTTCAAGGTGAGAAAGATTATGAATATAACTATGAAATAATAAAAAAATATATATATCGGTCTCTGTCCCCAGTTCCTGGAACAAAGCTGCTAAAACCTTGTAATTTCCTAAGTGATAAGAGCATTACGAACATCTTTTGTTCTAATATTTGATCTTTTACCCAACTTCCTGACACAGAGCTCCTAAATCCCTTGGAATTTCCTGGATGATAACAATGTCTCTTGTACTACTGAGGCAACTCTTGGTCAGTATCTGACAGATTCAGGATGAGTGCTGGTCACTAGAAAGGTGAAGCCATGACTAGAATATTAGAATTTTCAGGCACAGCCCCCACCCCATCCTCCAGGAAGAAGAGATGGGTGGAAATGGAGTTAATCACCAATTATGTTTGTATGATGAAGCCTCCAGAAGGATCCCACTAGTATGGGGCTCGGAGAGCTTCCAAGTGGGGGAACATATCCCTGTGCCAGAAGGGCAGTACACCCCAACTCCATGGGGACAGAAGCTGCCACGGTTGGAACCCTTCCAGACCTCACCCTATGTATCTCTTCATCTGGCTGTTCATCCATATCCTTTATGGTAGCCTTTATTATATAATGAGCCAGTAAACATAAGTGTTTCCCTGAGTTCTGTGAGCTAACCTAGCAAATTATCCAACCCAGAAGGGTCATGGGGACCCTTGTTTATAGCTGATTGGTCAGAAGTACAGGTGACAATCTGGGACTTGTGATTGGTATCTGAGGTGGGGACTGTCCTGTGGGACTGAGCTCTTCACCTGTGGGATGTGAAGCTCTCTCCAGGCAGTCAGGATTGAGTTATACTGCAGGACACTCAGCTGGTGTCACAGAATTGTTTAGTGTGGGAAAAGTCCCCACATCTGGTGTCAGAAATGTTGTGAGTGTGGGAGAGTAAAGAAGAAACACAAGAGTGTTTTTCTTGTCCAATGACTAATACTTATTTCATAATTCACCACTCTGAATGCTTGGCAATCATCAAGGTTTTTAACTTTTGAAAGAATAATAATCCAAAAATAATTATAGGAAATATTAGCTAGAAATCGTGCTGCATCATTTCTATCAGTGGCAGTTTTACTTGTTCTTCCTGGGATTTTCAATATTTGACACATGGTCAATTTTTAATATAGTACCCTTGGGAGAACTGTGGAAGAAAAAATACAAACACACACCCAGATCACATATTTATGTTGAGAAATCAGATATTAGCAAACACACATACTAAATTTGAATATTAAAATGTATTCCCTGTCAGCACTTTTATTGGGAGAAGTGAGCTCATTAGTTAGTGTGGGGGAAATTCTGTGATTTAATTCATAGCATCACATCCCTGAAGCACACATTACAGAAAAAAACTTGTTCATGGTTATATGACCATAGCACTGTCTTCAGCCAAAGATTCTATAAATTGACCAAAATACTTTTTGAATAACAATGCTCCCCCACCATGTGAGATCCCCCTCTCCTAGAAAGCCTATTATTATTATTTTGGAGCCAGGTCATTTATCTGATAACTTACCAGGGGGAGGAATATGCCTTCAAATCAATTTTTAGAGCCAAATTTGAGTTTCTAACTCCTCGGTGGAATTTCTGATTAGTTATTCCAAAATCCTCAAATAACCAGACCAAGGAATAAACAGGCAAGTCATAATAAAACACAAAGACTTACACTTCCAAAACTGTGTGGAAAATGGCAGTTTTCAGGATTTTATATTTTTAAGATTAAAGTGAATTAACTGGTTCTATGAGCTTATAATATTGACAGCAGCTAACGTATTTAACTGGACATATGGCCCTTGCTAAGCCGAGCCCAGGAGGTAGACCCACTTTTGAAGAGCTCTGACACCAGGAGGCCTTGTTCACACTTGAGTGGCCTGCAGCAAGGCTGTGTGGGTTCTCAAATTACATACTCAGCCGTATCTGCTGTGAAGAGCCACCCTAAGACCAGAATTCATGGACACTCCAAAGTCTTCACTGGATACAATTATGTTCAAATTGTTCTTAACACATCCAGATACATACATGCAAAAAGCATGCTCTCTCTGATAGGCATTTTAACTTTCTTTTTGAGATCATTGCTGTAGGTTCACATTCAGTTTTAAGAAATCATGCAGACAGTACCCATGTACCCTTCACCTGGTTTTCCCCAATGGTAACATCTTGCAAAACTATATTACTAATTCACAGTCAGGATTCATTGACTTGACTTTATTCATTGACTTTACCAGTTTGCCTGCACTCATTGTGTGTATGTGAATTTAGTTCTATGCTATTGTATCATGTGTAGACACATGTCACCTCCATCACAGTAAAGACAGAGCTGCTCCATTACAAGGATCTCTCATGCAACTCTTTTATATAATCATCTTTCTTTTGCCCCCAACACCTGGCAGTCCCTAAACTGGTCTCTGTTGCTGTAATTTCATCATTTCAATGTTATATAAATGCAATCAAATTATATAATCTTCTGAGTAGCTTTTTTTCATTCAGAATACTTCCCTTGAGAACCATCCAAATTATTCTGTGTATCAATAGTTCCTTCCTTTTCATAGCTGAGGAGTATTCCATGGTAGAATGTATCAGTTTGTTTAACCATTCTTGTCAACTGAAAAAGATTTGGCTATTTCCAGATTCAGAATTACAACTACAATTGTTATTTGGAATTACAAAATAAACCTGCTATGAACAGGTTTGTACGTGCTCTTGTGCAGACATGAGTTTTCGTCTCTTAGGGACAAATGTCCAAGAATGCAATGGGTTAGATTATAAACACATGCTGAGCTTTGTAAGAAACTGCCAAACTATTTTCCCAGGTAACTGTTCCATCTTGCATTCTTACCAGAAACATATGTGTTCCAATTTCTCCACATCCTAGCTCCAAATGCCAGCATTTGGCATTATCACTATTCTTTCGTTTTTGTCATTCTGATAGGTCTGCAGTGATACCTTTTTGTGGTTTTAATTTTTCTAATGACTAACGATGTTAAACATCTTTTATTTGCCATCTGTTTATCTTCTTTGGTGAAATGTCTCTTCATGCTTTTTGCCCATATTCTAATTGGATTGTTCGGTTGGTTCATTTTTTACAGTTAAGTTTTGAGATTCCTTTATAAGTTCTAGATATCAGTGTTTTGTTAAGTATGTGGTTTGCAAATATTTTCTCTTAATCTGTAAGTTGTCATTTCATCTGCTTTAAAAGGTCTTTGGCAGGGTCTTAATTGTAATGAGGTCAGCTTGTTGGTTTTTCTTTTTATGAATCTGGATCAAGTCTAAAAATTACTTTTACTAGCCCCAGATCCTCAGAATTTCTCCATTTGAAAAATAAAAGCTTATAGTTTAACATTTTATTTTGAGTTAGTTTTTCACATAAAGTATGAAGTGAACAATGAGATATCATCTCACACCAGTCAGAATGGCCATCATCAAAAAATCTAGAAACAATAAATGCTGGAGAGGGTGTGGAGAAAAGGGAACACTCTTGCACTGCTGGTGGGAATGTGAATTGGTTCAGCCACTATGGAGAACAGTATGGAGGTTCCTTAAAAAACTACAAATAGAATTACCATATGACCCAGAAATCCCACTACTGGGCATATACCCTGAGAAAACCAAAATTCAAAAAGAGTCATGTACCAAAATCTTCATTGCAGCTCTATTTACAATAGCCTGGAGATGGAAACAACCTAAGCGCCCATCATCGGACGAATGGATAAAGAAGATGTGGCACATATACACAATGGAATATTACTCAGCCTTAAAAAGAAATGAAATTGAGCTATTTGTAATGAGATGGATAGACCTAGAGTCTGTCATACAGAGTGAAGTAAGTCAGAAAGAAAAAGACAAATACCGTATGCTAACACATATATATGGAATTTAAGGGAAAAAAATGTCATGAAGAACCTAGGGGTAAGACAGGAATAAAGACGCAGACCTACTGGAGAACGGACTTGAGGATATGGGGAGGGGGAAGGGTGAGTTTTGACAGGGCGAGAGAGAGTCATGGACATATACACACTAACAAACGTAGTAAGGTAGATAGCTAGGGGGAAGCAGCCACAAGGCACAGGGATATTAGCTCGGTGCTTTGTGACAGCCTGGAGGGGTGGGATGGGGAGAGTGGGAGGGAGGGAGACACAAGAGGGAAGACATATGGGAACATATGTATATGTATAGCTGATTCACTTTGTTATAAAGCAGAAACTAACACACCATTGTAAAGCAATTATACCCCAATAAAGATGTTTGAAAAAAAAAAAGTATGAAGTGAACGTTGAGTGGTTTTTTTGATTTTTTGTTTGTTTGCCTGTCAAAAATCAGTTGAACATAATTGTGTGGGTATATTTCTGGATTCTGCATACTGTTTCACTAAGTTATCTGTCTATTCCTCTACCAGACTACATTTTCTTTATTAGTATACCTATATGAAACGTCCTGAAATCAGGAAGACTAATTCCTCCAACTTTATTCTTTTTCAAAATTGTTCCAGCTATTCTTCGTCCTATACCATTCCATATAAATTTTAAATAAGCCTGTCTTATATTCACCAAAACCTTGATACTATTTTGATAGGAATTACATTAAATAGATCAAGTAGGAGAAAAGTGACATCTTTATTTTGTTGAGTTTTGCAATCCAGGAATAAAATATTTTTCTATTTACTTAGGGCTTCTCTGATCTCTTTCATCAGCATCTTGTCATTTTCAGCATATAGAATTTGCACATATTTTGTTAGATATATCCCTAAGAATTTCATGTTTTGGAGCAATCATAAACACCCTTTGTTTTTAATTTTGACTTCCACATGTTCTTTGTTATTATATACAAATGTGACTAAATTTGTGTGAAGATCTTTTATCCTAAGACCTTGCTGAATTCATTAGGTCTAGGTGTATTTTGTAGATTCCTTGTGATTTTTACATAGACAGTCAGGTTACCTGTAAACTGACAGACTTTTATTTTACTCTTTCCAATCTGTATGCCTTTTATTTCTTATTCTTGCCATATTGCCATGGCCTGAACCTCCAGTACTATGTTGAATAAGACTTGTGAAAGCATACATCCTTGTCTTGCTTCAATTTTCAGTCTTTCACCATTAAGTCTAATATTAGCTGTAGGTGGTTTTGTTTGAATATTTTAGATGCTTTCTATTTTAGAAAGCATCTATTTTAGAAGCTTCTATCAATTTGAAGAAATTTCCCTTTATTCCTAGTTTGCTGAGTTTTTATCATAAATAGGTATTGGGTTTTATCAAATACATTTTATGCATCAAATGATATGATCACATGAATTTTTTCTTTAGCCCATTGATTTAGTGGATTGCACTGACTGATTCTGAAAGTAAGTTGAACCAGCCTTCCATACCGAGTATAAATCTCATTTGGTCATGGTGTATAATTCTTTTATACTTTGCTAGATTCTGTTTGCTAATATTTGTTGAAGATCTTTGCATCTAAGTTCATAAAAGAATCTAATCTGTAGCTTAGTACATTGCCTTTATCTGGTTTTGCTATCAGATAACTAGCTTCATAAAAACAGTGGAAGGGTGTTCCCTCCTTTCCTATTTTCTGGAAGAGGCTGTGTGAAATTGCTATTAATACTTCTCTGTTTGACAAAATTTTGTAGTAAAACTATATGGAACTCAAGACTTCTTTGGGGGAACTTTTAATTACTAATTACTTAATGGTTGTAAGAATATACAATTTTTCTATTTCATTGTAGTTTTGTTTTTCTGGTCAGTAAATTTTTTAATGGTTCATTTATGCTAATTCATAGAATAATGTCAAATTTATAAGCTTAAAATTGATTTTAGTATTATCTTATTAACCCTTTAATTACTGTAGGATCTACAGTAGTACACTTTGTTTCATTCCTAATATTGGTGATTTGTGGGTGTTTACCTGGTTTTTATTTTTCCTCTGTTTCACAATCTTCTATTTCTCTCATCTCTCTAGGGGTTCTTGAGCATTTTTAAGAATTCTTGCTTATCTTATAGTGGGTTTTTGGTATATTATCTGTATAGTTTTCCCTGTGGTTACTCTAGATATTACAATAAGCATATGTAACTGTAATGGGCTAAATTATGTCCCAACTAAAATTCATATATTGAAGTCCTAATCCCCTGTACTTCAAAATGTGACTGTGGTTGGAGATAGGGTCTTTAAAGAGGTAATTAAGTTATTAAAAAGAGGTCATTAGGGTTTGACCTAACCCATTATAACTGGTGTCCTTCTAAGAAGGTGAATAGGACACAGACATGCACAGAAAGAAGACCATATGAAGACACAGGGAGAAGACAGCCATCTATAAGCCAAGGAGAGAGACCTCAGGAGAAACCAAACCTCCAGACACCTTGATCTTGGCCTTCTAGCCTCCATAACTAAGAAAATAAATTTGTTGTTTAAGCCACCAAATCTGTGGTACTTTGTTAATGGCAGCCCTACCAAACTAATGCAGTAACACATTATTTAATGCATTACTGTAAGTAACACATTACTGTAAGTATCACAGTCTACTGGTACTGACATGCTATCACTTTGAGGGAAGCATAGATAACTTTTTTTGTTTAGGTCCTTTTATCTTCCCCACGTTCAAAATATAATTGTCTACGTATTTCCCAACTATACTACATTCTCATTTATCTTGTTGTTGGCATCTGTTCATTTTCTCTTCTCATTCACATTGTGATTTTCATGTTTCATTGTAGGAGGAAGTTTTTGTTGTATCCGTGGCATTTGGGATATCATATAATGACACTGGGGCTAACTCACTGCTGTCTTATTCCTTGTTCTAAGGTCCCTAGGCAGTTTGCCTTCTTCTTACCACCTTTCAGTACTCCTACACTGGACTGTTGTATTATGTCCAGCGATATTTAGAAGGACGTGAGAACAATGGGGATGCTCCACCTTGACTGGAATCTCAACATTTTTAAACATTCTGTCTGGTACAATGAGTGTTTCTATCTTTTTGGTCATTTCTTATTGCTATTTTCTTATGGAAATTTGCCATATCTGATTTTTATAAGATTTTCTGATTTACTTTCATGAATAGAGACTCTGCTTGCCCTATCAGACTTGGGAGACTTCTAGTTCTAAATCCTGGAAACAGACTGGGGAAAGGCTCAAATTATCTAAAGAATAACCTTTTTTTTTAACATTTTTATTGGAATAAAATTGATTTAAAATTTGATTTTCTGCTTTATAACAAAATGAATCAGTTATACATATACATATGTTCCCATCTCTTCCCTCTTGCAACTCCCTCCCTCCCACCCTTCCTATCCCACCCCTCTAGGTGGTCACAAAAAACCGAGCTGATCTCCCTGTGCTATGCGGCTGCTTCCCACTAGCTATCTATTTTATGTTTGGTAGTGTATATATGTCCATGCCACTCTCTCACTTTGTCACAGCTTACCCTTCCCCCTCCCCATATCCTCAAGTCCATTCTCTAGTAGGTCTGTGTCTTTATTCCTGTCTTACCCCTAGGTTCTTCTTGACATTTTTTTCCCTTAAATTCCATATATATGTGTTAGCATATGGTATTTGTTTTTCTCTTTCTGACGTACTTCACTCTGTATGACAGAATCTAGGTCTATCCACCTCATTACAAATAGCTCAATTTTGTTTCTTTTTATGGCTGAGTAATATTCCATTGTATATATGTGCCACATCTTCTTTATCCATTCATCCGATGATGGGTACTTAGGTTGTTTCCATCTCCGGGCTTTTGTAAATAGAGCTGCAATGAACATTTTGGTACATTACTTTTTTGAATTATGGTCTATTCAGGGTATATGCCTAGTACTGGGACTGCTGGGTCATATGGCAGTTCTATTTGTAGTTTTTTCAGGAACTTCCATACTGTTCTCCAAAGTGGCTGTACCAATTCACATTCCCACCAGCAGTGCAAGACTGTTCCCTTTTCTCCACACCCTCTCCAGGATTTATTGTTTCTAGATTTTTTGATGATGGCCATTCTGACTGGTGTGAAATGATATCTCATTGTAGTTTTGATTTGCATTTCTTTAATGATTAATGATGTTGAGCATTCTTTCATGTATTTGTTGGCAGTCTGTATACCTTCTTTGGAGAAATGTCTATGTAGGTCTTCTGCCCATTTTTGGATTGGGTTGTTTGTATTTTTTGTTATTGAGCTGCATGAGCTGGTTGTAAATTTTGGAGATTAATCCTTGGTCAGTTGCTTCATTTGCAAATATTTTCTCCCATTCTGAGGGTTGTCTTTTGGTCTTGTTTATGGTTTTCTTTGCTGTGCAAAAGCTTTGAAGTTTCATTAGGTCCCATTTGTTTATTTGTGTTTTTATTTTCATTTCTCTAGGAGGTGGTTCAAAAAGGTTCTTGCTGTGATTTAGGTCAGAGTGTTCTACCTCTTTTCCTCTAAGAGTTTGACAGTTTCTGGCCTTACATTTAGGTCTTTCATCCATTTTGAGCTTATTTTTGTCTGTGGTGTTAGGGAGTGATCTAATGGCATACTTTTACATGTACCTGTGCAGTTTTCCCAGCACCACTTATTGAAGTGGCTGTCCTTGCTCCACTGTACATTCCTGCCTCCTTTATCAAAGATAAGGTGACCATATGTGTGTGGGTTTATCTCAGGGCTTTCTATCTTTTTCCATTGATCTATATTTATGTTTTTGTGCCAGTACCATACGGTCTTGATTACTGTAGCTTTGTAATATAGTCTGAAGTCAGGGAGCCTGATTCCTCCAGCTCTGTTTTTCATTCTCAAGATTGCTTTGGCTATTCGGGGTCTTTTGTGTTTCCATACAAATTGTGAAATTTTTTGTCCTAGTTCTGTGGAAAATGCCACTGGTAGTTTGATAAGCATTGTATTGAATCTGTAGATTGCTTTGGGTAGCAGAGTCATTTTCACAATGTTGATTCTTCCAATCAAAGAACATGGTATATCTCTCCACCTATTTGCATCATCTTTAATTTCTTTCATCACTTTCTTATACTTTTCTGCATACAGGTCTTCTGTCTCCTTAGGTAGGTTTATGCCTAGATATTTTATTCTTTTTGTTGCAATGGTAAATGGGAGTATTTTTTGATTTCACTTTCAGATTTTTCATCATTACTGTATATGAATGCCAGAGATTTCTGTGCATTAATTTTGTATCCTGCTACTTTACCAAATTCATTGATTAGTTCTAGTAGCTTTCTGGTAGCATCTTTAGGATTCTCTATGTATAGTATCATGTCATCTGCAAACAGTGACAGCTTTACTTCTTCTTTTCCGATTTGGATTCCTTTTATTTCCTTTTCTTCTCTGATTGCTGTGGCTAAAACTTCCAAAACTATGTTGAATAAGAGTACTGAAAGTGGGCAACCTTGTCTTGTTCCTGATCTTAGTGGAAATGCTTTCAGCTTTTCACAACTGAGGACGATGTTGGCTGTGGGTTTGTCATATATGGCCTTCACTATGTTGAGGAAAGTTCCCTCTATGCCTACTTTCTGGAGGGTTTTTATCATAAATGGGTATTCAATTTTGTCAAAAGCTTTCTCTGCATCTATTGAGATGACCATATGGTTTTTCTCCTTCAATTTGTTAGTTTTATTGATCTTTGCTATTGTTTCCTTCATTTTTTTTCCATTTATTTCTGATGTGATCTTTATGATCCCTTTCCTTCTGCTAACTTTGGGGTTTTTTTGATCTTCTTTCTCTAATTGCTTTATGTGCAATATTAGGCTGTTTATTCGAGATGTTTCCTGTTTCCTAAGGTAGGATTGCATTGCTATAAACTTCCCTCTTAGAACTGCTTTTCCTGCATCCCATAGGTTTTGGATCACTGTGTTTTCATTGTCATTTTTCTCTAGGTATTTTTTGGTTTCCTCTTTGATTTCTGCAGTGATCACTTCGTTATTAAGTACTGTATTGTTCAGCCTCCATGTGTTTGTATTTTTTACAGATATTTTCCCTTAATTGATATCTAGTCTCATAGCACTGTGGTCGGAAAAGATACTTGATACGATTTCAATTTTCTTAAATTTACCAAGGCTTGATTTGTGACCCAAGATATGATCCATCCTGGAGAACGTTCCATGAGCACTTGAGAAAAATGTGTATTCTGTTGTTTTTGCATGGAATGTCCTATAGCTATCAATTAAGTCCATCTTGTTTAATGTATCATTTAAAGCTTCTGTTTCCTTATTTATTTTCATTTTGGATGTTCTGTCCATTGGTGAAAGTGGGGTGTTAAAGTCCCCTACTATGAATGTGTTACTGTCGATTTACGCTTTTATGGCTGTTAGTATTTGCCTTAATGTGTTGAGGTGCTCCTATGTTGGGCGCATAAATATTTACAATTGTTATATTTTCTTTTTGGATCAATCCCTTGATCATTATATAGTGTCCTTCTTTGTCTCTTCTAATAGTCTTTATTTTAAAGTCTATTTTGTCTGATATGAGAATTGCTATTCCAGCTTTCTTTTGGTTTCCATTTGCATGGAATGTCTTTTTCCATCCCCTCACTTTCAGTCTGTATGTGTCTCTAGGTCTGAAGTGGGTCTCTTGTAGACAGCATATATATGGGTCTTGATTTTGTATCCATCAGTCAGTCTGTGTCCTTTGGTGGGAGCATTTACATTTAAGGTAATTATCAATATGTATGTTCCTATTCCCATTTTCTTAATTGTTTTGGGTTCGTTATTGTAGGTCTTTTCCTTCTCTTGTGTTTCTTGCCTAGAGAAGATCCTTTAGCATTTGGTGTAAAGCTGGTTGGTGGCGCTGAACTCTCGCAGCTTTTGCTTGTCTGTAAAGGTTTTAATTTCTCCATGAAATCTGAATGAGATCCTTGCTGGGTAGAGTCATCTTGGTTGTAGGTGTTTCTCCTTCATCACTTTAAATATGTCCTGCCAGTCCCTTCTGGCTTGCAGAGTTTCTGCTGAAAGATCAGCTGTTAACCTTATGGGGATTCCCTTGTGTGTTATTTGTCATATTTCCCTTGCTGCTTTTAGTATGTTTTCTTTGTATTTAATTTTTGAGTTTGATTAATATGTGTCTTAGTGTGTTTCTCCTTGGATTTATCCTGTATGGGACTCTCTGTGCTTCCTGGACTTGATTAACTATTTACTTTCCCATATTAGGGAAGTTTTCAACTATAATCTCTTCAAATATTTTCGCAGTCCCTTTGTTTTTCTCTTCTTCTTCTGCAACCCCTATAATTCGAATGTTGGTGCGTTTAATGTTGTCTCAGAGGTCTCTGAGACTGTCCTCAGTTCTTTTCATTCTGTTTTCTTTATTCTGCTCTGCAGTAGTTATTTCCACTATTTTATCTTCCAGGTCACTTATCCGTTCTTCTGCCTCAGTTATTCTGCTATTGTTCCCTTCTAGAGCATCTTTAATTTCATTTATTGTATTGTTCATCATTGCTTGTTTCACCTTTAGTTCTTCTAGGTCCTTGTTAAATGTTTTTTGCATTTTCTCTATTGTATTTCCAAGATTTTGGATCATCTTTACTATCATTATTCTGAATTATTTTTCAGGTAGACTGCTTATTTCCTCTTCATTTGTTAGGTCTGATGGGGTTTTATGTTGCTGCTTCATCTGCTGTGTTTTTTCTGTCTTCTCATTTTGCTTATCTTACTGTGTTTGGGGTCTCCTTTTTGCAGGCTGCAGGTTCGTAGTTCCCGTTGTTTTTGGTGTCTGTCCCCAGTGGCTAAAGTTGTTTCAGTGGGTTGTGTAGGCTTCCTGGTGGAGGGGACTAGTGCCTGTGTTCTGGTGGATGAGGCTGGATCTTGTCTTTCTGGTGGGCAGGTCTGGTGGTGTGTTTTGGGGTGTCTGTGGACTTAATATGAGGGGGAGAAGATGGGAGCAGAGGAAAGAGCGAGGGAATAGGGGAAGGAGGGAGGGAGGGAAAGGAAAGAAAGGTAAAAATAACTGGAAAAAAAGTCTCCCTGCCTTGGGAAAAATTGTGAATGAGGCGAGCTGTGTCTGTAGGAAAGATGTTCTTTCTTCCGAACCCTTTCCACCCATGTGGCTATGCCCCAGGTAAATAGGTCCTAAGCTTCATGTACTCAAGATTCCCACTAGTCCATACCCCTTCCTTCAAACCACTTTATGCCACTCATCCCAGGCTTTCCCTGCAGCTTCCCACATCATTCACACTTCTTATGTGCCAGGCAGTGGGAAGAGTCCCGAAGCACTTGCTTGCCAGAGTTCAGAACCTAGTAGAAGTGAGTGAGGTGAATAACACATCAGCATGTGTTTTATGTAGAGAAGGACATGGTACAGCAACAGAAAAACAAAAGGGAGAATCTAAACCTTGTCCTATTCCTGACTCAGTTCAAATTTATTTGCTATTTAGAAAGTGGTTCTAGATTTGAAAATTAAGTTTACAGAAAGATTAGTGTCTCATAGTTATTTGCCCTTCTCAGAAAACATACAAATAAAATGTATGCACAGAGCAACTGACAACTGAATGCAAATGCCAGTTCTGAGTTCACGCTTTGTCTAGAATTGCCTATTTTTGACTAGACAGTCTTGTCTTAACAGAGCCCTGCAGCTCTGCCTTAAAAGTCCAAAGATGCAAGAACCATTAGCACAAAGGTGAGTCACCAATGCATTGTCTCTCTGCTGAAATATCCAGTTTTTCCTGACTTCCCAAACACAACAGAGATATGCTTCATCTAGTTTCCCAGATGTCTGCATGTAGATTTTAGCCACTCATCAGACTAGATACTCCTGAAGCGCAAGATTTTCTCTGACCAACCTCAGTACCCTCAGCAACACTGAGCCCAGGACCTCTATACAGTTGTTCTCAATAAATATTTGTTAAGTTGAATGATAAACGTGTAAAAAACACATGGAAACTAGAACCCTGCTTTGTGTGACAGCATCTACTGTGAGTCTGTGGAAGAACAATTTGTCATGATTTAGTATGAGCTGATTGCCTATATTTTACTGGGAACAGTGTGTGATGAATTGGAGCATTTCTGAATATAAGAATCTACAGCCTGCCAGGCTGACAATATGGTGGCTGTTTATCAGATGTGATAATCCAGGTCAAACTGAACTGCTGGAAACTGAAGAGCTGTCATGGGGACATAGGAGGGGAAAGTGGACCCCCAGGAAATTCTGCTGCCAGGAGGAATTTGGTCTCAGAACTCAGGCAGACATTGATCGGGTACCCATGTCCAAAGACTAGAGTAGTGTGAAGAGAAAAGCCAGAGAGCAGAGAGAGACAGGGGGGCTGTGTGCTCTCTCTGGCTTCCAGTTAAGGGCCAGAAGGCAGAAGGTGGGTAGACACAAGGGTCTGGGCTCTCTCCTCATGGCAGGCCCTAGAGTCTCCTCTCCGAAGAGGCTAAATTCCCAAGCGCTTGCTCCACAGAACACAGCATCCGAAGTGAAACACCTAAATTTAGTCAAAGATGGGGGAGCAGGTGATACTTATCTCCATTCTCCAGATTTGGTAACATTCTCTGCTAGCAAATGATTAGTACAACCTCAACTGTGAGAACTCTAGGGAGGTCTTGTGAACTATAATGGGAAACACCCATATGTGATTCTAGAAGGAAGGGATTCCACTTCCTTCTCCAGCACATCACCAAATATCTAAAGGGATACAGAGGTCTAGCCAAAGAAGATCATTTCAAATGAGAAAGCTTATATTCCCCACATCTGTGCTAGGAAAGTGACAGGAAAGAAGCTGAGGCAGAGCTTGCAGATGTGATTATGGGCTGAGTCTTGATTCCAAGAACTCTCCCTTGCCATTATGGAAGGTGTGTGTGTGTGGGTGTGTGTGGGTGTGTGTGTGTCTGCATATTTGTCCTATGAAGTTCAATAAAATCCATGCCCATTAGCCAAAACAACTGCATTGATGCCTCATTCAACAGAGTTCCAGAGAGCCAGCTACAAAGAGGTGTGAGCCAGACACTCTTGATTATGATGGTGAAAAGACAGGCTAACTCTGTTCCAGGTGGAATTTGTTAACTGACATTTCATTTCTTTTTTTGACATTTCATTTATTTTAAATTTACAATGGGAGACATCGACGTGACAGAAAAGCCAGTATTATATTGCTTGTTTGCAGAGATCCCTGCCTCTCAGTTGAGATTGTGTTAAGGTCCTATATAGAGGTCAAAAATTTGGCTCATGGCTGTAAGAAGCCATGGTCAAAAAATATTTGACTCATGGCTGTAATGACACAGGTATTTATGATGTGTTTGTGTAAAAAGCAGGCTGTAAAATGCTATTTTCAATATAAACTGTGCATGTGTGTATGTGTTGTCATCATGTATATATTTGGAAAACTATAGTCTAAAATGTAAATGGTGATATTTAGGATTTTTTTCTTCTCTGTGCTTTTCTATATTTTTGAATTTCAACAGTAAATATCTAATACTTTTGTGATCAGAGAAAAATGCTCATGGTAGATTTTTTCCAAATTACCTTTTGAGTGTATAATAAACACAAGGAATAGAAATGTTCTTAGGCCCTATTGCATCCACATAACAAGGCATCTGTCACTCCTTGCTCACTGCAGAACTACTGCTATCTACCTATGTGATCTGGTACCCAGAACCTGGGCATCCTCTCCCCACGGCCAGAGGCTTTTCTTAGAACCCAGGAAGGGCAATCACATATGACTACAACCCAATCTCTATTTTCCTTGGTTGAGATTGGGGGACACCGCTTTCTGGACTAAGCAAGTTACAAATATCAGGGCAAACAACTTTTCAAGAAGGCGATGTGGTGCTATGAAAAGCTTTGGAGTCTGACAGTCCTCACTTGGAATCCTCTACCCCCTTACATGTTTTGAGCAATGCTCTCAGTTTCTGTGAGTCCTGGTTTCCAAAGGAACAACAAGGAAACAGCAGTAACCCTTGCAGCCTCTGAATAATTGATAACCCAGTTGAAATGGGAAGGGCAAGTGCCTGAGTGCTTGGCTCAGAGCCCAGGGTGGGGCACATGAAAACAGCCTGCTTAACAAAGGTCTGCGGACTGTACTCAGTAAATATCTGCCACCACTAACGCTAACTGTGTATGTTTACTATGTGCCAGGCACTTTGCTATGTGATTTGCATTCATGAAACCCACTGTAGTTGTCAGAACATTGTAGGAGGAATGTATTATTATCTTCACTTTTTAAATGAGGCATGTTTTAAATGAGCAAGGTTACACATTTGCTCATAATTCTATGGAGTTAGCCTTGGAACCAGGTAATGTGATGAAATTTGAGCCACTATATTCTGTCCCCTCCCCACATAAAATAAGAGATTAACAAACTCATTAACACACTGAGGGGACCTCCACATTCAAAAGGTACAGTAGTGTCAATACCTTTTGGAGTTCCTTCTTAGGGCTCTTCATGCTCTAACATTTTGAGCTTCTATAATATGGAAAATTGGGTTTCTCAACTAAGTGCCCAAGCACTGTTGACAAAATTCTCCAACCTGGTATCTTTTTTAAATTTAAAAAATTAAAAATTCTAAAGGAATTTCTTCTCAAAAAAACATCCTGGGGTGTGTAATCTTTCTGTACATCTAATAGAGGAGTCAACAATAGAGCTAAAGGGAAGGCACCCAGGACTGGAATGTGTGCACATTGAAAAGCAGAATCCCCAAACCCGCCAGGGAGCTGCAGCACTCAACACAGGCTCACATACGGCAATTATAAAGCAATCACAGCTCACACTCAAGATACTTAATCTACCACCTTAAGTGCTTCATACATTTTTCTCATTAATCCTTTCTATTACTTATTATTCCCACTGTACCGATGGGGAAACTGAGGTGCAACTCATTTGGGTGTTCTGCCGAAAGTCACACACTAGTAGCGGCAAAGCCAGGATGTGACCCGAGTCGGCCTGGCTGTGCTCCTCCCACTTGATCACTGCTCTTCTGCTTCCGGCTCACCAACCTGGCTGCACTTGCCTTTGGTTTGTTCCCTCTTTACTTGTGCAGTCCCATCCTCTCCTGCTTCAGCCTTCAGTGCCAGGGCCTTGTACTCAGGCACTGGTACACCGGGTCAGCCACCTTTCCTGAGGACATACTCTCATTCACACGGACCATTCCAGGACTGGGGAAAGATATGAGGAAACATACTAGGAGGGGAGGTACTTTCTCAGTTGCCTTTAAATTGTACCAAGCAGGAATCTGAAATTCCAGCTACCAGACAGGCCTAGCAATAACCCATGGAGAAGGACCCTCTAGATACAGACATGAACAACTGTGTGGTACAGCAGCGGGTACACTCTGGAGGGGAGGGTTCTGCTAGCTGATGAACTTCTGTGAATTCTTTCCCTAATCTGTAAAATGAGAACACTGAACAGATCATTTCAAAGGTCACTTTCTGTTCGGAAAATTCTGTAATTCAACCTGCAGGCAAGGGAAACAAATATTTAACGAGCACATCTCTCTTTGGATGGCAGGCCTATCTGTTGTTCTTGCCAGCATTAAATCTTTGGAGACTGAGTACAACCAGCCCACGTGGACTGGGATGCACTATTCTGAGCCTCCAAAACACCAGCTGGTTTCTGGTGAGACAAGAAAAACCATGAAGTGAGACTGTCATGAATCCTTATACAGTAGTTATAGATTAGTAACAGCTGCCAAAGGCAGGCATGTCAGGGCAGAATAAAATCTCAGAAATTGGAAGGGGAAAGCAGAAGACATGTACACAGATGCTCCAGGATCTTGTGAAAATATGATAATAGAGAAATCAAGTGAGAAAGACATTCTGTGCCACACCTGCACATATACTGAAAACATGCACACACAAAAGCATCCTTAATAAGGCTC
Source organism: Phocoena phocoena (assembly GCF_963924675.1). Lineage (NCBI taxonomy): Eukaryota > Metazoa > Chordata > Mammalia > Artiodactyla > Phocoenidae > Phocoena > Phocoena phocoena. The sequence continues at coordinate 124,421,787 of NC_089220.1, read as the reverse complement.
AAATCTGAGGGACAGAGTTCCCTAAAGTAAACAGTCCCCATTTCTATCATGAAAGAAATGAAAAGCTGGTAAACCAAGTCATGAAGATACAATGGCTGGTTTATTAGCTGATCTAGTGTGACCCTGACAGAAGCCATGAGTTAAGGAATGTAGTAGAGAGCTTCACGTAGACAGAAAAATGATGAGAATGTTTAAAATTCCAGATTAAAAGAACTAATGTTTGAGAAAACGTGACTGTATCAAAAGTTTATTGACAGTATTGACATCACCCAAAATGGCAGAGTACAGATTGTTGGAGCATCCTTTCAAAGAAACATAGAAAAACTTGGCAAAAATTGCCAGAATTAACCTTATCAAAATTCTCAAAGGTAGTGAAAGGTTTGCAGTAACCAAGTAAGCCAGGAGAAAGTCCATAGAAACAGGGCAGGAGAGTGCTGTGGCATTTGAACTTATCTCGGCCAACCCTCCCACCCAGTGCAGCATCAGTCTTGAAGACAGTAGCCCATGTTCCCCTTATGGATACCTGGTTCTGGAGAGAGCAAAACAGACCTTGTTCCCAGGAAATTGTGTTTGTTGTTTTCGACCTGACAGGAGCTGTTACAAGGGACTGATTCACAAAGAAAGTTAGAAAATGTGAATAGACTCATAACAAGTAAAGAGGTTGAATCAACAGTCAAAACCTTCCAGCAAAGAAAACCATGAGCAGATGGTCATTGGTGAATTCCACCAAATATTTAAAGAATTAACATCACTCTTTTTCAAACTTTTCCAAAAATAAAAGAGGAGGGAATACTTACTTCCTAACTCATTCTATAAGGTCTTCATTACAAAGTCAGACAAAGACATCACAGGAAAATAAAACTATAGAACAATATCCCTTATGAATATATAGGCAAAAATCCTTAACAAAATACTAGAAGACTGAATGAAATAGCATATTAAAGGGATTATATCTCATGACCAAGTGGGATTTATCACAGGAATGCAATGGAAGTTCAACATACAAAACTTAGTGTAATATAACAGATTAGAGAAAAAACAAAATAATCTACACAAGCATCTCAATGCAGCAAAAGCAACTGCCAAAATGCAGTAGCTTTTAATAATAAAATCACTCAATAAACTACAAATAGAAGAGACTTTCCTCAAAATTATAAAAGGCATATATGAAAAATCCACAGCTAACATCAAATTGAATGACAAAACACTGAAAGCTTGCTCCCTAAGATCAGGAACCCACTAAGATCAAGGATGCCCAATTTTGCCACTTCAATCAATACTGTAATGGAAGTTCTAGTTAGACCAATTAAGCAACAAAATAAGTAAAAGGCACCCAAATTAGTAAGAAAGAGGTAAAACTATCTCTATTTACAGATGACCTGATTTTACATGTAGAAAATCCTAAAGAATACACACACACACACACACACACACACACACACACGTTAGAGCTAATAAACAATATCAAAAGCAATGTTTCAGGATATAAGACCAACTCAGGAAAAAGTAGTGTATTTCTCTACACTAGCAATAAACAATCTGAAGAGGAAATTAAAAAGAGAATTCCACTTGATAGCATAAAAATAAAATACTTAGGAATAAATTTAACCAAGGAGATGCAAGTATTGTATACTGAAAACTACAAAACATTGCTGAAATAAAGATACAAGAAATGTTAAGGCATCCTATGTGCATATATTGAAACACTTAATACTGTTAAGATGGCAATATTATCCAAAACAATCTACAGAGTCAATGCAATCCTTACCAAAATCCCAAGAGCTTTTTCTGCAAAAATACAAAATGTGACCCAGAAATACATATGAAATTTCAAGGTATCCCAAATAGCCAAAACAATCTTGTAAAAGAAGAACAAATTTGGAGGTCTCACACTTCCTGATTTGAAAACTTTCTACAATGTACAGTAATTTAAAGAGTGTATATGCCAGTATCCTTATTGGCATAAGGATAGACATACAGATCAACAGAATAGAACTGAGAGTTCAGAAGTAAACCCATATATCTATGGTCAATTGGTTTTAAACAAGTGTGCCAAGACCATTCAACGGGGAAAGAACAGTCTTCAACAAATGGTGCTAGGACGACTGGATACACATGTGAAAGAATGAAGTTTTGCCCCTACCTCAAACCACATACAAAAATTAACTCAAAAGTGAATCAAATTCTAAATTTAAGATCCATAACTATCAAACTTTTAGAAGAAAATATAGAAGTATATTTTCATGACCTTGGATTCAGAAATAGATTCTTAAATATAATATCAAAAGCACAAGCAAAAAAAAAAAAAAAAGCACAAGCAAGAGAAGAAAAATATATAAATCTGGCTTTATCAAATGAAAAACTTTTGTGCATCAAAGGACATTTACCAAGAGAGTTAAAAGAAAAGACACAGAATGGAAGAAAATATTTTCAAATCATGATTTTGATAAGGGTCTAGTATCCAGAATATATATATTAAAAAAAAAAATTCTCACAGTTCAAAGACAATCCAATTTTAAAAATGGTCAAAGAATTTAAATAGATATTTCTCCAAAGAAGACAGATGAATAGCCAAAAAGCACATGAAAAGATGCTCAATATCATTAGTCATTAAGAAAATACCAATAGAAAACACAATAAGCGTGAGAAGGGATTTCCCTGGTGGTCCAGTGCGTAAGACTTCATGCTCCCAATGCAGGGAGCCTGGGTTCGATCCCTGGTTGGGGAACTAGATCCTGCATGCATGCCGCAACTAAGAGTTCACATGCCACAATTAAGAAGTGCACATGTCGCAACTAAGAAGAAGTCTGCATACTGCAACTAAGAGTCCACGTGCCACAAATAAGAAGTCCACGTGCTACAACTAAGAAGTCCACACAGTGCAAGGAAGATCCCACGTGCCGCAACTAAGACCCAGCACAGCCTAAATAAATAAATAAAACAGTAAGAGCAAGGATTCTGGGAAGATGGTAGAGTAGGAATCAATAGGAATCTTTCCTCAGCTAGAAAACAACTGTACTATCAGAATCTGTCTGATGTAACTATTTTGGAACTCTAGGGTCTACTGATGATTTGCAACTTCCAAGCAAAGACTTAGATGGTAACTTGCAGTTCATTTCAGTCAACTTCTGCTCTTAGCACAGGAGCAGCTACACATCCTCTACCCCAGCCTCATGGCAGGCAGCTGTGCACATGTTTCTGGAGCAGCCTGCATGTAGCTGGTTGGAGCCAGGATGGGCAAAAAGGACTCTGTCCTCCAAATATTGGGGATCTGTGCTCTGATCACTGATTGCTGCTTCTGACCACAGAGGTACAGAGGAAAAGGTGGGCAGGCATTGCTGTTGTACTTCCCCTCACTCTTGCAAGCTCCCCACCTCTGGCTGAAATGCCTTCAAGGGGATTGAAAGGGCCAGCAACCTTTTATTTCCAACTTTTATTTTTCTCTTTTTCCCCTTGTGGGATCCAGACATTAAAAACTAGAACATTCAAAAACAACTGCATGTATGAGGGAAATTAGAAAGTGACTGTGCATACCCAGGGAAAAGAATCAGAAAAGAACAGAGAAGACCTTACATTTACACATCAAACTGATCCTCAGCATACAGATAGCCTATAGCAATCAAAAACAAGGACAACAAATAATAACAATAACAAAAGCAGCAAACCCTGGGGAAAGAGAAGAATCTGATCTCCAGAGTAACTATATTATTATATTCAAACGTCCAATCCTCAGCAACCAAGAAATTGTTATGGAACCAAACTTGGGTCCACTCACCTGATACACAGCAAAGCCAATCTAATGACACCAGGTAGTGGTCAAGGTAAGTACAGCATTTATTGCAGGGCCAAGCAAGGCAAATGATCAGATCACACTCAAAAGATCCAAATTCCCTGATGGCTTTCAGGAAAGGTTTTTTAAAGGCAGTGTGAAGGATGGGGCTGCAGGGTGTATGAGTAGCTTGTGCACAATTCTCAGATTGGCTGGCATCAAGGTGAAGTTTTGAGTATCATTGATCTTCTGGTTTCAACTGGTCTGGGGTCTATGTGCTTGCAGTCAGCAGTTTCATCTGGTTGGGGACTGCTTTCTATAAAGACAACTTAGGAATGTGTGTCAGGCCTTTATCTATATCTTTCAGGGAACTGGAGTTTGGTGATTCTGCTATGTGGCAGATTTATAGCCTAAATTGTTACCAGATTCCAGGCCCAACAGCTGTTCTTTGTTTCTACATCTTCATATTTCCTAATCATTAACTCTTGAGTCAGCCTTTTGAGAATTAGGGGAGGCCTGGAAGACTAAAGCAAAAATCTTATACTTCAAAGGACAGGGACACAGGGGCTTGTATACAGTTTCAGAATTGAAAGGCATACAAAGAAACAGGAAACTATGGTCCATTCAAAGGAAAAAAATTAATCAACAGAAACTGTCCCTGAAAGACCTATGGCAGATATACTAGACAAAAGCTTTAAAATAAGTGTCATAAAGATGCTCAAAAAACTACAGGAAAATGTGGAGAAAGTCAAGAAAACAATATGTGAACAAAGTAGAAATAACAATAAAGAGATAGAAAACCTAAACAGAATCCAAAATGAACTCTGGAGCCAAAAAGTACATTAATTGAAATAAAATATTTAATAGAGAAAGTGAAAGGCAAATTTAAGCAAGCAGAAGAAAGAATCAGGAAAACTGAAGATAGAACAGTAGAATTATTAAGTCTGAGGAACAGAAAGAAAAATTTGCAAAAAAAGTGAACAGAGCCTAAGTAACCTTTGGACACCATTTACCAGAAGAAGAAGAAGAGAGAGAGGGACAGAGAGAATATATGAAGACATAATTGCTGAAACCTCCCAAATTTGATGAAAGACATGAATCTAAACTTCCAAGAAACTCAGTGAATTCCAAGTAAGGTGAACTCAAAGAGACCCACACTGAGAAACATTATAATGAAACTTTCAAAAGACAAAGACAAAGAGAGACTATTGAAAGCAGCAAGAGAGAAGTGTATCATCACACACAAGGCATCCTCAATGAGATTATCAGAAGATTTCTTATCAGCAACTTTGGAGGCCAGAGGCAGTGTGCTAATACAGTCAAAGTGCTAAAAGAAAAAAAAAAACGTGTCAACAAAGAATGCTATAACTACCAAAATTGTCTCTCAAAAGTGAAGGAGAATACACTTAAAACTAATACAATGTTATATGTCAGTTATATCTCAATAAACTGGGAAGGAAAGGTGAGGGAGAAATTAAAACATTCCCAAATAAAAAGTTGAGGGCGTTTGTTACCTCTAGACCCAGCTACAGGAAATGGTCAAAGGAGTCCTGCAGGTGAAATGAAAAGACAGTACACAGTAGCTTGAAGCTATATGAAGACATAAAGCTCTCAATAAAAGTAGATATATAGGCAATTATAGAAGCTAGTGTTATCTTAACAATGGTTTGTAACTGCACTTTTGTTTTATACATAATTTAATAGGTTAATACATTTAAGGAAAATAACAATTATTAGTCTAAAAGTTAGTATCACTGTACATTTGATCTGTAACTCTAAATCTTGCTTCCTGCATAATTTAAGAGACTAAAGTATTTTTAAAAATTAATAGTTTATGTTTTGGAGCACACAATATATAAAGAGGTAATTTTGTGGTATAAAGAATAAAAGTGTTGGCATCTTGTATGCATCACATGTTCCAGCGACATTGGGAAGATCGAAGGAGACACACAGAGGAAACAGTTTCTAAAGCGCCATAGACACACAGGGTGTGTGGGTTATGCCACTGCTTCTAGACACCTGAGCCCCAGCTCTGGGGTTTCACCAACTCAGTGCCCTGTTATTGAGAGAAGTCATGTCAGGCCTTTCTGGGGATAGGCAATGTAGACCCTGTCTGCCTAGGTTACCCAGGCTTGCTGGGGAAAAGCGGAACCCCAAGTGGCCCCCATGGCAGAACGGTAAACGTGCTTATGTCTTGCTTCTTTAGAATCTATGTTCCGTGATGGCAGGAATTTTTGTCTTTTTTTTTTCTCCAGTGGCTAAATCCCCATTGCCTGGCACAGTGCTTGGCCCATGGTAGAAGCTCCATAAACATTTGTTAAATGTTGACTATTGACTGGTTCCAAGTACAAACAAACCATTTGGGGAGACTTAAATTCTAATGAAGAAATTGGAGAAGACTGAATGGAGAAAATGGGTTGGCTTCCACTGGGCAAAGATGGGGAAGGGATGGTCCACTTGGTGGGATGGCAGGAAGCAGGGAAGCAGAAGCCGTGTGGGCCCACAGTGTCTGGGATGTACCCCCAGGGACTTAGGACATAGGTGAAGACCAAGTGATGGGGACAGGTAACGCTGTGCCCTCAGGGAGTTGGGACTGCCTGTCTTTTTTTTTTTTTTTTGCGGTACGCGGGCCTCTCACTGTTGTGGCCTCTCCCGCTGCGGAGCACAGGCTCCGGATGCGCAGGCTCAGCGGCCATGGCCCACAGGCCCAGCCGCTCCGCGGCATGTGGGATCCCCCCGGACCGGGGCACGAACCCACGTCCCCTGCATCGGCAGGCGGACCCCCAACCACTGCGCCACCAGGGAAGCCCCGGGACTGCCTGTCTTTAAGGCATTATTTTCCACATTTCAATCACTCAAATGTTATTATCACTATTTTTGCTATATCTTGTACCCATTTATATTATTTGCTTAATAATTTTCATTTTGACTTAAAAAAAAGAATAAAAGTGTTGGGAACAAAACTGTAAAGGAGTAAAGTTTTTGTATATTATTGAAGGTAAGCAGATACAAATTCAAATTAGAGTGTTATAACTTTAGGAGTTAAATGTAATCACCAGGGTAACTGTATATAAAATAGGTATAGAATATACACAAAAGGAGATGAGAAAGTAATTTAAACATGTCACTACAAAAAAATCAACTAAAAACACAGAAGAAGACAGTAATGAAGGAAATGAGGGACAAAAGAGCTGTAAAGCATACAGAAGACAAGTAGCGAAGTGACAGAAGTAAGTTCCTCCTTATGAGTAATTACTTTAAATGCAAATGGTTACACTCAATCAAAAGACAGAGATTGACAGAATGAGTAAACACATGACTCAACTATACGCTATCTATAAGAAATGCATTTGCACAAAGGCACAAATAGATTGAAAGTGAAAAGACAGAAAAAGATATTCTGTACAAATAATAAAAGAGAGTAGAAGTGGCTATTCTAATACCAGAGCAGATTTTAAATCAAAAAAGATTATAAGAGGCAAAGAATGACATTATATATTAATAAAAATTTTAATAAAGCAAGATGATACAACCATTTATACAGCTAATGACAGACCATGAAAATACATAAAACAAAAACTGATAGAACTAAAGAGAGAAATAGAGTTTTAAAATAATAGTTGTAGACTTCAACTCCACTCACATTCTGGTTGTTCTGTAATGGATAGAACAACCAGACAGAAGATAAGCAAGGAAACAGAATAGAGGACTTAAGAAACACATTAATCCACCTAGATCTAACAGACATATACAGAACACTATACACAATGATAACAACAGCATACACATTCTTGTTAAAAGCACATAGGACATTTCCAAGAATAAACTTGATGTTAGGCCACAAAAGAAGTATCAGTAGATTTTAAAAGACAGATATCATATGATACTTTTATCATCTCCAACCACAATGGGATGAAATTAGAAGTCAATAACAGAAAGAAAACTGAAAAATAAACAAAATTGTGGAAATTAAACAACACACTTTTAAACAACCAATAGATCAAAAAGAAACCACAAGGGAAGTTAGAAAATACTTAGGGACAAATGAAAACAAAAACATAACATACCAAAACTTATGGGACATTGAAAGTGGTGTTAAGGGGAAATTTTATAGCTATAAACACTTACATTCAAAACCAAGAAAGATCTCAAATCAACAATCTAACTTTACAACTTGAGGGAGTAGAAGAAGAATAACCTACAACTGAAGGTAACAATAAAGATTACAGCAGAGAGAAATAAAATAGAGAATAAAAACACAATAGAGGAAAGTCACTGAAATCAAGTGTTGGTCTTGATTTCTAAAATCAGAAATCAAAGTGGTGACATTATTACTGATTCTACAGAAATAAAATGTATTATAAGAGAATACTATGAACAACTGTACAGCAACAAATTGGATAACCTAAATAAGATGGAAAAATTCCTAGAACTACAAAACCTATAAAGACTAATCAAAAAGAAACAGAAAACCTGAATAGACCTAAAACTAGTAAAGAGATTGAATCAGTAATCAAAAAATCTCCTGACCACCCCTCCCCCCAAAAAATAAAGAGTATAGGCCTGATGGCTTCATTGGTGAATTTTATCAAAGATTTAAAAAATTAACATCAATCCTTATATATTTCCCCAAAACTGAAGAGGCGGGACACTTCCTAACTCATTTTATAAGGCCAGCATTATCCTGATACCAAACCCAGACAAAGATATTACAAGAAAAAAAATTACAGACCAATATTCCTTATGAACATTAGCGTGAAACTCCTCAACAAAATACTAGCAAAACAAATTCAGAAGAAGAGCAAAAGGTTTATACATCATTACCAAGTGGGATTTATTCCTGGAATGCAAAGATGGTTCAATATAAGAAAATTGATCAGTGTAATATACCACATTAAGAGAATGAAGAGGGGGAAAATATGATCATCTCAATTGATGCAGAAAAAGCATTTGACAAAATTCAACACCTTTTCATGGCAAAAAACCCCAAAAAACAAAAAAACCTCCAAAACTAGGACTAGAAGGAAACCATCTCAACATAATAAGAGCCATATATGAAAAACCCACAGCAAACATCATACTCAATGGTGAAAAACAGAAAACGTTTCCTCTAATATCAGGAACAAGGCAAGGATGCCTGTTTTTACTATTTCCATTGAACATAGTACTTGAAGTTCCAGCCAGAGTACTTAGGCAAGAAAAAGAAGCAAAAGGCATCCAAATTGGAGAGGAGGAAGTAAAATTATTTCTACTTGCAGGTGATATGATCTGATTATACATAGAAAACCTTAAAGATTTCCCCAAAAGTTAGAATTAATAAATGAATTCAGCGAAGTAGAAGAATACAGTCAACAGACAAAAATCAGTTGCATTTCTACACATTAACAATGAACAATCTGAAAAGGGAATTAAGCAAACAAAACTACTTTCAGTAGAATCAAAAAGAATAAAACACTTAACCAATGAGGTGAAAGACTTCAACACTGACAATTACAAAACACTGCTGAAAGAAATCAAAGAAGATGTAAATAAATGGAAACTCAACCCATGTTCATGGAGTGGAAGATAGTCTCTTGTTAAAATGTCCACACTATCCAAAGTGTGCTATATATATATAGACTCAATGCAATACCTCTCAAAATCTCAATGACTTTTATTTTTGTTTTTTGCAGAAATAGAAAAACTCATTCTAAAACTTATATGGAATCTCAAGGGACCCTGAAGAGCCAAAATCTTGAAAGAGAAGAACAAATTCGGAGGTTTCACACTTCCTGATTTCCAAACTTACTACAAAGTTACAGTAAACAAAAACAGTAAGGTATGGGCATGAAGACTAATGGAATAGACACAGAGACAGACATATAGACAACAGACACACAGACTAATGGAATAGAATAGAGAGCCCAGAAATAAACCCACATATATATTGTTAAATTATTTTTGACAAGGGTGCCAAGACCATAAGTGTGGAAAGGACAGTCAACCAGGCTGAGACACCCCCCAAACCCTCTAGTCTGCTCATCGGCCTTTACTGCCTCAGACCCACCATGACCTCATTTCCCTCTCTCCGCAGTGGGATTCGGTGCTCCTTCACTTGTGTTCTCATTAACCACCTGCACCCCCTTCATCCTGTACTGCTGAATACAACAGTGTCTGCTCCTCTCCTGCCCTGCACACTGCACCCCGCATGGCCAGAGGAAAACCCCTCAGTCAGCAGAACCCCTACCTGCCTGCCCACAGAACATCTTTCCTCCTAGATGGTGCACACTGTCTCTTCTCCCAGGTTTTCACCACGGCCCTGGAGGCCCCAGGATGAGGGTGGCTCCTCTAACCATGTCTATCCTGTTCCCTTGCTTCTCTCCTCCATGTGCATGAGTCCCCTTGCTGTTCTAGAAGTCTCCAGAGTGCTCCTGTCCCAGAAACCTGTTCCCCACTGGAATGCCATTTCTCCAGAGTCACACAGCTGTCCCTCAGCCACTTCCAAGTCTCTCCACTAACACACACACACACACACACACACACACACACACACACACAAGCACACATATACTCACAAACACACGCACGAACAAACAAATCAGATACACCAGGCCCTCCTTATCCCCTTTCCCTGCTTTACTTTTTCACACAGAATTTATCACCATTTGTCAGATTATACATTTATTTTTCTTTAGAAATGTCTCATCCCACACCTTAGAATGTAAGATCTGGGAGCATAAGGAGATTGTTTTCTCACTGCTACATTCCTAGCACCCCTGAGAGGTGTCTAGTAAAACTAGGTCCCCAGTAAATGTTTACTGAATAAATAAGCACCATAGAGCTCAGAAAAAAAGAATTCTGGCCCAGGTCAGGAAGTGCCGAGGCTGGGATGTGACCCAGGCATCCTTGACCTCAGCCTGCAGAGCCCAGCTCTCACCTCAGCAAGGTGTCTGTGCCCAGTGTCCGCTCTGCTCCATTGAACTGCAGTTTCACTTGGGGTCAAGTGTAAATGTGATCAGATCCAGCTGTGTCACTCGAGGTGGGAGGTGTCTGGTATGGCCGTGTCTGCCATAAACAACCCTGTAAGAGCCCCTGTTGGCGCGGCAGCAGCTGAAGGACCCGGTGCTCCTGTCGGGCTGTGCATCCACAGCAGTGGCTCAGGCACCTGCTAACTTCCTTGTGCCTGTGGACCCTCTTTGGGGATGGAAATCCTGGCTTCCTGAAGGGACGGAAGGTCCTCAGGGCCTCCGTCTGTCCTGGAGACCTGGGTCGGCGTGGAAACAAGAATGTCAGCCATAGAGCCCTGGGAACCCAGCACAGACCGTGGGGGCCCCCAGAGCCCCAGCACAGCAACTAGAGACCCGTGCAAAGGTCGCATGCTAAATATGTCAAAAATAAATCAGCAAATCCAGCCAAACCTCAGTATTTTTTTCATGCTTTACTTAGGAAGTAGCCATTTAAATAAACTGCCCGTTGAAAAGATATTTATTTGCCCACAAACTTGAATGTATATATGATAAAGTTGTTAATATAACAGTAAAGTTTTTGTTAAGTTACTTTTCAAGTTAAAATGTAGTACAGCTTTAACACCCTTCCATTGTATAGGACTTTCCAATTTGAAAAATGCTTTCATGCAGATTATTCCTGGGATTTCAGTAAATCCTGGTGAGGCTGGCTGGGTCATCATTACCGCCCTCATTCTCAGAGGAAGAAGCAGGGCCTTAAGCTCAGTTAGTTCATGATGCCTGTCCAGGCCTCAGTCTACTGCCAGATGGTCTACACGGACTTCCAACAAGCCCTGTGGAACTTGGCCCTTGCCCCACCCCCAATAGGAGCAGGCTGCTCCCTGGAGGGGGTCCCCCTACCACAGGTGGCAACCTCTCCCTGCTCCCCGCTGCCCCGGGAGCATTTCATAACGTGTAGTGAGCAACGTCTAAAGCTCCACAAACATCCATTTATCTGATTTACCACCCCCATGTTCCTTATGGAAGAAAGGGAATTGTCAAAATTCCAAAAAGTTCAATTTCTGAAAATGTATGTAATATGTAATCTAAGCAACACTGCATTGCACCCTTAAAATTTTGTTAAGAGGGTATATCTCATGTTAAGGGTTCTTACCACATTAAAAGAAAATTTTAGAAGGAGAATTAGGAAGGATGAAAAAACTGGGAGAACAGTTTGCTATTAGTCTGAATTATGTCATTTATAATATACATTCAGAGTCAATTTTAAGCTCTTCAATAAAATGTTTATTGTTGGTGACTCTACAGTGCCTGAGTCACTATGCTCCATCTAAAAGGCACCATATGGGTCTGGAGGGGAAGATGGCAGAAGAGTAAGATGTGGAGATCACCTTTCTCCCCACAGATACACCAGAAATACATCTACACGTGGAACAACTCCTAGAGAACACCTACTGAACGCTGGCAGACCTCAGACCTCCCAAAAGGCAAGAAACTCCCCACGTACCTGGGCAGGACAAAAGAAGAAAAAAAGAATAAACAGAGACAAAAGAATAGGGACGGGACCTGCACCAGTGGGAGGGAGCTGTGAAGGAGGAAAGGTTTCCACACACTAGGAAGCCTCTTTGTGGGCAGAGACCGCGGGTGGCGGCGGTGGGGGGGGTGTTGCTTCAGAGCTGTGGAGGACAGCACAGCAACAGGGGTGTGGAGGGCAAAGCGCGGAGATTCCTGCACAGAGGATCGGTGCCAACCGGCACTCACCAGCCCGAGAAGCTTGTCTACTCACCCGCCAGGGCGGGCGGGGCTTCGAGCCTCGGGCTTTGGTTGGAGCGCAGGGAGAGGACTGGGGTTGGCGGCATGAACACGGCCTTCAGGGGGTTGGTGCAGCACGGCTGGCCGGGAGGGAGTCCGGGGAAAGGTCTGGACCTGCCAAAGAGGCAAGAGACTTTTCCTTCCCTCTTTGTTTCCTGGTGTGCGACGAGAGGGGATTAAGAGCACCGCTTAAAGGAGCTCCAGAGACGGGCGCGAGCCGCGGCTAAAGGCGCGGACCCGAGAGACGGGCAGGAGACGGTAAGCCTGCTGCTGCCGCCACCAAGAAGCCTGTGTGCGAGCACAGGTCACTATCCACACCTCCCTTCCGGGGAGCCTGCGCAGCCCGCCACTGCCAGGTTCCCGGGATCCAGGGAAAACTTCCCTGGGAGAACGCATGGCGAGCCTCAGGCTGGTGCAACGCCATGCTGGCCTCGGCTGCCGCAGGCTCACCCCGCACTCCGTGTCCCTCCCTCGCCTGGGCCTGAGTGAGCAAGAGCCCCCGAATCAGCGGCTCCTTTAACCCCGTCCTGTCTGAGCGAAAAACAGACGCCCTCCGGCGACCTACACACAGAGGCAGGGCCAAATTCAAAGCTGAGCCCCTGGGAGCTGTGAGAACAAAGAAGAGAAAGAGGAATCTCTCCCAGAAGCCTCAGAAGCAGCGGATTAAAGCTCCACAATCAACTCGATGTACCCTGCATCTGGGGAATACATGAATAGACAACGAATCATCCCAAATTGAGGAGGTGGACTTTTGAGAGCAAGATTTATGATTTTTTCCCATTTTCCTCTTTTTGTGAGTGTGTATGTGTATGCTTCTGTGTGAGATTTTGTCTGTATAGCTTTGCTTCCACCATTTGTCCTAGGGTTCTGTCCTTTTTTTTTGTTTTTTTAAATTTTTTTCTTTCTTAATAATTAATTTTAATAACTCTATTTTATTTTACTTTATCTTCTTTCTTTCTTTCTTTCTTTCTTTCTTTCTTTCTTTCTTTCTTTCTTCCTTCCTTCCTTCCTTCCTTTCTTTCTTTCTTTCCTTCCTTCCCTCCTTTAGACAATGAATCATCCCAAATTGAGGAGGTGGACTTTGAGAGCAAGATTTATGATTTTTTCCCCTTTTCCTCTTTGTGTGAGTGTGTATGTGTATGCTTCTATATGAGATTTTGTCGGTATAGCTTTGCTTCCACCATTTGTCCTAAGGTTCTATCCGTCCATTTTTTTTAAAAATTTTTTTCCTTAATAATTATTTTTTAATCCAATAACTTTATTATATTTTACTCTATTATATTTTAATCTTCCTTCTTTCTTTCTTTTCTCCTTCCTTCCCCCCTTTCTCCCTTCCTCCCACCGTCCCTCCCTCCCTCCTTCCTTTCTTTCTTTCTTTCCTTTTTCCTTTTCTTCTTCCTTCCTTCCTTCCATTCTTTCTTTCTTTCTTCCTACTTCTACTAATTCTTTCTCTCTACTTTTTCTCCCTTTTATTCTGAGCCGTGTGGATGAAAGGCTCTTGGTGCTGCAGCCAGGAGTCAATGCTGTGCCTCTGAGGTGGCAGAGCCAACTTCAGGCCACTGGTCAACAAGAGACCTCCCAGCTCCACATAATATCAAACAGCGAAAATCTCCCAGAGATCTCCATCTCAACACCAGCACCCATCTTCACTCAACGACCAGAAAGCTACAGGGCTGGACACCCTATGCCAAACAACTAGCAAAACAAGTACACAACCCCACACATTAGCAGAGAGGCTGTCTATAATCATAATAAGTCCACAGACACCCCAAAACACACCACCAGATGTGTACCTGCCCAACAGAGAGACAAGATCCAGCCTCATCCACCAGAACACAAGCACTAGTCCCCTCCACCAGGAAGCCTACACAACCCACTGAACCAACCTTAGCCACTGGGGACAGACACCAAAAACAATGGGAACTACGAACCTGCAGCCTGCAAACAGGAGACCCCAAACACAGTAAGATAAGCAAAATGAGAAGACAGAAAAACACACGGCAGATGAAGGAGCAAGATAAAAACCCACCAGACCTAACAAATGAATAGGAAATAGGCAGTCTACTTGAAAAAGAATTCAGAATAATGATAGTAAAGATGATCCAAAATCTTGGATATATTATGGAGAAAATAAAAGAAACGTTTAACAAGGACCTAGAAGAACTAAAGAGCAAACAAACAGTGATGAACAACACAATAAATGAAATTAAAAATTCTCTAGAAGAGATCAATAGCAGAATAACTGAGCAGAAGAATGCTTAAGTAACCTGGAAGTTAAAATAGTGGAAATAACGACCGCAGAGCAGAATAAAGAAAAACGAATGAAAAGAATTGAGGACAGTCTCAGAGACATCTGGGACAACATTAAGCACACCAACAATCGAATTGTAGGGGTCCCAGAAGAAGTAGAGAAAATGAAATGGAGTGTGAAATATTTGAAGAGATTATAGTTGAAAACTTCCCTAATATGAGAAAGGAAATAGTTAATCATGTCCAGGAAGCACAGAGAGTCCCACACAGGATAAATCCAAGGAGAAACATGCCAAGACACATATTAACCAAACTATCAAAAAAAATACAAAGAAAAAATATTAAAAGCAGCAAGGGAAAAACAACAAATAACACAGAAGGGAATCCCCATAAGGTTAACAGCTGATCTTTCAGCAGAAACTCTGCAAGCCAGAAGGGACTGGCAGGACATATTTAAAGTGATGAAGGAGAAACACCTACAACCAAGATGACTCTACCCAGCAAGGATCTCATTCAGATTTGAAGGGGAAATTAAAACCTTTACAGACAAGCAAAAGCTAAGAGAATTCAGCACCACCAAACGAGCTTTACAACAAATGCTAAAGGAACTTCTCTAGGCAGGAAACACAAGAGAAACAAAAGACCTACCAAAACAAACCCAAAACAGTTAAGAAAATGGTAATAAGAACATACATATCGATATTTACCTTAAATGTAAATGGATTAAATGCTCGAACCAAAAGACATAGACTTGCTGAATGGATAGAAAAACAAGACCCATATATATGCCATCTACAAGAGACCCACTTCAGACCTAGGGACACATAGAGACTGAAAGTGAGGGGATGGAAAAAGATATTCCACACAAATGGAAATCAAAAGAAAGCTGGAGCAGCAATTCTCATATTAAACAAAATAGACTTTAAAAGGAAGATTATTACAAGAGACAAAGACGGACACTACATAATGATTAAGGAGTAAATTCATGAAGAAGACGTAACAATTGTAAATATTTATGCACCCAACATAGGAGCACCTCAATAAATAAGGCAAATACTAACAGCCATAAAAGGGGAAATCGACAGTAACACAATCATAGTAGGGGACTTTAACACCCCACTTTCACCCATGGACAGATCATCCAAAATGAAAATAAATAAGGAAACACAAGCTTTAAAGGATACATTAAACAAGATGGACTTAATTGATATTTATAGGACATTCCATCCGAAAACAACAGAATACACTTTCCTCTCTAGTGCTCATGGAACATTCTCCAGGATATATTATATCTTGGGTGACAAATCAAGCCTTGGTAAATTTAAGAAAACTGAAATTGTATCAAGTATCTTTTCCGACCACAACACTATGAGACTAGATATCAATTACAGGAAAAAATCTGTAAATAAAGCAAACACATGGAGGCTAAACAATACACTACTTAATCAAGAGATCACTGAGGAAATCAAAGAGGAAATCAAAAAATATGTACAAACCAATGACAGTGAAAACATGATGACCCAAAACCTATGGGATGCAGCAAAAGCAGTTCTAAGAAGGAAGTTTATAGCAATACAATCCTACCTTAAGAAACAAGAAACATCTCGAATAAACAACCTAACCTTGCAGATAAAGCAATTAGAGAAAGAAGAACAATAAAACCCCAAAGTTAGCAGAAGGAAAGAAATCATAAAGATCAGATCAGAAATAACTGAAAAAGAAATGAAGGAAATGATAGCAAAGATCAGTAAAACTAAAAGCTGGTTCTTTGAGAAGATAAACAAAATTGAAAAGCCATTAGCCAGACTCATCAAGAAAAAAAGAGAGAAGACTGAAATCAATAGAATTATCAATGAAAAAGGAGAAGTAACAACTGACACTGCAGAAATACAAAGGATCATGAGAGATTACTACAAGCAATTCTATGCCAATAAAATGGACAACCTGGAAGAAATGGACAAATTCTTAGAAATGCACAACCTGCCAAGACTGAATCAGGAAGAAATAGAAAATATGAACAGACCAATCACAAGCACTGAAATTGAAACTGTGATTAAAAATCTTCCAACAAACAAAAGCCCAGGACCAGATGGCTTCCCAGGCGAATTCTATCAAACATTTAGAGAAGAGCTAACACCTATCCTTCTCAAACTCTTCCAAAATATAGCAGAGGGAGGAACACTCCCAAATTCCTTCTACGAGGCCACCATCACCTTGATACCAAAACCAGACAAGGATGTCACAAAGAAAAAAAACTACAGGCCAATATCACTGATGAACACAGATGCAAAAATCCTCAACAAAATACTTGCAAACAGAATCCAACAGCACATTAAAAGGATCATACACCTTGATCAGGTGGGCTTTATCCCAGGAATGCAAGGGTTCTTCAATATACGCAAATCAATCAATGTGATACACCATGTTAATAAACTGAAGGAAAAAAACCATATGATCATCTCAATAGATGCAGAGAAAGCTTTCAACAAAATTCAACACCCATTTATGATAAAAACGCTCCAGAAAGTAGGCATAGAGGGGAACTTTCCTCAACATAATGAAGGCCATATATGACAAACCCACAGCCAACATCATCCTCAATGCTTAAAAACTGAAACCATTTCCACTAAGATCAGGAACAAGACAAGGTTACCCACTCTCACCACTCTTATTCAACATAGTTTTGGAAGTTTTAGCCACAGCAATCAGAGAAGAGAAAGAAATAAAGGAATCCAAACTGGAAAAGAAGAAGTAAAGCTGTCACTGTTTGCAGATGACATGATACTATACATAGATAACCCTAAAGCTGCCACCAGGAAAGTATTAGAGCTAATCAATGAATTTGGTAAAGTTGCAGGATACAAAATTAATACACAGAAATCTCTTGCATTTCTATACACTAACAACAAAATGTCAGAAAGAGAAAGAAACAGTCCCATTTACCATTGCAACAAAAAGAATAAAATATGTAGGAATAAACCTACCTTAGGAGACAAAAGACCTGTATGCAGAAAATAATAAGACAGTGATGAAAGAAATTAAAGATGATACAAATAGATGGAGAGATATAACATGATCTTGGATTGGAAGAATCAACATTGTGAAAATGACTCTACTACCCAAAGCAATCTACAGATTCAATGCAATCCCTATCAAACTACCACTGGCATTTTTCACAGAACTAAACAAAAAATCTCACAATTTGTATGGAAATACAAAAGATCCCGAATAGCCAAAGCAATCTTGAGAAAGAAAAGTGGAGCTGGAGGAATCAGGCTCCCTGACTTCAGACTATACTACAAAGCTTTATTAATCAAGACAGTATGGTACCTGCACAAAAACATAAGTATAAATCAATGGAACAGGATAGAAAGCCCAGAGATAAACCCATGCACATATGGTCACCTTATCTTTGATAAAGCAGGCAAGAATATACAGTGGAGAAAAGACAGCCTCTTCAATAAGTGGTGCTGGGAAAACTGGACAGCTACATTTAAAAGAATGAAATTAGAACACTCCCTAACACCATACACAAAAATAAACTCAAAATGGATTGAAGACTTAAATGTAAGGCCAGACACTATGAAACTGTTAGAGGAAAACATAGGTAGGACACTCTATGACATAAATCAGAGCAAGATCCTTTTTGACCCACCTTGTAGAGAAATGCAAATAAAACCAAAAATCAACAAATGGGATCTAATGAAACTTAAAAGCTTTTGCAAAGCAAAGGAAACCATAAACAAGACGAAAAGACAACCCTCAGAATGGGAGAAAATATTTGCCAATGAAACCACTGACAAAGGATTAATCTCCAAAATTTACAAGCAGCTCACGCAGCTCAATATCAAAAAAAGAAACAATCCAATCCAAAAAATGGGCAGATGACCTAAATAGACATTTCTCCAAAGAAGATATACAGATTGCCAAAAAACACATGAAAGAATGCTCAACATCATTAATCATTAGAGAAATGCAAATGAAAACTATAATAAGATATCATCTCACACTGGTCATAATGGCCATCATCAAAATATCTACAAACAATAAATGCTGGAGAGGATGTGGAGAAAAGGGAACCCTGTTGCACTGTTGGTGGGAATATAAATTGATATAGCCACTATGGAGAAAAGGATGGAGGTTCCTTAAAAAATAAATATAGAACTACCATATGACCCAGCAATCCCACTACTGGGCATATACCCTGAGAAAACCACAATTCAAAAAGAGTCATGTACCACAATGTTCATTGCCGCTCTATTTACAATAGCCAGAAAATGGAAGCAACCAAGTGTCCATAAACAGATGAATTGATAAGGAAGATGTGGCACATATATACAATTGAATATTACTCAGCCGTAAAAAGAAACGAAATTGAGTTATTTGTAGTGATGTGGATGGACCTAGAGTCTGTCATACAGAGTGAAGTAAGTCAGAAAGAGAGAAACAAATACCGTATCCTAACACATATATATGGAATCTAAAAAAAAAAAAAAATGGTCGTGAAGAACCTAGAGTCAAGACGGACTAAAGATGCAGACCTACTAGGGAATGGACTTGAGAATACAGGGAGGAGGAAGGGTAAACTGTGACAAAGTGAGAGAGTGGCTTGGACATATATACACTACCAAATGTAAGACAGATAGCTAGTGGGAAGCAGCCGCATAGCACAGGGAGATCAGCTCGGTGGTTTGTGACCACCTAGAGGGGTGGGATAGGGAGGGTGGGAGGGAGGGAGAGGCAAGAGGGAAGAGCTATGGGGACATATGTATATGTATAACTGATTCACTTTGTTATAAAGCAGAAACTGCCACACCATTGTAAAGCAATTATACTCCAATAAAGATGTTAAAAAACAACAACAAAAAACAGGCCATGGAACCACACTGCAGAATACTTTTCACCAATTAAATAGAACGGAACACATCTATTAACTTTATGTGAAAGGTGATCTAATTGTTTTCAGAACCAAATGAGCCTTAAAAATTACTTGGTGCAAAAAATTTACACAAAAAATTACAGCGTAGAGATGTGGCATCCTACTCATGTCCAACTTTTCCTTCAGTATTCTCAGAATCATGTGATATCAACTACTCAAATCAACCTGGAAATAACGTCTTTATTTGCCCTCTCATGCAGTGTGTCCTGCTCTCCTTCACAAATGCACCTATAGGGCTTCCTTGGTGGCACAGTGGTTGAGAGTCCGCCTGCCGATGCAGGGGACACGGGTTCATGACCCGGTCTGGGAAGATCCCACATGCCGCGGAGCAGCTAGGCCCGTGAGCCATGGCCGCTGAGTCTGCGCGTCCAGAGCCTGTGATCCGCAACGGGAGAGGCCACAACAGTGAGAGGCCTGCGTACCGCAAAAAAAAAAAAAAAAAAAAGAATCTATAAAGTATGCAGTAACCTTGAAGTAGTTCTCACCATACAGCACTTCTGTGAATTGCTGAGATTAGAGACACCCTTTCCTGTGAAAGAGGCCCAAGTGCTAAGTAGTCAGACAATTAGAAAACACCAGCATCAAATCAAGAATCATATTTAACAGTGATCCTATCTCCTCAGGAAGCAAAGGAAGGAGCTCTTCAGAGTGGGGCCCTCTCCTTGAAGATGCTCAGGCTTCATGATTTCATCGGTGATGGATAGAGCTGCTTATAGTGTCTGTTCCATAAAACTGAGGCTTTTTTGCCCATGTGTATCCAAATTTGTTAACTAATTCTTTGATTTCCATGATCTAAAACAGACACAGTAAATGGATCGACTGATAAGCATTTATCAGTATAACTTAAACTTCCCAGAAGTTTAAGTCTGGGCACCCCCAGCCCCAGACTAACCTAAAGGGCCTGTGTTCACCTTCACTGTTGTACTGGGGTCCTTTCTCCTAAGTCTCTCCTAATTTTTCTCACTACCAAAGCTCCTTCGGTTAAAGATGGAAGTAATCTCTATTACATGCCAATGTCCTGTGCCAGTGCCAGGGCAGAACAGACATGGTTTCCCATTCTGAAGGGACTGTAGAAGGCATTCTACTGGGTGCAGTGGAGGCACAGACATTAAGGGTTTTTTCCCTGAATTTTGTGTTATCTAGAGAGAGAATGAGAAACGTACATGGGGAACTAAGAAGAAAAAGAGGTTGCAACAAATGGTCTAGGAGAGACACAAAGGACTGCATGAATCGAGAGACATCTGGGATAATGCAGACAGGCTCAAGGACAAAACAACATATGCATTTGGACGAAAGAATGAGCATCTTCAGGGAGACTGGTTTGCTTGGATGAGTTCCTGAGGGAGCATCAATAGAGTGGTTGAGGTAAGATAGAGTGAGTTAGGTAAAACATGGTCCTACTGGGATCCAGGGTCCTCAGGGGCTTGGGGGCAGAAGCTGTGTCTCTCCACTGTACCCCTAGCCCAGAAATCAAGTCAGGCTCCCCCGCAGCCTCTTTGCCTGTGGACAGTGTAATGTACAAATCATTAGTAAGTGGATTTGTGATGGTGTAGACAGAAAAAGGTCAGCAGTTTACTTTCACCCCATGTTTTAAAAAATTAGGCTTGTTGAATAAATACAATGAAAAAGAAGTCTAGAAAGCAAACATTTACTTCAACTCCATTTATGGAGCTTTAAAGCACCCATGCTCCACATATACAATAAAATGATACTGCAGACAGGGCCTGGGGATTTGTGATGCCATTTGGAAAGAATCCATATGTAGACTTTGACATGTGTTGGGGAGAGACTCACCCTTGCTGAGGCCATGTTTGTTTGCGTTTGCATTTAACTGAAAGCATTTGGAAGTGAAAAATCTTTCTTAAAAAAATAGTCAATAGCTCTTTTTTTCAGTAATCAAATTTTGCCATCAGTCAGTTCAGATGACTAAAATTTTTATATAGCTTCCTTTGTGAATAAAAGTCGGAAAAAAATGATGTTAGCCTTTGTTGATGGGAGTTAGCTTGCTTGCCTGCAAGTGCTATTTTAGTAATGAAAACTGTCTTTTATTTTTCCCTGCCTCATTTATGTCATGCTAACAAGCCCAGCTTGTAAGTTCCCATTAAAAACATGAAAAATATATTTTATATAATTTCAATTCGTTTGACCATTTCCTTATATTATAAAGTATAATGACAAAACCTAAATTACACTACACATACACACAAAGGTTTTCTCAAGCATAGAAAATGGTTAATGGAGAAAACTTGCAGCACTGAGAACCCTGCAGAAGGCGCAGAGATTCAGGGCGCTCAGTGGGACTCTGGCTGATGAGGAGGCAGGGAGTGCTGGCACGGTGGGGCTCCACCGAGCTCACTGCAGTCCCTACTGGTCTTCATTCACCAAGCCGGGGATCTACAGCAGCTTTTATTGCAGGGGACTTTAAAAAGCATTCTTGTGGTTTCTGAGAGTTATTTCTCATCCTTCTGTTTGCAAGCTAAGTAAGCTTTCTTTATGCTTTCCACATGAATCACATTTTCTGCCAACTGTCTAATGATGCTGTGGTTTTCCTGTGATCTTAAATTCTCTGTGCCATCCTTCTTCAGTTGCAGGAATGAGAGGCAGGCCTAGCCCTTGAGTTAGTGATTCTGAATCAGGTTCCATTGAATGCAGTGCACCTATTTTCTGAATTCCTCCAAAAACAATATTTCTGATCTGAAACCTGCTGACAGAAGTTTTCTATTACTTTGAAAATTCAATTAAGAATCTGATGAATGTCATACAAGCTCATGTATTCCCCCAGATAAATAAAAGGTTATACATTCAAGGTGTTTGGGTTCATTCTTCTCTGGCTATCATTATACCTGCATCTTCATTTCCTTTGACTAAACCAGAATAGTGGCTTAGACCTCTTTAGAGAACGGTGCAGGCTGCCAGATCAGAAGCCAAATGCTCTGTAACTTACTTTTCAGAAGTCTTTTCGTGCCTGATACCATCAACCATTGTAAGGGAGTAGACGGATTGCTTCTATCATTCTAGGGGAGAACACAGCAGCAGGTGTAAGGATCATAACTGGATTCAGCAAGAATTGGCCACAGAGAATCTTCATAATGAGAGGAAAAACAGAGCTTCTCATGATGACAGCTAGGCATTTTATTTATAATTTGGTGTGACTGTTTGCCTTGCCACACAACTAAAAATTCATCAGGATGTGTCCAGATAAAGGCTATAACTTAAGCAAATTCTGGGTTCCCAAGAGAACTCTTACTGAGGATTAAAACTCAATTCAAGCAAATGTGCCCAGTTAATAGCCACTGGAGGGATCTGACACACCACCAAATATAGCTCCAAAGGCCTTCTTTAATATTAAAACTCTATTTAATACTCATGCTGTCAAGCCATGAACATTTGAAATATGCCTCCCCCAGTGAGTGGGATCGGCCATAAGCAGATGGGCTCAGTTACAGGCTATTAGACACTGACTCTGGGAAGCATGAGCTACTTATACATATATGCTCATATATATACTCATATAGGATGGGAGGGGCCTCAGTTCTGCCCAGTTGCTGAGCCTTCACAACCCATTCCTTCCCTCCCTGTTCACAGAGCCAGGGAATGCTTCACACAATGTATTCCAGCACCTACTTGGGGACCAGCCCCCTCTGGTCCACACATGCTCTGAGGGTCCATACAAGGCATGACCGTGGGGGTGAAGAATGCTAGTAAATGTATTTCTTGATTACTGATTATATTTTTATTTTAGAATCAGCAAATGAGTGAATATTTAATGAATTTTACATGATTTTTTTAAAAAAATGTGCAATAGTTAAACCAACAACTCCACCAGAATGTTTGTTACAATTTATCCCAAGCCCAAAGTTTCCCAACCCAAAGCAGCCTGATTAAGTAGGAAAAGCCCTCGATCTAACATCAGAATAAGTAGACCCTGGTTCTGTCACTATGCATCCAGCATTCTTCAGGACCTCAGTTTTCTAATTTGCAAACTAAATGTCAGGGCTAGCACCTACAACTGTTAGCCTTCACCATAACCAATATGTAGTGGCTTAAAACAACAATCATTCATTGTTGCTCATGAGTCTGTAAGTCAACTGGGTGGTCCTGGTGAGTTGGGCCAAGCTTGGCTCATTTTGGTTGAGCTCACTGGTGTGGGTGCCATGAGCCCCCACTAGGAGGTGTCTTACCTAAGACGGCCTCAGCTGGAATGGCCCATCTCTGCTCTATGCAGCCTAGCCTTCCTGGCAAGCATACCTGGTTTCCACGGTGGCTGGGAAAGGGCTCAAGCAAATAAGTGGGAACAACAAGGCCTCTTGCCTCACAGGCTTGGAACTGAGGGGTAACTCCTATCTCTCTATTGTTCAAAGCAAGTCCAGGTCTGATACAAAGAACAGAGAAAGAGACTCCTTCTTTAAATGGCAGCTATTAAAATGTCACACTGTGGATGCAAAGGGATGTGGACACAGAGAGGGGCATAACTAGAACCACTGCTTGTAAGCAATTGTTCAAGATATCTTTTGAACTTTAAATCACTATCATGTATCACTCATTCCCCAGTGGGCTTCCTAGAGATTATCCTCAGCTAAAAGCCAGCCCCTAAGAAATCAATCTCTGCATGCAGAAAGTGAACCAGGAATTATTTGGAGAGGACACAATTCTGCTAGGAATATAATCAAGAGAAGAGTAAGCTTGAGAAGGTGAGAGTCGATTTTTATTTAGTTCTCCCCCAACCTATCCTTTCCCCTTAAAGGTTTGGATGATGCTATGTCTGGGGCTGGCATGGACCAGTTCTCAGAGCTGTTTGGGACTGTGTTGGAGGCTGTATGTTCAATTTACCTTACTTTCAAGGAAGGTGATGGAAGTGTTTATTATTTTTTAAATAATGTTCATTCACAGCAGGCCCATAGGCTAAGAAAACAAGTTTGCTGCCAACTCCCACAAGGCCTCTTCATGAGACTGTTGTACTGTCATTTTGTCCCCTTTTATCCCAGCCACTTGATAGATTGTTAGCTCTTGCCAAGATTTAAATCCATCTTCAGGTGAAATCTTACCCACTCACAATATACACACACTATGCAGCATTTTCTTAATTTATTCTATTTCTAGCTTTTGTACTTAAATCATAATGAAGGTGTTTCTCCGAACACCTTCCCTGCTCCTGTTCAATTTTAAATTGCACTTAATTTTTTAAAAGTATCATTCTAACTTCCAACAGTTCTTCAATTCTGTAAAAGAACAGGGTTTTTTGTGTGCCTTTGCCTGTTGCCTCTCTACCCTTTGCCTTTGCATTTTCTTTTAGCAATTGCCAGTTCTTTTTTTTTTTTTTTTTTTTTTTGTGGTACGTGGGCCTCTCACTGTTGTGGCCTCTCCCGTTGCGGAGCACAGGCTCCGGACGCGCAGGCTCAGTGGCCACGGCTCACGGGCCCAGCCGCTCCGCGGCACGTGGGATCTTCCCAGACCGGGGCACGAACCCGTGTCCCCTGCATCGGCAGGCGGACTCTCAACCACTTTGCCACCAGGGAAGCCCAATTGCCAGTTCTTTGATGGGGGATATTAATGACTGTCCTCACTGTTCACCACGCCAGTCTCAAAAGTGCCACAGCTGTGCTCATGCCTGATCTTGCCTACGGTCCTATATCAAGGTGCTGGCTGGCCATGCTGTTTCTGAGGGCCCTAGTGGAGAATCAGTCCATGAATTTCACAGCTTCCAGTGTTGCCAACAACCTTGGTGCTTCTTGGCTTATAGACACATCACACCAATCTCTGCTTCCATCATCACATGGCCTTCTCCCTTTATGTCTCTTGTCTCTGTGTCTCTTCTCTTGCTATAAAAGGACACATCATATTGGATTAGGGCCCACTCTACTATGCCAGTATGACCACATCTTAACTAGTTACATCTGCAACAATTCTATTTCCAAATAAGGTCACATTCTGAGGTTCTAGGAAGGATATGAATCTTGGGGAGACACTATCCAACCCAGTACAGGCCTCTTTATTAGATTAGTTGATGTTTATTGAACCTGTATTAAGGTCATCTTGCAAAAGACATTTCATCCTGACAATTACAGTCTCAGGGAGAGACTATGCTTATCCCTGGACTATTTCTGTAGCAAGAAGGGACACGGTGGCTTTGAGGGGCTTGGGATGACTCAAAGAGGATACGTATTTCCTAGGGACATATCTTTCTTCCAAATAGGTATGACTCCTTTGAAATGTGACATATTGCCTCACATTTCACCTGATCTAGAGATTATCCTTAGCTCCAGATGAGGAGACCCTGGACAATGACTCAGTGATGCTGGTGCCAAGTTACATCCTCCAGAAGAGGTACTTTTCCTTTTGTCATGTCAATATTCCAAGCTAGGCCCATGTTCCAGTTTCTCTACTGTAGTTTTATTTTACTCCTACAGATTTCGTAATGTGTTTTGATCAAAGCATATTTTTCCTTTTCTAAATATGGTTTTTTTCCCACAGCATAAAGAGCTAAGAACTTGGTTTTCCAAAGTTAGAAATATTGTGAGAAGAACTGAGTAAATGATCAAAATACCAAATAAGATGAAACAAGGTGTATTCGCCAGAGTTCTCCAAAGACACAGAACCAATAGGACGTATACATAGTGAGATTTGTTAAAAGGAAATGGCTCATGGGATAATGGAGGCTGGTAACTCACAAGATCTAGAGGGTGAGTAGGAAAGGTGCCGACCCAGGAGGGCCAGTGGTGCAGCTCCTGTCCATGTCTGAAGGCCTGAGCATCAGAAGAATCAATGGTGTCATTCTCATTTGAAGGCTGCAGGCTCAAGGCATCAAGACGCTGTGTTTCAGTTTGAATAAAAAAGCAGAAAAATGCTGATGTTCCCATTTGAAGGCCACCAGGTAGGACGAAGTCTCTCTTACTCAGGGAGGGTCAGCCTTTTTGTTTGATTCAGGCCTTCAAGTGATTGGGTGAAGCCCACCCACATTAGGGAGGACAATCTGCTTTTACTCTGTCCACCCATTTAAATGTTAATCTCATCCAAAAATACCCTCACAGACACACCTAGAATAAAGTTTGACCAAATGTCTGTGCACCCTCTGGCTCACTCAAGTTGACATATAAAATTAACCATCACCCAAGGAAAACCCACATTCTGTGTGTTCAGCATCTCTGAGAGCCTGGGGAAATAGTAACATGTTTAAGCCCTTGATGTGACCTGACCTGAAACCCCTGATATGTGGGCCAGGACACAGTACAAGTGTGCACTGGGCTGTGGTGATGCTCAAAACTGAGCTGCAGAGAAGATCCAGCCTTAGAGCTTGCCTTACCTCTGACATGCCTCAGCCTTAAACACTGTGTAGGACTAGAGAGAAAAAGCCCTTCCTTTGGTTTCCAGAGCCACCTTCAGCTGAGTAAGAGAAGAGATCAGCTGATCACAACAAAGCCTGGAAAATCACTGGCCATCTCAGGAAGCCGTTTCTTTCATCTTTACCCAATTTCCTCAAAGTATTCAGGAAGCTGATAAGGCTACAGGGAGGAGGGCTTGTGGAGAAGGCAAGGAAGATGCTCGTGTTCCTCTGGCTACCACTTGCCCACAAAGGTCAGCATAGGAAACAATCCATTAAGCCATAAGGGGCATCTGCAAATTAGTCCCTATTTGTCTTCGCATTTCTAAAATTAATGCACCCCAGAATAGAATAGAATAGAAGAAAAATGAGAGAATGAGAGAGTAGCTGTCCTAGAAAATCCAGCAGGGCTTGAAGGAGTCTAAAGAGCTGGCGTGTGGCTGTGCAAGCCCTTGGGAACATATGGGTCTTTTCGTCCCAATTCCCATTAGAAGAAAGTCCTTGTGAAATAGCACAATACTCGCACAATTGGAACTCCATGGCTGATGAAACGTATACCACAAACACAGCGGCAACACAGCAACTGCACTGTGAGGCTGGAAATGCATAGTGCTTTCGCGAAACCACATCTCTCAGGCGGCGAGGCTGTTTCGCTAACAGCCAGCCACCATCCGGCTAAAAGTGCCAGTGCTCAGCCTGATTGGATAGTCTGTTCTGGAAAATGGCAGAGGAAGACAAATACCACAGGTATAAAACCCTGGCAGAATTTCAGAATATAAACTCTACATAAGGGCTACCCATGGGGTCAGGTCATCTGAACACACTGAAATCAATTTTGTCATTTCTCAATAAGGAAGCTTCTTGTGGCTGACTTAACAAAATACCACAAATTTGGTGGCTTAAAGCAGCAGAAATTTTTTCTCTCACAGTTCTGGAGGTCGGAAGTCTGAAATCCAGGTGTTGGCAGGGCCTCACTCGCTCCAGAGGCTCTAGGGGAGAATCCTTCCTTGCTTCTTCCAGCTTCTGGTAGCTGCCACATTCTGTGGTTTGTGGCCACAACACCCCAACCTCTGCCTCCCTCTTCACACCATCTTCTCCCTCTGTCTGTCTCAAACCTCCCTCTGCTTCTCTTTTATAAGGACACTTCTCATTGGATTTAGGAGCCCCCCGATAATTCAGGATGACCTCATGTCAGGATTGATAAATTAATCCCATAGTCACAGGCCCTTTTACAAATAAGGTGACGTTCACAGGACCCAGGGATTGGATGTTGATATCTTTTGTGGAGCTGTTCTTCAGTCTCCCAAGGAAGGGCTAGGTGAGATCACCTACAAGACCCATCCAATGCTAACACTCTGAACCAATAAATGCAAAGTGCTGTGGTGCCAGGATCCCTATGAAACCAAGAAAGAAGGAAACATGTACAGGGCCCACAAGAAGGGCATCTAGGGTTTAAGACAAGCAAGCTCAGGACTGGGAAGAAGCCCTTGAAAATAAAAATGCCCATGACATTCAGTGCAGAAACTCTACATGCTAAATAAACACTAAAAGACTCTGAGTTTCATTTCATTCTTGAAGGGACTGGAAGATGGTAGACTAGACACACATGTATCTGCATCAGGACCTTCACACTATGGTTCCCTAGACTGGAATCCTTTGCATCTCTCACTGTCTGACAGACAAGGTACTTACCTTTCCAGCACAAATATCACCTCCACTGGGAAGCCAACCTGGCTCTCTCATAGAAAATTAAGGTCAACAAAATGACTTGTAAATTCTTTGAATAGCAAAGATCACCTTTCCTCATCATGTGACTTTAAAAAATTATTCTAACTATATAACTTTGAACATTGCTACCAGCTTACCCTCTGCATTTTGAATCGTTTGACTCTTTCATCTGCAATGATTACTCAAGAGGGTAGAAGGGATTTCTTGTACAAACACCATAGTAAGAACTCTCCACTGGCTGCCCAAAGCTGTCATCTCCTAGGAGCTGCCTTCATTTTTGCACTTGGTTGAGGATGAATTATATAACTCATTTTTTTTCTAAAAGTCAGCACTGAGCTCCTACTCTGTGGTAGTTACTATCCTTGGGGCTGGGCAGTCAAAAAAACAAAATTCAGCTTCTTTCCTCAGGAATCTATAATGCAGCTCAATCAAGGCAAAACCCATGTACTTACATTTGCAAGTAAAATGTTTTCAAAGTTGAATATGCCTTTAAAGTAACATAACCTATCCCACTAAACACTTCTAAGATATTTTGCTCAATAAAAGAAGGTAGTCTTTCTGTTAAATAATTTTCACATAACCTCAAGTGCTAGCTAGTAGTAGCCAGTGTTATTACACTAAACAAATGAGAAGAAATGATAATCAAAATAGGCAACCAAAGTTTCAAAAATTATTTTAAAAATTATGTTTGATTTAACTTGAAGTTGATAATTTAAGATTCACACAATGGTATCAGTAAAAATTATCTTTTCCTAATATCAACTTTGAGCATAAGCTGTTAGGTACAATATGATTATTACTGAAAACTACTTGAAGGGTGCAGATAGCTTCTCAGACTTTCAAACACAACAGCTCCTCCTGGAACTTCAGAATGAAGCATCAGTGTGACATTCATGTCCTTTACCAACCACTTCTAACCCATCTCTTCAGCTCTACCTTCTAGTCTTCCACCTTCTACCTGTCCCTTCCACTTACCCACCCACGCATCCATCCCCACAAGCACACATGTATACACACACACACTAAGTGTGTTACACTAAATACTAAATTTCATCCCTTGCTGTACCACTTAGTATCAGGTTACTAATTGATCTGAATTTCAACAGGTGACTTAAGTTTTGTTGTACAGAGTAAGTGCTACACTCACAAATGGAAGATTCTCAATAGAGACTCTAGGATGGCCTGAAATTATCTCACTTCCTAGTCCCCAAGCCCTTGTGTAATCCCTTGCCCCAGAGTATAAGCAGCATCTGTGACTTGCTTCTAACAAAGAGCATACAGTAAAATGACTAGATATCACTCCCATACTGTACATCTCGTTAAGACTCTCTCCTTGGCTGGCTCTGATGGAGCAAACAGCCACACTGGATGGGTCCTTTGCAGCAGGGGCTGACAGCAGTCTCTGGCCACTGTAACAAACTGAGGCCCTCAGTTGAACTGCATATGAACTATAACCACAAGAGCTTGGAAATGGAGCCTCCTCAGTCAGGCCAAGATGAGAAAGCCCTGCAGACAGCCCAGCCAAGTCATGCCTGGACTCCTGTCCCTCAGAGTATATAATATAAAAAAAATTTTTTTAATTATATATATACGTTGTTCTTCGTAACTGAGTGTGTGCTAATATAATTATACAGTGAACTAATTGACGAGGTATAAGAACAAACTGAGCTCAAATATTAACTTGTGCAAAACCAGAAATAAATGGTAGAAAGAAAGAAAATCCAGAAATTTAGAGTCTTTATGGAGATGAAATCGACTGCTTCTGAAGTCAATAATATGAAGTAAAACCATAAAAGATGTTGAACAACAAAATTCCATTAAGAATTCTCAGCCCCTGGGGATGGAAGGTACAGCAAGGTGACTATGGTTAACAGTATCATATATTTGAAAGTTGCTCAAAGAGTATATCTTAAAGGTTCTCATTGCAAGAAAAAAAAACTGTAACTATGTGTGGTGACAAATGCTAGTTAGACTTACTGTGGTGATCATTACACAATATATACAAATATCAAATCATCCTGTTGTACACCTGAAACTAATAAAATGCTATATGTCAATTATATCTCAATTAAAAAGCTATCAAGAAATAATATTAGTAGGAAGAGCCTGAGCTCACCTCCTCCCACAGGCACATCAAAATTATAGCTATTAACAGAGAACAACCTGAACACTAGTAGAAAAGACTTCCCACAACTAAAGATACATAGAATGACCCACAACAAGACAGGTAGGGGAGTGGAATCGGGGTATAATCAAGACCCATACCCCCAGGTGGGTGACCCACCAGCAGAAGGATAATCACAATTGCAGAGGTTCTCCCCAAGAAGTAAGGGGTCCAAGCCCCACATGGGGCTCCCCAGCCTGGGGTCCTGTGCCAGGAAGACAAGCCCCTAGAGCATTAGGCTTTGAAGGCCAGAGGGGCTTAACTTCAGAAGAGTCAGAGGGCTGTGGGAAATAAAGACTCACTCTTAAAGGGTGCACACAAAGTCTCACATGCCCTAGGACCTAGGGTAGAGCAGTACTTTGAAAGGAGCCTAGGTCAGACCCACCTGCTGATCTTGCAGAATCTCCAGGAGAGGCAGGAGGCAAGTGGAGCTTATCCTGGGGACACAGACGCTGGTGACAGCTACTGTGAGGAGATCGTTCTACCACATGGACACTGATGTTGGCAAGTGCCATTTTGGAATCCTCCCTCTAGCTTATTAGTGCCAGTAGCCAGCACCACCCACCAGCCTCTCAGCACAAGTACTGGGATGCCTCAGGCCAAGCAACTAGCTGGGCAGAGCCACAGCCCCACCCATCAGCAGGCCTGCTGCCCTAAGACCCCCTGAGCCCACAAGCTGCCTCAGGGCCTGGCCCTGCCCACCAGAGGGCCCAGGACCTGGCCCCACACAGCAGTGTGCCAGCACTAGTCCTAGGACCAGTGTTATACACCAGCAAGCCAGCACCAGCCCTGGAAGCTCCTGGGCAATGGCCCCACCCACCAGCAGGCCAATACCAGCTCTAAGACCAACCATATTGGAATCCAGCAGCACCCAGCAGCAGGCCGACACAGGCAGGACAGCCAGGGCACTATAGCCAGAGATCTCAGGACCCAGCTATGCCCAGGAATGAACCAGGAACATGCTCTAAATAAAGAAACAAGAAAAAATAATCCAGCAGAAAAACTAAGTGAAGTGGAGATAGGCAATCTACCCAAGAAAGAGTTCAAGGTAATGACTGTAAAGATGATCAAAGAACTTGGGCGAAGAATGGATGAAATCAGAAATTTTTAACAAAGAGTTAGAAAATATAAAGGAGAACCAAACAGAGCTGAAGAATACAATAACTAAAATGAGAAATATACCAGAAGAAATCAACAATATATTAAATGATACAGAGGAATGGACCTGTGAGCTGCAAGTCAGAGTAGTGGAAATCACTCAAGCTGAACAGAAAGAGGAAAAAAGAATAAAAATAAATGAGGATAGTTTAAGAAACCTCCAGGACAACATCAAGTGTACTATCATTCACATTATAGGGGTCCCAGAAGGAGAAGAGAGAGAGAGAGAGAGGAAGGGCAAAGAACACATTTGAAGACATAATAGCTGAAAATTTCCTTACACTGGTAAAGGAAACAGACATCCAGATCCAGGAAGCACAGAGAGTCTCAAACAGGATCAACCCAAAGAGGACCACACCAAGACACGCAGTAATTAAAATGACAAAAATTAAAGATAAAGAGAGAATATTAAAAGCAGCAAGGGAATTTACATACAAGGAAACTCCCATAAGGCTATAAGCTTATTTTTCAGCAGAAACTCTGCAGACCAGAAGGGAGTGGCATGATATATTTAAAGTGATGAAAAGGAAGAACCTACAATCAAGAATACTCTTCCTGGCAAGGCTTTTATTCGGATTTGATGGAGAAATCAAAAGTTTTACAGACAAACAAAAGCTAAAAGAGTTCGGTACCACTTAACCAGCTTTACAAGACATGTTAAAGGAACGTCGCTATGCAAAAAAAAAAGAGGCCACAATAAGAAATATGAAAACTATAAAAGTAAGAATCTCATTGGTAAAAGCAAATAAACAGTAAAGGTAGTAAATCCGCCATATATAAAGCTAGTAAGAAGGTTAAAAGGGAAAAGCAGCAAAATCATCTATGTCCACAATAAGTAGTTAAGGGAAACACAAAACAAAAGATGTAAAATATGATGTCAAAAACAGTAAACATGGGAAGGCAGAAAAAAATGCAGTGTTATTAAAATGCATTGGAACTTAGAGACCAGCAACTTAAAATAATCACATATACATAGATTGCTATGTATGTACTGTGTGGGGAACATAGTCAGTAACTATGTAATACCTTTGTATGATGACATAACTAGACATATCATGATGAGCATTATTAAACGTACAGAAATATCAAATCACTATGTTGTGTAAAAGGAACGAACATAGTATTGTAAGTCAGTTATACTCCAAAGAAGCAAACAAACAAACTCATAGAATAAAAGATTAGATTAGTGGTTACCAGATGCAGGGGATGGGAGAGGGGGAATTGGATAAAGGTGATCAAAAGATACAAACTTCCAGTTATAAGAAAAAATAACTACTAGTGATATAATATGCAACATAAATATAATTAGCACTGCTATATGTTTTATATGAAAGTTTCTAAGAGAGTTCTCATCACAAGGAAAATTTTTTTTCTATTTCTTTGTTTTGAATCTCAATGAGATGATGGATGTTCACTAACCTTACTGGGATAATCATTTCATGATGTATGTAAGTCAAATCATTATGTGGTACACCTTAAACTTATGCAGTGCTGTAGGTCAATTACATCTTAATAAAAGCAGATGATAAATAAATAAAACCTTTTTACTTCTTTTTCCCTTTTAAAAAAATAATAAACCTCAGTCAAACCTGGGGACTCAGGACTTCATAGATGATCAGGTGACACTGTTGTCTTTAAAGTAAGCTTAACAACCAAGTTTGTTCCATATGGTCAATGTAGCCACCATGTAGCAGAAACACAAGCCGTACTACCCCCAAGGAAGGCACCCTGCTGATATCCACCTGGCTTGAGGCCTTGGTGGACCATGGACAAGGCAGAATGTCAGAAGGCAGAACAGAGGCCACGGGCTTCCTCCTTTGCCAGGGCAGAGATTCTGCATCTTCTAGGTGGGACCTCTTGAGGCTGGATTCTTGAAGGTTGTGTGGGTTGTGTGCACCCTTTCTTCTCTTCTCCTGAAGCAGGTTTTTATGAGATGGTTCTGTCTCTGCTTCTCCACCATGTATGGATGGCTGTGTGCAGGGACACTGCAGGGCTTATAAATCTCTGGACCCAAGGAGTCACACCAGACTAGACAAACTGCCCAAACACACTCATGTTAAGCTGGGTGCAGTCCTTGACAGGAATGTGGTTGTCTGCTTAGGACAGTGGTGAATGTGTTTGTTCTATTTCAAAAATTATTTGGTGACTAGAGGGGTGGATTGTTGCAGAGATGGCTAACCACCCACCAGAAGTCCACATTTTCCACTCCATAGGGTAAAACTGTCCCTGGGAATTGACGAGCATGTCCCCTGAGAGAGGTGATACTTTGGTCTATTCTGAGTGCCTTGTAGAATCCTAAAATAAGATGAATCACTAGCTGGCTGCAAATGAGTTTTCTAGAATACTAACGGTGCTTCAAGAGAAGGTGATAAGATGCTGAAGACAAACTTAATCTACTTCACAATATTAGAAAATGGATTGGGGAAAGGAATTCCATTTATAAAATGAAAAACAAATAATGTATTTTCTTACAGGTAAGAGTCTTCAGATCACGAGAAGGCTTACCAGGAAAGTATCTAGCCTTCCAGGACATAGACAAGGAGAGTTTTTCTGTCATCGCAAACAGAAGAACTGGAGACAAGGTTCTGTAATAGGCTCTCAATTCTAAGGGTAGGATGAGAAAAGCAAGGTTGTATTAACTGAGATCTAGCTTTGCATATAGCTTAAATATTGTCTTGATATTAGATGTGACCCAGATTTCTTGTCTGCGCCCTGAGGCTGGCCAATGGGCAGAGAAAACTCTGGAGGTTTTATTTGAATGAATTGGTACAGCTTGAGAGGTGTCAACACTATTTTTCTTTATTCCCACAACTTTGAAAGAGAAAAGGAATTGCTATTCACCAGAAAACTTATTCTAGGGACTTCTCTGGTGGTCCAGTGGGTAAGACTGTGCTCCCAATGCAGGCGGCCCAGGTTCAAACCCTTGTTGAGGAACTAGATCCTGCATGCATGCCGCAACTTAAAAAAAAGATCCCACATGCCACAACTAAAGATCATACATGCTGCAACGAATATCCCGCGTGCCACAACTAAGACCTGGCACAGGCTACATAAATAAATAAATAAATATTTTAAAAACCCAAAAAACTTATTCTAGAGCTCCTGAATAGAATGTTCAGGCTCTAAGATAGACTTTAACATGGTGACACCTTAACAACCAAAATTCAGAGTAAATATCCGTATCTGACTACAAATATAATTTTGCCATCTCCAGAAAACAGGTCTTCAGCATATTTAGAATGGGTACTGCTTTACTGCTGAGAGGAAGAACCCACTCTCACCACAATTAACCCAGAAAGAGAGAGATCCCAGCAACATGTAATATGTTTGTCCTGGCACTCCCACAGTTAGCACACTGCCTGGTATCAACTACAAACTGGCACTTGCCATTGGCACTTGCCATCTACCTCTACAAGGATTAAACCATGTGCTACTGCAGCTGCTGACTTTCAACACCCCCTGAAAGGAGTTCAGGTGGAGAGCAGAAATGAGGCACTCTGTGCTCTGGAAAAAAATGGCAGAACAGGTCTTCAGATAGTGAGATATTTTCAGGAGCTGATTTTATGAGCCCAATTCTTGTATCTCCTCATATCCAGAAAAGCACTAAAATCCTTCGTGGTGACATCTGCTCCTCATGACTAGCAGTAACCTTCACAAGACTAGCAGAAACCTTCTGCAAAAAATATGTGCTTGATTGCAGGTACTCCCCCTTCACTAAAATCACATATATACTGACCTCCTCCCCTACCTCTTTGGAGCAGTTTCTCAGAGCTATCTGAAATGCTGTCTCCTGGACTATAGTCCTCATTTTGCCCCAAATAAAACTTAACTCGCAACTCTCATGTTGTGCATTTTTTTAAAGTTGACACCGGTAAATAAAGAGCAATCATGTTTCTGGACATGGTGCTGAAAATCAGAGATTTATCAAGCTACAGCACGAAATCAGGACTGGTAAACAGGCTTTCCTAAGAACATTCAAGTTTGCAGCACCATCAGTGCATTCATCAGCAAAGATAAAAGCAGGACTGGGCCATGTATTAGTAACTGTATAATTAGCACTGCCCCTCCTCATTCCTCGCCTCTCCACAATTCTGTCCAAGCAGACTGAACTAAGAGAAAAGAGGGCAGGGAAGGCGCAGGTGGTAAAAGCACAGACGTGTTCCCTGCCTGGCCTCTAAGCCCAAGGCAGTGCCCCCAAATGCCACTGCTAATGGCAGCTTTGACCCAAAGGGTCAAAATTACAAAACCAAAATAGTTACTACTAGTTGGGAGTAGGGATTGTGACAAAAATACACAAGCAGCCTCCTATTTTGGATTACCTCTGCTCTAAACGGTTGCCTAGGATACAAGGGAGCCCAGATTTTGAAAAACAGCACAGACACTGAATGCAAGATCAGACATCTTTCAAGTTAGTCAGATGAAGAAAAATTAGAACGTAGCAGTCAAGCGGATTCTCCAGTGTCTCCGGAGGTCCTTAGGTGGGAAAGGGTCTTGCAGCCTCCATTTGCATTTGCAAAGTGAAGCTGGTTTCAGCCAGACAGTGGGAGACTGAGCAACTACCTGAACACAAAGAAACCTTAATTGGGTAGTTCTCTTTTTCTAAACTCAGAATAAAATATGGCCATTTACCATTGAGACATTTACTTCACTGCTTTATTTCAAAGATTCCTATTTACTAAATAAACAGATCCTACCAGTTCACTCCATCCCTGGCTTCCCAGGATGACGTAGGGTCACAGCTGGTTCAGGGCCAACCAGAAACAGGTTTCAGCTTCTTCCTTTATACCAATTATCATGAGCCTTAAAATTTCATCAAATCCGCTACTTTCATCTCTAAGACAAGAATGGACAAGGATATGAACTGACCAAAAAGTCTTCAGACTGTTGGTAAGTACAATTCCATTCCCAAAGATGCAGGAGAAGACATTTTGTTGATGCAAAACTTATATTCACAAGACTTTTCTTTTAAAACCGGTGTCACCATGAAGGATGCAGTCTAATGGAACAGAAGAAGGAAGGATGACACAGGTGATATGGGGCAATAGTCACTCTCAATGATGAAAAATAGATATTTACAACTTGACAGATGATCATAACTACTCGATACTGTCCCAGAATGCCTCTGTGCCACATCAAATGCAGCAATGAATTACCAATGGGAAGCAATACCCCAAATTGATTTTCTGCCTCTTTTTATATTGTCACAGAAGACAAAAAGCAAGGTTTAAACTGCATTCAGGATGTTGAAAAATGTTTTGTTTTGCAGAGAAGGTGATAAAAGTGTAAACTGGACACCACCCTCCTCAAATAGGGGATGATTTACCCCCAGGGGGTCTGGATATCCAGCCTCTGCTTCCTAGCTTTCTTCCTTCCCCAACACACTTGGAAAACTCTTCCTCTTCTAACCCGCCCCTCTTCCCTCTTCTTCTGGAAAGGGCAGCTTCAATCACCTTTGAGTAATAAAATTACCAGCGTAATCAGAGACAGTTGAGGATGTTTGAATATAGCTTCTATTTTCCCGGCAGACAGAAGAGCACTGCAAGAAAGCACAAACCCACGGAACGCAAACTCTGTGCACTCATTCCTTCAGTGAGTATGGGTTGAAGAGGCAGTCTATTTTTGCATGTGTGTAACACGGGTATATGTCCTCTACAAAATGATGAGGTGAATATTACTTCCTTTTTGCTTTTCTTAACATCTTTATTGGAGTATAATTGCTTTACAATGGTGTGTTAGTTTCTGCTGTATAACAAAGTGAATTAGCCATACATATACATATATCCCCATATCCCCTCCCTCTGGCGTCTCCCTCCCACCCTCCTTATCCCATCCCTCTAGGTGGTCACAAAGCACCAAGCTGATCTCCCTGTGCTATGCAGCTGCTTCCCACTAGCTATTTTACATTTGATAGTGTATATATGTCCATGCCACTCTCTCACTTTGTCACAGCTTACCCTTCCCCCTCCCCGTGTCCTCAAGTCCATACTCTATGTCTGGATCTTTATTCCTGTCCTGCCCCTAGGTTCTTCAGAACCTTTTTTTTTTGGTTCCATATATATGTGTTAGCATACGGTATTTGTTTTCCTCTTTCTTACTTCACTCTGCATGACAGACTCTAGGTCCATCCACCTCACTACAAATAACTCCATTTCATTTCTTTTCATGGCTGCGTAATATTCCATTGTATATATGTGCCACATCGTCTTTATCCATTCATCTGTTGATGGACACTTAGGTTGCTTCCATGTCCTGGCTATTGTAAATAGAGTGGCAATGAACTTTGTGGTACATGACTCTTTTTGAATTATGGTTTTCTCAGGGTATATGCCCAGTAGTGGGATTGCTGGGTCATATGGTAATTCTATTTTTAGTTCTTTAAGGAACCTCCATACTGTTCTCCATAGTGGCTGTATCAATTTACATTCACACCAAAAGTGCAAGAGGGGTCCCTTTTCTCCACACCCTCTCCAGCATTTATTGTTTCTAGATTTTTTGATGTTGGTCATTCTGACTGGTGTGAGATGATACTTCATTGTAGTTTTTTGGTTTTTGTTTTTTTTTTGTGGTAAGCGGGCCTCTCACTGCTGTGGCCTCTCCCGTTGCGGAGCACAGGCTCCAGACACGCAAGCTCAGCAGCCATGGCTCACAGGCCTAGCCACTCTGCGGCATGTGGGATCTTCCTGGACTGGGGCACGAACCC
Source organism: Phocoena phocoena (assembly GCF_963924675.1). NCBI lineage: Eukaryota > Metazoa > Chordata > Mammalia > Artiodactyla > Phocoenidae > Phocoena > Phocoena phocoena. Next base: position 124,383,008 of record NC_089220.1, on the reverse strand, counting down.
TTGTCCCCTGCATCGGCAGGCAGACTCTCAACCACTGCGCCACCAGGGAAGCCCCCTCATTGTAGTTTTGATTTGCATTTCTCTAATGCTTAGTGATGTTGAGCATCCTTTCATGTGTTTGTTGGCAATCTGCATATCTTCTTTGGAGAAATGTCTATGTAGGTCTTGTGCCCAGTTTTGGATTGGGTTGTTTGTTTTTTTGATATTGAGCTGCAAAAGCTGCTTGTAAATTTTGGAGATCAATCCTTTGTCAGTTGCTTTGTTTCCAAATATTTTCTCCCATTCTGAGGGTTGTCTTTTTGTCTTGTTTATGTTTTCCTTTGCTGTGCAAAAGCTTTTAAGTTTCATTAGGTCCTATTTGTTTATTTTTGTTTTTATTTCCATTTCTCTAGGAGGTGGGTCAAAAAGTATCTTGCTGTGATTTATGTCATAGAGTGTTCTGCCTATGTTTTCCTCTAAGAGTTTTATATTGTCTGGTCTTACATTTAGATCTTTAATCCATTTTGAGTTTATTTTTGTGTATGGAGTTAGGGAGTGTTCTAATTTCATTCTTTTACATGTAGCTGTCCAGTTTTCCCAGCACCACTTGTTGAAGAGGCTATATTACCTCTAATAACATTTATTTTTCCCAATTATAAGTGTGATACATTCAGATTGTGCAGCATTTTGAAGACCTGGTAAAGTATGCAGAAGGAAATTTAAATTATCCATAATCCTACCTCCTGGAATAAGTATGGTGAACATTTTCATCTATACCCTATCAATTTTTCCCTCACATATTTACATATAAACACACTCAGACACACATATATGCACAGAGAGAAATGAAAGGGAAGACATGGTTGTATGTACACTTCTGGTTCCTGCATGAGTCTCTCTAACAGAGTACAAATCTTTAATACACAGTAGAACTGTAGAAATACATGACATTAAGAGCTCTTTGATATAACTCATTCATTTGATGGACGCAGCAACTGACACAGGCACTCTGAGAGGATTTTCCCAGTGACCCAGCTACCTCAGGAGAGAAGCAGTCTGCCTCTGAGTGCAGTGATCTCTCCAATATGCCCTGAAAGTCTAGGACAAGTGTCTCCTAACAACTTGACACTAGACCTTGCGAAGATCACAATTACAAAAATCCACAAGTATGACACATTGCTAAAAAGCCTGCAGCTGCTTAAGGGTTCTATGAGCAGACCTATGGCTCAAGGGAACACTGTGACAGCTGAGGTATGGGACTGCAAGCTTGTAAGAAGAGGAACAGAAACAAAATAATTTGACCCACAGAGTGTGCATGGCTTCTCTTAGACACTGCTTTAATTTTGGATTGGGAATCCCATTTGCCAGGGGGAAAGCAATGTCTTTTTGAAAGTGGGGAGTTTCTGCAATAATGCCTGAGTTGTGTTCTTGCTGGAAAAGAGTGATATATTGTAATTGGGAAGAAACTTTTGTATTCTATTACAAGTTAGTCACTAAAGGGATGTTGCCTATAAGCTTAAATTATACATAATGGTCCATCTCTGGGAACCCTGCTTCCCAGGTAATGACCATTAAGCTAAAATACCTTTGTTTAGCTCACAGGAAACATCCTGACCAGGCCCACCTGTGAATGACTACAGGGAGGAAGAAATTCACACCTCCCCTCTGAAGGCTGATGGCAACCAGGATGTGTTTGACTTTAATCTCTCCTCTTTTGGTATAAAAGGAGCCTGAGTTCTAACTTAGGCAAGATGGCTCTTTGGGACACAAGCTCACCATCTTCTCGATTAGTTGGCTTTCCAAATAAAGTCATTATTCCTTGACCCAACAACTCGTCTCTCCAATATTGGCCTGTCATGTGGCAAGCAGTACAAGCTTAAACTCAGTAACAAATTTTGGCGAACTAGCCAGGAGCCTTGGTGCTCATGGCCAGGCAGGCCCAGTTAGGGAATTTTCAGGTAAGGCACAAGGAGATGCCAGGACCATTTGTCCTGAGGATTTGCCCTCCAAAATTCCCTGAAGTGGCACTGGCTGCCCCAGTGCTTGGCAGTTGGAGCAAGGAATCAACATTTGGAAGCCAACAGGCTCCATATAGTAGGGTAAGTCGCTCCAGTGTGAACAGCCAGGAACTTTATTTCCTCTCCATTTGGGGCCTTTTCTACAGAATAAGCCAATTTGTTTTGTATTTGAGTGGGGTACCCTGTCGGAGAGTGGAAAGAGTTGGTGGACTTCCACCCAATTTGTGAACCAGTTTGTTTCTTTGGATGCTAGCATTTCTTTGTGTTTTGTTTGTCTTGAAAAAGGGAGAATGTTTCAACTACCTCTAAAGAAAGTCCTCTGAGGTGCATTTTGGATAAGGGATCTGATTATAGCTCTGAACCTATGGGTGAGAGAAAGATGATATCTTATTGTAATAATATGTGGCCACAATACCTGTTAAGATCTCCACAGGGGGGTTAGAAAGGGTTATCTTGGGACCTTGTGCATTGTGTACTGCTACTCTTGCTGTGTTAATTACATCCTCTATGGTCTCCTGTGTTGTTGGTATATGTAAAACCCCAAGACCAAACTTGAGGGTTTATTTATTTTCTGTTTGTTCTTTGGGCTTTTTGTTTCATTTTGTGTGGTACTGTTCTCCATTTACAGCCAAATCAGTTTTGTGATACTTAAAACTTTTACTGATATCAAATGGAGGAAAGGAACAGGAAAAAAATAGTCTGTTCTTGTCCAAGAGTGGGACAGTCCAAGGAAGAAGAGAAAGGTTCCACTTGGTTCCTAAACTCACCAAAAGCTACAAATAGAAATAGAAGTGTCTTTTCCATATACATTTAGCTATGTAGACAGGTGACCTTGATTTATCCCATCTGCCAGGAGCCCAATTTGAATCCAACCTCTTTTCTAACTGATGGGTTTTATACTGTCATACCTGACTCATGTCTAAAATTTTGGAATAGGAACTATGAGGTCCCTGTGTCTGTACATGGGTTATATATGTGTGGCACTGCCAAAATTAATTTGTAAAAGAGCTCTATTTAATTGGCTTAAAGAAATTGCTCATATAAATACTCAAATATAAAAGAAACTGGCTGCATTTCAGGTTCACATGATCTAGGAAAAACGCAGTATTGAATTAATATCTGGTGTTAGTTAACTTAAGCTTGTGGGTTTGATACAGATAGATCTTGAGTCAACAACTTTAAGTATAATACTTTCATTGTACCTGGGTTTACTAGAAATCAAATAATACCTTATACCTGTTACAGTTTGTCAGCAAGGAAAATAACAATGTGACAAGGCTTTTAGGTAAATAAAATAGAGGTAAATGAAGTAAAGAGTTTTGGGGTAACCTCTATGGGAATAATGTTTTGGGAATGTCTACCTAGCATAGTCTCTCCAGATTTTCATAACTCGAAACTGAACTAAGTTTTAAGATAAGATTGAACTTAATTAAGAAAATAAATCTTAAGGGTAAAGTGATATAAAACCTGAATTTGGTTCTGTAAGAGGACAAAGTTTTCTTAAAATATTGAACTGCTTTTGGTAACAGATTGTGAGGTTCTTTGATTAAGTGAACTCTATTTGCCATTGAGATCTTTTATTACCACTGGTTAAAACTTTTTGATATTTTTGACAAACTTCCCAAAGATCAAGTTCAAAGTGGGGTTCATTTGAACTCTGGCTAACTTTGGGGTTTTCCAGAGGGTCCTGGAACACCTCAAATTATTTGTTTTCTCTCCATCTCAGAGAGGAATATTAAACTATTTGGGCTTATTTGGCGGAGGCATTGTCAAATGAGTGATGATAAAACTTCTTAGATTGTGTCACAAGGGTAAACGTTATTAATACACGTATTCTACGGAACTCCTAAAATTCTGGTATATCTTAGTAAATGGTATCAGGCATAATTTTAGTAATTATCTTAAACTGTTTGTCACAGCAGTAATCAAGTTTCTATTCAACTGCATCATAATCCCAGTTGATTGATGCCAAAGCAAAAAGGCATCCTTTTAATGGTTAGATGATCAATTGTTATCTATGGTTTTACAGTGGCTTTTGAACGACTCTATAGCTATTCTGTGAAAAAAGCAGGGAAGAATGATGAAATCCTTTATATGCAAGCATTTGTACTATTATCAGAGAAAATAAGAAAAGGAAAAGAATGAGAATGAGGATACGTTGCTTCAAATTTTAACTCCTCTGGCTGAGCTAGCTGTCCCAGCCACTCTGGCTATAATGCCAATATATCCACCACCCCTTCCACCTTCCATTCCTATCCAGCCCCAATTCCTGACACTGGGGCCCAGGCCTTCCCCTGCTTATAGGGATCAATTAGAGAATCCTGTGTTAGTTTCTGGAGCACAGGGTCTGGTCTGGTGTTGCCATCTGAGACCCAACAGGGCACCCATTTTTGGCCAGGAGCCACTTCAGGGACAGGGCAATTTCCTTTACGCCATTATCTTGTAGGGGGCCTAAGTGCAAATGAACAGCTGGCTAGGTTTCTCAGGCTTCTTTAATTGGAAAGATGGCAACTCACCTTATAGGGAGGATCCTCTACACCTGAAGCCCACTTGACAGCATCTACAACTGAACCAAATTGGGGCCCCAGTGAGAGAAGAAGGCCCTTAATAGAGCACTGCTTATTAGTGCATCTTGGCAGGGCCTTGAAAAGGGAAACCAAAGCCAAAGTGTTTGAACAAAATGCAAGAAATTCAGCAAAACAAATGAAGAACTCTCTGAATTTTTGGAAAGGATTTATCAGACCTACAGACATCATACTAATGCAGGTCCCTAGCCCCCTGAAAATATTAGAATGGTAGTTTTGACCTTTTGGAGCAAAGTGCCTCAGATATCAGGAGAAAGTTGAAAAAATTAGATGGTACATTTGGAAAGAACCCTTCTCAATTGGTAGACTTTGTTTTTAAAGTTTTCAACAAGGAACAACAACAGAAAAAAGAAAATGCAAAATGAAACACCACTTTTTTGGCAGAAGCATCGGATTCTCAGAGGGTGAGTAACTTGAAGAGAGGTAAGCCTCTATTGGGGAAGGAGCAACGTGCTTACTGAAAGGAGGAGGAACATTGGAAAACGGATTGCCCTGTGCTAAAACAGAAGAAGAACAAAAGACAAGAGATAAAGGAACATTCTAAATGAAGAGGTCCGTGGGCTCCCTTGGACCTGAGGTACCTAATTCCCCACAGGAGCCCCAGGTAAAACTGACAGCAGGAAATGGGCTGACTAACTTTCTGATAGACCACACCCTGAAGTTTTTCACAGAATAGCTTAACATCAGTCCCACCAGAGTGCTGTAAGCCTACAGATGGCACTCACGAAAATCCCAGAAAAGGAGACACAGCTCCTTCCCCCAAGGTCTTAAAAATAACCCAAAGACTGCTGTCAGACCTCCCCAGATGGGGAAGCAAACAGAGGAAAATGCCCCACCAAGGACTGAAAAATACCCCTCTTTTTAAATAAAATTTTATTGGAATATAGTTGCTTTACAATGTTCTGTTAGTTTCTATAGTACAGCAAAGTGAATCAGCTATACGTATACGTATATCCCCTCGTTTTTGGATTTCCTTCCCATTTAAGTCACCACAGGGCACTGAACAGAGTTCCCTGTGCTATACAGTAGGTTCTCATTAGTTATCTATTTTTTACATAGTATCAATAGTATATATATGTCATTCCCAGTCTCCCAATTTATCCCACTCTCCCCTTTCACCCTTAGTATCCAAACTTTTGTTCTCTGTGTCTGTATCTTTATTTCTGCTTTGTAAATAAGATCATCTATACCAATTTTTTCAGATTCCACATATACACGTTAATGTATGATATTTGTTTTTCTCCTTCTGACTTCACTCTGTATGACAGTCTCTAGGTCCAGCCACGTCTCTGCAAATGACCCAATTTTGTCCCTTTTTATAGCTGAATAATATTCCATTGTTTATATGTACCACATCTTCTTTATCCATTCCTCTGTTGATGGACACTTAAGTTGTTTCCATGTCTGGGCTATTGTAAATAGTGCTGCAATGAACATTCGGATGCATGTATCTTTTTGAATTATGGTTTCCTCTGGGTATACGCCCAGGAATGGGATTGCCAGGTCATATGGGAATTCTATTTTTAGTTTTTGTGGGGTTTTTTTGCGGTATGCGGGCCTCTCACTGTTGTGGCCTCTCCCATTGCGGAGCACAGGCTCCAGATGTGCAGGCTCAGTGGCCAAGGCTCACTGGCCCAGCTGCTCCGCAGCATGTGGGATCCTCCTGGACTGGACCTGTGTCCCCTGCATCAGCAGACGGACTCTCAACCACTGCACCACCAGGGACGCCCTCTATTTTTAGTTTTTTAAGGTACCTCCATACTGTTCCCCATAGTGTCTGTATCAATTTACATACCCACCAACAATGTAAAAGGGTTCCCTTTTCTCCACACCCTCTCCAGCATTTATTGTTTGTACATTTTGTGGTGATGGCCATTCTGAATGGTGTCAAGTAGTATCTCATTGTAGTTTTGATTTGCATTTCTTTAACAATTAGTGATATTGAGCATCTTTTCATGTATTTGATGGCCATCTGTATGTCTTCTTTGGAGAAATGTTTATTTAGGTCTTCCACCCATTTTTTGACTGGGTTGTTTGGGTTTTTTTGATATTGACCTGCATGAGGATGTATATTATGGAGATTAACCCTTTGTCTGTTGCTTCATTTGCAAATAATTTCTCCCATTCTGAGGGTTGTCTTTTCGTCTTGTTTATGGTTTCTTTGCTGTGCAAAAGCTTTTAAGTTTAATTAGGTCCCATTTGTTTATTTTTCTTTTTATTCTCATTACTCTAGGAAGTGGATCAAAAACAATATTGTTGCAATTTAAGTCAAAGAGTGTTCTACCTATGTTTTCCTCTAAAAGATTGATAGTGTCTGGCCTTACATTTAGATCTTTAATCCATTTTGAGTTTATTTCTGTGTATGGTGTTAGGGAGTTTTCTAATTTCATTCTTCTAAATGTAGCTGTCCAGTTTCCAGCACCACTTGTTGAAGAGGCTGTCTTTGCTCCATTGCATATTCTGGCCTTTGTCACAGATTAGGTGACCATAGGTGTGTGGGTTTATCTCTGGGCTTTCTATCCTGTTCCATTGATCTATATTTCTGTTTTTGTGCCAGTGCCATACCATCTTGATTACTGTAGCCCTGTAGTATAGTCTGAAGTCAGGGAGCCTGATTCCTCTCAGCTTCGTTTTGTTTTTCTCAAGATTACTTTTGCTATCCAAGGTCCTTTGTGTTTCCATACAAATTGTAAAATTTTTTGTTCTAGTTTGGTGAAAGATGCCATTGGTAATTTGACAGGGATTGCACTGTATCTATAAATTGCTTTGGGTAGTATAGTCATTTTCACAATATTGATTCTTCCCATCCACGAACATGGTATATCTCTCCATCTGTTTGTGTCGTCTTTGATTTCTTTCATCAGTATCTTATAGTTTTCTGCGTACAGGTCTTTGGCCTCCATAGGTAGGATTATTCCTAGGTATTTTATTCTTTTTGTTGCAATGGTAAATGGGATTGTTTCCTTAATTTCTCTTTTTGATCTTTCATTGTTAGTGTATAGGAATGCAAGAGATTTATGTGTTTTAATTTTGTATACTGCAACTTTACTAAATTCATTGATTAGCTCTAGTAGCTTTCTGGGGACATCGTTAGGATTTTCTATGCATAGTATCATGTCATCTGCCAAAAGTGACAGTTTTACTTTTCTTTATGAATTTGGATTCCTTTTCTTTTTCTTCTCTGATTGCCATGGCTAGGACTTACAAAACTATGTTGAATAACAGTGGCAAAAGTGGGCACCATTTTCTTGTTCCTGATTTTAAAGGAAATGCTTTCAGTTATTCACCACTGAGAATAATGTTTGCTGTGGGTTTGTCATATATGGACTTTATTATATTGAGGTAAGTTCCCTCTATGCCCACTTTCTGGAGAGTGTTAATCTTAAATGGGTGTTGAATTTTGTCAAGCTTTTTCTGCATCTATTGAGATTATCATATGGTTTTTACTGTTCAATTTGTTAATATGGTGTAACACATTGATTGATTTGCATATATAGAAGAATTCTTGCATGCTTGCAATAAATCCTAGTTGGCCATGGTGTATGATCCTTTTAATGTGTTGTTGGATTTTTGCGTCTATGTTCATCAGTGATATTGGCCTGTAGTTTTCTTTTTTTGTGATACCTTTGTCTGGTTTTGGTATCAGGGTGATGGTGGCCTCATAGAATGAGTTTGGGAGTGTTCCTCCCTCTGCAAATTTTTGGAAGAGTTTGAGAAGGGTAGTTGTTAGCTCTTCTTTGTTTGCTACAGTTCGCCTGTGAAGTCATCTGGTCCTGGACTTTTGTTTGTTGGAAGATTTTAAATTCCTGTTTCAATTTCATTACTTGCGATTGGTCTGTTTATATATTCTATTTCTTCCTGGTTCAGTCTTGGAAGGTTGTACCTTCCTAAGAATTTGTCCGTTTTGTCCAGGTTGTCCATTTTATTAGCATATAGTTGCTTGTAGTAGTTTCTTTTGATCTTTTGTACTTCTGCAGTGTCTGTTATAACTTCTCCTTTTTCATTTCTAATTCTAGTGATTTGAGTCCTCTCCTGTTTTTTCTTAGTGAGTCTAGCTAAAAGTGTATCAATTTTGTTTATCTTCTCAAAGAACCAGCTTTTAGTTTTATTGATCTCTGCTATTTTTTTTTTCTTTCTTTCTATTTCATTTATTTCTGCTCTGATCTTTGGATTTCTTTCCTTCTACTAACTTTGAGTTTTGTTTCTTCTTTCTCTAGCTGCTTTAGGTGTAAGGTTAGGTTGTTTATTTGAGCTTTTTCTTGTTCCTTGAGGTAGGACTGTATTGCTATAAACTTCCCTCTTAGAACTGCTTTTGCTGAATCCCATAGGTTTTGGGTCGTCATGTTTTCATTGTCATTTGTTTCTAGGAAGTTTTTCATTTCACCTTTGGTTTATTCCGTGATTTCTTGGTTATTTAGTAGCATATTGCTTAGCCTCCATGTTAATGCTTTTTACAGTTTTTTTTGCTGAAATTTATTTTGAATCTCATAGCGTTATAGTTGGAAAAGATGCTTGACACATTTTCAATTTTCATAAATTTCTGAGGCTAGATTTGTGACCCAAGATGTGATCTATCCTGGAGAATGTTCTGTGTGCACTTTAGAAGAAACTGTATTCTGCTGCTTTCAGGTGGAATGTCCTATAAATATCAACTAAGTCTATCTGATCTAATGTGTCATTTAAGACTTGTGTTTCCTTATTAATTTTCTGTCTGGATGATCTATCTATTGGTGTAAGTGGAGTGTTAAAGTCCCCCACTATTATTGCGTTACTATCAATTTCCCCTTTTATGGCTGTTAGCATTTGCCTTATGTATTGAGATGCTCCTATGTTGGGTGCATAAATATTTACAATTGTTATTATGTTCTTCTTGGATTGATCCCTTGATCATTATTTAGTGTCCTTCTTTATCTCTTGTAACAATCTTTATTTTAAAGTCTATTTTATCTGATACGAGTATTGCTACTCCAGCTTTCTTTTGATTTCCATTTGCATGGAATATCTTTTTCCATCCCTTCACTTTCAGGCTATATGTGTCCCTAGGTCTGAAGTGGTTCTCTTGAGGACAACATATATATGGGTCTTATTTTTGTATCCATTCAACCAGTCTGTGTCTTTTGGTTGGAGCATTTAATCCATTTGTATTGAAGGTAATAATCGATGACATATATTCCTATTACCATTTTCTTAATTGTTTTGGGTTTGTTTTTGTACATCTTTTTCTACTCTTGGGTTTCCTGCCTAGAGAAATCCTTTCAGCATTTGTTGCAAAGCTGGTCTGGTGGTGCTGAAATCTCTTAGCTTTTGCTTGTCTGTAAAGCTTTTGATTTCTCCTTCAAATGTGAATGAGAGCCTTGCCAGGTAGAGTATTCTTGGTTGTAGATTTTTCCCTTTCATCACTTTAAATATATCCTCCCACTCCCTTCTGGCCTGCAGAGTTTCTGCTGAAAGATCAATTGATAACCTTATGCAGATTCCCTAGTATGTTATTTGTTGCTTTTCCCTTGTTACTTTTAATATTTTTTCTTTGAATTTAATTTTTGTTAGGTTGATTAATATGTGTCTTGGCATGTTTCTCCTTGGGTTTATCTTATATGGGACTCTCTGTACTTCCTGGACTTGATTGTTTCCTTTCCCATGTTAGGGAAATTTTCAACTATAATCTCTTCAAATATTTTCTCAGACCATTTCTCCTTCTCTTCTTCTTCTGGGACTCCTATAATTCAAATGTTGGTGTGTTTAATGTTGTCCCAGTGGTCTCTGAGACTGTCCTCAATTCTTTTCATTCTTTTTTCTGCTCTGAGGTAGTTATTTCCACTATTTTATCTTCTAGGTCAGTTATCCGTTCTTCTGCCTCAGTTATTCTGCTATTGATTCCTTGTAGTGGTTTGTGTGTGTGTGTGTGTGTGTGTGTGTGGTATGTGGGCCTCTCACTGTTGTGGCCTCTCCCATTGCGGAGCACAGGCTCAGCAGCCACGGCTCACGGGCCCAGCCACTCTGTGGCATGTGGGATCTTCCCAGATTGGGGCACGAACCCGCGTTGCCTACATCGGCAGGCAGACTCTCAACCACTGCGCCACCAGGGAAGCCCTTCTTCTAGTGTATTTGTAATTTCAGTTATTCTGTTTTTCAATCACTGTTTTTTCTTTAGTTCTAGTTACTTGTTAAACGTTTCTTGTATTTTCTCCATTCTATTTCTGAGATTTTGGATCACCTTTATTATCATTACTCTGAATTCTTTTTCAGGTAGTTTGCCTATTTCCTCTTCATTTATTTAGTCTCGTGGGTTTTTACCTTGCTCCTTTATCTGAAACATATTTCTCTGTCTTCTCATTTTGTCTAACTTACTGTGTTTGAGATCTTCTTTCCACAGGCTGCAGGGTTGTAGCTCCTCTTGCTTCTGGTGTCTTCCCCCAGTGGATGAGGCTGGTCCAGTGGTTTGTGTAGGCTTCCTGGTGGGAGGGACTGGTGCCTCCATTCTGGTGGTGGAGCTGGATTCTTTTACCTCTGATGGGCAACGGCTGATGTGTTTTGGGGTGTCTGTGTGCTTAGTACAACTTTAGGCAGCCTGTCTACTGATGGGTTGGTTTGTATTCCTGTCTTGCCTCTTGTATAGCGTGGGGCATTCAGCACTGAAGTCTCCTGGCAGTTGGATGGAGCTGGGTCTTGGAGTTGAGATGGAGACCTCTGAGAGAGCTCTCACCTAATAACATTCCCTGGGGTCAGGAATTCTCTGGTGTTCCAGCATTCTGGACTTGGCGCTGCCATCCCAGAGGCTCAGGGCCGACCTGTGGCCTGGGAACCAAGACCCTGCAAGCCACATGGCTCGGCAAAAAGGAAAAAAAAAGAAAAAAGAAAAAATTGGTAGGGATGAAAACAAACAAAACTGTAAATGGTAAAAGCAAAACCAAACCAAAACAAAGACACATACAAAATAAGAAAACAAAAACCAAGAGAACCAGATAAACCCAAAACGAAATCAAACAATTAAAAACCAAACTAACAAAAACAAAAAATAAAAACAAAAGTAGATTGCAAGCTGAAGGAAAAAGCAAAGAAAACAAAACACATAAAAATGATAAAATAACATAAAAACAAAATTGAACAAAGGAAAGAAAAAAACAAGGAAAAAACACAGAACAACATAAAAGTAACATAGAAATAGAAATATGAAAAAAATTTTAAACTAAATAAAAATAAAATCAATAATAAAAAATAACAAAATATAAAAAACAGTAATAATAATTATATTTTCCTGGGGACTCAGCTGTCAGTGTCTTTGCCCCCTCCGTGAGTCACAGCCAACCTCCATCTCCCCAGGAGGCCCTCCAAAATCTCTCGGTAGGTCTCTGGTCCTTCTTTGCCACTGTGGGAGCAGCTCAGACTCTGACCTGGCCCAACTCCCACGTGTACTAGTCCTCAAAGTCCACAGCTGCTAGAGCTAGACCGGTTTCAGTTGTGGAACACTTATCCATTCAGATATTCCATAGATGAGGGGTTTACCAAGCCAATCTCAGGGATTTAATCTGTGGTTTGTGCACCTGAACAGAAATATTTTTGTTCTTCTTCCTTAGTCATTGTGCACCTGGGGCTCAGCTGTGCTTTTAGCTCCACTTCTGTGTGTGGGCCACTCACAGGAGTGTGTTCCCACAGCTGCTGTGGAGCACTCAGGTCTGCCCCAGTGAGGACAGGGCATGGAGGTGGCATGACATCCTGGGTCACAGGGGCCCCAGCGGTGACAGGTGCATGGTGAAAGTCACGGGTGCATGAGATCCAGCCCTAGTGGGAACCGGCATGAAGTCAGCCCTGGTGGGGGCTTTTCCTTGTGCCTGGCAGGGCAGGGGGCCATCACATGGGGGGAGAGAGGCTGCAATGGCAGCTCCACCCGCTGCACATCACTCAACAGTGGTGTCTTCCTTCTATAGCAGTCTGGATTTCCTCCACAAGCATTCCTGGTTGCGGATTTCCTCCCTCCCATCCCCACAGGCTGTCTCCTCGCAGTCAATGGTAGTCCTCCCAAATGGTAGTTTGCTCTCCAATCCCAACGTTCCAGCTCTTAGCCCTGTGTGCACTGGCAGACACATGTCACAGTCTGGGGTGCGCAGGGCTGTGGCATGGACCACCTGTGTAGGTCTCACTCTGTCCTGTCTGCCACAGACTGGCTGTTTTACCCTCCTCTGACAGCCTCAGATGCTCCCCTTCTGTCCCAACTGATTTCCCCATCAGTGGGGGCGCTTTCCCAGACGCGGAACCTCTTCTCTGCTTCAGCTCCCCCCAAAGGGCACAGATCCCATCCCACTTCCTCTCCTCTTTTTTTCCCCTTCTTTCTTTTGTCCTACCCAGTTATGTGGGGATCTTTCTTGTCCTTACTGGTGTCCAAGGTCTTCTGCTAGTGTTCAGCTGGCGTTCTGTGAGAATCGTTCCATGTGTAGATGTATTCTTGATGCATTTGTGGAGAGAGATGAACTCCACGTCGTCTACTTCTCCAACCATCTTGGTTTCCCCAGGACTGAAAATAGACTTTACTCAAATGCCTCAAGCTGCAAAAATTTCAGATAACCTGCTAGTGTTTGTGTGGACACTATTTTAGGATATCCCACCTGGACAGAAAATCTCTGAAGTAGTTAAAGCCCTCCTTAAGGAAATTATCCCCTGATTTGGATTAAAGCATTGAAACAACATTCATCCTGGAGACCACAATCAACAGTTAAAAACAAGAAAATGAATCATATATTGAAAAGGGATGTTGTTAAAAAGTCAAGAGACATTAAACTTGGGATAAGGCCTTGCCAGTCGTCCTGCTATGGATCTGTGGCTCCCAGAAGCAGGCTTAAATTAAGCCCCTTTAAAATATTGTATGGTAGGCCATTCCAGGTGTCTACCCAGGTAGGAGAATCTATAAATGTTAAAAGACCTAGCAATTGCCAATTATATTAAAACTTTGGGCACTATACTATTCATGAGTTTGCCTCCAATAGGTCTGCCTATCCAACTGAAATAGATGGTAATTCCATTGTAGCTGGAGAAGGGGCAGCCAATTTGTTTAATTTTGTCCAAATAAATAGCACAGGAATTTAGTATATGTATTGGGAACTCGAACCAAAACCCCAACTGCAATTACGAATTAGACAACAAAGTGCTAAGAGGTTTCACTGGGTTCAAATAGTTGTGGATAAAAAGGACTGACTAAAGATTCTAAGGAATATTTGTCACCTTAGTTCAGCAGAATGATCTTCCTTCTTTTACCACAAGGTTGTGGAATGGATGTTGACAGTGGAGAATTGTAATAGGGAAGAACCTTTTGTATCCTGTTACAAGTTAATCACTAAACAGATGTTGCCTATAAGCTTAAATTACACATAATGGTCCATCTCTGGGCAACCTGCCTCCCAGGTAATGACCATTAAGCTAAAACACCTTTGTTTAGCTCACAAGAAACATCCTGACCAGGCCCACCTGTGAATGACTACAGGGAGGAAGAAATTCACACCTCCCCTCTGGAGGCTGATGGGAGCCAAGAAGTTTTTGACTTTACTTCCTCCTCTTTTAGTATAAAAAAGGCCTGGGGCTTCCCTGGTGGCGCAGTGGTTGAGAGTCCGCCTGCCGATGCAGGGGACACGGGTTCGTGCCCCGGTCCGGGAAGATCCCACATGCCGTGGAGAGGCTGGGCCCGTGAGCCATGGCCGCTGAGCCTGAGCGTCCGGAGCCTGTGCTCCGCAACGGGAGAGGCCACAACAGTGAGAGGCCTGAGTACCACAAAAAAAAAAAAAAAAAAAAAAAGGCCTGACTTCTTACTCAGGCAAGATGGTTCTTTGGGGCATGAACCCACCATCTTCTTGGTTATCTGGCTTTCCAAATAAAGTTGTTATTCTTTGTCCCAACAACTTGTCTCTCGATTATTGGCCTGTCGTGTGGTGAACAGTACAAGCTTGGACTCAGTAACAATATGGCAGTCAGTTCCCAAGTGCTGTCCATCTCAGAAGATTCAGAAAGCCTGGTAGAGTGAGAGATCAGGGGCTCTGATTAGATCAAAGCCTCCACTACATCTCTGGGTAATGTTTTGCACGTTCCATTTTGAAAGGGTTACAATTCATCCTGTTCAGTGTCCTACCCTTTTGCAATTCCACTGTGTATTTATCATACACTCCCTATCCTATCTGTGAACAGGAAAGAGCTCCTGCTGATGCATCATGTGAGGAAATAAGGCACTGTGCCAGTTATCAATGTACTGCCTCTCAGCTCTGAATTTCTCAGTCATTGCCTGATGCATGAAAATGGATCTGGGTCCTGTAAATATGATTCCTTGGCCAACTGGCAGTAAGTTTTGTCAGCAGGGGGTGCTGGAGAGACACTGTGAAGGTTCTGCTGCTGGGTTCTGGAGTGCTCTCTGAGACGGCTGCTGCAGCGTGGCCATGTCTCCAGGGCCCAGCTGCTTCAGTGCACTAGGCCCTTCCAGCTCCAGGCTCCAGTGGAAAGGCTGTCCCCCACCCTGTGCCCACCCCACCCCCAACCATGCCCGGCTCCTACAGCACCGGGCTCCTCAGTGCACAGCACTCAGTGGTACCCAGTGGCCAGCAGCTTCACAGCACCCTCCCTGGTTTTGTAGTAGAATGACTCCTTGGGTAAATGGATTCCCCTAGCAACTTGGTGGATTTCTGGCAAGTTCCACTGGTGCAGGACCACAGTTGACTCCTCTGTTGTCCAGCAAGCCATGGCCACAGCCCCTTTGACAATGTCTGCATCTCAGACCAGGGCCCCTTCCTTGGGTAGCTATCTCCTTCTGTATGCTATGCCTGTATTTTTCAGTGTTCTCTTTACTTCTTACTATCCCAACCCCCTTTACTTCAATCCTCTGTTATAGTTACAGTAATTCTTTATACTATACTTTCCCAGTTCAAACCACTCTGTAGCTTCTCTCTCCTGAGCTGATACTGACAGACACAGGCATCAAGCTGTCAGAGCTCTGTGCCGGCAAACTATATACACTGACTCAACTGAGAAGAGAAGAGAGTTTAGTGCGGGGTGTCCAGCAGTTCACAGAATAAAGGGGAGGTGTGGAGGCCAGGCTTGGAAAGGAGAGCAACCTTGGCAGGTCGAGGGTTCTAGGTGCCAAAGCCAACGGGAAGGACCTGACTGGTTCAGCCTCCCTGAAAGTCGAGCCTGAAGGTGCTGTGGGCGGGTCACATACTGAGGGAGTGCCCAGGAGCAGGAGAGGCAGGGAAGGAGGTCAGGGCAGCAGGGAAAGTCAAGCGGCGTCTTAGCTGGAGGCAAGCTGGCCCCATGGGGGCACTCTGGAGCACAGACACAACTACAGAATTACTCCACTGTGGCAAAGGGGCCAGCCTCTTTTGCCAGCTGTCTGTCATTTACTGTACCCCTTCCAGGCATGGTGGCTCCATTCAGCCAAGGGATGTTCTCTGGAAAGTTGCTCAGCTGGCAACACAACAGCAGCCTCCTCCATAAGACATTGTAAGAGAAGGAAAGAAACAGGAACCTCAAGTGGACACAGGGAATTAACCTCTGAGTGGGGACAAACTTTACCACAACTGCCACAGCAGCCTTGAAATGAAACACAGGAGTGAGACGGCAGGAAAATGCAAACAGCGGAAGCACTTCCAAGCCCTCTTTGCTGTTTTCATCTAAATGAATCCTCCCAATTCCATCTGATTCCAAAACATGTCCTATGTCACTGAGGTGCAGATCCTCTTGCTTGGGAGGACTGGAGCAGAGCACATTATAAAATGCTCCCTTGACTGGGAAAGAAGAGCAGAAGAGGGGAAGGCAGCGTGGGTTGTAAGATGTTTTGATGTGTTTGGGGAATTTAAAAACCTAGCAATATTCATGCACATGTCAACGCTTTCATTTTGCTTGGAAGCTGCTAGTAGTCAATTTAGCTCCCTGCATCCCCCAAAGTCATACTCACATTGAAGAGGTTTGTGTGTTTCTTCATCGCTTGTTTTTGATTTTGTCTTACTTTCCCTTGACATGCTACTTCCCAACATTTCAGCACACAGCATAAGTTTAGCTATGCAATATTTTAAATAAATGTTATCAATTCCTTCACTCCTAGAACTTGAGGTGTAAAATTAACAGGATAAAGTCAGAAAAGGGATTATTTTTGAAGCATGCACGTGAAAATGGTGCTATTTTCCAAGACGAGGGGGAGTGGGAATCCAGAAAAAGTGATCCAGGAGCAACCTCCTGAGTCCTGAGCAGGCCCTCCTTCTCCCTATCCCAGCAGCTGCTCCTCCATCCACCATAACTACCATACCTGCTCTGAGGTTAAAGGGTCTTTCCTTTTTTTCCCAATAAGGATTTGTTTCACTGTGTTTTCTACATGGATAGAAATAAGGCTATTTTGATGAAGACGGAGATGCAAGAGGGAAGAGATAGGGGAACATATGTATATGTATAACTGATTCACTTTGTTATAAAGCAGAAACTAACACACCATTGTAAAGCAATTGTACTCCAATAAAGATGCTAAAATAAATAAATCAATAAATAAAAATAGGGCTTCCCTGGTGGTGCAGTGGTTGAGAGTCCGCCTGCCGATGCAGGGAACACGGGTTCGTGCCCTGGTCCGGGAAGATCTCACATGCCACGGAGCGGCTAGGCCCGTGAGCCATGGCCACTGAGCCTGCACGTCCAGAGCCTATGATCTGCAACGGGAGAGGCCACAACAGTGAGAGGCCCACATACCGCAAAAAATATATAATAAAATTTAAAAATAAATAAATAAAAATTAAAAAAAACAGATGAATGGATAAAGATGTGATATATATATATCACATCTTTATATGTATATAAAAAAAGTCTTTACAAAAACAATCTATAATTAAATCAGTAACAAAATTTAACTTTAAATGAGTCAAGGATTCTACATTTGAAATTCAATTTCACATTCAAGATTAGTGAATTTTGGTAAGAAAAAAAGACTACCAGAAAGGAAAAAGACACCTTTTCAACTGATAAGTTATAAACTTTTTTTTAAATTACTTTGGGAAAACACACAGTATAGTTATTTAAGAAAAGTCATTTAAGGAAGACTGAAAACTATTTTAAAATTTTCCAAGAAACTGAAGCTTTTCCATGCAAGTGTGGGCAACACTAGTCTTTCCTGAAAGTCCTTCAAGTGGCCTGGAGTCTACTTTTAAATGTGTCCCTTCTGGTGGCACCTCTCCTTTTTTTTCCACCAGGAATATTTGAATCATAGCACAAAACACAATCAGCATTTCATTAAAAGCAGTACCAATTATTCCAAAAGGTTAGTGAGATGCTTTTTCTTGACTAAAGTTTGAGCCCATGGGTCTTCTAGACCACTCAGCAGCAAGGTTTATTAAGCACTACTGTATCTCCAAAAACCAGAGACACAGAATAAAAGGGCACCACGATTTCAGGAATATTTAGAAAAGAATGGAATAAATAAAACAGATTACATCTTTTATGTTCAAAAGATATATGGTTAGTATTAAGCCAGATTTCTGTGACTATATGTATATTGCAGTAAGAACTGCTAGGTCTATCAGGGGTTAGGAAAAAAAGGGAAATCTAAAATATCATAAGTAAATGACCAAAGGATTTTTCTAGAAACCTAATCTTTAGTTCTTGCAAACAGCCAGTACCACTTTAGTTCATTTATTTCAGCTATTATTGAGCAATATCATAGAGGTATGATCATGCAAAATTGGTAATTTTCTGGGAATGTACGTAGCAGGGAAATGCCACCTTTCCACAGAGAATGCTTTCCCTTTAAAAGTATAAATCCAAGTTGACATATCTAAATTGACCAGGATTTTACCTGTATGAAAGGAGAAGTCCACACGATGCTATAGCTGTCTAGTTAAATTCCTCACAGGATTCCAGTGGAGATAAAACTCCAAGTACACTGAAGTTCTTTTTCTACTGTTTCTCAAAAAAAGTACATAAACTGCTGAGATCTATCAGGCTGTATTTTGGCCCCAGTGATTGCCTGATCATAGCTCAGCAGACTAAGCTAAATTCTGTTTTGTCCTCTTCTCTTTTCTCAATACTTCCCTAGAAAAGAAAAGATCTTCTACCACACATCAAAGCAACAAAAAACACCAAAAGATAATTTGACTCTCCAAATCCATGGGATGTCACAAATGGGAGGAACAGAGACCCACATGTTCTACAGAGTATATTTCGGGGGGTCTACAGAAAGGAGGGAAGTTGGCCCCCACATTTTTACCACTAATAAACACTACTGACCTACCAGAGGAAAACTCACATATTCCTGAAACTCTGCCTCCAATATCTTCCTATTGTAAAGAAACAACCTGATATCATTTCAAGTTTTCAGAAATAGAGATATATGTCTAGGAAAATGTTTTCTATGAATTCAATTCCCATCATATTAACATCCTGTCATTGCTATGACATAAACATTGACAACAGCTAAATATGAAACTTTTTTTAAGTTCCTTTTTCCAGGGTTCCAACTTTGCCTTTGCCTTGCAACAGTTTAGCCAGGCTTAGGCACGTGAGAAATTAGAGTATAGATCTCACCCCTTGAGCTTGTCCCTCATTAGGGAGAAAAGTAATGCGCCACCTGCTGTTTACATTATGCAGTGCAAAATGCAACTCCTCATGAGACTGAACTGTAATGTATCGATTCCTTTCATATGTAAGTCATCAGCGAGTATTAGAGTTGAAAGGTATTGCAGATATAATTCAGCTGAATCCACTTATTTTACAAATAAGACAATAATTTGTTAATTTTTTTTAGTGTTTATTGTTTCTTTAAAAATTCCTTTTTGAGTTCAATAAACATTAATTAAGCATTAACTACTAAATATTAACTAAACATATCTGGTCCTCAGGGACCATTATACCAATGAGTATAAACTAAACTATTTATCCAAATCTAGTCAAGAATATGTATTCCTACTCTCAAGCTAAAGACTGAACTATTTCCAGTGTTTTAAAAGCAGCCAGGCTCGGGCTTCCCGGGTGGCACAGTGGTTGAGAATCCGCCTGCCAATGCAGGGGACATGGGTTTGAGCACTGCTCTGGGAAGATCCCACGTGCCACGGAGCAACTGAGCCCATGCACCACAACTACTGAGCCTGCAAGCCACAACTACTGAGCCCGTGCACCACAACTACTGAGCCTGCACTCTAGAGCCCATGAGCCACAACTACTGAAGCCTGCGCACCTAGAGCCCATGCTCTGCAACAAGAGAAGCCACCGCAATGAGAAGTCCATGCACTGCAACGAAGAGTAGCCCCCACTCACCACAACTAGAGAAAAGCCCGCGCACAGCAACAAAGACCCAGTGCAGCCAAAAATAATTAAATAACTATTTAAAAAAATAAATTAAAAAAATAAAAGCAGCCAGGCTCAACGACACACACCCCCATGAACACAAGCCCACAAACGTCCAGAGAAGGCAGTTGGGTGGTGGGGTGGGAAACCCCAGTACGTGGTGAGGGTCTGGGGCGGCTGTGCATGCACACATGGAAGCACAGCGACAGACTTCAGTGTTTAAAAGCAGCCATGGGTGATAGGTTAGACTTGTTCTGTAAGACACCAGAAGGCAAATACAGGGTTATAGGACAGAAGTAAAGGGGGCAGATTGTAGCTGCATGAGAAGAATTTTTCTGTAATTAGAACTGTTCAAAAATGGAAGTGTCTCCCAGTGAAAATGCTAAAGCAGCGGGTAGGTAGATCTTCTCAGACATTTTGTGCCCAAGGAGGAGAAGTGATTCTCCAGCTCCCACCAGGTCCCAGTTACCTTTTTAAAATGGGCTTGCTTCTGGAAAGCAATTTACTTGAGGTCATCAACTAAGCCGGGGTCACAGTTGGAGTTTTAGTTTGCAGGAGAAATAGTTCTCTTTTCCTTTTTCCTTTTTTAAGTTTTTTGGTGGGAGTGGAAGGTGGGAAGACAGAAGATAGGGAAGCTGGCTCCATAAGTCAATCCTAGCATTTTCTTTGGAACTGGTACAGATGATAAATCTTTAGCTGCATCTGACTGGCACATGCAGATATCAATAAGCACATGATTTAAACTTGGGAGAGATGTAATTATTCTAGAGAGTTGTTATACAGGTGAAAGTTTTTATGCAGCTGAACAGTGTTTTCTAGTTAAATGGTAAAATCTGATGTTTAATTTTAATAACAACAAAAAGAGTAGTTACCTCAATGGAATACTGTTTTATCATAGACTTATTTAAAACCCTACTCAGACAGCCGGAGTTCAGAATCCACCCAGCCCAGTATAAGGTATGAGACCAAACTGTGTGGCTTAACCACACGGGGGCCTCCTTGAAGGACCCATGAAGCTGGAGAGTTTACTGCACCAGAAATATAAGAACATATGTTTGGTGAAAGCTCCCATCATCATTAAAAGTACACAATAACATCTCCATAATGTGGCCTTTCATTTCCTGCCAGCATGGACACACTTGTATGTAAGTTATTAACCTTTAATGGAAAACAAAGTATTAAACCCAGGAGAGCAACAGCAAGTTGCCTCATTCCTAATATATTCCTACTTTGTATTATGACCTTCCTGGCTATTAAACTCAAAATGCTTTATTTATGGCTTCATTCATTTAAACTGTATTGAGGCACTGCCACCTAAAGTACACTACAGAATATTTACCAGCATTTAGTGGCTTCCTTAGAAATGCGAAGTCCTACCAAGACTACACAGATGAAACAATGGAACTAGAGTCAGAACTTCTAGAAGACAGAAGAACTGAAGAGAGAAATATAAAAACCAGACCTAAGGTCTCAGTCCTTTTACAGAGAGGAGGGAGCTTGGGGGTTATCACAGTTCAATATAGTTTCAAGTGCACGAAGTAATCAACGAGGTTGGCAGAGTAGAGTTGGCAAAGGAAGACGGTGACTCGGTCCTCAAGACCCCACAGCCTGGCACATGTGATTCTACTCAGCACGGCTCTGTGCTCCCATCATCTGATGCTCCTCTGGGGCAGGCACTCACCAGGAATGGCCTCTGTACCACGCTCATTCCACCTAACACTTAACACAGTAATTCCACAGAGTTCAGTAAACTGCATTGCTCGTTGACACACTTTTCTCCTGACATTCTAGAAATCTTCTGAAGCTGAGTTGAGTCCTGTGGGCAAGGACCATTTGACCACAGGTGGCGATGACACAGTCTGTTAGTTCTAAGAGCCTGGGAGCTGCCAGCTGTTTGCTGGAGAGCTGTTTCTCAGAGCAGCATGCCATGACCTTGTAAGACCAGCCAAGTGGGGCTTCAGCCCTGCCCAGAGGCCCAGTCAGCCAATGGGGAAGCACACTGACAGGCCATGGGATGCTCCAAGTAGGTAACCACCCTGCCCCTTCCAGAACAAAGAAGGTTTATGTTTGAACAAGGTTTTCCTCTCATGAAAGTTCATGACCACAAGTGGTTCAATACTGGAAATTTTAAAAACCTCTTGGATTTTAGATTCTCCTTAATGTCATGTAAATTAAAGTACATATTTTTAAATCATATAGTTTCCACTGTTCTTCATCTCTTGGTTTATAACCACAATGCATTGCCCATATTCTAAGCATTGATAAAAGGTTGTAATTAATGACAGTATCTATTCATACATATTTTAGGGAAAAGACTAGAAGGGGGAACATGGTTCATTCTTCAGTAACTTTTGGCTACACAGAGATTCTAGGACCAAGTTCTGCTGCTATGAAATACACATACTTAAGCAAAGAACAAACCTTTTCACCTGGTGATTCGTACAGATACTTATATTCTCTGTGGTGCCACCTAGTGGTCCAATCATCTAAAGTGCATCTTTTTTTCACAGTTTACAGACATTTTATTGAAAACTTTACATTGAATAGCCCCAAAGAGAGAGAAAAAAAAGAATGACCTTTAGGAAACCTGTTTCATTTATATCTGGTATCCCTGTGTAGATACAAACATTGAACTGCTTTTTCCATATTTTGCTTTTACCACCATCACTTTACATACCACCATCACTTTACATACCACCAATGACAACAAATAACCTATCTGCAACAAGACTGCAGATTTTTCACACAATGTTCTTATCATTGGCTTGAATTCAAAATTTTGAACTATCTCCACAGAAGCTGAGAAGTATAATACTTTTCGATTTTATTAAATGTTTGTAAGCATCCTACAGGCTTGCTTGCTAATCCTTGTCTTTGGCAAGTCCCTTTTGACTAGAGATTTTTAGCACTAGCAAAGGGAATGAAGGCAGCAAAGATAATACATGCATTTGGTCTTCCTTTTATGGTTTCTTGTTTTATCTTTTCTTGATGGACAAAAGTGTTTTCGAAGTGAGAAATTTATATTGAAGGGTAATTTTTTTTTAAACAATGATGCTGGTTCAATTGATTTAAATAAAATTTTTTTCTAAAATTTTGGTTATGTTGGGCATCATTTTGATATTACTTTTCTCAACATTAGGGTATCTGAAGTAACAGAGACCTGAAGCTATAAGTTTTTCTGTATAAAAACTAAACTAGAAGTAAACTGCATCTTTTAAAAAAATGTTTTATTAATTTTTATTGGAATATAGTTGCTTTACAGTGTTGTGTTAGTTTCTGCTGTATAGCAAGGTGAATGAGCTATTCGTATACATATATCCCCTCTTTTTTGGATTTCTTTCCCATTTAGGTCACCACAGAGCACTGAGTTCCCAGTGCTATACATTAGGTTCTCATTAGTTATCTATTTAATACATAATAGGGTATGTGTAGTAGTGTCAATCCCAATCTCCCAATTCATCCCACCCTCACTTCTCCCCTTGGTATCTATACGTTTGTTCTATACACAGACTATCTGAAGGCATTATCATCAGGCTGGTGAAAGCCATACACATGGTTGCAAATCCCTTTGCTTTGCATAATTTACCTTCATACCATCTCAATACAGTCTTGGAACACATGTCTCCTCTCTGGGACATTTAAGTTAGAAATGAAAAAGAATATTTGCCAAACTCCAGGTTTCTTGACAGGGTGAGAGAAGAATGTAGTTGGTATCCAAATAACTGACTGATGGTCAATAGAAATGAAAAGGGCTCAGTCCTTCCAGGTGAGTCCACCCTGTACACTGTCACTACACAGTGGCAATAATGCCATCATGAGCATAGACAGTAAAAGTAACACTACTGGGAGTCTGGGTTTAGAAATTGTTACAAAACAGTAATAAAGACTCGATTTGGAAATACATCCTTGACTCCA
The DNA here is from genome assembly GCF_963924675.1 of Phocoena phocoena. Taxonomy (NCBI): domain Eukaryota; kingdom Metazoa; phylum Chordata; class Mammalia; order Artiodactyla; family Phocoenidae; genus Phocoena; species Phocoena phocoena. Next base: position 124,359,223 of record NC_089220.1, on the reverse strand, counting down.
TATTTATTGAACCATATTTTCAAACTGGAATAAAGGTTACAGTTAACTATCCCAGTTATCAGTAGAAACTTAGAAATTACAGGTCAACATACTTTTCTTGTAACTTGGATTTAGCTTATAAACTAAACCAATAGAAGTAGAGACTACTTGTTACTTGCCCACCCAAATCCATTCTCCCAATTTTCAGTAAGAACAGGGTTGCACGTGGGAAGAGAGTGCCAGACAAGAACCCATTTCACAGACCCCCCCTGCAGCTGGCTGTAGCCCCAGAACTTAGTTCTCCCCAAGGGGCTTGTGAACAGAGTAGGGAGTACCCTCCAGGCTTTGCAGTCACATGCTGGAAATGATGGAGCACTCATTGTCAGCTTGCTTCCCTGAATGCCCAAGGGGTCAGAGCAGCCTACCAGCCTGAAATGTTCCTCGGAATTCCTAATAAGAAATTTCTATACTCTTCAAATCATTGAATTACTTGGATTTTCTTGTTACAGCAGCTTAGTGTTCCCTAACCAACAAATGGAGGCCTAAAATTATTTTAATAGTGGTCATTGGATCCAAAATTCATTTGTGTGTAGACTTTACAAATGGTTTTCCTGGTGACAATGGTTGCATTTAGCCTAAGAGCTTTCCTAAAAAAACATTAAATGGTAACTATGTGATGGGATGGAGGTGGAAGCAAATATTATGGTGGTAATCATTTTGCAATTTATAAATCTATCAAGTCAACCCACTGTAAACCTTAAACTTACACACTGTTATGTGTCAATTATATCTCAATAAAGCTGGAAAAAGAAAATACATACTCTAGCAATATAAAAGCAGTTAAAAATCAATTTTATTTTATACAAAGTGGCACAGTTTCAGATATAGTGCTAATCATTTATCAATTTTGATCAAGTCAAAGAACATACTGGAATCTAATGGACTAAATTAGTCTTCAGAACTACAAGGATGAATTCAGACAGCACATCTCTATAGTTACTCTGATTATTTATGAGATGGTAGCTCTTAGTTTCCATTACAGCAATTTGTTTTTTTGAAGTACTTTGACAAATAGCAACAGATCAAAACAATGACCAGAAACTGGATGTGTAGCCAGAAAGTTTGAGATACATAAATTAGTTTCCCAAATTCAAAGATACTGTGACTTTTGGGTGAGCATAATATAGCTCACTTACTGTTCAGTACGTTTCTCAGAATTTAGTCAAATTGAGAAATCAAATGATTCAGACTTCGCTGAGTTCTTCACCCTACAGGGTGCATCTAAAACTTAAAATGAAAAGCATACACAGAAATCGTTACCCTTATCCACAACTACTGAGTAAGACTCTGCCACTTATTAATTACACCAAACTCTGCTGAGAGAGCTGGGTATAAACTCTTGTCACCATCTGCTCCACTCTCAGATGCATGGTAAACCTGAACCCGCTGTCTTATCATTATGAGTCACCATGGGAATTCAGTAAGATAGGACTTTAAATTCAAAGGCTGTCTTTGCAGATAGAGTAGATTAGCACACTCTTCAGTAAAAGTCCATGGCTTCTCCATGCAACTGTCTGTAAAATTCTGCAATGGAAATATCCCAAAGATTCACTGTGACATGAGTAAATAAACAGCTTCCTAGTTGAGCCCACATGCTCTCATGTCATGCAACAAGCCTGGCTGCACAGGGCCAGGCAAAAGCCCTCCTGGTACTGCAACAGAAGCTGGATGTAATGATTTCTGCCTGGATGTACATGGACACTGTCTGCATGTACACAGTTGCTTCTTTTTTATTTCTTTGTCCCTGGGACTTCTTTTAGGCAAGTAAATTTGGTCTTTCTGTTTTTAGACTAAATGGCAAATGTTCTGAACTATGTTGTCTTACACCTACCAATCAGGATGGTAATTTTCCAAAGAATAAGTACATGGAACAATCCCTTTAAAAGAACACCACATTTCACATACGGAACTAATGAAGGGCATGCAGAGGGAGCCCTAAGGATAAACTGGTGACCAAGACTCACTTTCTCCATCACCAGGGCCCTCTGCTGCCCAATCTTTCCAGGCAGCACAGAGGCATCCAAGATATCACAGGATGATATCTTGTTTTATTGCACTATAGATGTGTAAGGCACAGACAACGGAGCAAAACTCAAATGACTCCAAGACACAACCTCTGGAATCCTTTGGTTTTAATAAATCTCAGACACTCTAGTTGTTTGTCATTTGCCATTCTCGCTTAAAAACCAAAAGCATAAATGACCATAGACGTTGAAGCCTTCTTGTTAATTGGATTCAAAAAACATTCTCTACTGGAACTACAAGAGCAAAAATGGGTTAATCCCATAAAAACTGTGTGTCTGATGACTTGTCCTGACCCAGCTTGTGCAAAGAACCCAATTGGAAAATGTCTTTTTTGAAGTTCTTGGTTACTTCGGGACATGGAAAGGTGAAGGGTTTCTTGCAGATCAGCTCACATCCATGTGCTCCCAGGTAAGAAGGAGGAAGTGCCCTTGAGGTTTTCAGAAGCTGAAAATCTGGAGGCCAAAAAACTGGAATAAAGTACTGAATGTTTCAAAGCAGGGCCAGGGTTATGGTCTTCGGGCCACCTGCTGGAGGGTCTTGTATTTCCATCTGGACAACGGATACAGAAGAACTGTCTACTCTAGACTCTTTTTATCCTCAATCCTTTGAAATAAGAAAGGGTACAGAGTCTGGAAAAAAGGGAGAAATGGACAATGTTTTTATGATGTGCTTCTTTGATGAAGGTTCCAGCACTTGTATACACCTGAACCGGGTGATCTGTTGCTTTTTCCTGATCAAAATCTGGGGTCTTAGGAAGAGTCGGTGCAGGAATACTGAGGAATGTGCTAGAATCATCCTTGAAAGTTCACTGTACAATTGAGTTTCATTTATTGCAAAACAAATATGACACATATAATTTTAAAAACCTCATTCGCCATCTGGCACAGGTACTGTTTTTCTGTTTGCAGTGGATGCTGCTGTGGTTGGAGCTAAGGGGTTTCCATCCAGCCATGCGAGATGGGCTAGCAGATGTGACGTGACAGGCTTCCAGGCAGGGATTCTCAAAAAAGCTCTCCACGAACCCATTTTATTCTCTCACCAACACTGGATGATACCTCTCACCTCTTCCCACAGCCCTTTCCAGCACTGTGAGAATGTCTCTGCCAATTCCCAGGGTAAATCTTTGGTGTTAAATTTGATTTCAGGACCTAAAACAATGCCTGACCCAAAGAAGATGCTCATGTATATTTATTAAATGAGTGACTTTCTTTGATTACTGATTTAATCATTGTTTTGTATCTTTATTTTCTCTTCGTGATTCTTCTCTTGTGCTTTTTAAAAAATATTTTTTCTAGTACTTCTGGGGTAATGGTGGATTTTTTTCTTATTCATTTTTGAGAACATTTTTATCTATGCTCTCAAACCTTTAGTAATCTCTGTCATGTTCTAACTTTTTCATTGTCTCCTTTCAGTCTCCTAAATATATAATCATACCATTAGCAAACAACTTTAGAACTAATAACCCCAAGTTATGCCTCCTCTAAGTTCATGGCACTCAGTATTGGTTGATCTTAACAATCAAAAAACTGTTACACAGGGCTATCTTGTTTTATTGCACTTTGCTTTCTTGTGCTTTGCACATTGAAGGTTTGTGGCAACCCTGCATTGAGCAAGTCTATCGGTGTCATTTTTCCAACAGAATTTGCTTCCTTTGCGTCTCTGTGTCACATTTTGGTAATTCTCGCAATATTTCAAACTTTTTCCTCATTCTCACATTTGTTACGGTGATCTATGATTAGTGATCTTTGATGTTACCACTATAACTCACTGAAAGCTCAATGATGATGAGCATTTTTTGGCAATAAAGTATTTCTTAACTAAGGTATGTATACTGTTTTTTCAGACACAATACTATTGCACATATCATAGACTACAGTATAATATAAACATAACTTTCCACACACTGGGAAACAAAAAAATACTCATGTGACTCAGTTTATTGTGATATCTGTTTTATCATGGTGGTCTGGAATTGAACACACAATATCTTCGTGGTGTGCCTGTAAAAGCAGAAAGCTGGCGTGCCTCTAGAGAAGGTGTTGGTGAACTTTCTTCTATGAAGAGCTGGGGAGAAAATATTTCAGGCTTTATGGAACAGAGTCTCGCACATTCTTCTTTAGTTTCTTGGGATTTGCTGTTGCTGTCGTTGTTGCTGGTTTTTTACAATACTTTAAAAGTGTACAGATTTTTCTTAACTAACCAGCAATTTTTAAGAAAGAAAAGCAGGTCTTGGCCCCAACTGGCCCACGGGTTGTAAATTACTGAACCTTGACCAGTTTCATGCCCAGATTTGATGCTCTTGCTTTAAGGCCCACACTCATTCCAGAAGGTGTCTGTCTCATGGTCCCCTGCAGAACGGAGACAGCAGTTGATCTCAGTGATTACAAGCATTTCCTTCCTGGTCTCAAAGTTGCTATGTTTACACAGTTGCACCTCCTCCTTCAATGTGAAACCACCTTACAACCTGTCAAGGAGTCTCCGGAGGGAGAGATCAAGATGGCAGAGTAGGAGGACATGGAGCTCACCTCCTCCAAAAACACATTAAAAATGGATCTACACGTGGAACAGTTCTCACTGAAAACTAACAGGAGACGGGCAGAAAGACTCCATTGCGACCAAGACTGTAAGAAAGACCCACATGGAATCAAGTAGGAAGGGAGGAGAAGTGATCAGGTCGGGACCTGTGCCCCTGGGAAGGGCTCAGAGGAAAGGGGGATTACATGGGCGGAGATCCTCCCTGAGGAGTGAGGGGTTTGAACCACATATTGGGCCCCAGCCTGGGGGCCCAACACCAGGAAGATGAGTCCACTAGCTGGTTTGAAAACCAGTAAAACTAACAGGAGGGCTGAGAAAACCTAGACTCCACTCATAAGGTGTGCAGAGATGCTTACTTGCTCCCAAAACAAGACAGAGGAAGCAGACTGAAACTGCCTGGGACTTTGTCTAGCTTCCTGTGACCGCTCCAGTGCACCCTGGCCCAGGCTGAGCACTTCTGGCTCCAATGCAGCTCCACACTAGGGTGGAGGCTGCCGCTGCCAAGGAAGGTGCACAGTTGGAGGGACGGAGTGGGATCAGACCCAGCACTGCATTTGAAAGGGGCGAGAGTGGCTGCTACTGGCATTTGCAGAGACTTAGCTCTGACTGGTGCCAGGACCACCCAGTGTGCATGCTGGCCCATACCTGGTGCACACTCCAGACCCTCTTGCTCCAGCGCTACTCCACTCTGGGGTGTAGGTGCCATTGCTGGGAGAGGGCAGAGCACATACTTACAGGGAATGGAATCAGCTCAGACCCAACACTCAGGGCTTCTGCTCCAGCAACTTGGGAGCAGAAGTTGCTGACCCGCCCTACATAGGGCAGTGACAGCCACTGAGCAAAGGAGAAGCTCAGCTCACACCTGGCACTGCCTCTGGCTGCTTCATCTCCAGCCCCACCTCCCACCACGGTGATAGCTGCTAGTGCATGCTCAGATCTGGCTCTCCCATCAAAGCTACTCAACACAAACTGCATAGGGACATTCCCACACAAGGACACCCCTTCAAGACTGGAATAGGTGACCATTTCACCTAATTTCATAAAGACAGAGAAAGTTAAACAAAATGAGAAGACAGAGGAAATTGTTACAAATGAAAGGACAAGGGGGAAAGAAACCTGAAAGAAAGAAAAAAAAAAAAAACAACTAATGAAACAGAGATAATTTACCAGATGAAGAGTTCAAAGCATTAGTAATAAGAATGCTAACTGAACTTGAGAAAAGAATAGATGAACACAGTGAGAAGTTTAACAAGGAGCTAAAAAATATAAAAAGAACCAGTCAGAACTGAAGAATACACTAAATGAAATGAATGACACACTGGAAGGAATTAACAGCAGTCAAACAGAAGAATACATAAGTGCTCTGGAAGATAGAATAATGGAGATCACCCAAACAGAATAGCAAAAAAAAAAAAAAACTTAAAAAAATGAGAACAGTTTAAGGGACGTCTTGGACAACACCAAGCACACTAACATTTGCATTATAGGGGTTCCAGAAGGAGAAGACAAAGAGAAAACAGTTGAAAATGCATTTGATAAAATTATGGCTGTAAAATCCCAAACCTGAAGAAAGAAACATAGCCAAAACAGGATGCACAGAGGGTCCCAAATGAGATGAACCAAATGAGACCCACACCAAGACATATCATAATTAAAATGGCAAAAGTTAAAGAAATAGAGAGAACTCTAAAAGCAAAAAGAGAAAAACAAAGAGTCACATACAAAGGAAGGGAATCCCCCATAAGTCTATCAGCTGATTTTTCTGCAGAAACTTTGCAGGCCAGAAGAAAGTGGCATGATTTATGTAAAGTGATGAAAGGGAAATACTTACAACTGAGAATACTCTACAGCAAGACTGTCATTTAGAATTGAAGGAGAGAGAAAGAACTTCTCAGATAAGCCAAAAGAGTTCATCAACACTAAATGGACACTGGGGCTTCCCTGGTGGTGCAGTGGTTAGGAATCTGCCTGCCAATGCAGCGGACACGGGTTCCAGCCCTGGTCTTGGAATTAATAGATAACTACAGGACATTCCATCCAAAAAAAGCAGAATAACATTCTATTCAAGTGCACATGGAATGTCCTCCATGTAGATCACATGCTAGGCCAGAGAACAAGTCTCAACAAATTTAAGAGGATAAAAATTATATCATGCTTTTTTCCTGAACACAGTGGTATGAACTAGAAGTCAATCACAAACAAAAATGGAAAAAAACACAAAAACATGGAAACTAAACAACACAGTACTAAAAACACACACAAAAACCAACAATGGGTCAGTGAAGAAATCAGAGATGAAATCAGAAAATACCTCAAGACAAATGAAAATAAAAACACAACTTTCTAAATCCTTGGGATGCAGCAAAAGCAGTTCTAAGAGGGAAGTTAATATTGATACACGACTACTTTTAAGAAACAAGAAAAATCTCAAATAAACAACCTAACCTACCACTTAAACAAAATATAAAAAGAAGAAGAAACAAAGCTCAAAGTCAACAGGAGAAAGAAAATAATAAAAATCAGAGAAAAATAAAATACACACCAAAAAAAAAAAAAAAGGAAAGATCAATGAAGCCAAGAGCTAGCTTTTTGAAAAGATAAACAAAATCTATAAGCCTGTAACCAGGCTCACGAAGGAGAAAAGTGAGAGGACCCCAATAAAGAAAATAAGAAATGAAAAAGGAGAAATAACAACTGATACTACAGAAATCCAAAAAATCATAAGAGAATACTATGAACAGTTATATGCCAACAAACTGGACAACCTAGTAGAAATGGATAAATTTCTAGAAACATACAATCTTCCAAGGCTGGATTAGGAAGAAATAGACAATCTGAACAGACCAATCACCAGTACTGAAATTGAATTAGTAATCCAAAAAATTCCACTAAATAAAAGTCCATGAACAGACAACTTCACAAGGTATTCTACCAAACACATAAATGAGAGCTAATATCTATCCTTCTCAAACTATTCCAAAAAACTGAAGAGAAGGGAACATTCCCAAATTCATTTTACAACCACCATTACCCTGATACCAAAACCAGACAAAGACACTGTAAAAAAGAATATTACAGGCAAATAACTCTGTTGGATATAGATTCAAAAATCATCACCAAAATATACACAAACTGAATCCGACAATATATAAAAAAGATCATATATCATGATCAAGTGTGATTTATACAAGGGATGTAAATCAATCAATGTGATATATGATACTAACAAAAGGAAGGATGATCATCTCAATAGATGCAGAAAAAAACATTTGACAAAACTGAACAACCATTATGATAAAAAAACTCTCATCGAAGTTGGTAAGAAGGAACAAATCCCTACATGATAAAGGCCATTTCTGAAAACTGACAGCTAACATACTCAGTGCTGAAAAGCTGAAAGCTTTTCCTCTAAAATCATGAAAAAGACAGAGTTCCACACTCTGGACGCATCTATTTAACACAGTATAGGAAGTCCTACTTATAGCAATCTGACAAGAAAAAGAAATAAAAGTCATCCATGTTGGAAAGGAAGAAGTAAAACTGTCACTATTGGCAAATGATGTAATATTATATAGAGAGAAACATAAAGGCTCCACCAAAAAAATGTATTAGAACTGATAAATGAATTCAGTAAAGGTTTAGGATACAAGATTAATAAACAGAAATCTGCAGCATTTCTATACACTAGCAATGAACTATCAAAAACATAATCCCATTTAAAATCACATCTAAAAGAATAAAGTATTTAGGAATAAACTTAACCAAGGAGGTGAAAGACCTATACTCTGAAAACTATAAGACACTGATGAAGGAAACTGAAGATGATACAAAGCAACAGAAAGATATCCTGTGTTCATGGACTGGAAGAATTAATATTGTTAAAATATTTGTACTGTCCAAAGCAATCTACAGACTTAATGTAATCCCTATCAAAATACCCATGACATTTTTCACAGAACTAGAATAAACAATCCTAAAATTTATATGGAACCAAATGACCCTGAGTAGCCAAAGTAATGTTGAGAAAAAAGAACAGAGCTGGAGGTATCACACAGTCAGACTTCAGACTATACTACAAAGCTACAGAAATGAAAACAGTATGTTACTGGCACAAAAACAGACACAGAGATCAATAGGTTTTCCCCAGAAATAAACCCAGGCACTTATGGTAAATTAATCTACAACAAAAGAGACAAGAATAAAAAAAAAGAGAGAGACAAGAATATATAATGGAGAAAAAACAGTCTCTTCAATAAGTGGCACTGGGAAAACTGGACAGCTAGATGTAAAAGAATGAAATTAAACATCTCACAACATTTACAAAAATAAACTCAAAATGTATTAAAGACCTACATGTTTACAAACAGAAACCATAAAACTCCAAGAAGAAAACATAGGCAGAACACTCTTTGACATAAATCTTAGCAATAGTTTTTGGATCTGCCTCCTAAGGCAAAGGAAATAAAAGCAAAAATAAACAAATGGGACCTAATTAAACTTAAAAGTTTTGCACAGCAAAGGAAACCATTAACAAAATGGAAAGACAACCTATGGAATGGGAGAAAATACTTGTAAATGATGTGACATATAAGGAGTTAATATCCAAAACATATAAATAGCTCATACAATTCAGTATCAAAAAAAATTGAACCCAATCAAAAAATGGGCAGAAGACCTGAGTAGACAGTTTTTTCAAAGAGGATATGCAGATGGCTAACAGGCACATGAAAAGATGCTCATCATGGCTAATCATCAAAACCACAATGAGATAGCTGTCAGAATAGCTATCATCAAAAAGACCATAAAAGGGCTTCCCTGGTGGCACAGTGGTTGAGAGTCCGCCTGCCGATGCAGGGGACAATGGGTTCGTGCCCCAGTCTAGGAAGATCCCACATGCCGCAAAGTGGCTAGGTCCATGAGCCATGGCTGCTGAGCCTGCATGTCCAGAGCCTGTGCTCCACAATGGGAGAGGCCACAACAGTGAGAGGCCTGTGTACTGCAAAAAAAAAGACCATAAGAAACAAATATTGGTGAGGATGTGGAGAAAAGAGAACCCTTGTGCTCTTTTGGTGGGAATGAAAATTGGTGCAGCCACTATGGAAAACAATATGGAGGTTCTTCAAAAAACTAAAAGGAGAACTACCATATGATCCAGCAATTCCACTCCTGGATATATGTCTGAAGCAAACAAAACACTAATTTCAAAAGATACACGGGGCTTCCCTGGTGGCGCAGTGGTTGAGAATCTGCCTGCCAATGCAGGGGACACGGGTTTGAGCCCTAGTCTGGGAAGATCCCACATGACACGGAGCAACTAGGCCCGTGAGCCACAACTACTGAGCCTGCGCGTCTGGAGCCTGTGCTCCGCAACAAGAGAGGCTGCGATAGTGAGAGGCCCGCGCACCACGATGAAGAGTGGCCCCCACTTGCCACAACAGGAGAAAGCCCTCACACAGAAACGAAGACCCAACACAGCCATAAATAAATAAATGAAAAAAAAAAAGATACATGCACTCCAATGTTCACTGCAGCATTATTTACAACAGCCAAAATACCGAAGCAACAGAAGTGTCCATCAACATTTGAATGGATAAAGAAGATGTGGTACATATATACAATGGAATACTACTCAGCCATAAAAAAGAATGAAATATTGCAATTTGCAACAACATACATGGACTTAGAGGGTATTATGCTTTGTGAAATAAGTCAGACAAAGAAAGACAGATACTGTATGTTTCCACTTCTTGTGGAATCTAAAAAATAAAACAAATAAATACACATAACAAAACAGAAACAGACTCACAGATACAGAGAACAAACTAGTGGTTACCAGTGGGGAGAGGGAAAAGGGAGGGGCAAGATAGGGGTAGGGGATTAAGACATACAAACTACTAGGTATAATAAAATAAGATACAAGGATACAGCACAGGGAAATATTGCCAATATTTTATAATATGATATTTTATAATAACTTTATATGAAGGATAATCTATAAAAATACTGCATCACTATGTTGTACACCTGAAACTAATATTGTTTATCAACTATACTTCAATAAAAAAAGAAGTCCCTGGGATCCACAGACAATCCTTTCAATATAATATGGAGTTTCCTTTGCAAGCATTGCTGTTTGCATTAAGATTCAGCTAGATTCATTATATTCAACTGATCTGCAGCACTCTTTTATCCTTACTAGCTTTCTGGATTAGAGTCAAGGAAGCACCACAAAATGAACATTTTATTACAAGGAGGGTGCATTTTCACCTTCCTTATACTGCCCAGTCAAGTTTTATAGTTTGTGGAATACTAATTCTGAGAAAATCTGAACAACAAGAATTTGGCCCCGACATCTTGTTTGGAGGAAATTCTTCGACAATTTTTACAATTTTTTTCAATGCTATTTGTTTCCTTCTTTGGTCCACACTTTACAATTTATCTTTTCTGCAAGTTATTCATTTTATCTAGATTTTTAAAAGACTGTACATTAAATATTTTGAAATTATTGGCTAGTCTGTTAAATCTTTTTGCCCATTCATTTTGTTAGTCAACATTGGATTTCTTGTCTTCCAGAAGAAGTGAAAGGCAAGTGGTCTGCCATCATGGAGACTTCATGGGCATTGGGATGATTTATTAAGGTGCTATCAGAGGGATGACATTTATATTACAATATCTTTGTATGGTGACAGATGCTAATGAGACATATCATGTTGATCATTTTGTAATGTATAGAAATATTGAATCACTGTTGTGCACCTGGAACCAATGTAGTGTTGTAGGTCAATTACCCTTCAATTAAAAATAAAATATATAGACACTAGGAGGAATCGCAAAAAAATTAAAAAATTAAATAAAAAAGAATATCAAGCCACAGACACCAGTAGAAATGAGTAAAGGTGGTTAAAAGGTACAACTTCTAGTTATAAAATAAATGTCTTGGGGATGTAATACACAGCATGGTGACTATAGTTAATAATACCATATTGCATATTTGAAAGTTGCTAAGAGAGTAGGTCTTAAAAGCTCTCATCATAAGGAAAAATATTTAACTCTGTATGGAGATTGATGTTAAGTAGACATAATTGTGGTTGGTGATCATTTCAAAATATAGAGAAACATCAAATCATGTTGTATGCCTGAAACTAATATATGTCAATTGTATCTCAATAAAAAAATATATCATATAAAGAATAAAGTAAAAGCAAACTGTTTAAAATACAAATTCATAAACTTTTATAAACATTTCTTCATCATGTTCTCCTGGAGGTAATAGTACAGACTGTAGAATAATAAGTGTGATTTTGAGCTCATTAATTACCAATTTAAGATTCTCTACATTCATACATGTATCATATATTGATACAAAGGGAACTACCCTTGTCTTTTAGCTGAACTTTTTCACATGCAACAGATATATGAGAACTGAGAATCATGAATGCATACTGAAGCCGCATACAAGCCCCTGTGTCCCTGTCCCTTGAAGTAAAAGGCTTTTGCGTTAGTCTCCTAGGTCTCTCCTGAGTCTCAAAAGACTGGTTCAGGAGTTAATGATTAGGAAATGTGAAGATGTAGAAACTAAGAATAGCTGTTGGGCTGGAATCTGGTAACAATTCAGAACACACATGGCAGAATCATTCAACTCCCAGTTCCCTGAAAGCTACAGATAAAGGCCTGACACACATTCCTAAGTTGTTTTTATAGGAAGCAGACCTCCACCAGATCAAACTGCTGACTGCAAGCATGTAGACCCTAGACTGGTTGAAACCAAAAGGTTGATGATGATTAAAACCTCACCTTGATGCCAGCCATCCGAGAATTGAACACAAGCTGATCACGCACCCCACAACTCCCCTCCTTCACACTGCCTTTAAAACCCCTTCCCTGAAAGCCATGGGGGAGTTTGGGTCTTCTGAGCATGAGATGACTGTTCTCCTTGCTTGGTGCCCTACACTAAAGGCTATACTTTGCTTCACCACAAACCTGGTCTCAGTAGATTGGCTTTACTGTGCACAGGTGAGCAGACCCAAGCTTGGTTCAGTAGCAACATCTGATTTGTACAGTTAATTATGATAGGCTTTTAGGGCTCCGGGCCATGGGTGTGACAGTCGTACCTAAGACTTACAGTGTCAGTGCTGGGCCCCACTGTTCTCCAATGAGTCTACACACAACTGTAATGACTTATGAGAGGTAGGGACCCCTTACCCAACTCAGGATAATGTGCACTCCTGGACTTTTTATTCCTCAATAATGCCAATGATGTAAGAACCACAAGACTGGAAGGTCCCACTGAGGACAAGATAACTTGACCAGAGTGTTCCTTCAGAGCACAACCACCTAACGATGCCCAACATGTTGGATTTTAATATGGTGGTTTATCTCTGGAAAGGAAGCAAGCATGAAAAATTATGCAACGACTAGCTGAGTAAGCAACTGACAACATATGTCCCACTGCAGACAGTATCTTATGTCATCTCTCACAACCTCAGAGTATCAAAGGGAAGAGACACTAAAGAAAGATTTTAAATAAATAACAATATATGTAAAACAAGAAAGACAAAGAGGTATAGCCATGAGAGCAGTTGCATTTGGCTACAATTTTGCCCAAAGACATCGAATTATTCTAAGTGTCTGTGAGTTGCAGATGTGCCTGATTATATTGTAAACCCAAAAGGAAAAAAGCTGAAAGAAAAAACTGTAATGAGCGTTCTCTTCCACTCCCAGGCTGGGATAATATTTTAAAAGCATGTGCCTATTTTGAGACCTCCAAAAAACACGCCTCCCATATGCAACAGCAATGAAACATGAACATGAGATGACTTTGAAATTGGAGTTCAAAGAACTTCCTATCACTATTTTAAAGAGCAAAATAAGTATGAAGGACCAGTTCTTCCCATAACACGGAGCTGCAGATCAAAGAATAAAGAGGAACTAGGGCATGCATAAGACTACAGGACCACACAGAGCACATGGTGACCTGAAACACAGCAGCTTTCATGCTGCTGGAGAACACAGGAATGAGCCAGGAACACTGAGGAAGAAGAAACGATTTAAAGAAATGTGTAAGGGCCTGCCTGCTCCCTCTCATTACTCTGACCTCTGAACTCTCTGCAATTCTCAAGTCAAGCTAACATCCACCACCTGCTCTGACACAGCAAATGTAATTAACACCATCATTTGCAGATGGAGAGACAGAAACTCTGCTCCAAAGTCAGCCAGAGTTTCTCTGTGGATCTAGAATTAATTGGCTGGTTGGTGGGAATTCGGTTTTGCTGCAAAGTGAAGAGGAGGCCACCCCGCAGAGCACATGGTGCCTCTGGGATGGAGTGCCCTGGGCATGGGTCTCAGGCCATGTCTAACTACACTTAGTTCCTTGTCTATAAAGACACTGGGAATACTGAATTCATAAGGTTCTGTAAGGACTAAATGAGATAATATGGGTAAATTCTTTGGCGGGTGCTGGGAACTCAGTATAAGCTAATTCTGTAACAGGAAGAGCCAAATCTGACCACATGTTGGATCTGTTTTACTTTAACCTTTGCTTTCCACTGTTTTTGTTCACTAAAAGGATACTGTCTATACATAATGGCCTACCTCAGGGAACCCTGCCTCTCTGCCTGAATGTTAAACCAAAGTACCTTTGTTCAGGCAAACATCTGGGCCCTGTCCACCTGTGGATGGCTACAAGAAAGAAGAAATTAACACATCCCCTCCCTGAGGCTGGCCATTCCAGGTGGTATTTGCAAAACTTATGGCCTTTTTACTTTACTTCCTCATCTCCTCCCCCTCTCTGTGCTATAGAAGAAACCGGCATCCAAACCCCGACAATATGGTTATTTTGAGACTTTAGTCTGCCATCTTCTTGGTCTGCCGGCTTTCCGAATAAAGTCATATTCCTTGCCTCAACACCTCGTCTCCAAATTACTGGCCTGTTGTGCGGTGAGCAGAGAGCAAGCTTGAACTCAGTAACAATTCCTTTTTTTCTCCTTCACTGAATGCACACATGCTTTTTTTTAAAAAAATAAATTTATTTACTTATTTATTTTTGGCTTCGTTGCTGCTCATGGGCTTTCTCTAGTTGCTGCAAGCGGGGGCTACCCTTCATTGCAGTGTGCGGGTTTCTCATTACAGTGGCTTCTCTTGTTGCAGAGCATGGGCTCTAGGTGTGCAGGCTTCAGTAGTTGTGGCACATGGGCTCACTAGTTGTGGCTTGCAGGATCTAGAGCGCAGGCTCAGTAGTTGTGGTGCACAGGCTTAGTTGCTCTGCAACATGTGGGATCTTCCTGGACCAGGGCTCGAACCCATGTCCCCTGCATTGGCAGGCGGATTCTTAGCCACTGTGCCATCAGGGAAGTCCCACACATGCTTCTGATAGAGCAAAGTAGTGCAGTTGCTAATGTCCCTTGATATCCAGTAATTTCAGCAGATTTGTAGTTTTGTGCTCTAGCTGAAAGCTGCTTAAATTAATTGTTGCCAAACATGTATCATTTCATTCATTTTAGATAGTTTATCTTGTCGGAGACACTAGGTACATCCAGAAAGAGGAAACAGATGAAGAGACTATGGGCAAATCAATAAGGATGGAGCATAATGCACTGACCTTCTAAAGTTTGTTTCCTGGTCAGAGCTGCTGGGATTTGCCCTCTCCTGCATGTCTGGGACTATATAATATACGTGCTGTGCAGCACTCAACACGAGGTCTTTGCACTTGTCGTTCTCTCCTATTCACGATGCCCCAACGCCACCCCGAGCCTTCTGCCATCCCCTGCTGGGTTAGCTTCAACTCACCGCCTTAGCTTCACAAGTGCCTGAAGGAATCCTCTGATGATCTCTGATCAGGCCGTGTTCTGTCATAACATCACTCCAAAGCTGCTCATTCCATTTCTTCAAATAATTCATCTCAGCTTGTATAGTAATACATTTTGGTGGTTATGTGAATTAATGACAATTTGATCTTCCAGGCTTTATCACCTTGATTTCAGAAACTACGTCTTGTTTGGCATAAAGAAGGTGTATGGTCATAAACTTCTAAATGGCTGCCAAATATCTCCCCCACCTGGGATTCCAGACCTTGAGGAGATTCTCTCTCCTGTGGGTTGGACCCAGTGTTGTGCTCCTGACAAGTAGAACACAGCAGAAGTGACAAGGCATCTCTTCCAGATTACATTGTAAAACCTTGCCCCTTAGGCCTCCCCTCCCCTCCCTTCTCCCTCCGTCTGTCTGTCTGTCTGTCTCTGGCCTCTCTCTAATACAACCAGTTGCCCTCTGGAGAGGCCTGTGTGGCAGGAACTGAGAGAGGCTCCAGGCAAAAGCCAGCAAGGAACCAAGATCCTCAGCCCAACAGCCAGTGAGGAAATGAGTCCTGCCAATATCACACGAGGACCCTGGAATCGGACTCTCCCCAGTCAAGCTGTGAGATGACTGCAGGCCCAGCCTCATCTGCAGCCTGTGAGAGCCCTTGGAGCAGAGGTGTCAGCTCAGCCACCCCAGATTTCTGACCACGCAAACTGGGAGATAAGAAATGTGTCACTTTACACTTGTATGTGGAATCTAAAAAATGATAAAAATGAACTTATTTACAAAACAGAAATAGACTCACAGACATAGAAAACAATTTTATGGTTAATAAAGGGGAAAGCGGTGGGGGGAGGGGTAAATTAGGAGTTTGGGATTAACAGATACACACTACTATGTATAAAATAAACAACAAGGATTTACTGTATAGCACAGGGAACTATATTCAATATCCTATAATAACCTAAAATGGAAAAGAATCTGGAAAAGAAAAAAATATATATATATACACACATACACATAACTGCTGTACACCTAAAACTAACATAACATTGTAAATTGAATATACATCAATTATTTTAATGGTCAAAATGGTTAAAAATAAAATATTTTTAAAAAAGAAGTGTGTCACTTTAAGTCCCTGAGTGCTGGGATAATAGATAACTAACCTATACTTCGCTGCATACTCTTAACCTGATGGAGAAACACATATTTTACTTCCAAACAACAGGAAAAAAGATGGAGTATTTTTCTGAGTTGTAGAAAGAGAAATGTCCCACCAGATTCAATTCAATCAGCAATTATGCCTGGGTTTTGCTACAGAAAGCTTTACTGAAGAGGCAGTAGATATGAGAGTTGGGGACAGAAAGTCCACCCAGTGGGGAGGAGCATGCAGAAGCTAATCAGATGCAGATGGAGCAAGAGACAGTTACTGAGCAAGGGTCAGGCACAAATCACGGCCACCACACCCCCACCCCCACCCCCCATCGATGGCTATGACTAAGAACGACACATAGACCTACAGAGAGAAAATCAACAATGATATCTGGTAAGTGCCTAACACACCAGGAAAAGGCCTCTACCCAGCCTGCAGTGAGGGCAGGAAACTTCTCAGGAGTAGAAGGACAATAAAAATTATACAGACAAAAGAAGCTGAGCATTCCCAGCAGAGGCAATGGCACCAGCCAAGGGACAAAGTCCCAAATACCTTGTGGACAGCCTGATATCCATAGCAAGAAGTCTGGATCTGAGCCCGGAAGCTGTGAGAAGCATTGGCAGTGTGTGAAAAGGCAGCCAGGAGGAGGGACTGGGAGCCCCCATGCTGAGGAAACTTCCACAGCACCACACCAGCTATACGTTGTGATATAGCGGGCCTGGAGGAAGGGAAGGGGAGGGGCAGGGACAGTGCCAAGGAAGGGGAGCTGCATCATCACACAGCCACGTGAAAGGGACAAGGGGGCTTTCTCAAAAGTTGTTCAAAAACCTATCCTTTTGGAACTATTCCAAAAAAATTCAGAGGAAGGAACACTTCCAAATTCATTCCATAAGGCCACCATCACCCTGATACCAAAACCAGACAAAGATACCACAAAAAAACAAAATTACAGGCTGTATCATTGATGAACATAGACATAAAAATCCTCAACAAAATCCTAGCAAATTGAATCCAACAACACATTAAAAGGATTATACACCATGTTCAAGTGGGATTTATCCCAGGAATGCAAGGATTTTTCAATATTCACAAATCAACCAGTGTGATCATCATATTAACAAATCAAAGAATAAAAACCATATGATCATTTCCATAGATGCAGAAAACGCCTTTGACAAAATTCAACATCCATTTATGATAAAAACTCTCCAGACAATGGACTAGAGGGAAAATACCTCAACATAATAAAGGCCATATATGACAAAGCCACAACTAACATCATACTCAATGGTGAAAAGCTGAAAACATTCCCTCTAAGATGAGGAAAAAGACAAGGATGCCCACTCTCACCACTCTCATTCAACATAGTTTGGAAGTTCTAGCCACAGCAATCAGAGAAGAAAAATGAATAAAAGAAATCCAAATTAGGATGGAAGAAGTAAAACTGTCACTGTTTGCAAATGACTTGAGACTAAGAAAATCCTGAAGATGCCACCAGAAAACTAGAGCTCATCAATGAATTTGGTAAAGTCACAGGATACAAAATTAATATACAGAAATCTGTTGCATTTCTATACACTAACAACGAAATATCAGAAAGAGAAATTAAAGAAACAGTCTCGTTAAACAACACAAAAAAGAGAATAAAATACCTAGGAATAAACCTACCTAAGGAGGCAAAAGACCTGTACTCTGAAAACTATAAGATGCTGATGAAAGAAATCAAAGACGACACAAACAGATGGAAAGATATGCAGTGTTCTTGGATTGGAAGAATCAATATTGATAAAATGACCATACTACCCAAGGTAATCTACAGATTCAATGCAATCCCTATCAAATTACCAAAGCATTTTTCATAGAACTGAAACAAAAAATTTAAAATTTTGTATGGAAACATAAAAGACCTGGAATAGCCAAAACAAGCTTGAGAAAAAATAACGCAGCTGGAGGAATCACACTCCCTGACTTCAGACTATACTACAGAGCTACAGTAATCAAAACAGTATGGTGCTGGCACAAAGGCAGTCTTATAGATCAATGGAACAGGATAGAAAACCCAGAAATAAACCCACTCACCTATGGTCAATTAATCTACGACGAAGAAGGCAACAATATACAATGGAGAAAAGACAGCCTCTTCAATAAGCAGTGCTCAGGAAACTAAACATGTAAAAGATATAAATACGTAAAAGAATGAACTTAGAAAATTCTCTAACAGCATATATAAAAATAAACTTGAAGTGGATTAAAGACCTAAATGTAAGACCAGATAAAATACTTAGAGGAAAACATAGGCAGAACACTCTTTGACATAAACTGTGGCAATATTTTTTGGATCGTCTCCTAGAGTAATGAAAACAAGAGCAAAAATAAACAAATGGGCCCGAATTAAGCTTAAAAGCTCTTGCACAGCAAAGGAAACCATAAAAAGACAACCTATGGACTGGGAGAAAATATTTACAAACAATGCAACTGACAAGGGATTAATCTCCAAACTATACAAACAGCTCATACAGCTCAATATAAAAAACAAAAAACCCAATCAAGAAATGGGCAGGAGACCTAAATAGACGTTTCTCCAAAGAAGACATACAGATGGCCAAAAAGCACATGAAAAGATGCTCAACACTGCAAATCAAAACTGCAATGAGGTATCACTTCACACCCATCAGAATGGCCATCATCAAAAAGACTACAAATAATAAATGTTGGAGAGGGTGTGGAGAAAAGGGAACCCTTCTACACTGTTGATGGTAATGTTAACTGGTGCAGCCACTATGGAAAACAATATGGAGCCTCCTTAAAAAAACTAAAAATAGAGCTACCATATATGATCCAGCAATCCCACTCCTGGGCATATATCTGGAAAAGACAAAAACTCTAATTTGAAAAGATACATGCACCCAAATGTTCACAGCAGCACTATTCACAATAGCCAAGACATGGAAGTAACCTAAATGTCCATCAACAGGTGAATGGATAAAGAAGATGTGGTGTATATATATATATATATATATATATATATATATATGTATATATATATATATATATATGTGTATATATATATATATATATATATATATATGTTACAATGGAATACTACTTAGCCATAAAAAGAATGAAATAATGTCACTTGCAGGAACATGGCTGGACCTACAGATTATCGTAATAAGTGAAGTCAGACAGAGTAAGACAAATATCATATGATATCACTTATATGTGGATAAAAAATAACACAAATGAACTTATTTACAAAACAGAAATAGACTCAGAGGAAAAAAAAAATTTCAGCAGAGGGCTGGCTGGCTCACTTTGCCCAGGTGAAAATCAATGAACAATGAGGTCTTCAATCAGCAGGTGAGAGTTGGGACACCGAGGGGACCCAGAAGGGAAGTCCTTTGCATCAAGTGAGGCCATTAGGGTGCTATGTCCTCATACACACATCTGGTCTTCAAGAATCTCATTCACTGAGGTCAGCTTTGGTGCTCTGCCTTAGTTTCCTCTAAAGAAGTCAAACACCACAAATTTAGACCCCAAACAGGAGACCTGCCTTGCAGGTATTCCTTCTATCATCCGTATGAAGACCTATTGGAAGAGTTCCTGTACCACTTCAGGGTGCAGGACAGTCTACCAGAGGGACTGTGGCAGGCAAGTCCTGGGGCAGACAGCACTGCTCCTCCTGCCATGTCCTCCTGCAGGTGCAGAGGTAAGCATGGAGCTCAAACTCCACTGTGCTAGAATCAGCTGGCCAGCATACCTCGGGACAAAACACAGATCAAGTAAAAAGTAAAAGACACAGATCAAAGATGATTCTGACTGTCTGTAGGGCTGTTTTGATTGGCTTATTTTGTCAATGAATATGTTGCTAACTTTATGGGAAACAAAAAGGGGAGGTTTGGATGGCCAAGTTAGGATGTTCAGTTAAGAACTAGCCAAGTGAGGAGTAGGAACTGGATAGCCTACACAAGATCTAGGAAAACATCAGAAATCATGTCTTCAGCTTAGGGTAAAAAAAAAAACTCAGAAGAGGCTCAAATTACAGAATTTTCAAATAATGAACATCATGTATGGTGCATATAACATGTAAAGTTCTCTCTTCAGTGGCTTTTAGTCTGTCCAACACTGCTAGAGAGCAAGGGAGAGAAAGATTTTCAGTAAACAGTCTATAAACGCTGTTTGAATGTTGCATACTGGGAAGAGTTTTCACCCACCAGGGCACCTCACAGAAAGGCCAGCTCCTCACAGAGAAGGGGTTTTGCAGGTCAATTTCAACAAGACAGAGTGACTCAGAGAAGGCTGGACAATTTCAGAAGGAGAAAGGGGAAATGAATTCAGGGGGTCACATTTTTTTATCTCATGTAAATTCCTTTCAAATGTTTAAAGCTTAATTGCTTTTCTCACTCAATGTCTTTCTTGAAATATCTAACTTGTAACTTTGAAGCCAAAAAAAAGAAGAAAAAAAAGGAAAACAGTATTTTACTGTTTTCTTTGATTCCAGTTCATTTTCATTTCTTTGCATATAGCTCAAGGACAAGTTTATCTTTAGACTTCAGTATAATGAAAGAGAAGGATGGGCAGATTAGAGAGTCTAGAAACAAAAGGTGAGTGATTGCAAATCTTGCAAATCATTGGCAAAATTAATTGTTCATAGGAAATTTTAAAAGAGTTTCTTCAGTTTTATAAAAACAAATTTCCCTGTTGTGTGCTAAAATTATAGGACATTTGCTCTGGAAGAGACCAGAGAGGCCACTGCGTGCAGGTTTTTTCTCCCCGAGAACATCCCACACCCCCAGAACCTTGGTGTCCATGGGGCACCTAGTAACCTGGGAGCAAGAGAGTCTGCCCTACAGAAGCAAAGGTGAAACGTGCCTGCCTCCAAGGCCCAGCCACTTGTTTTGTTCCAGTCCTGTCCTCTTGCAGAACTTCACCTGCTCTTCAGTGGACAAAACAGTGGGCAGTGCGGTTTGTGCAGACTGAAGTGTGTCTCGGGACCTCCCAGCCTGGGTGCCTGGCAGCCTGAGGAGTAAACACAGCAGACCAGCAGACTGGTGGATCAGCGGGACTTGCATCCCACCAGGACACACACCCAGCCCTGCTCTGCTGTTGTGAACAATGGGACAACACAAGTGCAGGGACGTGAGTGGGGCAGCTGAACCGCCAAAGCAAAGGTAAGGACGTGGCAGAAGCAAGCGAAAGAGAACCAAGCTGGACAAAGTGAGGATGCAGAGGAGAAGCAGAGAGGATGGTGTCTAATGAGGAGGGACTTCACAGGGAGATAAAACAAGAAGCAGAATATCACAGGTGAGTGGCTAAGTGCAAGGGAACCCCACAGCCAGATTTCAGGGCTAGCTTAAGCTGCAGTGGCAGCATCACTGGACCACCACCCATCATCAGTGGTGGCCCCTGGGAGATGTATGTGAAGGTCGGCGCTCCTTCACACCCATGAGGTCTGATAATTATTTTGAAACAGGCCTCAGGAATATGGTTCTGACAAAAGAAAAATCTGTTATTTCCTGACAGATGCAACGAACTATTAAATGTTGGGTCTTGCTTACAGTTGAGCTATAAAACTGATTTGTGGGTGGAAGGACCAAACTTAGTGCTATGAAGGGCTCCTTTTGATGTCTTCATACCACGGTCATCCCTGTGGGCTGGGATCAGGTTCCCACCTGGTGCAGTGGTCCCTCATAGTTAACTGTTGAGCAGTAAGAAGCACCTGGGGCCCCTCCGTGGTGTTGGCCGGCAAGGAGTGCCTGGACTGTCAGATGCATCTTTACACTGAGGGCCATCTGCCCTCCTGCACCTTCCTCTTATTCAACACAAGAACTTCATTTCTGTAACAGGTAAGCCCTTTGGTCAAGCTCCTGTCCTTGGTGTTTTCTCTCCAACAAGAGGAGCATTTCAGAGCCCATGATGACTTTCAAGACCACCCCCTTCCAATCTATGGATCATGAAACAGCTACCAAATTATATAAGAAGCATCAGTGAGAATCGGCAAACTTTGATTTCTCTTACTGACTTCTCTCTCCTTTTTGAAAAGCAAGGCAATATTTACTTATCCTCATCCAGATTTTCCATAATTTATCAAACATCATGGATACTGGCTTTGTGCTCATACTGACCAACTTTTTCAGGACCTAGAATCATGACTGGCCTGAAGTAGGACTCAGTTGTTTATTTTAAAATAAACAACTCCAGAGTTGAATTAATTCTTAATATTTATTACATCCTTTCCAGTTTGAAAATTATTTTCTTTCAACTGAATTTCGCCAACTTCTTCTATGTGCAGAGAACCCCTGGAAATCGTGGCAGGAAACAAAAAGAGCACAGCTCCTCAGGAGCTGGACTTCAGCCCATTTCCCCCCTCAGAAAACTGCCTGGTTTTCTTGTCTCTGGAGCCTTCTGCTTACATCCCACATTCTTCTTCTAAATAGGCACACCATCCCTCTCCATCCCAACCCCCTCCCCGCAAAAAAGAAAACCTTAGTCCTTGGTTTTCTCTACTTTTCCTTCTATCCATAGGAGGACAGAAGTCTGTCTCAGGAGGATCTCAGAAATGCTTTTAGGGTTTTACAGAATTGTATCTTCTCATCCCTTCAAATGTTTTATCTTTTTTTTTGTAAATTAAAGAAAGTACAACTTTAAATAAAAATGAGCACAGCTCCTAAGCAGTGACCTCCAGGAGCAGTTTAAAATGTTTGGGGTCTGACATACTTTAAACTAATAGAAATGTGGAGAATATGAAGTGTGTGCCACCACTGAGGGGCTTTATTTGTCATGTCTGTTTTTATTGCAACAGTAGCTGAAAAAAGGCATCAACTGAATGGTGGTGGTGTGCTATGGAGTGAGGGAAGGTGTCAATGTGAGCCTTGAAGAGTGAGTATAATCTTTACAGAAAGAAAAACTGGACAGTCATCCCAAGAGAGGATCAGGAAGAACAGAGGCATGGAATATAGGGAATGTAGGGGCAGGGCTTGTTAGTCCAGCACACCCAAAGCATCACGTTTCTGAGAGCACAGTGGGTATATGAGGCTGAAAGAGACTGGAGACAAGCCTTGGAAGATCCATAGGGCTAGCTGGGTAGACTTGTTCTACAGGCACCTAGGACCCACACAAGGTTTTTGAGCAGAAGAGCAATGAACTCAGACCCAATTCCAGGAAGACAGCTGTGGTACCTGTGAAGGCGATATGAGAGAGAGAATATTTTACACAAGAAAGCCAATTAGGAAATTATGAAGCAGATCAGGCAAAATATTGTGCAAGCCTGAAGAGAGGGCAGATACAAACATACAAACAAAGAAAATAGCTCCTGGAGCAAAGTTCCCAGGGAGCAGAGGACAGGCATCAGTGCAGAAGGGAAAAGAACAGGGGGAAGCTGAGGGACCCACGAGACCCCTCCACCAGGGCAGGCTGGTTGGAAGGAGGAGGGCTGGAAGACAGAGGCAGAGCACACAGAGGCTGTGGAGCCCGGGATGCGCCTGGGAGCATGAATCGCCAACAGCCCCCACGAAAACAAGGTGATCTCCAGTGCCACCCACAGTCCTAGAAGCATAGAGGGAAAGCGTGCATCTCCCCTGAAGGCCTGCCTCCTCACTGTTCACAAATGAGGGACAGAAGATATATGCGCCTTTCACTCTTGCGCTTGAATGATCATTGTTTCCCTTTCTCATTCCTTGCCAACATCCCTGTGCCAGCCTCTGGCCTTCCTGAGGTTGCTCTGACATTTCTAGTCCCCCTTCTGCACCTGTGCTCAGTCCTTTAGAGGGCGAGGCCCCACACATGCCTGAATGGTCAGCTGCATTGCTCACACCCCAAAATGGGGAAAGCACAGTGTTCATTCCCAAAATGGGAAAGTTACAGGCAGGTTTCATGCAGCTTCTGTGATTCCGGCCATTCCACCTACCTTACCACAGAGACCAGGGGAAGCTGGCAGTGTCAAAAGCTCAAGGTAAAAGGGAGAGTGGTGATGCAGAACCATGGGACCGCTGAGAAGGAGGGCTCTTACTCCTGGTACTCCTTCCTCGCAAACCTCGTCTCGATTTGGGGAGTGATGAGGCCTTGGTGAAGAACTCCATGACAGAGGGATGCCCTGAGCAAGTGCTGTGCTACTGACACCGTGCCTCATGGTTTCTCTGACCTGGGAAATCCCAGACACTGCAGCCTAAGTTACTTCCATTGTAGTTGATTTGAAATGATGTTTGTGATCATTTCCATGAAAATAAATTGTCAAAAGATCAGACATTCGGGTAGGTAAGTAATCCCCACTTACAGTGTTGCAGCTCTAAAGAAAACAGTGTTTAACTAACATGCTTTTGAATTGCTGTATCTTTTCCAAAAACCTAAGTCATTCCATCAGTATGAACTGACTGAATTGCAACTGGACAGAACTACAGATTAACACATTTCTTTTCATTCTCTTCTATATTATGCATGTTGTTGATTCATCCCTTCTAACTTGTTCAGTGAGGCAAGGCACACACATATCTTCCTGGTTAAAAAGACCTAATACAGACTGGAGTAGCCTAGATGGAGGAGTAGGAAGACCCTGAGCTCACCTCCTCCCATGGGCACACCAAAATTACAACTATTTACAGAGCAACTGTCTATGAGAATGACCTGAAGACCAGCAGAAAAGATTTTCTAGAACTAAAGCTATAAAGAAGGAACCACAATGAGATAGGTAGGAGAGACAGAGAAGTGGTAGAGTCGAGACCCATACTGCCAGGTGGGCAACCCACACAGGCGAATAATTACATTGCAGAGATTTTCCCCAAGGAGTAAGGGGACCAAACCCCACATCCAGGGTCCTGCACCAGGAAGATGAACCCCCAGAATGTTTGGCTTTGAAGACCAGCAGGGCTTAACTTCAGAAGGGCTGTGTGAAATAAAGACTCCCTCTTAAAGGGTGCACATAGAATCTCACATGCTCTGGGACCCAGGGCAGAAGCAGTAATTTGAAAGGAGATTGGGTCAGACCCACCTGCTGATCTTGGAGAGTCTCCTGGAGAGGCAGAAGGCAACTGGAGCTTATCCTGGGGACACAGACACTGGCAGCAGCCATTTGGGGAGCTTGTTTCACTACGTGGACACTGGTGCTGGCAAATGCCCTTTTGGAATCCTCCCTCTAGCTTATTAACACTGGGGGCTTACCCACACAACAGCAAGTTGGCACCAGTCCTGAGACCCCCTAGCCAAGCAGTCAGCTGTGCAGGGACCCAGTCCCACCCACCAGGGGGCTGGCACCAGCCATGGGACCCTCCAATCACCCCCAAGCTGCCTCAGGATCTGAACCCATCCAACAGTGGATCGCCAGGACCCAGCCTTGCCCACCAGCAGGTCGACACCACCCCTGGGGCCCCAGGCCCTACAGTCAGCCATGCCAAGACCCCGCCCCACCTATCAGTGGCTGGCAGCCTCCACACAAGGCAAAGCCTGGCAGCCAACCAGGCCAGGGGCCAGCATCACCTACAGCCACAGCCAGAGCAGTCGGCCCTGCCACAAAGAAGGGCCCACGCAGCCCACATACAGGGTATCCTTAGATCACACAGCTCTTAGAACCAGAGGGGAGTGTGCTGCTGGGCCCTAGAGGCTATCTCCTACATAAGGCCACTTTTACCAGACTGGGAAATGTAACTGACATACCTAACACACACAAATGAAGACACAGAATTAGGCAAAATGAGGCAACAAAGGAATATGTTCAAAACAAAGAAACCAGATAAAACCCCAGAAGAACTAAGTGAAATAGAGATAAGCAATCCACTGGATAAAGAGTTCAAGGTAATAATCATAAAGATGCTCAATGAATTTGGGAGAAGAATGGATGAACACAATGAGACATTTAACAGAGTTAGAAAATACAAAGAAAACCAAACAGAGTGAAAGAATACAATAATTGCAATAAAAATACACTAGAAGGAATCAAGAGTTCCTTGGATGACATAGAGGAACATATCAGCGAGAAATCACTAATGCTGAACAGAAAAAAGAATTTATAAACTTAGGACAGTTTATGAGACCTCTGGGATAACATCAAGTGTATTAACATTACATTACAGAGGACCAAAAAGAACAAGAGAGAGAAAGGGGAAGAGAACATATTTGAAGACATAATAGCTGAAAACTTCCCTAACCTGGAAAAGGAAAACAGTCACCCAAGTCCAGGAAGTGCAGAGAGTCGCATACAGGATTAAGCCAAAGAGGAACACATCAAGACACAATGAAATTAAAATGGCAAAAATTAAAGATAAGGAGAAAAAATTAAAATCAGCAAGGGAAAAGCAACAGAGAGCTCCCATAAGACTGTCAGCTGACTTTTCAGTAGAAACTCTACAGGCCAGAAGAGAGTATCACAATATATTTAAAGTGATGAAAGGGAAAAAACCTACAACCAAAAATACTCTGTGGGGTAGAGTCAATATGGCGGCATGGGAAGATGCAGCATTTGCGTCTCCCCACAATTAGGGCACCTGCCAGATGGTGGTGGGGGACTTGACGCCCAAGGAGATGGAAGGAAACCCCAAGTGACTGGGTGGGACATGGGGGGACTGGCGGGGGGAGAAGTGGAGGCTGGACAGGACTGGAGCACCTGAGGGGTGGCTGGGAAGGAGGAGGGTTTCCCAAACCTTGGGGGGACCCTCAGGGGCCTGGATCAGGGGGGAACACACCTAGCATTTCCCCTGCCCAATCGGCCTGGGAAGCCTGCCCAGCTCCCAAGGCTGGGTCTGATGCCCTCAGAGGCCCCCTCTGGGCCCTGCTGATCCTAGGGCTGTAGGAAGAAGGGAGGAGGGGGGAAGAACAGGAGAGGCAGACAGTAGGAGGGGAGCCCTCCAGGACCACATGACTGGGGAAGGTGTGGTGGGCATTCCTCCTGCCACTCAGCCCCGGGGAGCCTGCTGAGCTCCCAGGCCAGTCCCCTGCCCTCCAAAGCCCCATTTGGGCTGCAATGGCCCTGAAGGAGGGAGGCCAGGGGAGAACGGGAGAGGCAGGCAGGACAGGCCCTCCAGGACCGCAGGAGCAAGAGAGGAGCGGAGGGCATTTGCCCTGCCTACTCAGGCCCAGGAAGCCTGTTGGGCTCCCAGGCTGGGTTGCCCACCCTCCAAGACCAGAGGCATGCCTGGGCCTTTCTGTTACATTGAGCCTAAGCCTCACGCCCTGAGGGTCTTTTCCAGCCCTGTGGGTCCGAGCCACCACCAAAACCACACCCCTGCCTAAGCCGCATGCCCCACAGCTGAGGCCTTTTCCAGCCTTTTTTTGTTTTTCCTACTCCTCTTTTTTACTATTGTGGTTCTATTTTACCTTCTGGCTATTGTTTCATCTATATTTTTATATTCTTTCCAAGATATCTGTTAGTTTCATAGCCTAATTTTATTTTTTACTCTTCATTGTTGTTCTGCTGCTTTTTAACTTTTTGCCACCCTGTGCGGCTTGTGGGATCTTGGTTCATGAGCCAGGCATCAGGCCAAAGTTCCTCTGGTTGGAGCTCCAAGTCTGAACCACTGGACTAACAGAGAACTTCACACCCCAGGGAATATTCATCAGAGTGAAGTCTCCCAGAGATCCTCATCTCAGCACCAAGACGCAGCTCTACCCAACAGCCTACAAATTCCAGTGCTGGAAGCCTCAGACCAAACAACAAGTAAGACAGGAACACAATCCCAGCCATAAAAAAAATAACAGTAAAAAAAGTGAGACAGCAAAAAAATATGTCTCAGTTGAAGGAGCAAGGTAAAAACATATAAGACCAAATAAATGAAGAGGAAATAGGCAATCTACCTGAAAAGGAATTCAGAGTAATGATAGTAAATAGTATCCAGAATCTCAGAAATATAATGGAGGCACGGATTGAGAAAATACAAGAAATGATTAACAAAAATCTAGAAGAACTAAAGAACAAACAACCAGAGATGAACAACACAATAACTGAAGTAGAAAATACATTAGAAGGAATCAATAATAGGATAACTGAGGCAGAAGAAGAAATAAGCGAGCTGGAAGACAGAATGGTGGAAATAATGGCCAAGGAGCAGAATAAAGAAAAAAGAATGAAAAGAATTGAAGACAAATTCAGAGACCTCTGGGACAACACTAAATACAACAACATTCAAATTATAGGGGTCCCAAAAGAAGAAGAGAAAAAGAAAGGGTCTGAGAAAATATTTGAAGAGATTATAGTGGAAAACTTCCCTAACATGGGAAAGCAAATAGTCACCCAAGTCCAGGAAGCTCAGAGAGTCCCATACAGGATAAACCCTAGGAGAAACACACCAAGACATATATTAAGGCAACTAACAAAAATTAAATTCAAAGAAAAAATATTAAAAGCAGCAAGTGAAAAGCAACAAATAACATACAAAGGAGTCCCCATAAGGTTATCAGCTGATCTTTCAGCAGCAACTCTTCAGGCAAGAAGGGAATGGCACAATATATTTAAAGTGATGGAAGAAAAAAACCTACAACCAAGATTACTCTACCCAGCAAGGATCACATTCAGATTTGATGGAGAAATCAAAAGCTTTTCAGGGGCTACCCTGGTGGCGCAGTGGTTGAGATACCACCTGCCAATGCAGGGGACACGGGTTTGTGCCCCGGTCCAGGAAGATCCCACATGCCACGGAGTGGCTAGGCCCGTGAGCCATGGCCGCTGAGCTTGTGCGTCCGGAGCCTGTGCTCCGCAACGGGAGAGGCCACAGCAGTGAGAGGCCTGTGTACTGCAAAAAAAAAAAAAAAAAAAAAAAAAAAGCTTTTCAGGCAAGCAAAAGCTAAGAGAATTCAACACCACCAAACCAGCTTTACAACAAATGCTAAAGGAACTTCTCTTGGTGGGAAAAACAAAAAAGAAAAACACCCACAAAAGCAAATCCAAAACAAATTAGAAAATGGTAATAGGAACATACATATCAACAAAAACCTTGCATGTAAATGAATAAAATGCCGCAACCAAAAGACACAGACTGGCTGAGTGGTTACAAAAACAAGACCCATATATATATGCTGTCAACAAGAGACCCACTTCAGACTTAGGCACACATACAGACTAAAAGTGAAGGGATGGAAAAAGATATTCCATGCAAATGGAAATCAAAAGAAAGCTGCAGTAGCAATACTCGTATCAGATAAAATAGACTTTCAAATAAAGACTGTTACAAGAGATAAGGAAGGACACTACATAATGATCAAGGGATCAATCCAAGAAAATATAACAATTATAAGTTTATGCACCCAACATAGGAGCACCTCAATACATGAGGCAAATGCTAAAAACCATGAAAGGGGAAATTGACAGTAACACAATAGTAGGGGACTTTAACACCCCACTTACACCAATGGACAGATCATCCAAACAGAAAATAAATAAGGAAACACAAGCTTTAAATGACCCAGCAGATCAGACAGATTTGATTGATATTTACAGAACATTCCAACTGAAAGTGGCAGAATACACTTTCTTCTCAAGTGCACGCGGAACATTCTCCAGGATAGATCACATCTTGGGTCACAAATCAGACCTTGGAAAATTTAAGAAAATTGAAATCATATCAAGTATCTTTTGTGACCACACGCTACGAGATTGGAAATCAATTACAAGAAAAAAACTGTAAAAACACAAATACATGGAGGCAAACAGTGCACTACTAAATAACCACAACATAAATGAAGGAATGAAAGAAATAAAAAATATACATAAAAACAAATGACAATGAAAACACAATGACCTAAAACCTATGTGATGCAGCAAAAGCAGTTCTAAGAGGGAAGGTTATAGCAATTCAATCTCACCTCAAGACAAGAAAAGTCTCAAAGAAACAATCCAACCCCACACCTAAAGTAACTAGAGAAAGTAAAACAAAGAAAACCCAAAGTCAGTAGAAGGAAAGAAATAATAAAGATCAGAGGAGAAATAAATGAAATAGAAACAAAGAAAACAATAGCAAAGCTCAGTAAAATTAAAATTAAAAATTGTTTGAGAAGATAAACAAAATTGATAAACCCTTAGCCAGACTTCAAGAAAAAAAAGAGAGGATGCAAATCAATAACATTAGAAATGAAAAAGGAGAAATGACAACTGACACTGCAGAAATACAAAGAATTATAAGAGACTACTACAAACAACTGTATGCCAAAAAAATGGACAACCACAAAGAAATGGACAAGTGCATGGAAAGGTACAATTTTCCAAGACTGAAACAGGAAGAATTAGAAAATATAAACAGACCTATCACAAGTAATGAAATTGAAACTGTAAATAAAAATCTTCCAACAAACAAAAGTCCAGGACCAGATGGCTTCACAGGCAAATTCAAACATTTAGAGAAGAGCTAAGCTAACACCGATACTTTTCAAACTCTTCCAAAAAATTGCAGAGGGAGGAACACTCCCAAATTTGTTCTATGAGGCCAATATCACCCTGGTACCCAAACCAGACAAAGACACTACAAAAAAAAGAAAATTATAGACCAATATCACTGATAAAAATAGATGCAAAAATCCGGAAGAAAACACTAGCAGAAAGAATCCAACAACATATTAAAAGGATCATACACCGTGATCAAGTGGGATTTGTCCCGGAATGCAAGGATTCTTCAATATAGGCAAATCAATCAACGTGATACACCATATTAACAAATTAAGGGAAAAAATCAAATTATCATCTCACCGAAAAAGCTTTTGACAAAATTCAACATCATTTATGATAAAAATTCTCCAGAAAATGGGCATAGAGGGAACCTACCTCAACTTCAACGGCCATATATGACAAACCCACAGCAAACATCATACTCAATGGCAAAAAACCAAAAACATTTCCACTAAGATCAGGAACAAGACAAGGATGTCCACTCTTGCCACTCTTATTCAACATAGTTTTGGAAGTCCTAGTCACAGCAATCAGAGAAGAAAAAGAAACAAAAGGAATACAAATTGGAAAAGAAGAAGTAAAACTGTCACTGTTTGCAAATGACATGATACTCTACATAGAAAATCCTAATGATTCCACCAGAAAACTACTAGAACTAATTGATGAATTTGGTAAGGTTGCAGGGTACAAAATTAATGCACAGAAATCTCTGTCATTCCAATACACTAACAACAAAAAATCAGAAAGAGAAATTAAGGAAACAGTCCCATTTACCATCACAACAAAAAGAATAAAATACGTAGGAATAAATCTACCCCAGGAGGCAAAAGACTTGTACTCAAGAAACTATAAAACACTGATGAGAGAAATCAAAGATGACATAAATAGATGGAGACATATACCATGTTCTTGGATTGGAAGAATCTATATTGTGAAAATGACTTTACTACCCAAAGCCATCTACATTCAATGCAATCCCTATCAAACTACCAATGGTATTCTTCACAGAATTAGAACAAAACATTTTACAGTTTGTATGGAAACACAAAAGACCCCGAATAGCCAAAGCAATCTTGAGAAAGGAAAATGGAGCTGGAGGAATCAGGCTCCCTGACTTCAAACTACAAAGCTACAGTAATCAAGACAGTATGGTACTGGCACAAAAACAGAAAGATCAATGGAACAGGATAGAAAGCCCAGAGATAAACCCACGTACATATGGTCACCTAATTTATGACAAAGGAGGCAAGAGCATACAATAGAGAAAAGACAGCCTCTTCAAATGTGGTGCTGGGAAAACTAGACAGCTACATGTAAAAGGATGAAATTAGAACACTACTTAACACCATACACAAAAATAAACTCCAAGTGGATTAAAGACCTAAATATAAGACCAGACACTCTAAAACTCTTAGAGGGAAACATAGGAAAAACACTCTTTGACATAAATCACAGCAAGATCTTTTTTGACCCACACCCTAGAGTAATGAAAATAAAAACAAAAATAAACAAATTGGACCTAATTAAACTTAAAAGCTTCTCACAGCAAAGGAAACCATAAATAAGATGAAGACAACCCTCAGAATGAAAATTTCTGCAAATGAAACAACCGACAAAGGAATAATCTCCAAAATATACAAACAACACATGGAGCTCAATACCAAAATAAACCACAATCCAAGTAAAAAATGGTCAGAAGACCTAAATAGACACTTCACCAGAGAAGATAGACAGATGGCCAGAGGCACACGAAAAGATGCTCAACATCACTACTTATTAGAAAATGTAAATCAAAACTACAATGAGGTATAACCTCACATCAGTCAGAATGGCCATTATCAAAAAATCTAGAAACAATAAATGCTGGAGAGGGTGTGGTGAAAAGGGAAACCTCCTGCACTGTTGGTGGGAATGTAAATTGATACAGCCACTATGGAGAACAGTATGGAGGTTCCTTAAAAAACTAAAAATAGAACTACATATGACCCAGCAATCCGACTTCTGGGCATATACCCTGAGAAAACCATAATTCAAAAAGAGGCATGTGCCACAATGTTCACTGCAGCACTATTTACAATAGCCAGGGCATGGAAGCAACCTAAATGTCCATCTACCGATGAATGGATAAAGAAGATGTGTCACATATATACAATGGAATATTACCCCATAAAAAGAAATGAAATTGAGTTATTTGTAGTGAGGTGGATGGACCTAGAGTCTGTCATACAGAGTGAAGTAAGTCAGAAAAAGAAAAACAAATACTGTATGCTAATGCATATATATGGAATCTTAAAAAAAAATAGTACTTATGAACCTAGTGGCAGGGCAGGAATAAAGACACAGACATAAAGAATGGAGTTGAGGACATGGGGGGGTTGGGGGGAAAGGAGAAGCTGGGGCAAAGTGAGAGTAACATTGACATACATACACTACTAAATGTAAAACAGACAGCTAGTGGGAAGCAGCTGCGTAGCACAGGGAGATCAGCTTCATGCTTTGTGACGACCTAGAGGGGTGGGATAGGGAGGGTGGGAGGGAGGCTCAAGAGGGAGTAGATATGGCGGTATATGTATGCATATGGCTGATTCACTTTGTTGTACACAGAAACTAGCACAGTATTGTGAAGGAATTATACTCCAATAAAGATATATTTAAAAAAATACTGTACATGGCAAGGCTATTGTTCAGATATGAAGAAGAGGTAAAGAGTTTTACAGACAAGCAAAAGCTAACAGAGTACAGCATTACCAACACAGCTTCATGAGGAATGTTAAAGGGAATTCTCTAAATGGAAAAGAAAAGAACACAACTAGAAATGTGAAAGGAAAAACTTATCAAAGGAAAAAATCTATTGCTAAAGACAAATACACAGTAAAGGTAGTTAACCAACCACTTATACAGCTACTAGGAGGGGTAAGAGACAAAAGTAGTAAAATCATCTATATTCACAATAAGTAGTTAAGGGTTAGGCAAAACGAAAAGATATAAAATATGTCAAAAACAGTAAATGGGGGGAGTAAAAATGCAGGGTTGTTAGAATGCATTTTAACTTAAGGGATCATCAACTTGAAATGATGATGTATATATATAATTGCCATATATGAACTTCATGGTAACCAGAAACCAAAAATTTATACATACACATACAAATGAAAAAGGAATCCAAACATAACACTAAAGAGCGCCATCAGGGCTTCCCAGGTGGCGCAGTGGTTGAGCGTCCTGTCGATGCAGGCGACGCGGGTTCGTGCCCCGGTCCGGGAAGATCCCACATGCCGCGGAGCGGCTGGGCCCGTGAGCCATGGCCACTGAGCCTGTGCGTCCGGAGTCTGTGCTCCGCAACGGGGGAGGCCACAACAGTGAGAGGCCCACGTACCGCAACAAAACAAAACAAAACAAAAACAAAAAAAAAAAGATCGCCATCAAATCACAAGGGAAGAGATCAAAAGAAAAAGAAAGGAACAAAAAAGGAATACAAAAACCTGAAAAAATTTCACAAAACAGCAATAAATATATCTCTATTAATAATTACTTGAAATGTAAATGGACTAAATGTTCCAAATAAAATCATGGAGAGGCTGAATGGATTAAAAAAAAACAATACCCATATATATGCTGCCTATAAAAGACTCAACTCAGATCTAAAGACACACATAGACTGAACGTGAAGAGATGGAAAAAAGTATTCCATGCAAACAGAAATGAAAAGAAAGTTGGGATAGCTATATAAGACCACATAGACTTTAAAACAGACATATCAGACCAAATATACCTTAAAATAAAGACTGTCACAAGAGACAAAGAAGGTCATTACCTAATAATAAAGGGATTGATCCAACAAGAAGATATAATAATTGTAAATATATATATATATGTACAACACTACCCAACATAGGAACACCTAAATACATAAAAGCAAATATTAAAAGACATAAAGGAAGAAATTCACAGTAACACAATCATAGCAGGGGAATTTAACACTCCACTTACATCAATAGGCAGATCATCCAGACAAAAAAATCAATAAGGAAACACTGGCCTTAAACAACACATTAGATCAGATAGATTTAATAGATATAAATAGAGCATTCCATCCAAAAACAGCAAAATATGCATTCATTTCAAGCACACATGGAACATTCTACAGGACAGATCACATGCTAGCCCACAAAACAAGTCTCAATAAATTGAAAAAGACTGAACCATATCAAGCATTTTTTCTGACCAAAACAGTATAAGATTAGAAACCAACTATAAGGAAAAAACTGCAAAAAAATAAACATAGGAGGCAAAAAAAATATGCTACTAAACAACCATGGGTCACTGAAGAAATCAAGAGGAAATTTTAAAATACTTGGAATTTAATGAAAACAGAAACACCATCTATGGAATGCAGCAAAAGCAGTTCTAAGTGGTAAGTTTACAGTGATACAAGCATGTCAGAAAATAAGAAAAATCTCAAACAAACAATCTAAACTTACACCTAAAGGAACGAGGAAAAGAAGAACAAAGAAAATCCAAAGTTAGTAAAAGGAAAGAAATCATAAATATTAGAGCAGAAATAAATGAAATAGAGACTAAAAACCAATACAGAAGATCAATGAAATTAAGAGCTGACTTTTGAAAAGATGACCAAAATTGCTAATTTTGATAAACAAAATTGATATTAGCTAGACTCATCAAGAAAAAAAGTGGTCCAAATCAATAAAATCAAAATAAAAAAGAAGTTAAACCTGACACCACAAAAATACAATGGATCATAAGAAATTACTACAAACAATTATATGCCAATAAAATGGACAACCTAGGAAAAATTGGATAAATTCTGAGAAATGTACAATCACCCAAGACTGAATAGCAAGAAATAGAAAATATAAACAGACCAATTACCAGTAATGATATTGAATCAGTAATTAAAAACACTCCCAACAAACTAAAGTCCAGGACCAGATGGCTTCACAGGTAAATTCTACCAAATATTTCAAGAAGAGTTAACAGCTTTCTCAAACTATTCCACAAAATTTAAAAGGAAGGAACACTTCCAAACTGCTGCTATGAGGCAAGCCATCACCATGATACCAAAACAGACAAAGAACCACAAAAAAGAAAATTACAGGCCAATATCGCTGATGAACATACAGCGATATTGAGGCAAAAATCCTCAACAAAATATTAGCAAACCCAATTCAGCATTACATTAAAGGGATCACAGACCACAATCAAGTGGGATTAATCCCCTGGAGACAACATCCTTATATCAAACAATGTAACACATCACACTAACATACTGAAGGATACAAATCATATGATCATCTCAATAGATGCAGGAAAAGCATTTGACAAAATTCAACACCCATTCACCATAAAACTCTCAACAATGTGGGTATAGAAGGAACATACCTCAACATAATAAAGGTCTATATAACAAACCTACAGCCAACATTGTACTCAAGAGTGAAAAGCTGAAAGTATTTCCTCTAAGATTAGGAACAAGATGAGGATGCCCAGTCTCACACTTCTATTCAATGTAGTACTGGAAGTCCTAGCCACAACAATCAGACAGGAAAAATAAATGAAAGGAATCCAAATTGGAAAGGAAGAAGTAAAACTGTCACTGTTTGAAGATGACATGATACTATATACTGAAAATCCTAAAGACATCAATAAAAAACTATTAAAATTCAACAATGAGTTCAGTAAATGGCAGTATACAGAAATCTGTCATGTTTCTATACACTAACAACAATCTATCAGAAAGAGAAATTAAGAAAACAATCCCATTTACAATTGCATCAAAAAGAATAAACTATCTAGGGAAAAAATCTAACAAAGGAGGTAAAATATCTGTACTTGGAAAATTATGAGACACTGACTTAAAAAACTGAAGATGACACAAAATAATAAAAAGATATACCATGTTAATGGATTGGAAGAATTAGTATTTCTAAAATGACTATACTACCCAAGGCAATCTACAGATTCAATGCAATCACTATTAAAATACCAATAGCATTGTTCACAGAACTAGAACAAATGATTCTACAATTTGTATGGAAACACAAAACCCCAAATAACCTTACTTCTCTTATTCTAAAAAGAATGAAATCTTGCCATTTGTGACAGCATAGATGGACTTAGAAGATATTATGCTAAATGAAATAAGTCAAAGAGAGAAAGACAAATATGATTTCACTTATATGTAGAATTCAAAAAGCAAAGGAAATGAACTAGCATAATAAAACAGAAACAGAGTCATAGACACAGAGAGCAAACAGGTGGTTACCAGAAGGGAGGGGGTTGGGGGGGATGAGGGAAATAGGTGAGGGAGACTGAGAGGTACAAACTTACAAGATAAATGAATCACAGGGATGAAATGTACAGTGTGGGGAATATAGTCAATAATAATTTAAAACTTATGTATTGTGACAGTAACTAGACTTATCGTGGTGACCATTTTGTAATGTATAGAAATATCAAATCACTAGGTTGTACAATAGGAACATAGTATTATAAGTCAATTATACTTCAAAAAGAAACAAACTTGCTCGGTGCTTTGTGACAGCCTGGAGGGGTGGGATAGGGAGGGTGGGAGGGAGGGAGACGCAAGAGGGAAGACATATGGGAACATATGTATATGTATAACTGATTCACTTTGTTATAAAGCAGAAACTAACACACCATTGTAAAGCAATTATACCCCAATAAAGATGTTAAAAAAATATCTAACTCTAGGGAATTAAAAAAAAAAAGAAACAAACTCATAGAAAAGAGATCAGATCTCTGGTTACTAGAGGTCGGGGGTGGGGAAAGGGAGAATTGGATCAAAGGTACAAACTTCCAGGTATAAGTAAGTATTAGTGATGTAATGTACAACATTAATATAATTAACACTGCTGTAAGTTATATATGAAAGTTGCTGAGAAACTACATTCTAAGAGTTCTCATCACAGGAAAACCTTTTTGTTTCTTTTCCTTTAATGTTGTATGCATATGAGAAGATGGATGTTCACTAAACTTACTGTCATAAACATTCCATGATGTATATAAGTCAAATCATTATGTTGTACACCTTACACTTATACAGTGCTGTATGTCAATTATATCTCAACAAAACTGGAAGGAAAAATAGGCACAAAAGTGAGAAAGCATCCTATGACTCTGGGCCTCTCAAACCTGAACCAAAGAATAAAAGTGTGCATGCCCAGTCAACACGGGCATGTAATGCTCTGCACCTAGCACTGTTCAGTCACTAGGATGTGATAGAGAACAAGATATTAAAGACCCTGCCCCCCAGGATCCCCATCCCTAAATATTCCCCACCCAATTCTGTTAAGCTGCTTCTCAGATTTCTCCATTCCCTCCCCATTTGTCCTCACCACCCCAGGCCTTGACTGGAAGCCTGCTCTGAGTCATACATCTGTGGTAGGTCGGGGATGAAAGGACACAGATCTGTGCCCTCAGGGACTTACACATCTCACTGGGGAGACAGATCTGAAAACATGTGGTTATCACTCATGAGGAGGTGTCCCAGCCACAGCAGTTACGGGGGTGCCATAATACGTGACGCTCATCTTTTTTTTAATTTGTTTTATTGAGGTATAGTTGATTTACATTGTGTTAATTTCTGCTGTACAGCAAAATGATTCATATATATATTCTTTTACATATTCTTTTTCATTATGGTTTATTATAGGATATTGAATATATTTCCCTGTGCTACACAGTAGGACCCTGTTGTTTATCCATTCTATATATAATAGTTTGCATCTGCTAACCCCAAACTCCCAATCCAACCCTCCACATCCCCCCTCCGCCTTGGTAACCACAAGTCTGTTTTTTATGTCTGTGAGTCTATTTCTGTTTTGTAGATAAGTTCTTTTTTGTCATATTTTAGATTCCACATGTAAGTGATATCATATGGTATCTGTCTTTCTCTTTCTGACTTCACTTAGTATGATAATCTCTAGATCCACCCATGTTGCTGCAAATGGCATTACTTCATTCTTTTTTTATGGCTGAGTAATATTCCATTGTATGTATGTACCACATCTTCTTTCTCCATTCATCTGTCAACAGACATGTTGCTTCCATGTCTTGGCTATTGTAAATAGGGCTGCTATGAACATAGAGGTGCATGTATTTTTTTGAGCTAGAGTTTTGCCTGGATATATGCCCAAGAGTGAGATTGCTGGATCATATGGCAACTCTACTTTTAGTTTTTTAATGAACCTCCATACTGTTCTCCATAGTGGCTATAGTGGCTATACCAATATACATTCCTACCAACAGTGTAGGAGTGTTCCCTTTTCTCTACACCCTGTCCAGCATTTGTTATTTGTAGACTTTTTAATGATGGTCATTCTGACTGGTGTGAGGTGATACCTCATTGTAGTTTTGATTTAAATTTCTCTAATAATTAGTGACGATGAGCATCTTTTTATGCACGTGGTGCTCATCTTACTTTGGGATTCACAACCCCTGGTCATGACATGAGGTGCATTGGTCAGAAGGACCTGACCCAGTGGGTGCCTGCTGGGAGGGAGCACACCTTTCTCTTCTGCATTAGGCCTTCCCAGCCCTGGATCCTGTCCACTGTGCCCCCTCAACACCCTCCCATACCCACTTAGGGAGCCTCACTGTCCAGGAGCTGAGAACAGCTGCCAGCCTGGTTACAGGATCCAGCTTGGCCCTTTCAGAACAAGTAAATAGTGGGGGAAATTCATAAAGCAGCGCTCACACTCCTGGGAATCAGACTTGGATTCAAATTCTGCTTCCATTCACCCTCTGTGAGTGGGTTTCATGTTCTCGCTTTCAAGCAGAACAGGAATCCCTCAGTTGTTGGGCTGTTCTGAGACTAGTGAGACAGTGTGAAACAGAACCTAACTAGCAGAGCAGCTGGATGAAGAGGGAGTGAGTCCCCAACCTGCATGCAGAGCCTGCTATGCCACTGAGTCCTGAGAAAAGGCAAGCATGGTAGGGTGAATTGCATCCAGCATCAGGTCAGGGTCACATGAAAAGTGACAATAAATAAATGACCAGAACCTGCAAAATAGGGGACAGCCCATGTTAGGTTGCTAGGGCTATCATAATGAAGTACCCCAAAAAGGGTGGTGCAAACAACAGAAATGTATTATCTCACAGCCTGGAGGCTGGAAGCCCAACATCAAGGTGTCAGCAGGGTTGGCTCCATCTGAGGGCCATGAGGGAGGATCTAGTCCCGGCCTCTCTCCCAACTGCTGCTGGTTTGCTGGCCATCTTTGGCATTTCTTGACTGCTAGATCTCTGCCTTCATCTTCACATGGTGTTCTCCTTGTGTACATGTCTGCCTCCAAACTTCCCCTTTTCATAAAGACACCAGTCATATCAGATTAGGGCCACCCTCTCCAGTATGACCTCATCTTAACTAATTACACTGCAATGACTCTATTTCCAAATAAGTTCACATTCTAATGTACTGGGGAAAAGACTTCAACATATGAATTTGAGTTGGCAGGGGCAGGGAGCTTTCCCTTTCAGAAAATGTTTTTTTACACTAAACTTAAAGACAGTGCTCTTTTCAGAGGTCCATAATGTAGCCCATACTCTGAAGAATGAGGGATATCAATTGGGAAATAACCATCAGAAATAGAAAAGTTTAAAATGAAAAGAAAAATAAGCTACTCATACATTTGAAGGAGTTGGTGCATAAGATCACAGCTGACAAAGGAGAGAAGTTTTATTATTACTAGAACTGACTCACTGTTCTTAAATTGCTGAAAAGTTCACATCCATTCGCAAAGGGACATGAATGCCCCATCCTACCAGTCAGCATATCTAATGACATTTTGTATAAAGTAGTGAAAAACTTCAAGACACAGGAGGACAAAGAAGAGGACATATTGTGTAAGTTTAAAATGCACTGGTTTTGGGAGAGACCGTCAAGATGGCAGAGGAGTAAGACATGGAGGTCACCTTTCTCCCAACAAATACATCAGAAATACATCTACATGTGGAACAATTCCTACAGAACACATACTGAACACTAGCAGAAGACCTCAGACTTCCCAAAAGGCAAAAAACTCCCCATGTACCTGGGTACGGCAAAAGAAAAAAGAAAAAAACAGAGACAAAAGAATAGGGACATGACCTGCACCTCTGGGAGGGAGCTGTGAAGGAGAAAAGGCTTCCACACACTAGGAAGCCCCTTCACTGGTGGAGACAGGGGGTGGGAGGGTGGGAAGCTTCAGAGCCACGGAGGACAGTGCAGCAAAAGGGGTGCAGAGGGCAAAGCAGAGAGATTCCTGCACAGAGGATCAGTGCCAACCAGCAATCACCAGCCTGAGAGGCTTGTCGGCTGAACAGCTAGGGCGGGTGGGGGCTGGGAGCTGAGGCTCGGGCTTCGGAGGTCAGATCCCAGGGAGAGGACTGAGATTGGTTGCGTGAACGCAGCCTGAAGGGGGCTAGCGTGCCACA
This sequence comes from Phocoena phocoena, assembly GCF_963924675.1. Taxonomy (NCBI): domain Eukaryota; kingdom Metazoa; phylum Chordata; class Mammalia; order Artiodactyla; family Phocoenidae; genus Phocoena; species Phocoena phocoena. Next base: position 124,317,866 of record NC_089220.1, on the reverse strand, counting down.
GCTAGCTGGGAGGGAGTCCGGGACAAAGTCTGGAGCTGTCAAAGAGGCAAGAGAACATCGTTTTGGGGTGTGTGAGGAGAGGGGATTCAGAGCACTGCCTAAATGAGCTCCAGAGATGGGCATGAGCCACGGCTATCAGCACAGACCCCAAAGACAGGCATGAAATGCTAAGGCTGCTACTGCAGCCATCAAGAAGCCTGTGTGCAAGCACAGGTCACTATCCACACCTCTCCTCGTGGGAGCCTGTGCAGCCCACCACTGCCAAGTTCCCATGATCCAGGGACAAATTGCCCGGGAGAACACACGATGCACCTCAGGCCATTTCAACGTTACGCTGGCCTCTGCCGCCACAGGCTCGCCCCACATTCCATACCCCTCCCTCCCCCTGGCCTGAGTGAGCCAGAGCCCCCTAATCAGCTGCTACTTTATCCCAGTCTCGGCTAAGTGAAGAACAGACACCTTCAGGCGACCTACACACAGAGGCGGGGCCAAATCCAAAGCTGAACCCCAGGAGCTGTGTGAAAAAAGAAGAGAAAGGGAAATCTCTCCTGGCAGCCTCAGGAGCAGTGGAATAAAACTCCACAATCAACTTCATATACCCTGCATCTCTGGAATATTTGAATAGACAAAGAATCATCCCAAAATTGAGGCAGTGGACTTTGGGAGCAACTGTAGAGTTGGGGTTTGCTTTCTGCATCTAATTTATTTCTGCTTTTATGTTTATATTAGTTGAGTATTTAGAGTTTATCACTGGTAGAGTTGTTCATTGATCTGGTTGCTCTCTTCCTTCTTTTTATACATAAATATATATGTATATTATTTTCCTTTTTCTTTTTTTGTGAGTGTGTATGTGTTTGCTTCATTGTGTGATTTTGTCTGTATAGCTTTGCTTTTACCATTTATCCTAGGGTTCTGTTCTTTTTTTTTTTCTTTTTTTAAGTATAGTTTTTAGTGCTTGTTATCACTGGTGGATTTGGTTTCAGGTTTGGTTGCTCTCTTCCTTCTTTCTTTCTTTCTTTTTTAAAAATTTTTATTACTTTTTAATTTTTTTATCTTCAATAATTTTTTAAATTTCTTATTTTAATAACTTTTATTTTATTATTTTTTTCTTCCTTTCTATCTTTTTTTTTTTGCGGTATGCAGGCCTCTCACTGTTGTGGCCTCTCCCGTTGTGGAGCACAGGCTCCAAACACGCAGGCTCATGGGCCATGGCTCATGGGCCTAGCCGCTCTGCGGCATGTGGGATCTTCCCAGACCTGGGGCACGAACCCGTGTCCTCTGCATCGGCAGGCGGACTCTAAACCACTGCACCACCAGGGAAGCCCTCTTTCTTTTTTCTCTCCCTTTTCTTTTGAGCCTTGTGGCTGAGAGGGTTTTTGCACTCCAGCTGGGCGTCAGGCCTGTGCCTCTGAGGTGGGAGAGCCGAGTTCAGGCAATTGGTCACCAGAGACCTCCTGGATCCATGTAATATCAAAGAGCGAAAGCTCTCCAGACATCTCCATCTCAACGCTAAGACCCAGCTCCACTCAATGACCAGCAAGCTACACTGCTGGACACTATAGGCCAAACAACTAGCAAGACAGGAACATAACCCCACCCATTAGAAGAGAGACTGCCTAAAATCATAATAAGGTCACAGACACCCCAAAACACACCACCGGACATGGTACTGCCCACCAGAAAGACAAGATCCAGCCTCATCCACCAGAACACAGGCACCAGTCCCCTCCAGCAGGAAGCATAAACAACCCAATGAACCAACCTTAGCAACTGGGGGATGACCCCAAAAACAATGGGAACTACAAACCTGCAGTGGGCGAAATGGAGACCCCAAACACAGTAAGATAAGAAAAATGAGAAAACAGAGAAACTCACAGCAGATAAAGGAGCAAGGTAAAAACTCACCAGACAAAACAAATGAAGAGGAAATAGGCAGTCTACCTGAAAAAGAATTCAGAGTAATGATAGTAAAGATAATCCAAAATCTTGGAAATAGAATGTAGAAAATACAAGAAACATTTAAAAAGGACCTAAAAGAACTAAAGAGAAAACAATGATGAACAACACAATAAATGAAATTAAAAATTCTCTAGAAGGAATCAATACCAGAATAACTGAGGCAGAAGAATGGATAACTGACCTAGAAGATAATATAGTGGAAATAGCTACTGCAGAGCAGAATAAAGGAAAAAGAATGAAAAGAATTGAGGACAGTGTCAAGACCTCTGGGACAACATTAAACATACCAACATTCGAATTATAGGGGTCCCCAAAGAAAAAGAGAAAAACAGTAACTGAGAAAATATGTGAAGAGATTATATTTGAAAACTTCCCTAATATGGGAAAGGAAAGAGTCAGTCAAGTCCAGGAAGTGAAGAGTGTCCCATACATGATAAATCCAAGGAGAAACACGCCAACAAACATATTAAACAGACTATCAAAAATTAAATACAAAGAAAAAATATTAAAAGCAGTAAGGGAAAAACAACAAATAACATCCAAGGGAATCCCCATAAGGTTAAAAGCTGATCTTTCAGCAGAAACTCTGCAAACCAGAAGGGAGTAGCAGGATGCATTTAAAGTGATGAAAGGGAAAATCCTACAACCATGATTACTCTACCCAGCAAGGATCTCATTCAGATTTGATGGAGAAATTAAAATCTTTACAGACAAGCAAAAGCTAAAAGAATTCAGCATCACCAAACCAGCTTTACAACAAAGGCTCAAAGAATTTCTCTAGGCACATAAGACAAGGAAAAGACCTACAATAAGAAACCCAAAACAAGAATATGGTAATAGGAAGATAACATATCAATAACTACCTTAAATGTAAATGGATTAAATGTTCCAATCAAAAGACACAGACTGGCTGAATGGATACAAAAACAAGACCCATATATATGCTGTCTACAAGAGACGCACTTCAGACCTAGGGACACATACAGACTGAAAGTGAGGGCATAGAAAAAGATATTCCATGCAAATGGAAATAAAAAGAAAGCTGGAGTAGCAATTCTTATATCAAACAAAATAGACTTTAAAATAAAGACTATTACACGAGACAAAGAAAGACACTCCATAATGATCAAGGGATCAATCCAAGGAGAAGATATAACAATTGTAAAGATTTATGCACCCAACATAGGAGCACCTCAGCACATAAGGAAAGCACAGAAGCTAACAGCCATAAAAGGGGAAATTAACAGTAACACAATCATAGTAGGGAACTTTAACACCCCACTTTCACCAATGGACAGATCATCCAAAAGGAAAATAAATAAGGAAACATAAGCTTTAAATGATACAATAAACAAGATGGACTTAATTGATATTTATAGGACATTCCATTCCAAAACAAAAGAATACACTTTCTTCTCATGTGCTTATGGAACATTCTCCAGGATAGATCATATCTTGGGTCACAAATCAAGCCTCAGTGAATTTAAGAAAATTGAAATTGTATCAAGTAACTTTTCCGAACACAACGCTATGAGACTAAATATCAATTACAGGATAAAAACTGTAAAAGATACAAACACATGGAGGCTAAACAATACACTACTAAATAAGCAAGAGATCACTGAAGAAATTAAAGAGAAAATCAAAAAATACCTAGAATCAAATGACAATGAAAACACGATGACCCAAAACCTATGGCATGCAGCAAAAGTAGTTCTAAAATGGAAGTTTATAGCAATACCATCATACCTCAGGAAACAAGAAACATCTCAAATAAACAACCTAAACTTACACCTAAAGCAATAAGAGAAAGAAGAACAAAAAAATCCCAAACTTTGCAGAAGGAAAGAAATCATAAAGATCAGATCAGAAATAAATGAAAAAGGTCCCAGCCCTGGCAGCCACAAGGAGCGCACTCTTGGCCAGTAGCTTTACCCCTAAGCCTCAGCTTCTCCACTGTAAACAGGGATCTCAGTACCTTCTTCACAGGTCTCTTTATTTGTTTGTTTCCCCCCTTGAGAATTAAGATGGGCCCAGTCTATATGTGGCGACTTAAATGCCCATTAAACCTGAGTGCTTAACAAAGGGGCACAGAAAAAATTGCATCAATGGGGACCTTGAAGATGGCAGAAGAGTAAGACGCGGAGATCGCCTTCCTCCCCACGGATACACGAGAAATACATCTACACGTGGAACAACTCCTACAGAACACCTACTGAAGGCTGGCAGAAGACCTCAGACCTCCAAAAGGCAAGAAACTCCCCACGTACCTGGGTAGGGCAAAAGAAAAAACAGAGACAAAAGAATAAGGACGGCACCTGCACCAGTGGGAGGGAGCTGTGAAGGAGTAAAAGTTTCCACACACTAGGAAGCCCGTCCGCGGGCGGAGACTGCGGGAGGCGGAGGGGGGAGCTTCGGGACCGCGGAGGAGTGCACAGCGACGGGTGTGGAGGGCAAAGCGGGGAGATTCCTGCACAGACGATCGGTGCCGACCGGCACTCACCAACCCGAGAGGCTTGTCTGCTCACCCGCCGGGGCCGGCGGGGCTGCGAGCTGAGGCTCGGGTTTCGGTTTTGGACGGAGCGCAGGGAGAGGACTGGGGTTGGCGGCTTGAACATAGCCTGAAGGGGTTAGTGCACCACGACTAGTCGGGAGGGAGTTCGGGGAAAAGCCTGCACCTGCCGAAGAAGCAAGAAACTTTTTCTTCCCTCTTTGTTTCCTGGTGCGCGAGGAGAGGGGTTTAAGAGCACTGCTTAAAGGAACTCCAGAGACGGGCGCGAGCCGTGGCTAAAAGCGCGAACCCCAGAGACGGGCGCGAGCCGCGGCTAAAAGCGCGAACCCCAGAGACTGGCGTGAGCCGCGGCTAAAACCGCGGACACCAGAGACGGGCGGGAGACGCTAAGGCTGCTGCTGCCGCCACCAAGGGGCCTGTGGGCGAGCACAGGTCACTCTCCACACCCCTCTTCCGCGGAGCCTGTGCAGCCCGCCACTGCCAGGTTGCCAGGATCCAGGGACAACTTCCCCGGGACAACGCACGGCGGGCCTCAGGCTGGTGCAACGTCACGCTGGCCTCTGCCACAACGTCACGCCACCTCTGCTGCCGCAGGCCCACCCGCACGCAGTGCCCCTACTTCCCCCATACCCCAACCCCCGGCCTGAGTGAGCCGGAGCCCCGAATCAGCGGCTCCTTTAACCCCGTCCTGTCGGAGCAAAAAACAGACGCCCTCCAGCGACCTACACGCAGAGGCAGGACCAAATCCAAAGCTGAGCTCCTGTGAGCTGTGAGAACAAAGAAGAGAAAGGGAAATCTCTCCCAGCAGCCACAGAAGCAGCGGATTAAAGCTCCACAATCAACTTGATATACCCTGCATCTGTGGAATACCTGAATAGACAAGGAATGATCCCAAATTGAAGAGGTGGAATTTAGGAGCGAGATCTATGATTTTTTTCCCTTTTCCTCTTTTTGTGAACGTGTACGTGTATGCTTCTGTGTGAGATCTTGTCTGTATACTCTTGCTTCCACCATTTGTCCTAGGGCTCTATCCGTCCATGGTTTAAAAAAAAAATTTTTTTTCTTAATAATTAATTTTAATTGTAATAACTTTATTATAGTTTACCTTCATTCTTTCTTTCTTTCTTTCCTTCCTTCCTTCCCTCCTTTAGACAATGAATCACCCAAAATTTAGGAGGTGGTCTCTGAGAGCAAGATTTATGATTTTCCCCCTTTACCTCTTTTTGTGAAGGTGTATGTGTATGCTTCTGTGTAAGATTTTCTCTGTATAGCTTTGCTTCCAATATTTGTCCTAAGGTTCTACCCGTCCCTTTTTTTTTTCTAAATATTTTTAAATTCAATAACTATATTATACTTTATTTTATTTTTACTGTATCTTTTTTCTTTCTTTTTTCCTTCTTTCCCTCCTTCCTTCCTTCCTTCCTCCCTCCCTCCCTCCCTCCTTTCTTTCCTTCTTTGCTTCTTTCTCCCTTCCTTTCTTTCCTCCTTTCCTTGTTTCTTTCCTCATACTTCTACTAATTCTCTCTACTTTTTCTCCCTTTTATTCTGAGCCGTGTGGATGAAAGGCTCTTGGTGCTCCAGCCCAGGAGTCAGGGCTCCGCCTCTGAGGTAGGAGAGCCAACTTCAGGACACTGGTCAACAAGAGACCTCCCAGCTCCACATAATATTAAACGGTGGAAATCTCCCAGAGACCTCCATCTTAACACCAGCACCCAGCTCCACTCAACGACCAGCAAGCCACCGTGCTGGACAACCTATGCCAAACAACTAGCAAAACAGGAACACAACCGCACCCATTAGCAGAGAGGCTGCCTAAAATCATAATAAGGCCACAGACACCCCAAAACACACCACCAGACGTGAACCTGCCCACTAGAGAGACAAGATCCAGCCTCATCCAGCACAACACAGGCACTAGTCCCCTCCACCAGGAAGCCTACACAACCCACTGAACCAACCTTAGGCACTGGAAACAGACATCAAAAACAACGGGAACTATGAACGTGCAGCCTGCAAAAAAGAGACCCCAAACACAGTAAGATAAGCAAAATGAGAAGACAGAAAAACACACAGCAGATGAAGGAGCAAGATAAAAACCCACCAGACCTAACAAATGAAGAGGAAATAGGCAAACTACATGAAAAAGAATTCAGAATAATGATAGTAAGGATGATCCGAAATCTTGGAAGTAGAATGGACAAAATGCAAGAAACAGTTAACAAGGACCTAGAAGAAATAAAGATGAAACAAGCAACGATGAACGACACAATAAATGAAATTAAAAGTACTCTAGATAGGATCAATAGCAGAAAACTGAGGCAGAAGAACGGATAAGTGACCTGGAAGATAAAGTAGTGGAAATAACGACTGCAGAGCAGAATAAAGAAAAAAGAATGAAAAGAACTGAGGACAGTCTCAGAGACCTCTGGGACAACATTAAACGTACCAACATTCGAATTATAGGGGTTCCAGAAGAAGAAGAAAAAAAGAAAGGGACTGAGAAAATATTTGAAGAGATTATAGTTGAAAACTTCCCTAATATGGGAAAGGAAATAGTTAATCAAGTCCAGGAAGCACAGAGAGTCCCATACAGGATAAATACAAGGAGAAATACACTAAGACACATATTAATCAAACTGTCAAAAATTAAATACAAAGAAAGCATATTAAAAGCAGCAAGGGAAAAACAACAAATAACATACAGGGAATCCCCATAAGGTTAACAGCTGATCTTTCAGCAGAAACCCTACCAGCCAGAAGGGAGTGGCAGGACATACTGAAAGTGATGAAGGAGAAAAACCTGCAACCAAGACTACTCTACCCAGCAAGGATCTCATTCAGATTTGATGGAGAAATTAAAACCTTTACAGACAAGCAAAAGCTGAGAGAGTTCAGCACCGCCAAACCAGCTTTACAACAAATGCTAAAGGAACTTCTCTAGACAAGAAACACAAGAGAAGGAAACGACCTATAATAACGAACCCAAAACAATATAGAAAACGGGTATAGGAACATACATATCGATAATTACCTTAAATGTAAATGGACTAAATGCTCCCACAAAAAGACACAGATTGGCTGAATGGATACAAAAACAAGACCCTTATATATGCTGTCTACAAGAGACCCACTTCAGACCTAGAGATACATACAGACTGAAAGTAAGGGGATGGAAAAAGATATTCCATGCAAATGGAAACCAAAAGAAAGCAGAAGTAGCAATTCTCATATCAGACAAAATAGACCTTAAAATAAAGACTATTAAAAGGGACAAAGAAGAACACTACATAATGATCAAGGGATCGATCCAAGAAGAAGATATAACAATTGTAAATATTTATGCATCCAACATAGCAGCACCTCAATACATAAGGCAAATACTAACAGCCATAAAAGGGGAGATCGACAGTAACACATTCATAGTAGGGGACTTTAACACCCCACTTTCACCCATGGACAGATCATCCAAAATGAAAATAAATAAGGAAACACAAGGTTTAAATGATACATTAAACAAGATGGACTTAATTGATATTTATAGGACACTCCATCCAAAAACAACAGAATACACATTTTTCTCAAGTGCTCATGGAACATTCTCCAGGATAGATCATATCTTGGGTCACAAATCAAGTCTTGGTAAATTTAAGAAAACTGAAATTGTATCAAGTATCTTTTCTGACCACAACGCCGTGAGACTACACATCAATTACAGGAAAAGATCTTTAAAAAATACAAACACATGGAGGCTAAACAATACACTACTTAATAATGAAGTGATCACTGAAGAAATCAAAGAGGAAATAAAAAAATACCTAGAAACAAATGACAATGGAGACACAACGACCCAAAATCTATGGGATGCAGCAAAAGCAGTTCTAAGGGGGAAATTTATAGCAATACAAGCCCACCTTAAGAAGCAGGAAACATCTCAAATAAACAACCTAACCTTGCACCTCAAGCAATTAGAGAAAGAAGAACAAAAAAACCCCAAAGCTAGCAGAAGGAAAGAAATCATAAAAATCAGATCAGAAATAAATGAAAAAGAAATGAAGGAAACGATAGCAAAGATCAATAAAACTAAAAGCTGGTTCTTTGAGAAGATAAACAAAATAGATAAACCACTAGCCAGACTCATCAAGAAAAAAAGGGAGAAGACTCAAATCAATAGAATTAGAAATGAAAAAGGAGAAGTAACAACTGACACTGCAGAAATAAAAAAAATCATGAGAGATTACTACAAGCAACTCTATGCCAATAAAATGGACAATCTGGAAGAAATGGACAAATTCTTAGAAATGCACAACCTGCCAAGACTGAATCAGGAAGAAATAGAAAATATGAACAGACCAATCACAAGCACTGAAATTGAAACTGTGATTAAAAATCTTCCAACAAACAAAAGCCCAGGACCAGATGGCTTCACAGGCGAATTCTATCAAACGTTTAGAGAAGAGCTAACACCTATCCTTCTCGAACTCTTCCAAAATATAGCAGAGGGAGGAACACTCCCAAATTCCTTCTACGAGGCCACCATCACCTTGATACCAAAACCAGACAAGGATGTCATAAAGAAAGAAAACTACAGGCCAATATCACTGATGAACATAGATGAAAAAATCCTCAAGAAAATACTAGCAAACAGAATCCAACAGCACATTAAAAGGATCATACACCATGATCAAGTGGGGTTTATTCCAGGAATGCAAGGATTCTTCAATATACGCAAATCTATCAATGTGATAAACCATATTAACAAATTGAAGGAGAAAAACCATATGATCATCTCAATAGATGCAGAGAAAGCTTTCGATAAAATTCAACACCCATTTATGATAAAAACCCTCCAGAAAGTAGGCATAGAGGGAACATTCCTCAACATAATAAAGGCCATATATGACAAGCCCACAGCAAACATCATCCTCAATGGTGAAAAACTGAAAGCATTTCCACTAAGATCAGGAACAAGACAAGGTTGCCCACTCTCACCACTCTTATTCAACATAGTTTTGGAAGTTTTAGCCCCAGCAATCAGAGAAGAAAAAGAAATAAAAGGAATCCAAATTGGAAAAGAAGAAGTAAAGCTGTCACTGTTTGCAGATGACATGATACTATACATAGAGAATCCTAAAGATGCTCCCAGAAAACTACTAGAGCTAATAAATGAATTTGGTAAAGTAGCAGGATACAAAATTAATGCACAGAAATCTCTGGCATTCCTATATACTAATGATGAAAAATCTGAAAGTGAAATCAAGAAAACACTCCCATTTACCAATGCAACAAAAAGAATAAAATATCTAGGAATAAACCTACCTAAGGAGACGAAGACCTGTATGCAGAAAATTATAAGACACTGATGAAAGAAATTAAAGATGATACAAATAGATGGAGAGATACACCATGTTCTTGGATGGGAAGAATCAACATTGTGAAAATGACTCTACTACCCAAAGCAATCTACAGATTCAATGCAACCCCTATCAAACTACCACTGGCATTTTTCACAGAACTAGAACAAAAAATTTCGCAATTTGTAAGGAAACACAAAAGACCCCGAATAGCCAAAGCAATCTTGAGAACGAAAAACGAAGCTGGAGGAATCAGGCTCCCTGACTTCAGACTATACTACAAAGCAACAGTAATCAAGACAGTATGGTACTGGCACAAAAACAGAAAGATAGATCAGTGGAACAGGATAGAAAGCCCAGAGATAAACCCATGCACATATGGATACCTTATCTTTGATAAAGGAGGCAGGAATGTACAGTGGAGAAAGGACAGCCTCTTCAATAAATGGTGCTGGGAAAACTGGACAGGTACATGTAAAAGTATGATATTAGATCACTCCCTAACACCATACTCAAAAATAAGCTCAAAATGGATTAAAGACCTAAATGTAAGGCCAGAAACTATCAAACTCTTAGAGGAAAACATAGGAAGAACACTCTATGACATAAATCACAGCAGGATCCTTTCTGACCCACCTCCTAGAGTAATGGAAATAAAAACAAAAATAAACAAATGGGACCTAATGAAACTTCAAAGCTTTTGCACAGCAAAGGAAACCATAACCAAAACCAAAATACAACCCTCAGAATGGGAGAAAATACTTGCAAATGAAGCAACTGACAAAGGATTAATCTCCAAAATTTACAAGCAGCTCATGCAGCTCAATAACAAAAAAACAAACAACCCCATCCAAAAATGGGCAGAAGACCTAAATAGACATTTCTCCAAAGAAGATATACAGAATGCCAACAAACACATGAAAGAATGCTCAACATCATTAATCATTAGAGAAATGCAAATCAAAACTACAATGAGATATCATCTCACACCAGTCAGAATGGCCATCATCAAAAAATCTAGAAAAAATAAATGCTGGAGAGGGTCTGGAGAAAAGGGGACACTCTTGCACTGCTGGTGGGAATGTGAATTGGTTCAGCCACTATGGAGAACAGTATGGAGGTTCCTTAAAAAACTACAAATAGAATTACCATATGACCCAGCAATCCCACTACTGGGCATATACCCTGAGAAAACCAAAATTCAAAAAGAGTCATGTACCAAAATCTTCATTGCAGCTCTATTTACAATAGCCCGGAGATGGAAACAACCTAAGCGCCCATCATCGGACGAATGGATAAAGAAGATGTGGCACATATACACAATGGAATATTACTCAGCCTTAAAAAGAAATGAAATTGAGCTATTTGTAATGAGATGGATAGACCTAGAGTCTGTCATACAGAGTGAAGTAAGTCAGAAAGAAAAAGACAAATACCATATGCTAACACATATATATGGAATTTAAGGGAAAAAAATGTCATGAAGAACCTAGGGGTAAGACAGGAATAAAGACGCAGACCTACTGGAGAACGGACTTGAGGATATGGGGAGGGAGAAGGGTGAGTTTTGACAGGGCGAGAGAGAGTCATGGACATATACACCCTAACAAACGTAGTAAGGTAGATAGCTAGGGGGAAGCAGCCGCAAGGCACAGGGATATTAGCTCGGTGCTTTGTGACAGCCTGGAGGGGTGGGATGGGGAGAGTGGGAGGGAGGGAGACACAAGAGGGAAGACATATGGGAACATATGTATATGTATAGCTGATTCACTTTGTTATAAAGCAGAAACTAACACACCATTGTAAAGCAATTATACCCCAATAAAGATGTTTAAAAAAAAAGAAATAAATGAAAAAGAAATGAAGGAAACAATAGCAAAGATCAATAACACTAAAAGCTGGTTCTCTGTGAAGATAAAGCCAATTGATAAACCATTATTTAGACTCATCAGAAAAAAGAGAGAAGACTCAAATCAATAGAATTAGAAATTGAAAAGGAGAAGTAACAACTGACACTGCAGAAATACAAAGGATCATGAGAGATTACTACAAGCAACTACCTGCCAATAAAATGGACAACTTGGAAGAAATGGACAAATTCTTAGAAAAGCACAACCTTCCAAGACTGAGCCAGGAAGAAATAGAAAATAAAAACAGACCCATCACAAGCACTGAAATTGAAACTATGATTAAAAATCTTCCAACAAACAAAAGCCAAGGGCCGGATGGCTTCACAGATGAATTCTACCAAACATTTAGAGGTGAGCTAACATCTATCCTTCTGAAACTCTTCCAAAATAAAGCAGAGGGAGGAACAATCCCTAACTCATTCTATGAGGCCGCCACCAGCCTGATACCAAAACTAGACTAGGATGTAACAAAGAAAGAAAACTACAGGTCAATATCACTGATGAACATAGATGCAAAAATTCTCAAAAAATACTAGTAAACAGAATCCAACAGCACATTAAAAGGATCATACACCATGATCAAGTGGGATTTATCCCAGGAATGCAAGGATTCTTCAATATATGCAAATCAATCAATGTGATAAGCCATATTAACAACTTGAAAAAGTAAACCATATGATCTCAGTAGATGCAGAAAAAGCTTTTGACACAATTCAACACCAATTTATGATAAAAACCCTCCAGAAAGTAGGCACAGAGGGAACTTACCTCAACATGATAAAGGCCATATATGACTAACCCACAGCCAACATTGTTCTTAATCGTGAAAAACTTACACCATTTCCTCTAAGATCAGGAAGAAGAGAAGGCTGTCCACTCTCACTACTATTATTCAACATAGTTTTGGAAGTGTTAGCCACAGCAATCAGAGAAGAAAAAGAAATAAAGGAATCCAAATAGGAAAAGAAAAAGTAAAGCTGTCACTGTTTGCAGATGACATGATACTATACATAGAGAATCCTAAAGATGCTACAAGAACACTACTAGAGATAATCAATGAATTTGGTAAAGCAACAGGATAGAAAATAAATGCACAGAAATCTCTTGCATTCCTATACACTAATGATGAAAAATCTGAAAGAGAAACTAAGGAAACACTCCCATTTACCACTGCAACTAAAAGAATAAAATACCTAGGAATAAACCTACCTAAGGAGATAAAAGACCTATATGCAGAAAACTATAAGTCACTGATGAAAGACATTAAAGATGATACAAACAGATGTTCTTGGATTGGAAGAATCAACATTGTGATAATGACTGTACGACCCAAAGCAATGTATAGATTCAGTGCAATCCCTATCAAGCTACCAATGGCATTTTTCACAGAACTAGAACAAAAATTTCACAATTTGTATGGAAACACAAAAGGCCCCTTATAGCCAAAGCAATCTTGAGAACGAAAAACGGAGCTGGAGGAATCAGGCTCCCTCACTTCAGACTATACTACAAAGCTACAGTAATCAAGACAGTATGGTACTGGCACAAAAACAGAAATATAGATCAAGGGAACAGGATAGAAAACCCAGAGATAAACCCATGCACATATGGTCACCTTATTTTTGATAAAGGAGACAAGAATATACAATGGAGAAAAGACAGCCTCTTCAATAAGTGGTGCTGGGAAAACTGGACAGCCACATGTAAAAGAATGAAATTAGAACACTTCCTAACACCATACACAAAAATAAACTCAAAATGGATTAAAGACGTAAGTGTAAGGCCAGACAGTATAAAACTCTTAGAGGAAAACACAGGCAGAACACTCTATGACATAAATCACAACAAGATTCTTTTTGATCTACCTCCTAGAGAAATGGAAATAAAACAAAAATAAACAAATGGGACCTAATGAAACTTAAAAGCTTTTCCACAGCAAAGGACACCATAAACAAGACAAAAAGACAACCCTCAGAATGGGAGAAAATATTTGCAAATGAAGCAACTGACAAAGGATTAATATCCAATATTTACAAGCAGCTCATGCACCTCAATATTGAAAAAAAAAGACAAAGCAATCCAAAAATGGGAACAAGACCTAAATAGACATTTCTCTGAAGAAGATATACAGATTGTCAACAAACACATAAAAGGATGCTGAACATCACTAATCATTAGAGAAATGCAAATCAAAACTACAATTAGGTATCACCTCACACCAGTCAGAATGGCCATCATCAAAAAATCTACAAACAATAAATGCTGGAGAGGGTGTGGAGAAAAGGGAACACTCTTGCACTGTTGGTGGGAATGTAAATTGATACAGCCACTATGGAGCCAGTATGGAGGTTCCTGAAAAAACTACAAATAGAACTACCACATGACCCAGCAATCCCACTGCTGGTCATATACCCTGAGAAAACCATAATTCAAAAAGAGTCGTGTACCACAATGTTCATCGCAGCTCTATTTACAATAGCCAGGACATGGAAGCAACCTCAGTGTCCATTGACGGAGGAATGGATAAAGAAGATGTGGCACATATATACAATGGAATATTACTAGCCATAGAAAGAAACAAAATTGAGTTATTTGTAGTGAGGCGGATGGACCTAGAGTCTGTCATACAGAGTGAAGTAAGTCAGAAAGAGAAAAACAAATACCATATGCTATCACACATATATGGAATCTTAAAAAAAGAAAAATGGTTCTGATGAACATTGAGGCAGGACAGGAATAAAGATGAAGATGTAGAGAATGGACTTGAGGACATGGGGAGGAGGAAAGGTAAGCTGGGATGAAGTGAGAGAGTGGCATGGACATATATACACTACCAAATGTAAAATACATAGCTCGTGGGAAGCAGCCGCATAGCACAGGGTGATCAGCTCGGTGCTTTGTGACCACCTAGAGTGGTGGGATAGGGAGGGTGGGAAGGAGACTGAAGAGAGAGGGCATATGGGGATATATGTTTATGTATAGCAGATTCACTTTGTTATAAAGCAGAAACTAACACAGCATTTTAAACCAATTATACTCCAATAAAGATGTTAAAAAAATAAAATAAAATAAATGGTAGAACTATAAATTAATTAATTAAATGCACTGGTTTTATCTAAGACATGCCCATTAGCATAGCTCCCACTGATTTCCTTTAAAGTGTGGGTGTTGGTTCTATCATCTTTCCAGACGCACAGACTTTGAGATACGATCTGAGGGTCCTACACCTAAGCTCTATTAGCCATAAACTTGGCTGATGATATCAACAGCCTCCACAGGTTTGTCAGGATTAAATTTTGCAGCAGTGTAATAGCTAATACAATTAGAGCAAGGTAAGTGGATCTATTCACTGATCAAAATGTAACCTAAAGACATGGGAAGTGTATGGGTATGCAGGATGTGCACACTCACACACAGAGATGCACAATGGGTACATAAGAGGAGAGGCAGAGGCTGAAAATGATTTTTATTCATTCATTCATTTGACAAACACTCATCAGGGCCTCTCGACTGAGTCCCAGGGGACCAAAAAGAGATGTGGGTGCTGGCCTCAAGGGTTCACAGTCAAATGGGTATCTGCTACAGACTGAGGCTCACTGGATCTCTGGTTTAAAAAGACTTCACTAGTTTTTAAAGCCTTTAAATGCCATCTTCTTTCTCATTCTTGGAGATTTTTTTTTAAGTTCCAGAAATCTTTCCCATTTATGCCATGTGGCTCTTCCAATATTCTATTGATTTATTTAATAATATGTAAATTTTAGATACCATCATTATTATTTCTACTGCTGTTACCCTGGAAAGGGCTTTATGTCTAGTGAAGAACCAAATGTCAAACACACACACTTTATAAATATATATAAATATAAATATTGTTTTTCATTTCTTAAAAGGATATTAAAACTACGTACAAGACCATCCTCTTAAAAAACCAACAACAAACAGACCATGGCTCTGTTCCTCTAAAGCTAATGCTGCCAGAAGAAATACATCATTAATTTCCCTCAAAGAGTCATTATTTATATGAAAACCTGGACAGAATGGACTTCAGAAAGCCCTCCCTTCTCACTAATCTGAAGACATCTGGGAAGGTTACTGAAGCAAGAAGAAAATCACACAGTAAAGTTTCATAGGGCTTAACTCTTGGCTCCAAATTATTTCCTTGCCAACTATTAGAAATCAGACTTATTCCACCTAAACTTAAAATTTTAAATCAAAGGTGTGTGGCTATGATGGGAAAGCTTGCCCTAGATCAACACTCTCACTAAGAACAAATAGAAAACCTGGATAAAATACACATTTAAAAACTGGTTTAAGAGGCCCAACACCAAGAAGGCAGGGTCAGCAGGTAGACTGCACTTCAAGGCACATGCCCTCTTTCCCCAGAACTTACCTCCTGTTGGCCTCCATGTGCAGGAGCTGGTGGGGAGTGGCTGCTAGGAGTGAGGGACCCAGCAGAGCCGAGGTATAACCAGAGTCTGGGGCAGCCAAAGAGCCCTACCAGGAGGGGTGAGGCTTTAGAGAGACGGAATGACAAGGAAATGAGCCAAACAGCACACGGTGTTTCCCTCAACACGTTTACAGACTAATCTGCACAGGTGATAAAGCAGTCATAAAAATGGCTTAAAAAGAGCAGAATTTTCAGCCATTTTATGCTGTCCGAAATATAAAAATTAGAGTTTTGGACCATTTTGGAGTTGCCTTGGGAAGCATCTCAAACCCTCAGGTGGGACTCCTGCGGAGCTATTCCCAAGACAGCAGCGGTGGGGACCAGAGCCCAGCTGAGCCTCAGCAAGACAGCAGAGCAGCCTCTACACCAGCTCTGACCTCCAGACACGAGAGGGAACATTGCGTGAAGTCTCTACAACTTTCGTACATAATCAAAATTACCAGGCAGACAACTACAGAGCCCACGCGCCCTGGAGCCTGTGTGCCACAACTAGAGTGAGAAACACACGCCACAACAAGAGAGAAGCCCGCACACCACGATGAGGAGACCACATGCCACAACGAAGATCCTGCATGCTGCAATTAAGAACCGATGCAGCCAAAAAAAACCCACATATGACCAAATAGTTCTAAAAAAAAAAAAAATTACCAGGCAGACCAAAACATGGGGCCAAGCAACAAAGGAGACAACAGAAATGATACCACAGATGGCCAGATACTGCAGCTATCAGCCTAGAAATGAATGATTAACGTGTTCAAAAAAAAAGACTGCAAGATGGAGAATTTCACCAGAGACACTACATCTATTAGAAACTGTCAAATTAAAATTGTAGAAATGAAAACTACATTAACTGAAATGAAGAATTCAGCAGATGGCTGGGACTTCCCAGGTGGTCCAGTGGCTAAGACTCTGCACTGCCAATGCAGGGGCCTGGGTTCAATCGCTGGTCAGGGAACTAGATCCCATATGCTGCAACTAAAAAGATCCCACATGCCACAACTAAAAAAAGATCCCGCATGCCTCAACTAAGACCCAGCACAGCCAAATAAATAAATAGATAAATTTAAAAATAAATAAAATAAAATTTTTTTTAAAAAAAGAATTCAACAGATGGCTTTAACAGATAACAGACACATGAGCAGCAACTTAGGATGCTACAAAGTAGACCGGAATGTTTCCACTGATTGAAGCATGGAGAGCAAAGGGATGTAAATAAAACCACAAGCATAAGGGACAAATGGGACTTGGGAGAACTGTTTAACATTCACAGAACTGGAGTCCTAGGATGTGAAAAGAGAGAGAAAATGGTGCAGAGCAATATTTAAAGAAATAATGGCCAACATTATTGCTAAACTGATGAAGTATATCAAACTGTAGATGCAAAAACTGTGATGAATCTTAAGCAGCATAAATGCAAAGAAAACCAAAACAAGGGTGGCACCGTGGTGCTCCAGCCTTCACTTCTTTTGGGCTTTCCTGAGCTTAGGTGCCTTCAGAAAAGTTTTACAAAGCAATGGACATTCTCCAGTGGTTAATAGGTTTCTTGGAATGGAATTTACTTTCTTCCCTCCTGACCTTGTGTGATTCCACATGGTCGTTGACTTCATGTCTCAAAACTGCAGCCAAAAGTGAGAGGAGCAGGGATGAGGTTCACAGATGTCACAGCGAACTTCACGGGCCCCCATGTACCCCCATGCCCCTCCTGGCTGCATGCCATACTACAAGTTTTATACTTTTGGCTATGGATCATATAATGGAGCATATACTAATGATTTTTAACCCGTCTCTATGATCTACACAGCCGCCCCCTTAATTTCTGGGTAACACACCATCACAAACAGCTGTTACAGTCACATCGTGTTGACTCAATCACTGCAAGTCTTAGATATCCTCAGATGACTTATACAAGTTCTTTTAAAACTAAAGGGAAAGACGCCGGTCTTAGAAGGCTACATACTGAGGATTCCAAATATGACTTTCTAGAAAAGATAAAACTATGAAGACAGTGAAAAGATCAGTGGTTGCCAGGGCTTGGAGGGTAGGGATGAAGAGGTAAAGCACAGAGGATTTTTAGGGCAGTGAAAATACTCTGTATGATAAAATAATGGTGAGTACATTATACATGTCATAATATATTTGTGAAAACCCATAGAATGTACAACACCAAAAGTAAACCCTAATGTAAACTATAAACTTCAGCTAATAAAAATGTGCCAATATCCGTTCATCACTCATAACGAATGTACCACACTAATGCAAGATGTTAATAATACGAGGAGAGAGAGAGAGAGAGAGAGAGAGAGAGTGTGTGTGTTTAAAGGTATATGATAACTGTATTTCTTGTCACTTTTTCTGTAAATTTAAAATTATGCTATATGAAATAAGTCAGAAAGAGTAAGACAAATACTGTATGATCTTACTTACATGTAGAATCTTAAAAACCAGAAATCACAGGAACAGAGTAGATTGCTGGTTTCCAGGGAGGAGGGGGCGGGGGTACTTATGCGTAACTGTTAGTCAAAGGGTACAAATTTCTAGTATTAAGATAAATAAGTTCCAGGGATATAATGTACAGCATGGTGACTATAGTTAACAATACAGTATTATATACTTGATAGTTGCTAAGTGAGTAGGTCTTAAAAGTTCTCAACACCCACACAAAAAAGGACTATGTAGGGTGACGAAAGTGTTAACTAACCCTATTGTTTTAATCATTTCGCAGTATACTGGATATATATATCCAATCACCTTAAACTTACATAATGTTATATGCCAACTGTATCTCAACAAAGCTGGGAAATTTTTTTAACTGCTCTAAAAAATAAAGTTTATTAATTTTTTTTAATAAAAGGAAAATGATCCTAGCATTAGACTCAACCTTGAGCCCTTTTCATCTCAAGTTCCAAGTCAGAACTATAGCTCTCTAGGTGCTGCTGCTGCACGTTCCTGATGACCACAGAAACGCAGTGGGCTAGAGTCAGAATCACTGCTCTGGGGTCTCCATCCCCATCAGCTCCAGTTCACTCCTCACAAATAAGTGGGAAAGGCAGTATCTTCTCTACCATGATCTCATGAAGATCAAATGAGACAGACTGATAGCAGAGAATAGGTATCAAAGCATTAGTTTTCTTTGTTCCATTACTAAAAGGTTTCTTACAGTGAATATTCTCAAAAATAAACTCTCAAGCTCCCTTGTATGCAGCTTCCATACAAGGCCTGAAACAAATGATGGGTAATTTCTGTGAGAAACTGTGCACATTTAGATATGTTATAATGACAAAGACAGAGTATGTGATTGAGGCTTTGTAAAAAAACATTCTCTTCAACCCATCTGAACCATTTCTAATCTCCTCTATAACTAGAAAAAGCATAAACAACTCCAAGAGAGACAAGACAATGAAAATCAATCTGTTAAACAAGAGATCGAAATGCAACTTCATTTTATTTTGCAGGGAGAATGTCTGAAACTGAAACTTCAGTATGAATAATCTCAATAAAAGCAGCAGAAAAGTGGGAGGGAGGAGACGAGGGGGAGGAGGAAATTGTGGTTTTCTCTCTCCTTGATTGTTAAATGAATATTTAGGGGGGAAAGCCATAACTTTATCAGGCTTTAGCTTATCATCAAAACCGCAATAAACATTTACATCCTTAAATCCTGTACACATCTCTAAATTGTGCCTTTCTCCCATAATATGATTTTTAATTTGATTGTTTTAGTCCCTCTCATATTTTTTTTTTATTATTGCTGACTAATCCCCAATTCCCTCTTAAACACTCAGTTCTCTACTTTTGAACTGCTTTTCTTTTTCATGCGGTCCACTTTAGACTACTTACAATTCTTTTGAAACTGTGTCATTTAGTTTCATAGAAATAGTGGGTATGTGTGATGTACTCAGCAATGGGAGAAGAAGCCCTTTATCATTCTGACTTCCAAGCAAAGTGCTAGGAACACAAAGGCTGGAACTACTCTTCCTTTAGGAAGCAGACGCAGAGAGAATTTTTAGGGCAGTGGAACTACTCTGTATGATTCTGTAATGGTTGAAACACGTCATTACATATTTGTCCAAATCCACAGATGTACAACACCAAGAGTGAATCCTAGTGCAAACTGTGGACTTTGGGTGACGATGACATGTCAACATGGGTTCACTGACTATAACAAATGTCCCCCACTGGAGGCGGTGTTGATAGTAGGGGAGGCCATGCATGAGTCAGGGCATGGAGTATATGAGGAATCTCTGTACCTTCCTGTGAACCTAAAAAAAATGTTTTTACAAATAAAAATTTAAATTAAAAAAAAAAGCAACTCGGAAGCCCCTGACACCCTGAGGCCTCTGAAACCTCTCTCAGGAGTGCTGCACATTCCCTCCTCTGGGAACATGAATCTACCTTTGCTCTGGCTCTCTGGGCACGATGATGGTTTATTTATGAATCTGGATTTGAACTAATCTCTCGTGAAGTCAGACGTGCACATACTCAGATGGAAGGGTCTGCACACTCCCCAGAGCAGGGTCTGTCTGGGGCAGAGCGGAGGGTGAAGCTGACTCTTCACCACACATGGCCTCAGAGCCTCAGTCTCTGCAGGTCCACAGCCCACACACCCACATGGCCTTCAAACAGCACATCAATCCCTCAGTCCCCAGTCGTGTCACATACCTGCCGTCCTGCCTTTTACTGAGGACCTTCCTACCTGTCCCACCTGGCAGACCCCTGCCTATTGGCCTCATCCCAGACTGAGAAGATGTCATCAGAGAAATCTATCCCAACTGCAGTGGGCTTTTCTGAGGGGGGTGCCAGCCATTAGCAGAGTCCTTATCACCCTGTGGGGACTGTTACTTACTTTTAGCCTCCTCTACAGCCTATGATTTTCATGCAGAAAAGTCTATCAATTCCAACAGCAAAACCTAATCCTGGGCACAAAGGAGATCTCAAGGTTATAGGAGTTCATGATAATCCCTAGATATGCAGATATAAGCAACTGTTCCTAAAACAATTTTGTGACTATGTATCTACAGAGGCACTTCTGTTTTATTGTTAGACATAAATCAGTGTCTGAATAAAGTGTGGTGGAACTAGTGTAAGAAAATAAAACTCCAAAATAAGAAACAAACTGAGAAATGACTACTCAGTGTGGTGAACTGAATAATTATCAGGAAAAGGAAGTATTACAGTCACGGTCTACATTTCACAATCTGCAGCCCATAGGTTGTGTGGGGTGAATCCTCTTTTATTCACTTCACCTCTTTGCTAGTGGCCCATCTCCAGTGTATGGATGACATAGGGGATTTTTTTTAAAGTGAGTGACCCATAAATTTTAGCCCCACATGGAACTTTATACCATCAACGAAAAGATGAACAATTTTAATATCTGGCAATGAAAAGAAAGGATTTTGCTATTAATTTTGGAAGGATTATTTCCATCCACAGAACTTTGCAATGAAAGGAAGGCTTCTTAAGTTGGCATTTTGCAAACCCCCCTCAGCCTCAAGCATCCCCCAAATCCAGGAGCCGCTGTGCAGCGGGGAAGCACAAAGAAGGCCCCAGCATTAGGGGTTCCTGTGTCACTGGGCCCGCAAAGCAAGTGCCTGCTCCTGGAATCCTCCACATTCTGCTCAGGGAGGCCCACCCCAGCCTGAGGCGCCTGTGAGAAGACCCTGACACTGGTGGATGCCAACATACCAGCACCTTCCTAAGAGCTAAGCACTTTGTACAGGGAAGGCCTTCTTCTACACTAGAAATAGTTACTACTGGAGTTCACTTTGCTTGTAAGTCTGTGAAAATACCTTCCTCTATTAGGAAAAATCACACATATACTTGATCCCATACTTTCTCCCCTGTTTAAAAATAAGGCAGGATATTTACCCTCAGGGAGACAGAAGTATCAACTAGGTAATCTCAGATCCTTTCCTGAGAAATGTTGAAAGGCAGGTCTTTTGGATCTTGAAAAATGAACTAAAGTAAAAAGGCTGTCATTTATATTCATCCCTAGTATAAATGAGGTCAGACATAGCCATTGACTGCACAACTGAAAATAACATGATCTGGAAATCTACGCACAGTAAACACACTTGTGGACAAGATGGGGATGAGATACTTTTTAATCATTAGAGCAACATCTCACTGCTGGTGTCACAATCTCTACTCCTTGAGTTTTACCATTTTCAGTGTTTAAACTTCCAATAAATACTACATATTTAAGAAGTCAATTGTGAGTTTAAACTTGCATGATAAATCTCGAGCAGAAACCCACAACGAGAATGTAAGCAAGAACTGATGCAAAGACTGTGAGATCAGAAAAGAAAATAGCTTCTTACCATGTTTATTGATGACACAGGACCAATGCTGTTAACATAGATGTCAACATCAATTACGGTGGGTTTTACTGTGGAGAAAACAAATGTGTGTTAATACACTGTGCCAGAGAGACTGAGGAAAGTGCTACTAAACTTCCTCTGAGTCACACACTAACAGCTCAACGGCATGTGGGAAAGGGGTGTATTTTTCTTTCGACTTGCCAGGTAGTTACAATTCTCAAAGGATTAAAGATTCTTACTCATATTTAATAAATTCTAAAAAAACAGGATATTTATACACTGCAAGTTGCCAGTGATAGATGACCATAAAGATACTTTATAACATTTGTTTAGCTGATTATATGGCAGAGAAAACATAAAATGATAAAATATAAGACACTACATAAGAAATTTAATGTCAAAGTTATGCTAAGAAATCAAACCCAAGTAATGAGTAATATCAGGGACAATTCAAGTTATTTATCCATTACCTGGTTGCAACTCAAAGCAAAGATCTGGAGAGTACATACACCAAAGGAGATTAAGAAATACTGATTATTGGTGTCATTACTACCTAAGAAACACACACACACATCTCACAGACTTCAAATCATACAACTCATAAAATAATAATACTTTATGGGATTCCCTGGTGGCGCAGTGGTTGAGAATCTTCCTGCTAATGCAGGGGACACGGGTTCAAGCCCTGGTCTGGGAGGATCCCATATGCCGTGGAGCAACTAGGCCCGTGAGCCACAACTGCTGAGCCTGCGCATCTGGAGCCTGTGCCCCGCAACAAGAGAGGCCGCAATAGTGAGAGGCCCGCGCACCGTGATGAAGAGTGGCCCTCACTTGCCACAACTAGAGAAAGCCCTCGCACAGAAACGAAGACGCAACACAGCAAAAATAAAATAAATAAATTAATAAACTCCTACCCCCAACATCTTCTTTAAAAAAAAAATAACACTTTAGTAAGTCAAGAAATTACCGTTCCAACTATAAGGGAGTAAAATTCATATAACAGGAAACTGTAATATCTAACATCGTGCATCAGAGGTAAAATCTGCTCATTTACCCTTAAAGAAAATCATTTTCCCTTTCCTTGGCAGAAATGGAACTTGGGAGACCAGTAATGAGATTCCTGAGACAGCCACCTCTGAGTCAGGGATCCGTGCCAGTGAAAAGGAGGCGTCTCTCTTTCCCCAGCACTCAGCAACTGATAAAGGGGAGAAGAACACCAATTTCAGAATATTTATGCCCCAGGGGAACATGAACAAGACTCCTGAACCTTTGCACGTAAACACAGAGTGTTTCTATGGAAACAAGGGTGTTCGCATCTGCAATTATTTCCAGCTTCCACCAGTTTTGCTAACTAATCATTCACAAATGGACTTCTGCACTCTATTTCTGGAACTATGAGTGGCACCTGTAAGCTCACAGTCTGTTGTTCAATTATGTAACCAGCAGTCTGAAGCCTGAGCCATGTTGTCCGGACCTCCAAGAAAATGAAAATAATGACAATGAACTGGAGCCAACTACTCTGACATCTGTCAGCGCAACCAAGCCACGTTAGCTTGAAAGTTGGCATTTTGGAAAACACCTCAATACAATTCTAAGTACTATGTATCTAGTGCTTAAATTTCATAAAAGGACTATTCTTCATTTTAGGCTGAGCTTTGCTAACTACTCTGAACAGTAAGTAGCATCTTTCTTCAACTTAATTGAAGAACACAGCAAGTGTTCTGTCTCCAAATGCTGTGCTGCATAACCTTTGGTAATGTTATACAAAGGCTGTGTTAAGTCAATCAGTTGAGGACCTGCTTTTTGCAAGAGATTTTTCTGGTTGTTTATGGTATTTATTAGACTTTAGGCTTCCAGGGCTTTTAATCTCATTAAATAAAAAAGACCTACAGATGTAAAGCCTTAAAAGCTTGAAGTGGGAAGTGTCAAATGAGTATTAAGTGCAATAGTATAATAAAGGTTTTAAGAGAAGAGTTTGGAAAACACAAACACACATACACACACACACACACACAAAACTTGGGGGAAATAAACTGTTTTAAGTAAATTCTCATTTAAGCAGAGCCATGCTAAAGTAAAAGGAGCCTTTAGGAAAGTGGCCCTGACAGTGGTACCCAGGAAAGAGACTGGCCACAGGAGACTCAAGGTTTACAGTTCAAAGATTACAGATTAAGCCCAGACAAATGATCTTCAATAAGGATGCCAAGACCATTCAATGGGGAAAAAGTATTTTCAACAAATGGTGTTATGTAAACTGGATACCCACAAGCAAAAAACTGAAGTTGAACCCTTATACAATATACAAAAATTAACTCAAAATGGATCAGAAGCCTAAAGGTAAGATTTGAAACTACAAAACTCTTAGAAGAAAACATAGGAGAAAAGCTTCATGACACTGGGTTTGGAAATGATTTCTCGTGTATGACACCAAAAGCACAGGCAATGAAAGAAAAAAGTAAATAAACTGGACTACATCAAAATTAAAAACTTCTGTGCATCAAAGGACACAGTTAACACAGTGGAAAGGCAACCCACATTATGGGAGAAAACATCAGTAAATCATATGTCTGATAAGTGGTTAATATCCAAAAAAATAAAAAGAACTCCCACAACTCAACAACAGATAAGCAAAACAACCTGATTTAAAAATGGGTAAAGGACTTAGACATTTCTCTAAAGAGACATACAAATGACCAATAAGTACATGAAATGACATTTAACATTATTAGTAATTAGGGAAATGCAAATCAAAACGACTTCACATCCATTATGACAGTTACTATTAAAAAAACAGAAAAAAAACAAGTGTTGGCAATGACATGGAGAAAATGAAAACCTTGTACACTGCTGGTGGGAATGTAAAATAATACAGGCAATATGGAAAACAGTATGGTGGTTCCTCAAAAAAACAAAAAATAGAACTACCCTATAACCCAGCAATTCCACTTCTGGTTATATACCCAAAAGAATTAAAATCAGGGACTCAAACATATATTTGTACACACATGTTCACAGCAGCATCATTCACATCAGCCAAAAGGAGGAAGCAAACCAACTGCACATGGTGGGATAAATGGGTAAACCAAACATAGTATATACATATGGAATATTACTCAGCCTTTTTGTATTTGTTTATGTGATGGTCAGTCAGGTGCAGCCACAAGAGGAGAGGCTCAGGAAAACAAAATTGATTTATTCACAAGTCCTAAAGACAGGAGGTATGGCACGCTTTGCCTGACTACATGGGAAAGACATAAGGGTGGTCAGGAGGCAGAAGACAGGGCAAGGGAGGGGGTGCTTAGGCCATGATCTGAATTGGGGTCTCTGAAGGAAAGGCAGAGCAGGGAAGGGTAAACAGCTCTGGTTGGCTAGTTTGGCTAGCTTGAATAATTCCTGTGGGCTTTCAGCTATACAGGTGGTCTCCAGTGGCCTGGTACCAGGCCCTGGGATGATAAAACAGAAGAGTATTGCCTGCTGGGGTGTAAGGGCTGTATAGAGGAGATATGACTCTGGATTGAATAGTCTGTATGTTCAAAGGCTTGCTTCAGGCTGGGCTCCTTGCCATCTCTAAGAATTGGCTAACCCTAGAAGAGGCAGTTTCTGCCCAATCGGGAAGGATTTTTAAGATATCAAAACATCATAATATACAGAAAAATTTTAATATATATAGAAACCCCATCATGGTAAAAAGTAAATAAATTATATTTTAATGGAAAAAATTATTGATGTCAATATCTTTGGGGCTAGACATTCAAAACCACATTTAACATAGTACAACATTCCTTTTAAACTTCAGCCCCTCTTGTGAAAAAAACATCCAATTTTTATTTCCAAAATGCCCAACAAGTTACATGGTAAGGGGCCCCATTTGGATGTCATAAAGGGGTACTTCCTAGCACATGTCTAAAATGCCAACCCTGAATAAAACAGGTACTAAAAACATTTCTTAGAAGTTTGATTAGGTCTTCTTTGTTTATTTTTGCTTTTACTTCTTTTGCTTTGAGAGACTGACCAAAGAAAACATTGGTTTGATTCATGTCAGAGAATGTTTTGTGGTGTTATGTCTTACACTTAAGCCTTTAAGCCATTTTGAGTTTATTTTTGTGTATGGTGTGAGGGTGTGTTCTAACTTCATTGATTTACATGTGGCTGTCCAGCTTTCCCAACACCACTTGCCAAAGAGACTGTCTTTTCCCCATTGTATATTCTTGCCTCCTTTGTTGAAGATTAATTGACCAAGGTGTGTGGGTTTATTTCTGAGCTCTCTGTTCGATTCCATTGATCCATATGTCTGTTTTTGTGACAATACCACATTGTTTTGATTACTGTAGCTTTGTAATATAGTCTGAAGTCTGGGAGGGTTATGCCACCAGCATTGTTCTTTCTCTTCAGAATTGCTTTGGCAGTTCAGGGTCTTTTGTGGCTCCATATAATTTTTTTATATAAATTTATTTATTTATTTTTGGCTGTGTTGGGTCTTCATTTCTGTGCAAGGGCTTTCTCTAGTTGCAGCGAGCGGGGGCCACTCTTCATCACAGTGTGCAGGCCTCTCACTGTCACGGCCTTCTCTTGTTGTGGAGCACAGGCTCCAGACGCGCAGGCTCAGTAGCTGTGGCGCACGGGCTTAGTTGCTCCATGGCACGTGGGATCTTCCCAGACCAGGGCTTGAACCCATGTCCCCTGCATTGGCAGGCAGATTCTCAACCACTGCACCACCAGGGAAGCCCCCTCCATATAAATTTTAGGATTTTATTTGTTCTAGTTCTGTGAAAAATGTCATAGATAATTTGATAAGAATTGCACTAAATCTGTAGATTGCTTTGTGCGGTATGGCCATTTTAACAATATTAGTTCTTCCAATCCAAGAGCATGGGATATCTTTCCATTTCCTTGAATCATCTTTGATTTCCTTTATTAATGTTTCATAGTTTAGAGTGTATAGGTCTTTCACCTCCTTGATTAGGTTTATTCTACGTATTTTATCTTTTTTGATGCAATTTTAAACAGAATTGTTTTTTTACTTTCTCTTTCTTATATTTTATTGTAAAAGAAATGCAACAGGTTTCTGTATGTTAATCTTGTATCCTGCTACCTTGCTGAATTCACTTATCAGATCTAGTAGTTCTTGTGTGGAGACTTTAAGGTTTTCTATATATTGTATCATGTACTCTATATGTAGAAAATTATGGTTTTGAGTTATTATAGTTACTTGGACTTTACATGTTAAATTTTCACATGAGATTAAATACTGCAACAGGAGGAATAATTTTTTAAGGTTCCCTGGAACCTGATGGTGACTACAGGCTGACTCAAGTGGTCAAACAGGCAAAGAGCTGATAAGAGATTGTCCAAGACAAGGGTACTGCCTAACAAATAGGCATCTGTTACAACAGAAATTATACTAACTCCCTGAGAGAAGAAAAAACTGAAGGTGACATTAGGAGAACAAATGAAACCATTTTTATTCACTCATAAGTAAGCAAGAAATAGACAATGACAGACACACAGATTAGAATAAATGGAATATAGGGCTGGTAAGTGTTGACAGGGACAGAATTGTGGAGTGGAGTGACTGTAGTTGTCCACAGAAGGAAGTCCTAACAAGCTACCCCAGACTGGCAGCAGTAGGAATGAGGAATGGAGACCCCAAAGAATGCTGAGTAGATGTGCTATGTGGGCAACAGCCAAGGGAGCATGTCGCCTGGCTGCTGGGCCACAAAAAGTGGCTCTGTCCTCACCAGTTCTGTAATATTGAAAGGTTTTTTAACATCTCTGTGCCTTAGTCCCCCTACATCTAAGATGA
Organism: Phocoena phocoena; assembly: GCF_963924675.1. Lineage (NCBI taxonomy): Eukaryota > Metazoa > Chordata > Mammalia > Artiodactyla > Phocoenidae > Phocoena > Phocoena phocoena. The sequence continues at coordinate 124,289,570 of NC_089220.1, read as the reverse complement.
GTTCATAACAGAACTTAATTCACGATGGGGGCTGAGAGGGGTTATTTGGACTGTTGTGAAGTAAATAGTAGGTACTCAGTAACGTTTTTTTGCTATGGCTTCTGAGGTCCCTAGAATTAGACACAGAAAAGAATGCCAAAATCTTGCATTTGTCATTCTTTCAAATAATATTTATGCCTAAAAGTCACCCTGGTCACTTAAAGTTTTTTTTTTTCATGAAAAGTTTAAATATACTGATAGAAACATTTACATAGCAACAAATGAATACAAAAAAGAGAAGTAAATAATACCAACTCTCATGCCCATGAGGGTTAAATAGAAGGGCTCTTCCCATAACTGGGAGCCTCCCTTCCAATCTTCCCTACGTTTGAGGAAAGGGAGTGAGGGCTCCTCTGCTGTTGGCCTCTCCAGCTTATTGCTCCCTTACTTTACCTGAACTAAGAGTGCCCCTGGGTAAGGTGATGCATGAGGTAGACCAACTCCCCTATTCCATCACCAACTTCCGTTTAAGTACTTTTACCCATCCTTCTGCTAATGCCCACAGACAAAAGTACTGTTAATGTATATTAAATAGCAATGTAATAAGCATGTTGCATTTAATCAGTATGTAATACCATTTTCATTTCCATTTAAGGACAGGAAGTTAAAACACGATTGAGGAGGTGACTTATCTAGGATTCTGCAGCCTCACAGAAGCAAACCCCAGAGTTCCACCCTCAACCTCTCAGAGACTTAACTTTGGCAATGAAGCTTAAAGGGATTCTGGGGAACAATGACTTCAGGGGGAGTTTACCACCACCACCACCATCACCACCAAATAATCTTTCCAGCCTCTTCTTAAAGTGAAAATACTCTGTCTCTGAGGCTTATATTAACTTCCTCTATATGATCTCAATGGAGATGTGTTTTCAAAAGTTTTTCTCAAGCTTGGAGAATATTAGGTTAGTGGGGTGGGTGGATAAAGAGATTTGGGTAAGAGGTACATAGAATGGGCAAACTTAGTTAATATTACAGTTCTGCCAAGATCCTAGGTCCATGCGAAAATGTTTGTCATAGCTTAGTGCTAGATCATTTAGACGATGAAGTCATTGCTATGGGTCCCATTTCAGGTTTAGGGTTCCTATATGGTCAGTTCTGACTTTTTTTTTTGTCTTGCGGTACGCTGGCCTCTCAGTGCTGTGGCCTCTCCCGTTGCGGAGCACAGGCTCCGGATGTGCAGGCTCAGCAGCCATGGCTCACGGGCACAGCCGCTCCATGGCATGTGGGAACTTCCCGGACTGGGGCACGAACCCATGTCCCCTGCATCAGCAGGTGGACTCTCAACCACTGCGCCACCAGGGAAGCCCCAGTTCTGACTTTTGATTATAGTGTTAGAGCTAATCCCATCTCCAAAGTCCCAGAACTATGGATTCAACTCTAAAGTTATCACTTCTCTTCAATCATCCTTTAGGCATATGATCTCAAGTGGGCCAAGAAGAGTTTACAAAGATCAAGATAAAACTGCCATCACCTCAGACCTGGGTCAGACCTGATAGTAATATGGAATATTCCATATTACTTTTCCATAATAATATGGAAAAAGGTAAATGGTGAGATTCCACGTTTGTATACACTCAAATAAAATGTTTTACTAAAGTAGACAGCTTGAGAATTCACATTCTCAGAAGAATGAAAAGAGCACTGGGGTTAAAGTTCAGAACCACAGATTCTTCAGAGCTCCAGTGGGTAGATGCTCCAAAGCTCATATAAGGAAAGAGAAAAGTGGAACATACGTCCAATGCTCTGATTTTTGGAAGGAATGCCCAAGAGACTGGTTTCTGTCTTGCCTGAATTTAAGCACTGACAAGAAGGGGATACGAGGTTGGGGACTACTGAGAACAAAAGCCATCAATAGATTTGGCCTGTCAGCAGAGTCTGCAGTACAGCAGACCCCAAGGGGAGATCCTGGGTAGAAACTGGCAAACCTCTTCAATTAGATTACACACAAAAGCCCAGGGAGGATGCATTCCCAGACAAGGCTTGAGAGATCACCAGCCTTTCTAGTTAGAAGACAGCTGAAAGTCCTTCATATACAAAACCAGATCACAAAGACTGGGAGAAGTGGCTGATTTCTTTAAATGCCTAAATCCCACAGAAGGTAACAAGGCATACAAAGAAACAGAGAAACATGGTCCAATCAAAGGAGCACATTAAACCTCTGGGAGATAAAACAGAAATATATGAATTACCAGACAAAGAATTCAAAATAACCATCATAAGGATGCTCAATAAATGAAAAGAGAGCACATATGGACAACTAAATGAAATCAAGAAAACAGTGCATGAGCAGAATATCAAAAAGAGAGAGATAGAAATTATAAAGAAGAACCAAACAGAAATTCTGGAGCTGAAGAATACAATAACTGAATTGAAAAATTAACTAGAGGGACTCAGCATCAGACTTGACTGAGCAGAAGAAAGAATCAGTGAACTCAAAGGTAGGACACTCGAAATTACCAAGATAGAAGAGCTAAAAGAAAAAAGAATGAAGAAAAGTAAAGACAGCTTAAGGGACCTATGGAATAAGGTTCATCAAGAAGAACAACATATGCATATGGGAGTTCCAGAAGCAAACTAAGAGAGAAAAGGGCAGCAAGCCTATTTGAAGAAATAATGGTCCCAAATGTCCAATCTGGAGAAGAGAAATGGAGATACAAATTCAGGAAGTACAAAAAATTGCAAGTAGGATAAATCTAAAGATATCTACACAGAAGTACATCATAATCAGGTTGTGGAAAATCAAAGACAAATAAAGGATCTTGAAAACAAAAAAGAAATGTGATTCATCACATATAAGGGAGCTCCTATTAGTTCATCATTGGATCTCTCAGCAGAACTTTGAAGGCTAGACAAAAATAAAATGATATATGCAAAGTGCCAACGAAGAATACTGTATCCAGCAAAACTGTCCTTTGAAAATAAAGGAGAAATTAAGACTTCCTCAGCTGAAAAAAAGATGAGGGAGTTCATCAACACTAGACCTGTCCTACAAGAAATGCTGAAGTAAATCCTTCAAATTGAAGTGAACAACAATAAGCAGCAACACAAAACCATACAAAAATGTAAAACTCGGAACTTCCCTGTTGGCGCAGTGGTTAAAAATCCACCTGCCAATGCAGGGGACACGGGTTCGAGCCCTGGGCTGGGAAGATCCCACATACCGTAGAGCAACTAAGCTTGTGTGCCACAACTACTAAGCCTGTGCTCTAAAGCCCACGAGCCACAACTGCTGAGCCCATATGCCACAACTACTGAAGCCCGTGTGCCTAGAGCCTGTGTTCCGCAACAAGAGAAGCCACCTCAATGAGAAGCCTGCGCACTGCAAAGAAGAGTAGCACCAGCTCACCACAACCAGAGAAAATTCTGTGCAGCAACGAAAACCCAATGCGGCCAAAAATAAAAAATTAATTAATTAATTTTTAAAATGCTTTTAAAAATGTAAAACTCCCAGGTAAAAATATATAAACAAATATAGAATCCTATAGAATCGTAATGTATGTACATAAAATGTTTAATTATGGTACAAATTTTTTTAAAAATCAAAAGCATAAAAAGTTATTTTAAATCTATGTTAATGGATACACAATATAAAAAGGAATAATTTGTGTCATCAATAGCATAAATTTTACAAGGGGTAAAGAGATGTAAAGAAGTGGAGTTTTATATGCAATGGAAGTTAACATATCAGTTTATCATAGATTGCTGTAACTTTATTTTTTTAATATCTTTATTGGAGTATAATTGCTTTACAATGTTGTGTTAGTTTTTGCTGTACAACAAAGTGAATCAGCTTTATGTATACATATATCCGCATATCTCCTCCCTCTTGAGCCTCCCTCCCACCCTCCCTAACCCCCCCGCATTCTTCACAAAGCATCAAGCTGATCTCCCTGTGCTATGCAGCAGCTCCCACTAGCCATCCATTTTACATTTGGTAGTGTATATATGTCAATCATACTCGCTCATTTCATCCCAGCTTCCCTTTCTCCCCCATGTCCTCAAGTTGGTTCTCTATGTCTGCATCTTTATTCCTGCCATGCGACTAGATTCATCATACAATTTTTTTAGATTCCACATATGTGTGTCAGCATATGGTATTTGTTTTTCTCTTTCTGACTTACTTCACTCTGTATGACAGACTCTAGGTCTATCCACCTCATTACAAATAACTCCATTTCATTACTTTTTATGGCTGAGTAATATTCCACTGTATATATGTGCCACATCTTCTTTATCCATTCATCTGTCAATGGACATTTAGGTTGCTTCCAAGTCCTGGCTACTGTAAATAGTGCTGCAGTGAACACTGGGGTACACGTACCTTTTTCAATTATGGTATTCTCAGGGTATGTGCCCAGTAGTGGGATTGCTGGGTCATATGGTAGTTCTATTTTTAGTTTTTTTAAGAAACCCCCATACTGTTCTCCATAGAGGCTGTATCAATTTACAATCCCACCAACAGTGCAGGAGGGTTCCCTTTTCTCTGCACTCTCTCCAGAACTTATTGTTTCTAGAATTTTTGATGGTGGCCATTCTGACTGCTGTGAGGTGATACCTCATTGTGGTTTTCATTTTCATTTCTCTAATGATTAGTGATATTGAGCATCCTTTCATGTGTTTGTTGGCAATCTGTATATATTCTTTGGAGAAATGTCTATTTAGGTCTTCCACCCATTTTTTGATTGGGTTGTTTGTTTTTTTGATACTGAGCTGCATGAGCTGCTTGTATATTTTGGAGATTAATCCTTTGTCTGTTGCTTAATTTGCAAATATTTTCTCCCATTCTGAGGGCTGTATTTTGTCTTGTTTAATGGTTTCCTTTGCTGTGCAAGAGCTATTTCATTAGGTCCTATATATTTTTGTTTTTATTTCTATTTCTCTAGGAGGTGGGTCAAAAAGTATCTTGCTGTGATTTACGTCATAGAGTGTTCTGCCTACATTCTCCTCTGAGAGTTTTATAGTGTCTGGCCTTACATTTAGGTCTTTAATCCATTTTGAGTTTATTTTTGTGTGTGGTGTTAGGAAGTGTTCTAATTTCATTCTTTTGCATATAGCTGTCCAGTCTTCCCAGCACCACTTATTGAAGAGGCTGTCTTTTCTCCACTGTATATTCTTGCCTCCTTTATCAAAGATCATATGTGCATTGGTTTATCTCTGGGCTTTCTATCCTGTTCCACTGACCTATATTTCTGTTTTTGTGCTAATACCATACTGTCTTGATTACTGTAGCTTTTTAGTATAGTTTGAAGTCAGGGAGCCTGATTTCTCCATCTCCATTTTTCTTTCCCAAGATTGCCTTGGCTATTCGGTGTCTTTTGTGTTTCCACACAAATTGTAAAATTTTTTGTTCTAATTCTGTGAAAAATGCCATTGGTAATTTGATAGGGATTGTACTGTATCTGTAGATTGCGTTGGGTAGTATAGTCATTTTCACAATATTGATTCTTCCAATCCAAGAACGTGATATACCTCTCCATCTGTTTGTATCATCTTTAATTTCTTTCATCAGTGTCTTATAATTTTCTGCATACAGGTCTTTTGCCTCCTTAGGTAGGTTTATTCCTAGGTATTTTATTCTTTTCCTTGCAATGATAAATGGGAGTGTTTCCTTAATTTCTGATTTTTCATTGTTAGTGTATAGAAATGCAAGAGATTTCTGTGCATTAATTTTGTACCCTACTACTTTACCAAATTCACTGATTAGGTCTAGTAGTCTTCCGGTGGCATCTTTAGGATTTTCTATGTATCGTATCATGTCATCTGCAAACTGACAGTTTTACTTCTTCTTTTCCAATCTGGATTCCTTTTATTTCTTTTTCTTCTCTAATTGCTGTGGTTAAACTTCCAGAACTATGTTGAATTACAGTGGTGAGGGTGGGCACCCCTGTCTCTTTCCTGATCTTAGAGGAAATGCTTTCAGTTTTTCAACATTGAGAATGATGTTGGTTGTGGGTTTGTCATATACGGCTTTTATTAAGTTGAAGTAGGTTCCTTCTATGCCCATTTTCTGGAGAGTTTCTATCATAAATCGGGGTTGAATTCTGTCAAAAACTATTTTTTCATCTATTGAGATTATCATATGGCTTTTATCCTTCAATTTGTTAATACGGTGTATCACATTGATTGATCTGCATATACTGAAGAATCATTGCATTCCTGGGATAAACCCCACTTGATCATGGTGTATGATCCGTTTAATGTGCTGTTGGATTCTGTTTTCTAGTATTTGTTGAGGATTTTTGCATCTATGTTCATCAATGATACTGGCCTATAGTTTTCTTTTTTTGTGACATCTTTGTCTTGTTTTGGTATCAGACTGCTGTTAACTTTGAAATGTTTAAAATACTTGCATTGGTAACCACAAAGAAAATATCTGATAGAATATAAACAAAGGTGAATGAGAAGGGAATCAAAATATGTCACTACAAAAGAAAAATGGGGACTTCCCTGGAGGCGCAGTGGTTAAGAATCTGCCTGCCAGTGCAGGGGACACGGGTTCACCCTGGTCTGGGAAGCTCCCACATGCTGTGGAGCAACTAAGCCGGTGTGCCACAGCTACTAAGCCTGTGCTCTAGAGCCCGCAAGCCACAACTATTGAGCCCACGTGCCACAACTAGTGAAGCCCACGTGCCTAGAGCCCATGCTGTGCAATAAGAGAAGCCACCACAATGAGAAGCCCGTGCACTGCAATGAAGAGTAGTTCCCGCTCGATGCAACTAGAGAAAAGCCCACACGTGTACACAGTAACAAAGACCCAACACAACCAAAAATAAATAAATATTTTTTTAATGAAAATAAAAGAATGCAACAAGAGGGACAAAAAAGGTTGCAAGACAGAAAACAAATAATAAAATGAAAATAGTAAGTCTTTCCTTATCAATAATTACTTTAAATGTAAACGAATTAAATGCCCCAATTAAAAAACATAGATTGGCTCAATGGATAAAAACAGAAGGTCCAAACTATATGCTATCTATAAGAAACTCAACTTAGATCTAAGGACACACACAAGCTAAAAGTGAAAAGATAGAAGAGGACATTTTATGCACATGGGAACCTAAAAAGAGCAGGAGTGGTGACTTATCAGACAAAAGAGACTTTAAGACAAATTCACAAGAGACAAAGAAGGTCATTATGTAATGATAAAAAGGCCAATTCACCAGGATAATATAACAATTATATATGCTCCTGGTACTTCCCTGGTGGTCTAGTGGTTAAGAATCCACCTTCCAAGGCAGGGGAGGGAAGTTTGATCCCTGGTCAGGGAACTAAGATCCCACATGCTGTGGGGCAACTAAGCCCATGTGCTCTAGAGCCCATGTGCCACAACTAGAGAGCCCACATGCCACAACTACTGAGCCCATGTGCTCTGGAGACCACATGCCACAACTAGACAGAAGCCCACATGCCACAACGAACAGCCCGTGTGCTGCAATGAAAGATCCTGCGTGCTGCAACTAAGACCCAACGCAACCAAACAAATAAATATTAAAAAAAAAAATATATATATATATATATATATGCTCCTAACATTAGAGCTCCCAAACACATGTAGCAAAAAATGACAGTACTGAAGGAAAAAACAGATAGCAACACATTAACAGAAGTCAATACCCCCATTCAGTTATAGATATAACAATGAGATAGATCAATAAGGTGCCAGAGGATGTGGAAACACTACAGACCAACTGCACCTAATAGACATAAAAAGTAAAGCTCCAACACAACAGCAGAATACACATTCTTATCAAATGCCATAGAACATTCCTCAAGATAGGCTGCATATTTTATCATTAAAAAAATCTTAACAAATTTGCACAGATTGAAATCATACATACAAAGTATCTTACCTGACTACAATGGAATGACACTAGAAATAAATATGAGAAGGAAAACAGGAAAATGCACAAATATGTTGAAATTAACTCATTCTTAAACCAATGGATCAAAGAAGAAATCACAAGGGAATTTTAAAATATCTGGAAAAAAAGAAAACAAAAACACAACATACTAAAACTTACGAGACACAGTGAAAGTCATACTAAGGAGGAAGTTGATATCAAATAAACACATTAAAAAAAAGAAAGATCTTAAATCAACAACCTAACTTTACATCTCAAGGAACTAGAAAAAGGACAACCTAAACCTAAAGTTGGCAAAAGGAAGGAAATAATAATGATTATGTCAGGAATAAACATAATAGAAAACAGAAAAACAGTAGAAAAAAATCAACAAAACCAAGAATTGATTCTTCAAAAATTTCAACAAAATTGATAAACCCTGAGCTAGACTAACTCAGAGAAAAAGAGAGAAGACTCATATAACTAAAATTGTAAATGAAAGGGGGACATTAAAACTGATGTTACAAAAATAAAAAGGATAACAGACTAATATGAACAATTATATGCCAACAAATTGGATAACCTAGAATAAGTGGATAACTTCAGAGAAACATACAACTTAATAAGACTGAAGCATGAAGAAATAAAAATCTGAACAATTAACTAGTAAGGAGACCACATTAGTAATAAAAACCTAACACAGAAGAGCCCAGGACCAGACAGCTTCACTGATGATTTCTACCAAAAGAAGAATTAACAACAACCCTCCCCTAACTCTTCCAAAAATCAAAGAGGAAGAAACACTTCCAAACTCATTCTGTGAGGTCAGCATCACTATTCTCGTACTAACACCAGACAAAGACACAAAAAGAAAAGTACAGACCAATAACATCTCTGATGAATTCTAATGAAAAATCTTCAACAAAATATTAGCAAACAGAATTCAACAGCAAATTAAAAGTATTATACATCATGACCAAGTAGGATTTACGCTTGGAATGCAAGATGGTTCTACACATTAAAATCAATTAATATAATACACAACAGTAACAGAATTAAGAAAAAAAACCACATGATTATCTCAACTGATTCAAAAAAAACATCTGACAGAATTTAACACCGTCATAATGAAAAACATTCAACAAACTAGCAATAGAGGGAAACTACCTCACCATAATAAAGGCCATAAAAGAAGAGCCCATAGCTTACCTGAAAAGAAATAAAAGCCATCTAAATTGCAAATTATGGATTTATAGAAGAAAAGGATAATTTACAGGAACATTATCTTAAAAGTAGAGAACTCTAAAGATTCTACACGGGAGACGGGGGAAGATGGCGGAAGAGTAAGACGCGGAGATCGCCTTCCTCCTCACGGATACACCAGAAATACATCTACACGTGGAACAACTCCTACAGAACACCTACTGGAGGCTGGCAGAAGACCTCAGAGCTCCCAAAAGGCAAGAAACTCCCCACGTACCTGGGTAGGGCAAAAGAAAAAAGAAAAAACAGAGACAAAAGAATAAGGACGGCACCTGCACCAGTGGGAGGGAGCTGTGAAGGAGGAAAAGTTTCCACACACTAGGAAGCCCCTCCGTGGGTGGAGACTGCGGGAGGCGGAGGGGGGAGCTTCGGGACCGCGGAGTGGTGCACAGCGAAGGGTGTGGAGGGCAAAGTGGGGAGATTCCTGCACAGACGATCGGTGCCGACCGGCACTCACCAACCCGAGAGGGTTGTCTGCTCACCCGCCGGGGCCGGCGGGGCTGCGAGCTGAGGCTCGGGTTTCGGTTTTGGACGGAGCGCAGGGAGAGGACTGGGGTTGGCGGCTTGAGCATAGCCTGAAGGGGTTGGTGCGCCACGACTAGCCGGGAGGGAGTTCGGGGAAAAGCCTGCACCGGCCGAAGAGGCAAGAGACTTTTTCTTCCCTCTTTGTTTCCTGGTGCGCGAGGAGAGGGGTTTAAGAGCGCTGCTTAAAGGAACTCCAGATACGGGTGCGAGCCGCGGCGGGAAGCGCGAACCCCAGAGACGGGCGCGAGGGGCGGCTGAAACCGCGGACCCCAGAGACGGGTGGGAGACGCAGGGGCTGCTGCTGCCGCCACCAGGGGGGCTGTGTGCGAGGACAGGTCACTCTCCACGCCCCTCTTCCGCGGAGCCTGTGCAGGCCGCCACTGCCAGGTTCCCGGGATCCAGGGACAACTTCCCCGGGAGTACGCACGGCGGGTCTCAGGCTGGTGCAGCGTCACGCCGGCCTCTGCCACAGCGTCACGCCGGCCTCTGCCGCAGCTTCACGCCGCCTCTGCCGCCGCAGGCCCGCCCCGCACGCAGTGCCCCTCCTTCCCCCATCCCCCAACCCCCGGCCTGAGTGAGGTGGAGCTCCCAAATCAGCGGCTCCTTTAACCCCGTCCTGTCTGAGCAAAAAACAGACGCCCTCCAGCGACCTGCGCTTAGGGGCAGGGCGGGGTACAAAGCTGAGCTCCTGTGAGCTGTGAGAGCAGGGAGGAGAGGGGGAGGTCTCTCCCGGCAGCCGCGGAGGCGGCGGATTGAAGCTCCACAATCAACTTGATGTGCCCTGCATAGTGGAATACCTGAATAGACAGGGAGTGATCCCAAATTGAAGAGGTGGAATTTAGGAGCGAGATCTGTGATTTTTTTCCCTTTTCCTCTTTTTGTGAATGTGTGCGTGTATGCTTCTGTGTGAGATCTTGGCTGTATACTCTTGCTTCCACCATTTGTCCTAGGGCTCTATCCGTCCATGGTTTTTTTTTAAAAAAAATTTTTTTTCTTAATAATTAATTTTAATTGTAATAACTTTATTGTACTTTACCTTCATTCTTTCTTTCTTTCCTTCCTTCCTTCCCTCCTTTAGACAGCGAATCACCCCAGGTTGAGGGGGTGGTCTCTGGGAGCAGGATTTATGATTTTTCCCCCTTTGCCTCTCTTTGTGAACGCGTATGTGTATGCTTCTGTTTAAGATTTTCTCTGTATAGCTTTGCTTCCAACATTTGTCCTAGGGTTCTATCCGTTCCTTTTTTTTTTTTTTTTTCTTTCTGAATATATTTTAGTACAATAACTATATTATACTTTATTTTAGTTTTACTGTATCTTCTTTCTTTCTGTCTTTTTCCCTTCTTTCCCTCCTTCCTTCCTCCCTTCCTCCCTCCCTCCCTCCCTCCTTTCTTTCCTTCTTTGCTTCTTTCTTCCTTCCTTCCTTTCCTCCTTTCCTTCTTTCTTTCCTCATACTTCTACTAACTCACTCTACATTTTCTCCTTCTTTCCCTCCTTCCTTCCTTCCTCCCTCCCTCCCTCCCTCCTTTCTTTCCTTCTTTGCTTCTTTCTTCCTTCCTTCCTTTCCTCCTTTCCTTCTTTCTTTCCTCATACTTCTACTAATTCTCTCTACATTTTCTCCTTCTTTCCCTCCTTCTTTCCTTCCTTCCTCCCTCCCTCCCTTCCTCCTTTCTTTCCTTCTTTGCTTCTTTCTTCCTTCCTTCCTTTCCTCCTTTCCCTCTTTCTTTCCCGATACTTCTACTAATTCTCTCCACATTTTCTCCTTCTATCCCTCCTTCCTTCCTTCCTCCCTCCCTCCCTCCCTCCCTCCTTTCTTTCCGTCTTTGCTTCTTTCAACCTTCCTTCCCTTGCTCCTTTCCCTCTTTCTTTCCTCATACTTCTACTAATTCTCTCTACATTTTCTCCTTCTTTCCCTCCTTCCTTCCTTCCTCCCTCCCTCCTTTCTTTCCTTCTTTGCTTCTTTCTTCCTTCCTTCCTTCCCTCCTTTCCTTCTTTCTTTCCTCATACTTCTAATAATTCTCTCTACTTTTTCTCCCTTTTATTCTGAGCCGTGTGGATGAAAGGCTCTTGGTGCTCCAGCCCAGGAGGCAGGGCTCTGCCTCTGAGGTAGGAGAGCCAACTTCAGGACACTGGTCAACAAGAGACCTCCCAGCTCCACATAATATTAAACGGTGGAAATCTCCCAGAGACCTCCATCTTAAAACCAGCACCCAGCTTCACTCAACGACCAGCAAGCCACAGTGCTAGACAACCTATGCCAAACAACTAGCAAAACAGGAACACAACCCCACCCATTAGCAGAGAGGCTGCCTAAAATCATAACAAGGCCACAGACACCCCAAAACACACCACCAGACGTGAACCTGCCCACTAGAGAGACAAGATCCAGCCTCAACCAGCACAACACAGGCACTAGTCCCCTCCACCAGGAAGCCTACACAACCCGCTGAAACAACCTTAGCCACTGGAGACAGACATCAAAAACAACGGGAACTACGAACGTGCAGCCTGCAAAAAGGAGACCCCAAACACAGTAAGATAAGCAAAATGAGAAGACAGAAAAACACACAGCAGATGAAGGAGCAAGATAAAAACCCACCAGACCTAACAAATGAAGAGGAAATAGGCAATCTACCTGAAAAAGAATTCAGAATAATGATAGTAAGGATGATCCGAAATCTTGGAAGTAGAATGGACAAAATGCAAGAAACAGTCAACAAGGACCTACAAGAACTAAAGATGAAACAAGCAACGATGAACAACGCAATAAATGAAATTAAAAGTACTCTAGATAGGATCAATAGCAGAATAACTGAGGCAGAAGAACGGATAAGTGACCTGGAAGATAAAGTAGTGGAAATAACTACTGCAGAGCAGAATAAAGAAAAAAGAATGAAAAGAACTGAGGACAGTCTCAGAGACCTCTGGGACAACATTAAACGCACCAACATTCGAATTATAGGGGTTCCAGAAGAAGAAGAAAAAAAGAAAGGGACTGAGAAAATATTTGAAGAGATTATAGTTGAAAACTTCCCTAATATGGGAAAGGAAATAGTTAATCAAGTCCAGGAAGCACAGAGAGTCCCATACAGGATAAATACAAGGAGAAATACGCCAAGACACATATTAATCAAACTATCAAAAATTAAATACAAAGAAAGCATATTAAAAGCAGCAAGGGAAAAACAACAAATAACACACAAGGGAATCCCCATAAGGTTAACAGCTGATCTCTCAGAAGAAACCCTACAAGTCAGAAGGGAGTGGCAGGACATACTGAAAGTGATGAAGGAGAAAAACCTGCAACCAAGACTACTCTACCCAGCAAGGATCTCATTCAGATTTGATGGAGAAATTAAAACCTTTACAGACAAGCAAAAGCTGAGAGAGTTCAGCACCACCAAACCAGCTTTACAACAAATGCTAAAGGAACTTCTCTAGACAAGAAACACAAGAGACGGAAACAACCTATAATAACGAACCCAAAACAATATAGAAAATGGGAATAGGAACATACATATCGATAATTACCTTAAATGTAAATGGACTAAATGCTCCCACAAAAAGACACAGATTTGCTGAATGGATACAAAAACAAGACCCTTATATATGCTGTCTACAAGAGACCCACCTCAGACCTAGAGACACATACAGACTGAAAGTAAGGGGATGGAAAAAGATATTCCATGCAAATGGAAACCAAAAGAAAGCTGGAGTAGCAATTCTCATATCAGACAAAATAGACTTTAAAATAAGGACTATTAAAAGGGATAAAGAAGGACACTACATAATGATCAAGGGATCGATCCAAGAAGAAGATATAACAATTGTAAATATTTATGCACCCAACATAGGAGCACCTCAATACATAAGACAAATACTAACAGCCATAAAAGGGGAAATTGACAGTAACACATTCATAGTAGGGGACTTTAACACCCCACTTTCACCCATGGACAGATCATCCAAAATGAATATAAATAAGGAAACACAAACTTTAAATGATACATTAAACAAGATGGACTTAATTGATATTTTTAGGACACTCCATCCAAAAACAACAGAATACACATTTTTCTCAAGTGCTCATGGAACATTCTCCAGGATAGATCATATCTTGGGTCACAAATCAAGCCTTGGTAAATTTAAGAAAATTGAAATTGTATCAAGTATCTTTTCTGACCACAACGCCATGAGACTAGATATCAATTACAGGAAAAGATCTGTAAAATATACAAACACATGGAGGCTAAACAATACACTACTTAATAATGAAGTGATCACTGAAGAAATCAAAGAGGAAATAAAAAAATACCTAGAAACAAATGACAATGGAGACACAACGACCCAAAACCTATGGGATGCAGCAAAAGCAGTTCTAAGGGGGAAGTTTATAGCAATACAAGCCCACCTTAAGGAGGAAACATCTCGAATAAACAACCTAACCTTGCACCTCAAGCAATTAGAGAAAGAAGAACAAAAAAACCCCAAAGCTAGCAGAAGGAAAGAAATCATGAAAATCAGATCAGAAATAAATGAAAAAGAAATGAAGGAAACGATAGCAAAGATCAATAAAACTAAAAGCTGGTTCTTTGAGAAGATAAACAAAATAGATAAACCACTAGCCAGACTGATCAAGAAAAAAAGGGAGAAGACTCAGATCAATAGAATTAGAAATGAAAAGGGAGAAGTAACAACTGACACTGCAGAAATAAAAAAGATCATGAGAGATTACTACAAGCAACTCTATGCCAATAAAATGGACAATCTGGAAGAAATAGACAAATTCTTAGAAATGCACAACCTGCCAAGACTGAATCAGGAAGAAATAGAAAATATGAACAGACCAATCACAAGCACTGAAATTGAAACTGTGATTAAAAATCTTCCAACAAACAAAAGCCCAGGACCAGATGGCTTCACAGGCGAATTCTATCAAACATTTAGAGAAGAGCTAACACCTGTCCTTCTCGAACTCTTCCAAAATATAGCAGAGGGAGGAACACTCCCAAATTTCTTCTACGAGGCCACCATCACCTTGATACCAAAACCAGACAAGGATGTCACAAAGAAAGAAAACTACAGGCCAATATCACTGATGAACATAGATGCAAAAATCCTCAACAAAATACTAGCAAACAGAATCCAACAGCACATTAAAAGGATCATACACCATGATCAAGTGGGGTTTATTCCAGGAATGCAAGGATTCTTCAATATACGCAAATCTATCAATGTGATAAACCATATTAACAAATTGAAGGAGAAAAACCATATGATCATCTCAATAGATGCAGAGAAAGCTTTCGACAAAATTCAACACCCATTTATGATAAAAACCCTCCAGAAAGTAGGCATAGAGGGAACTTTCCTCAACATAATAAAGGCCATATATGACAAGCCCACAGCAAACATCATCCTCAATGGTGAAAAACTGAAAGCATTTCCACTAAGATCAGGAACAAGACAAGGTTGCCCACTCTCACCACTCTTATTCAACATAGTTTTGGAAGTTTTAGCCACAGCAATCAGAGAAGAAAAGGAAATAAAAGGAATCCAAATCGGAAAAGAAGAAGTAAAGCTGTCACTGTTTGCAGATGACATGATACTATACATAGAGAATCCTAAAGATGCTACCAGAAAACGACTAGAGCTAATCAATGAATTTGGTAAAGTAGCAGGATACAAAATTAATGCACAGAAATCTCTGGCATTCCTATATACTAATGATGAAAAATCTGAAAGTGAAATCAAGAAAACACTCCCATTTACCATTGCAACAAAATGAATAAAATATCTAGGAATAAGCCTACCTAAGGAGACGAACGACCTGTATGCAGAAAATTATAAGACACTGATGAAAGAAATTAAAGATGATAGAAATAGATGGAGAGATATACCATGTTCTTGGATGGGAAGAATCAACATTGTGAAAATGACTCTACTACCCAAAGCAATCTACAGATTCAATGCAATCCCTATGAAACTACCACTGGCATTTTTCACCGAACTAGAACAAAAAATTTCGCAATTTGTATGGAAACACAAAAGACCCCGAATAGCCAAAGCAATCTTGAGAACGAAAAAAGGAGCTGGAGGAATCAGGCTCCCTGACTTCAGACTATACTACAAAGCAACAGTAATCAAGACAGTATGGTACTGGCACAAAAACAGAAAGATAGATCAGTGGAACAGGATAGAAAGCCCAGAGATAAACCCACGCACATATGGATACCTTATCTTTGATAAAGGAGGCAGGAATGTACAGTGGAGAAAGGACAGCCTCTTCAATAAATGGTGCTGGGAAAACTGGACAGGTACATGTAAAAGTATGAGATTAGATCACTCCCTAACACCATACACAAAAATAAGCTCAAAATGGATTAAAGACCTACATGTACGGCCAGAAACTATCAAACTCTTAGAGGAAAACATAGGAAGAACACTCTATGACATAAATCACAGCAAGATCCTTTCTGACCCACTTCCTAGAGTAATGGAAATAAAAACAAAAATAAACAAATGGGACCTAATGAAACTTCAAAGCTTTTGCACAGCAAAGGAAACCATAATCAAGACCAAAAGACAACCCTCAGAATGGGAGAAAACCTTTGCAAATGAAGCAACTGACAAAGGATTAATCTCCAAAATTTACAAGCAGCTCATGCAGCTCAATAACAAAAAAACAAACAACCCCATCCAAAAATGGGCAGAAGACCTAAACAGACATTTCTCCAAAGAAGATATACAGAATGCCAACAAACACATGAAAGAATGCTCAACATCATTAATCATTAGAGAAATGCAAATCAAAACTACAATGAGATATCATCTCACACCAGTCAGAATGGCCATCATCAAAAAATCTAGAAACAATAAATGCTGGAGAGGGTCTGGAGAAAAGGGGACACTCTTGCACTGCTGGTGGGAATGTGAATTGGTTCAGCCACTATGAAGAACAGTACGGAGGTTCCTTAAAATACTACAAATAGAATTACCATATGACCCAGCAGTCCCACTACTGGGCATATACCCTGAGAAAACCAAAATTCAAAAAGAGTCATGTACCAAAATCTTCATTGCAGCTCTATTTACAATAGCCCGGAGATGGAAACAACCTAAGCGCCCATCATCGGACGAATGGATAAAGAAGATGTGGCACATATACACAATGGAATATTACTCAGCCTTAAAAAGAAATGAAATTGAGTTATTTGTAATGAGATGGATAGACCTAGAGTCTGTCATACAGAGTGAAGTAAGTCAGAAAGAAAAAGACAAATACCGTATGCTAACACATATATATGGAATTTAAGGGAAAAAAATGTCATGAAGAACCTAGGGATAAGACAGGAATAGAGGCGCAGACCTACTGGAGAACGGACTTGAGGATATGGGGAGGGGGAAGGGTGAGTTTTGACAGGGCGAGAGAGAGTCATGAACATATACACAGTAACAAACGTAGTAAGGTAGATAGCTAGGGGGAAGCAGCCGCAAGGCACAGGGATTTTAGCTCGAGGCTTTGGGACAGCCTGGAGGGGTGGGATGGGGAGAGTGGGAGGGAGGGAGACGCAAGAGGGAAGACACATGGGAGCATATGTATATGTATAGCTGATTCACTTTGTTATAAAGCAGAAACTAACACACCATTGTAAAGCAATTATACCCCAATAAAGATGTTAAAAAAATAAAAAAATAAAATAAATAAAAAAATAAAGATTCTACACACACACACATGCAGTGTTATCATTAATAAAAAAATTCATCAAAGTTTCAGGATATAGAGTCATGAAAATTCATTGTGTTTCTATACATTAACAATGAACAATCTGTAAAAGAAATTAAAGGAAAAGTTCCATTTACAATAGAATCAGAAAAAATAAAATACTTAGAAATAAGTTCATCTAAGGAGGCAAAGGACTTGTACACTGAAAACTACATAACATTGCTGATTGAAATTAAAGAAGACACCAATAAATGAAAAGACATCTTGGGTTCATGGAGGGGAAGACCTAATATTTTTAAGTTGTCAATACTACCCAAAATGGTCTACAGATTCAATGCAATCCCTATCAAAATACCAAGGGCATTTTTGGTAGAAACAGAAAAACCCATCCTGGAGTTGACATGGCATCTGAAGGAACCCTGAGGAGGAAAAATATCTTCTAATAAAAAGAATGGAGTTACCAGTCTCACACTTCTCAACTATGAAACAACTTCAAAGCAACAGTAACCAAGACAGCATAGTACAAGCATAAAGACAGATATACAAACCAAAGGAACAGAATAAAGAACCCAGAAATAAACCCCTGTGTACATGGTCAAATGATTCTTTACAACAGTGCCAAGACTACATCATTATCATTCCATTGGGGAAGGACAGTCTCTTCAACATATAATGTTGGGAAAAATGGATATCTACATGCAAAAGAATGAAGCTAGACTCTTACCTAACCCCATTTAGAGAAATCGACTCAAAATGTATCAAAGATCTTAATGTAAGGCAAAACTTTAAGACACCTAGTCTTAAAACTAATGTGGGGAAAGTTTCATGACATTGGATTTGGCAATAATTTCTTGGATGTGATAGCAACAATGGCAAAGATAGACAAATGGGATTACATTAAACTTTTAAAAACTTCCGTAAAACAAACTAGCCAAGAGGTGGAAGTTACCTAAATGTCCATCAACTTATGGACATTAGATGTGCATTAGATCTTTCTTTATTCATCAAGAGTGAATAAAGAAAATGTGCTATACACATACAATGGAATATTACTCAGTCTTAGAAAAGAAGGAAATTCTGTTACATACTACAATATGGATGAACCTTGATGACATTATGTTAAATGAAATAAGCCAGTCACAAAAGGACAAATACTACATGATTCCACTAATATGAAGTGTCTAAAGCTGTCAAAAGCCAGCAGTGAAATTCTATGATTCTATTACAATTGATTAAGCCTAAATAGTACAAAACATTTTTCACTGAACTATTTTGAATTTATTTCACTTTCTTTTGTAAAAGTAAATCTACTTTTACAATTCATTTTTCCAGTATTACAATTAAAGGGTTTTTTTTAATACTTACCTGTTACCTATCCTTGCCTTCCTACTTATCTTTATTCATTCAACAAATAATCAGCAGGTGATTACTAAGCTGGATAGGGTTCTAGGAGCTGAGAACAGACCATAATCAAGACATAAAGCTCCTCCCTTCATACAGTTTAAATCCTAGTGGGTCAGACAGATAAGAAACAAGTAAACTGATCCATAAACCAAATATTTTGATAGTGGTGAGTACAATGAAGGGAATAAACCTAGGCACTGAGAAAGAGTGACTGTGATGTGGGGACAGGAGCCCATCTTAGATACAGTGGCTCACTCCCCTAGAGCCATTACACTCTATGCAGTTCATGTAACCTTGCCTGTATAGGCAAGTTTTGGATAAGCAGACAGCCAAATTACATCCAATGAGTTGTAAATATAAATATTTAGAGTCCCAGAAACGGGGAAGAAAAAAATTTTGAAGAGATTTTAGTCAAGAAATTTCCAAAACCTGATGAAAGACTTCAAATCACAGATCTAAGCAATTCATCAAACCCCAAGAATCTTAAATATAAAGAAAACTATACCTAAACATGTCATTAGCAAACTGCTGAGTGGTCATCAAAGAAAAATAATCTTAAGAGCAGACAAATAAAGGTAAGTTATATAGAGAATGAAAATGATGGCTGTTACATCATAAGAAATAACAGGGGACAGAAAACAATGGTACAAGATTTTTAAAGTACTGAAAGAAAAAAATGTTAACCTATAATTCTATACACAAAAAAACATCCTTTGAAAATAAAGGGTAGGGCTTCCCTGGTGGCGCAGTGGTTGAGAGTCTGCCTGCCGATGCAGGGGACATGGGTTCGTGCCCCAGTCTGGGAAGATCCCACATGCTGTGGAGCGGCTAGGCCTGTGAGCCATGGCCACTGAGCCTGCGTGTCTGGAGCCTGTGCTCCACAACAGGAGAGGCCACAACAGTGAGAGCCCCACATACCGCAAAAAAAAAAAAAAAAAGAAAAAAGAAAAGAAGAGAAAGGGTAAGTACACATATCTTCAGCCAGACAAAATCTGAGAGAATTCATCCACAGGAGATGTGCACTATAAAAATTATTAAAGGAACTTCCTCATACAATTAAATAAACTATAGCATCTGCAAGAAGGAATAAGAAACACCAGAAAAAGCTGGTAACATCGTTATCAGACAATTTAATTCAATCTAAATTTGCTATGGTCCTACAATGACAAAATGTTACACCAAGGGGAACATAAAGACAAATTAGATAAACTTCCTTAGAAACTCCTACAGTGAAGTAAAGAAAATAAGATATACATGTCTGAGTAGAGAACAAAGTTGAAAGTAATATATTCTATAAAAATTACATGTGTATTGTAGAGTTTACTGTGGTTTGCAAAGAAAGCTCAACCGACAAAGTGACCTTTTGAAGTTAGGCTACACTAATAGAAACAGGTAACCTAGGCAGTCAGAATAGCAGGAATAGCTGCAGAGAAATCACTAAATACATACTAGGATCATTAGATAATTCCTTTATCTTTTTTTTTTTTTTTTTTGCAGTACACAGGCCTCTCACTGTGGTGGCCTCTCCCGTTGCGGAGCATGGGCTCCGGACGCACAGGCTCTGCGGTCATGGCTCAGGGGTCCAGCCGCTCCACACATGTGGGATCTTCCCGGACCGGGGCACGAACCCGTGTCCCCTACATCGTCAGGCGGACTCTCAACCACTGCGCCACCAGGGAAGCCCAATTCTCTTATCTTTAACTGGTATTTAGCATGCATGAAAGGGAAAATATGTTGGAAGAAAGGTTTACTATAAAAATTATTATAAAAGTTTGTTGTCTGAATAAAAAGTTTAACATTCATGTTGAAGAATTTTAACAAGGAAACGTTTTGCATCACAGCTGACTTTATCCAGATGGTTCTGGCAACAGTGGAAAGCTATAAGGGTGAGATGTGTAACTGCAGGCCAGTTGGGACTGCTTTTAAAAGCTTCTGTATATGTGAAGTTAAAGAGTCTGCCAGAACAGCATGCACCTCAAATATCCAGAAGTAAACTGCAAATGTAGACCTAAGTAGTAATGGTCCAGGCCAAAGTAATAGATTTGAGAACATATGTATTAATACATGGGGATGGTGGCTGAAGCCACAAATGTCGACGTTACTATCAAATTAAAGATGATTTAAAAGAGAAAGAGAAGAGAACAAAAGATAACTTATTGAAGGTCCAGAGGTCTGGGTGACAGGAGGAGGGAGAGATGCCAGAAAGGGGCTAGTAAGATAGGGGCTTCCCATTCTAATCTAGTTCCAACTTTGGATGGATGGATGTTTGCAATACTGGACCTCAGAAGGCTCTGCCTTGAAGATGAGAACTATCTTAACTGTAAGAACAATACTAGTTAGCATTTACTGAGCATTTATAACACCATCAGTCTTAGCAGTAAGCTCATTAAGTTAAACCTAGGGCAAGTGAATACATATCAGAGGTTGAAGAACATTTGGCAAGATTCCCCTGCCTTCCTCAAATTTCTTCCTTACCTGGTTAGAAGCTCTTTTTAGTTTTATTTATCTATCTACCTCTGTTGATATGTATGTATGTGTATATGTATGTATTTATTTATTGGAACCTAACAGTTTTTCAATCTATATGTATCACCCAATAAAACACAAATATACTGGTAGGATTAGCACATTCCAATTTGCATAACCAGCTTGGTAAGGGAAAGTCAGGACAAAACTGAGAAGAAAAGTAAGAAGACTCCAAAGACCAACCCACCCAATTCCAACATTGATGGACTGTTCCCTATGGGTTGCTATCAATATGCAAGCTGTATCAATGGGATTCTTTATGCCACCTAGAGGAGGCCCCATTAACCCAGTGTGTGTCTGAGGAGCTTTGGTAAATGCCCAAAGCAGCTGGAGAGGAAGTTGTGGACAAAGCCTGGGTCAGAGTCCAAGCAGTCTTGCTCAGAGTCTTGCTTCACATCTTTCCCGCTCCCAGCTCCTGTCCTCACCCTCTCTTAACTATCTCCTCTGAGAATGCTCCTCACACCATGGGACCCCAGCTGTACTGAAAAAGGGAGCAGATTCTGAATCTTCCTCTGACCTAGCCTATAGCTAGGTACTGTGGAGAAGGCCCAGGGCAACTCCTTCATATCACCAGCTGAGCTTCACCCCCAAGCAGCAATGAAGAAATTTCAGCTCATGGCAACTCTTGAAAGCAAGCAAGAGGCTGGCCTACTGGTGCCATTTATCACACTAATATTGTCCCCATTCATTTGCTTACCCACTTAAAAAAATTACGCGTGTCTCTCTGCAATGGGTTAGTAGGAAGTGGTAAAGGAAGAATGTTTTATTTGAAAAAGTTGCTGGCACCCAGTGTTTAAGCAAGCAATTTGAGAATTGAACAAAACAGGCAGACTAAGTATGTAGTTTTATTTACAGAGGCCACACAGGCCTGTCAGCTTCTATGAGAGCAGAATTCCGGACACTGTACCCCAGATTCTATTCTTGACTGAATCTTTGAGTGATTATTGCTCAAAAGGTTCCTATCCCTTCTATACTTGGAAGAACAATTGTTCACCGTAATTTCAGAATTAAAATTAAGGGCATGTGTGCAGTCACCTGAAGTGCAAACCAAATGTTCAGAATGTGAGACTATTAAAGAGTTGGTCACTGTTTTCACCCATTTAGGTTTATTGTCAACCTTCTACAATAACCGTAAACACTAATGTTAAATATTCAGTGACTATGTTCTAATAGATTTTAGTAGGTTAATACATATGTGTTTTCAACACTGATTCCAGATGTGAATTTTTCTGTTACATTTTAAAATAATGCATCTGAAATAGTTATTTCACTGAATTACTTTTAAATGACCCATACCCAGGGCAAATTGTGGCTAATCTTAATTCACTACCAGTTTCATATGTAACAGTATCTGTAATATGTTTAATGATAGCTTGTATTATTCTCTAGAAATGAAAGATGGACAGTGGATAACATTTATTGAGGAAACATTTTCCAAAATTTTGCATTTGGAAAATGTATGCCTAGATAAACCCCAAAGCATTGGTCCAAACAGGAATCAATAACTATTTAGGAGATCAAATAAAGGTATTCCCTTTCACCATTTCTCTTATTAATGCTGCTCAAAGCTTTGATCTAGAAGTGGAAAAATGATGGTTAGTTTTTTGGAGATGGTTACTCATCTCCATGCCCTGCTGTTAGAAGTATGCTTCAAGGCAACTCTTCTGGAAAGTTTGTATCCTTCAGCCAAGTAGTTCTGATTCTATAAATTCAAATTAGGGAAAAGCTATCACAGTAGATAGAAAATAGCCAAAAACTCCACCAGCAAGGGTAGAGCCTACTTAATCTAGGTTAACCTTGTGATTCACTTTGACTACATAACCCAATTCTGGTCCCATCCAAATTCCAATTGCTCCTTTGGAAACAAGCCCAGACTAGCCACCTAGAGGAAGAGAGATGATATTGAGACTGAGGCCCAGGGATCTTAGCCATTCCAATCATCCCATCAGAAGCCCAGGCAGGTCAAGGAGGCCACCAGGCACCAGCCAGCCCCTGGCTGACCCTCCAACTAAGCCCACCCCAGCTAATTCCTGTCATACTGCCAAATCACACAATAATACGTTTTAAGACACTAAAACCTAGAGTGGTTTATTTTATACTAATGTCAAATGTGGATAAAAGTTGATGTACCGGTGTTATTTACAATAGGAAAAAATGTAAACCAAATAAATGTTCAACAAAAGGAAAATAGAAACCTATCAAATTACAGTTTTAAGATACTTCATGACACTCAATTACCAAGTATATAATGTTATGTGGAAAAAGTGAGGCTACTACACTCTCTAACTTCACTATATTTAAACTTTTAATAGAAGCTGGAAAGACGTATGCCAAAATATTCACATGTGATAACTTCTGAGTAAGAAGGTGAGTTGTTTTTATTTTTTACATTATTTCACACATCCCCTTTTTACAAAACAATGTCTTTTTAATTTAAAAATAAAAATAATAACCAAAGGAAAAATGAAATGTTGCATCCAATGCAAATTACTTCATTAAGATACTTAGCAATTTAAATGTTGAGGGAAATGTTAAACAATTTTAACAAATACTGCCATAATCTTGTGAATTTTCTAAAGTTTATTAAATCAGAATGATTTACTTAGAGAGGAATTGTTATCCATGAAGACTGGCCTGCTGCCAGGGGGATGGAGATGGATTCAGACACTAAATAGGCTCTACGCTGGATGACACTGAAAACTCTCCCCAGGGGACAGTGAGCCCTCACGACAGTATGTCATCAGGCTCTGAGTCCAGGAAGCGCCTTCAACAAACTGCATCACAGTTATGGTTTCAGTGATGTAATAGCAGGGAGGTTTTCAATATTTGAGTAAACTACTGATTACTTTTAAAACTTGTTTGTTGTTGGAAGAAGAATAAATTTACTGGTGAGAATACTTTAAAAGTTTCAGCTTTTCCACTGTTGTGGTTGACATAGGTAAAAGTAAGTCGTTTCCTATGTAATCACTGTAAAAACATATATAAAACCCCAGACACAGTAGTTATCCTACAATATTTGCCATTAGCTAATAATACCCAAACACTCCCTAAAGAGTCCATTTGTCCCTGACCAGAGTCTAAAACGCTGGAAAATGGGCATCTCCCTTCAGGAGAAACCCTCTTCTTCCACCTGTTCCTAAGCCAGGCAATAGTCAATTGATTCATCCAGATTCAGGGACTGACTCAGAGAAAACAGACCACTGGGATATGGATATATGACCTCACCTTTCCCATTCTTCCCATGACCTACTATAGACTAGTATGGGAACAGAGTGTGGTGTATATAAAACCAGTATGAGTATGTGAACTACGAATGTCACCTGCCATATCAGTAAACAAAGGATGTTGCAGCCATCAGCCATTACAGCCGTCCCCAGTGGTGAGCCATGAGGGAACTGAGGACGGAAACAGGATGCCTAACATCAAGCCATCAGACACTGCGGCCATCCCCTCCCCCAAAAGTGTACCCTGAGGGGACTCAGGATGAGAAAGCACAGGACACTGGCCCCAGATAGCTGAGGTACATATCAAAGGAATGATTTCAATGAGCCCTGATTTTTGCATCTTCTCATACATAGAAAAGAGGTAGATTCCTTAATTGGAGATGTCTGGTTTACTTAAACTAACAGCAATCTTTTGATATTCTAACTACCTCGTTTTTGTTGCAAAAACTGCTGTATATCCTGGCTCCTCCCTTACCTCTTCGGAGCCATCCCTCAGTAGCGATCTGAGAGTCCTGTCTCCCAACCTTGAAGTCCTCAAAATGTCCACCAAATAAAACATAACTTTCAACTTTTAGGTTGTGCATTTTTTTCAGACAAGTATAACTACTAACTACTGCACATATCTGCCTTGTGACAAACTTAACTTAATAAGGAGCATCCCAGTAAGAAACTGGCTAAAAATAAGCACATTACCCCTCCTGCCTTGCCCAATTTAAGCAGGGGCTCCTCAAATCAAGCAGCCAGAAGAAATTCAGGGTCCACAAATGTTAGCATGCAGAGAAGTATGAGGCTTGCAATATTAAACTCAGCCAGGAAGATAAGATATAATTCTGTTTCCACTCAAGATGGAGTAATAGGAACTAGATTTACTCTTTTACTTGAAAGAGTAAAAAAAATCAGACAAAATATATGAAACAATGGTTTTCAAGACGCTGGACAACAGGCAATGAAGGCCAATGGTCAATAAGACTGGAAACAAGCAAGTTAACCTTACAACTGCCCCAGCTTACTGCCGGGAAAGAGTTCCCAGGTTGCAGCTCATGGCAAAGCCCCCAGGCAAAGCTCAATGGATTCCCTGAGTTGAGATGACCCTAAGAGTCTCAGGAGCCCAAGGCGATTAGAGTTCACAGGACATAGCCCAGAAGAAGAAAGGGCTGTGCAGAAAGTATCTATCTTATCAGTGCATGTGTGTGAGGAAAACCACCTGGAACCAGTATGAGAACCAGCCATAAGAATTAGAGGACAATTTCCTGTGTTCCCACATGACTGGGAACAGTGCCTGTTCTCAAAAGCCAGAGTGGAAAAATAAGAAATTCATCGGTTTTTGGTAGAGTACTCAGCGAAGTCCTGACTCAATACTGGAGAGTAACTAGCCCTAAACCTGCCAGAGCATTTCTCCAGATCTGCCTAACAAATCAAAAAAGCAAGATTTTAAAGGATCAAACTGTTTCCAAGTAACTTAACTGCATCCCAGAATGACACTCAAGAATATTTATGAGTACAAAAATATCCAGCAGTCAACAAGGTAAAAGTCACAATGTCTGAAATGCCAAACAAGATTAACAGGCACACAAAGAAGCTAGAAAACACAACCCACGATGACGAGAATAAGCAGTCAATAGGAATTGACCCAGACTGATACAAATGCTAGAATTAGAAGCAAAAATGTTAAAACAGTTATTAATTGTATTCCAAATATTCAAAAAGCAGGGATGTTCAAAAAGTTAAGTAGAGACATGGAAGATATAAATACGACATAAATCAAACTCCTAGAGGTGATGATTATGATATATGAGATGAAAAATACACAAGAAAAGGTTAATGGTGGGTTAGACATGGCAGTAGAAAGGAACAGTGAACTTGAAGCAATAGAAACTATCTAAAATGAAACTTATAAAAAGAAAATATGTTAATGGAAAGAGCATCAGTGAGCTATGGAATAACTTCAAGCAGCCTAAAATATGTGTAATTAGAGTCTTTGAAGAGGAGGGAGATGGGGGAACTAGAAAAATACATTCTTGCAGAAATAATACCTGAAATTTTCAAAATTTAATAAAAAGTGTAAGCCCACAAGTCCAAGAAGCCCAAGGAGACTCAAGCATGAGAAAATGCCACAAGGCAAATTATAATCAAATTGCTCAGATGTAGTAATATAGAGAAAATCTTAAAAGAATCTACAGGGGAAAACATATTAAATACAGAGGAATAATGATGAGTATGACAGCACATTAGTCATCAGAAAAAGGCAAGTGTCTTTTTGAGTACTAAAACGGGAATAAATAAACAAACAAATAAAAATGTCTATTAACCCAGAATGCTATATCAAAAATGAAGGCAAGAGACAGGACTTCCAGAAAGAAGCGCTTAAAAGACCCACTCCCAAAGAAAGCTGTCATTTAACTGGTTAAAATTATTAGGACAAAATGTATAACATAGTGACTATAGTTGATAACACAGTATTGAATAACTGAAATTTTCTAAGACGGTAGAATTTAAATGTTCTCCCCCAAATAAATATACATATAAATATGTGGGATGATGGATGTGTTCATTAACTAGATGTATATGTACATCAACTCATCATGATATATACATTAAATAACTTACAATTTTATTTGTCAATTATACCTCAAAAAAGCTGGAAAAAGAAGAATTTAAAGGCCATGGAAATTGTCCCAAGGGCATACAGCAAATAAAGAAATATTCACTTAAGAAATTCTACTAAGTATCAGCAAGAATAGTGAGAGTCTAAGGCATTTTAGTCATGAAATGCTCCCTCTGTCCCATCCCCAGACCCATTCAACAGAAACTCTATTCTGGCACTCTATGCTGAGTGGGTTTGACCAAGACAGCATCAGCTCCATGCCTCCAGGCTCTGAGTCTAGGATTATGGTTTCACCCTGGGAGAGGCAAGTCATCTCACTCGCCCCAGCCTCATTTTTAAGTTTTATTTCAGGTAGGCATGGTCCAGAGGACCGATGTTCCCTTTCTCCACTGTGGCCTTCCTCATGGTGGGGAAGCTTATTCCAGATGCCCATGCCTTGTTCACATGTAGGGTGGAGGTTACACACTGGAAAGAGCAAGCCAAGCAGACCAGGCTTACCAACCTTCCTAACCCACATGCCTGGACAGCAAAGATGTCACTCTGGGAGTAGCAGGCTGCTGTCCCAGTCCCCAACAAATTTCAGTGGCACAGAGATTCTTTCCAGGAGAAGAAGAAGGCCACAAGTATGAAGCACTCTGCAGATCTGCATAAGGAGGATGACATTATTTGACACAAAGTGAGAAAATTCCATGCCTAAGGGTGTTGTTGAAAACAATGGAGATCTTGGTAGAGAACTATTAAGAGGGTGCTCTTAGCTTTATGATACTGGTTAAAAAAAAAAAGCAAAACAGCAGAGCAACCAGAAGTTTAACACAGAGAACCAGAGAAAGAGACATCTATAAAGAGTGTTCCTGGAGTCACAGTCAATCCTGAGTGTCAGAAATTCTGTATATATGCCCCAAACTATATCCACTAAGAAGCAATCAGAGCAAGATATGAAGGACACTGAAAACATTCTCAAGACATAAAAACAGACACATCAATAAAAACTGGAAGCCTTATGAGCACAAAAGCTTAAACACAAACACTGACCAAACATGACTGAACAATAAACTACTATGACCCATGGACAATTCCTAAGGAACTCAGGTTTTAAATAAAATAATTTGCATGTCTGGAAGTCTGGAACACTGTGCATGACAAAGGCTGCAACATCTCAGTAGTGGTTAGGGTTAGGGTTAGGAATATTCAAGTTACTAGTCCTTAACTGAACATGGTGTAAAATGTAAAATTTCTGAACTGTGATAGAAGCCCACAAGTTGCACAAACATCTGTTGATAAAAAAAATCTAGGACGGGGGAAGAGGGCGGAAGAGTAACACGTGGAGATCACCTTCCTCCCCACAGATACATCAGAAATACATCTACACGTGGAACAACTCTTACAGAACACCTACTGAACGCTGGCAGAGGAGCTCACACCTCCCAAAAGGCAAGAAACTCCCCACGTACCTGGGTAGGGCAAAAGGAAAAAGAATAAACAGAGACAAAAGAATAGGGATGGGACCCACACCAGTGGGAGGGAGCCGTGAAGGAGGAAAGGTTTCCACACACTAGAAGCCCCTTCGCGGGTGGAGACTGCGGGTGGTGGAGGAGGGGAGCTTCGGAGCCGCGGAGGAGAGCACAGTCACGGGGGTGCGGAGGGCAAAGCAGAGAGATTCCCAAACAGAGAATCAGGGCCGACCGGCACTCACCAGCCCAAGAGGCTTGTCTGCTCACTCGCCGGGGTGGGCAGGGCTGGGAGCTGAGGCTTGGGCTTTAGTCGGAGCACAGGGAGACAGAGGACTGGCAGCGTGAACACATCCTGAAGGGATTAGTGCACCACGGCTAGCCAGGAGGGAGTCTGGGAAAAAGTCTGGACCTGCCGAAGAGGCAAGAGACTTTTTCTTCCCTCTGTTTCCTGGTGCGCGAGGACAGGGGATTAAGAGCGCTGCTTAAAGGAGCTCTAGAGACGGTCGCGAGCTGCGGCTAACACAACGGACCCCAGAGATGGGCATGAGACGCTAAGGCTGCTGCTGCCACCACCAAGAAGCCTGTGTGCGAGCATAGGGCACTATCCACACCTTCCCTCCTGGGAGCCTGTGCAGCCCGCCACTGCCAGGGTCCCAGGAGCCATGGACAACTTCCCCGGGAGAACACACGGTGTTCCTCAAGCTGGTGCAATGTCGCGCCAGCCTCTGCCACCGCAGGCTCGCCCCGCACTCCGTACCCCTCCCTGCCCCAGGCCTGAGTGACCCAGAGCCCCTGAATCAGCGGCTCCTTTAACCCGTTCCTGTCTGAGCGAAGAACAGACGGCCTCCGGTGACCTACACGCACAGGCAGGGCCAAATCCAAAGCTGAACCCCAGGAGCTGTAAGAACAAAGAAGAGAAAGGGAAATCTCTCGCAAGCACCCTCAGGAGCAGCAGATTAAATCTCCACAATCAACTTGATGTACCCTGCATCTGTGGAATACCTGAATAGACAATGAATCATCCCAAATTGAGGAGGTGGACTGTGAGAGCAAGATTTATTATTTTTCCCCCTTTTCCTCTTTTTGTAAGTGTGTATGTGTATGCTTCTGTGTGAGACATTTCTCTGTATAGATTTGCTTTCACCATTTGTCCTACGGTTCTATCCATCTGGTTTGTTTGTTTTTACTTTTACAAAAATGTTTTTTCTTAATAATTATTTTTTTATTTTAATAACTTTATTTTACCTTACTTTATTTTCTTTTCTTTTTTTTTTTTTTTTTTCCGATATGCGGGCCTCTCACTGCTGTGGCCTCTCCCGTTGTGGAGCACACGCGCCGGACGCTCAGGCTCAGCGGCCATGGCTCACAGGCCCAGCCGCTCCGCGGCATGTGGGATTTTCCCGGACCAGGGCACGAACCCGTGTCCCCTGCATCGGCAGGCGGACTCTCAACCACTGCGCCACCAGGGAAGCCCTATTTTCTTTTCTTTTATCCTCTTTATTTCTTTCTACTTTTTCTCCCTTTTATTGTGAGCCGTGTGGATGAAAGGCTCTTGGAGCTGCAGCTAGGATTCAGTGCTGTGCCTCTGAGGTGGGAGAGCCAACTTCAGGACACTGTTCCACAAGAGACCTCCCAGCTGCACGTATTATCAAACGGCAAAAATCTGCCAGAAATCTCCATCTCAACACCAACACCCAGCTTCACTCAACGACCAGCAAGCTACAGTGCTGGACACCCTATGCCAAACAACTAGCAAGACAGGAACACAACCCCACCCATTAGCAGAAAGGCTGTCTAAAATCATAAGAAGTCCACAGACACCCCAAAACACACCACCACACGTGGACCTGCCCACCAGAAAGACAAGATCCAGCCTCATCCACCAGAACACAGGCACTAGTCCCTCCACCAGGAAGCCTACACAACCCACTGAACCAACTTTAGCCACTGGGGACAGACACCAAAAACAACGGGAACTAGGAACCTACAGACTGCAAAAAGGAGACACCAAACACAGTAAGATAAGCAAATGAGAAGACAGAAAAACACACAGCAGATGAAGGAGCAAGATAAAAACCCACCAGACCTAACAAATGAAGAGGAAATAGGCAGTCTACCTGCAAAAGAATACAGAATAATGATACTAAAGATGATCCAAAATCTTGGAAATAGAATAGAGAAAATGCAAGAAACATTTAACAAGGACCTAGAAAAACTAAAGAGGAAACAAGCAACAATGAACAATACAATAAATGAAATTAAAAGTACCCTAGAAGGGATCAATAGCAGAATAACTGAGGCAGAAGAATGGATAAGTGACCTGAAATATAAAATAGTGGAAATAACGACTGCAGAGCAGAATAAAGAAAAAAGAATGAAAAGAACTGAGGACAGTCTCAGAGACCTCTGGGACAACATTAAATGCAGCAACATTCGAATTGTAGGGGTTCCAGAAGAAGAAGAGAAAAAGAAAGGGACTGAGAAAATATTTGAAGAGACTATAGTTGAAAACTTCCCTAATATGGGAAAGGAAATAGTTAATCAAGTCCAGGAAGCACAGAGATCCCATACAGGATAAATCCAAGGAGAAACACGCCAAAACACATATTAATCAAACTGTCAAAAATTAAATACAAAGAAAACATATTAAAAGCAGCAAGGGAAAAACAACAAATAACACACAAGGGAATCCCCATAAGGTTAATAGCTGATCTTTCAGCAGAAACTCTGCAAGCCAGAAGGGACTGGCAGGACATATTTAAAGTGATGAAGGAGAAAAACCTACAACAAGATTACTCTACCCAGCAAGGATCTCATTCAGATTTGATGGAGAAATTAAAACCTTTACAGACAAGCAAAAGCTGAGAGTTCAGCACCACCAAACCAGCTTTACAACAAATGCTAAAGGACCTTCTCTAGGCAAGAAACACAAGAGAAGTAAAACACCTACAATAACAAACCCAAAACAATTTAAAAAATGGGAATAGGAACATACATATCGATAATTACCTTAAATGTAAATGGATTAAATGCTCCCACCAAAAGACATAGACTGGCTGAATAGATACAAAAACAAGACTCATATATATGCTGTCTACAAGAGACCCACTTCAGACTTAGAGACACATACAGACTGTAAGTGAGGCAATGGAAAAAGATATTCCATGCAAATGGAAACCAAAAGAAAGCTGGAGTAGCAATTCTCATATCAGACAAAATAGACTTTAAAATAAAGACTATTAGAAGAGACAAAGAAGGATACTACATAATGATCAAGGGATTGATCCAAGAAGAAGATATAACAATTGTAAATATTTATGCACCCAACATAGGAGCACCTCAGTACATAAGGCAAATACTAACAGCCATAAAAGGGGAAATCGACAGTAATACATTCATAGCAGGGGACTTTAACACCCCACTTTCACCAATGGACAGATCATCCAAAATGAAAATAAATAAGGAAACACAAACTTTAAATGATACATTAAACAAGATGGACTTAATTCATATTTATAGGACATTCCATTCAAAAACAACGGAATACACATTTTTATCAAGTGCTCATGGAACATTCTTCAGGATAGATCATATCTTGGGTCACAAATCAAGCCTTGGTAAATTTAAGAAAATTGAAATTGTATCAAGTATCTTTTCCAACCACAACACTATGAGACTAGATATCAATTACAGGAAAAGATCTGTAAAAAATACAAACACATGGGGGCTAAACAATACACTACTTAACAATGAAGTGATCACTGAAGAAATCGAAGAGGTAATAAAAAAATACCTAGAAACAAATGACAATGGGGATATGATGACCCAAAACCTATGGGATGCAGCAAAAGCAGTTCTAAGAGGGAAGTTTATAGCAATACAATCCTACCTTAAGAAACAGGAAACAGCTTGAATAAACAACCTAACCTTGCACCTAAGGCAATTACAGATAGAAAAAAAAAAAACCCCAGAGTTAGCAGAAGGAAAGAAATCATAAAGATCAGATCAGAAATAAATGAAAAAGAAATGAAGGAAAAGATAGCAAAGATCAATAAAACATACAGCTGGTTCTTTGAGAAGATAAAAATGATAAACCAATAGCCAGACTCTTCAAGAAAAAAAGGGAGAAGACTCAAATTAATAGAATTAGAAATGAAAAAGGAGAAGTAACAACTGACATTGCAGAAATACAAAGGATCATGAGAGATTCTATCATATATTTAGAGAAGAGCTAAGACCAATCCTTCTCACTCTTCCACAATACAGCAGAGGGAGGAACACTCCCAAACTCATTCTATGAGGCCACCATCACCCTGATAACAAAACCAGAAAAGGATGTCACAAAGAAAGAAAACTACAGGCCAATATCACTGATGAACATAAATGCAAAAATCTTCAACAAAATACTAGCAAACAGAATTCAACAGCACATTAAAAGGATCATACACCATGATCAAGTGGGGTTTATTCCAGGAATGCAAGTATTTTTCAATATATGCAAATCAATCAATGTGATACACCATATTAACAAATTGAAGGAGAAAAACCATATGGTCATCTCAATAGATGTAGAGAAAGCTTTCGACAAAATTCATCACCCATTTATGATAAAAACCCTACAGAAAGTAGTCCTAGAGAGAACTTACCTCAACATAGTAAAGGCCATATATGACAAACCCACAGCCAACATCATCCTCAATGGTGAAAAACTGAAAGCATTTCCACTAAGATCAGGAACAAGACAAGGTTGCCCACTCTCACCACTCTTATTCAACATAGCGTTGGAAGTTTTAGCCACAGCAACCAGAGAAGAAAAGAAAATAAAAGGATTCAAAATCAGAAAAGAGAAGTAAAGCTGTCACTGTTTACAGATGACATGATACTATACATAGAGAATCCTAAAGATGCTACCAGAAAATGACTAGAGCTAATCAATGAATTTGGTAAAGTAGCAGGATACAAAATTAATGCACAGAAATCTCTGGCATTCCTATACACTAATGATGAAAAATCTGAAAGTGAAATCAAGAAAACACTCCCATTTACCATTGCAACGAAAAGAATAAAATATGTAGGAATAAACCTACCTAAGGAGACAAAAGACCTGTATGCAGAAAGTTATAAGACACTGATGAAAGAAATTGAAGATGATACAAATAGATGGAGAGATATACCATGTTCTTGGATTGGAAGAATCAACATTGTGAAAATGACTCTACTACCCAAAGCAATGTAGAGATTCAATGCAATCCCGATCAAACTACCAGTGGCATTTTTCACAGAACTAGAACAAAAATTTTCACAATTTGTATGGAAACACAAAAGACCCCGAATAGCCAAAGCAATCTTGAGAACGAAAAACGGTGCTGAAGGAATCAGGCTCCCTGACTTCAGACTATACTACAAAGCTACAGTAATGAAGACAGTATGGTACTGGCACAAAAACAGAAAGATAGGTCAATGGAACAGGATAGAAAGCCCAGAGATAAACTCATGCACATATGGTCACCTTATCTTTGATAAAGGTGGCAGGAATGTACAGTGGAGCAAGGACAGCCTCTTCAATAACTGTTGCTTGGAAAACTGGACAGGTACATATAAAAGTATGAGATTAGATCACTCCCTAACACCATACTCAAAAATAAGCTCAAAATGGATTAAAGACCTAAATGTAAGGCCAGAAACTGTCAAACTCTTAGAGGAAAACATAGGCAGAACACTCTATGACATAAATCACAGCAAGATCCTTTTTGATCCACCTCCTAGAGAAATGGAAATAAAAACACAAATAAATGGGACCTCATGAAACTGCAAACGTTTTGCACAGCAAAGGAAACCATAAACAAGACCAAAAAGACAACCCTCAGAATGGGAGAAAATATTTGCAAATGAAGCAATTGACAAAGGATTATCTCCAAAATTTACAACCAGCTCATGCAGCTCAATAACAAAAAAACAAACAAACAAATCCAAAACTGGGCAGAAAACCTAAATAGGCAATTCTCCAAAGAAGATATACAGACTGCCAACAAACAACTGAAAGAGTGCTCAACATCATTAATCATTAGAGAAATGCAAATCAAAACTATGATGAGATATCATCTCACAGCAGTCAGAGTGGCCATCATCAAAAAATCTAGAAACAATAAATGCTGGAGAGGGTGTGGAGAAATGGGAACACTCTTGCACTGCTGGTGGGAGTGTGAATTGGTACAGCCACTATGGAGAACAGTATGGAGTTTCCTTAAAAAACTACAAATAGAACTACCATATGACCCAGCAATCTCACTACTGGGCATATACCCTGAGAAAACCATAATTCAAAAAGAGTCATGTACCAAAATGTTCATTGCAGCTCTATTTACAATAGCCAGGAGATGGAAACAACCTAAGTGTCCACCATTGGATGAATGGATAAAGAAGATGTAGCACATATATACAATGGAATATTACTCAGCCATAAAAAGAAACGAAATTGAGCTATTTGTAATGAGGTGGATGGACCTAGAGTCTGTCATACAGAATGCAGTAAGTCAGAAAGAGAAAGACAAATACCGTATGCTAACACATATATATGGAATTTAAGAAAAAAAAAATGTCATGAAGGACATAGGAATAAGACAGGAATAAAGACACAGACCTACTAGGGAACAGACTTGAGGATATGGGGAGAGGGACGGGTAAGCTGTGACAAAGTGAGAGAGTGGCATGGACATATATACACTACCAAATGTAAAATAGATAGCTAGTGGGAAGCAGCCGCATAGCACAGGAAATCAGCTCGGTGCTTTGTGACCACCTAGAGGGGTGGGATAGGGAGGGTGGGAGGGAGGGAGACGCAAGAGGGAAGAGATATGGGAACATATGTATATGTACAACTGATTCACTTTGTTATAAAACAGAAACTAACACACCATTTTAAAGCAATTATACTCCAATAAAGATGTAAAAACAAAAATAATCTAACTGGCTAAAGGAACATAGGACAACAATTGGCCAGTAAGTAGATGCACTAACCCAGGCAAGAGGCAACCACTAAGTAGCCAGGTTAAAGATGAAAATAAGGCAGAAAAAAATATGAGCAGGGATATCAGAGGTTGCCTACTCTGGGCGAAATAGATTTCTCAGCGTTAGTCCAGGTAAATAACTAAACAAATAAACAAACAAATAACTAAACAAATTAACCAAGCAAACAAAAACAACATCAATGCCTAAGTGATGGAGGATTAGTATCCCGAGTTGCTAAAATACAGTATTTAAAGTGTCAAGTTTTCAAAAAATGTATAATACATACAAATAAACAGGAATGTGTGACCAATACACAGGGTGGGGGATGGAGGAGAGCATACAATAGAAACTATTTTTGAGAGGTTCCATGGGTTGGACTTAACAAAGACTTCAGAGAGCTATTACACATTAAGTACATTCAAAGAATTCAAGAATCAAAGGAAAGTATGATAACCAAGTCTCATGGAATAGAGAATATCAATAAAGAAACAGAAATAGTAGCAAAGAACCAAATGAAAATTCTAAACTAAAAAAGTATAATAGGGCTTCCCTGGTGGTGCTTTGGTTGAGAGTCCGCCTGCCGATGCAGGGGACACGGGTTTGTGCCCCAGTCTGGGAAGATCCCACATGCCGCGGAGTGGCTGGGCCCATGAGCCATGGCCGCCGAGCCTGTGCGTCCGGAGCCTGTGCTCCGCAACGGGAGAGGCCACTACAGTGAGAGGCCCATGTACCGCAAAAAAAAAAAAAAAGTATAATAATCAAAATAAAAAGTTCACTGGAGAGACTCAACAGTAGGTTTGAACTGGTAGAAGAAAGAATTGCCATACTTGAGGATAACTTAATAGAATGAATTTGAAGAAGAAAAAGAGAAAAAAAGAGTGAAAAAAATTAACAGAGATTCAGAGAAATGCAGGATATCACTGAATACATCAATACATCTTGGAAATATCAGAAGGAGAAAGGTGAAGCGGCAGAGTATACAGTCAGAGAAATACAATTATCTTCCCAAATTAGATGAGAAACAATAAAAGAGAAATACAAAAATCTTCCCAAATTAGATGAGAAACAATAAAAGAGAATACAAAAATCTTCCCAAATTAGATGAGAAACAATAATCTACACATCTAAGAAACTTAACCCCAAGAAAGATAAACAAAAAGAAATCCACATTTATACACATCACGGTCAAGATGTTGAAACCTCAAAATACAGAGAAAATCCTTAAAGCAGAAAGAGAAAAATAACTCATCACATACAAGGAAGCTCAATGAGATCAAAAATCAACTTATCATCAGAAACAATGAAGGGCAGAAGGCAGTGGGATGATATATTCTAAGTGTTGTGTATAAAAAACTGTCTTTCAAAACACAGTTGACCCTTGAACAACTCAGGACTTGGGGGCACCAACCCTCCATGAGGTCAAAAAATCAGCCTATAACTACATGGCTCCTCCATATCTGCAGCTCCACATCTGTGGATTCAACCAACCACAGACTGTCTGTACTGTAGTATTTACAACTGAAAAAAATCCACATATAAATGGACCTTTGCAGATCAAACCCATGACATTCAAGGGTCAACTGTAAAGGCAAAATACAGATATTCCCAGATAAATAAAAAACTGAGAGAATCTGTTGTTAGCAGACCTGCCCTACAAGAAACACTAAGGAAGTTCTTCAGGTGGAAAGCAAATGACTCCAGACAGTAATTCAAATCTAAACAAAAAAATCAAAGAACCCAGATAAAGAAAACTATGTAGGTTATTACCAAAAAAAAAAGCATAATTGCATATACCTTCTCCTTCTTAACTACGTTAAAAAGCAATTCCAAAAAGCAATATGCATATAATTGTATTGTTAGGCCTATAACAAGCAACATATTTATAAATAAAATACATAACAAATATATTTGTTAACAAATATATTTAATAAAATACATTTAACAATAACAAAAAGACAAGTAATATATTTAACAATAAGAGCACAGAGAAGGTGGGTGGGAACACAGCTGATTGAAATAGGTAATGACCCCACATGACAACTCTAACCCCTAGGAAGAAATGACAAGAATCAGAAATGATAAATAACTATAGCATTTAAATGGTAAATATACTTTAATAAAACATAAGATTATCTAAAATAATAATTATAAAAATAAATTATTCCATTTATAATATATAGAGATATAGTATGTATAACAACACAAAAATGGGTGTGTGAATGGGGCTATTAGGGCAAGTTCCTATATTTAATTCAAATTAAGTTAGTATAATCTAAGGTAGATATTGTTAAGAGTAGCAAAGATTTTGATAAGATGTATACTGTGATAGGTTTACAAATACTGAGAAAATAAGTCAAAAAATATAATTTAAAAATCATTAATCCACACAAAAAACCTGGCCAGAGGTACTTATAGCAGTTTTATTAACAAGTGCCAAAACTTGGAAGCAACCAAGATGTCCTTCAGTAGGTGAATGAATAAACTGTGCAATATCTGGACTGTAAGATATTATTAACATGAAAAAGAAATGAGCTATCAAGCCATGAAAAGAAGTAGAGGAGTCTTAAATGCATATTACTAAGTGAAAGAAGCCAACCTGAAAAGGCTACATTCCAGTTATATGACATAAGGCAAAATATGGACACACAGGAAGAAGATCAGTGGTTGCCAGGGTGGGGGAGATGAATAAACAGAGCACTGAGCACAGGGGATTCTCAAGGCAGTGAAATACTCTGTATGATATTACAATGATGGATACATGTCATTATACATTTGTCCAAACCCGTAGAATGTATAACACCAAGAGTGATCCATAAGGTAAACTACAGACTTTGTGAGATCATGATGCATCAATGTAGGTTTATCCTTGGAAAAATACATTATTCTTGTGGTGATGTTGATAAAAGGCAAGGTTATGCATGTGTAGGGACGGGGGTATACAGGAAATCTCCGTACCTTCCTCTCAATTTTATTGTAAACCTAAAACTGCTCTAAAAAATAAAGATTTTTTTAATCATTAAAGAAACTAAAATGTTGTAACAGGAAATATTCATTTAATACAAAATAAAGCATTAAAGGAGGAATAGAGAAACAAAAGAAGACTTGAGACATAGAAAACAAAAAGAAAATGTCAGATATAAGTCTAGCCGTGTTAATAACATCATTAAATGTAAACTAAAAACACAATCCAAATAAATATAAAAACAAGATCAAACACTTTGTTGTTTTCAGGAGACACACTCTAGATTCAAACATACAAATAGTTTGAAATCAAAAAGATGGAAAAGGATGTATGATGCAACTGGTAACCAAAGAAACTGAAATAACTATATTAATATTAGACAGAATATATTTTAAATTTTAAAAATATTATTAGAGATAAAGAGGAATCTTTCATAATGATAAAAGTTAATATGTTGGCAAATAACAGTAAATATAAATATTAACACAGCTCAAAATTACATAAAGAAAAACCCTGATATAATTAAAAGAAGTAACAGATAATTCAACATACACTTGAAGACTTCAAGTCTACTTTCAACAACAGAACTAGGCATAAGATCTACAGGGAGGTAGAGGACTTGAACAACAATATAAAATCACAAGACTTAACACACTTCTATAGAACATTCTACCCAATAGTAGAATACACATTTTTCTTAAGTGCACAAAGAACATTCTAGATGACAGAGCATGAGTTAGACCATAAAACAAGCTTTGACAAATGTAAAAGGACTAAAGTCATTGAAAGTATGTTTTACGACCATAATGGAAATATATTAGAGATAACAGAAGGAATCTTGATAAATATACAAATATGTGGAGAATAAACAACACACTTCTAAATAAACAATGGGTCCAAAAAGAAATCACCCAGCAATTCCACTCCTGCATTTATCATCTGTGAGAAATCAAAATATATGTCCACACAAAATACACACATAGTCATACCAATATTATTCAGAGTAGCCAAAAGTGAAAACAATCAAAATGCCTTACTGAACTTTATTATGATTAATTAATAAAGAGATGAACAAAATATGGCATAGCCATACAACAGAATATTATTCAGCAATAGAAAGAATGAAATACTGATATATCCTATCATACAAATAAATCTTAAAAATATTATTCTAAGTAAGAGAAGTCAGAGACAGAAGGCCACATATCCTATGATTCCATTTATATGCGAAGTCCAGAATGGACAAATCCATTCTGGCGGTTGTAGGAACAATGGGTGGTTGTAGGAACAATGGGGAGTAACTGCTAATAGGTACTTATCTTCTTTTAGGGGTAATTAAAAAGTCATGGTTACATAACTTTGTGAACATCTAAAGACCACTGAATTGTACACTTTAATTGGATGAATTTTGTGGTATAAGGACTATATCCCAATAAGATGTTAAGAAAAGAAGGTAAACTAAAAATATTTTCAGGCATACAAATACTGAAAGAACTCATCACCAACAGACTCATACTAATAGAAAAGTTAAAGGAAGTCCTTTAAGTAGAAGGAAAATGATAAAAGACAGAAAGCTCTAAAAAGAACCAGAAATAGGAATGACATGAGTGTGTAATTAATATATAATTTAATCTATTTAAGAGATAAATGTGTATTTAAATAAAAATAATAACAATGTATTATAGGGTTCATAACATATGTTTAAGTGAAAGAATGACCACAACAGCATAAAGTCTGGGAGGAAAGAGACAGAAATATACTACCACAATGTTTTTATATTATGTGTGAAATAGTTTAATATCACCTGAAGGTAGAATATGATTAAGCTAAAGATGTATACTACAAATCTTTAACACAACTACTAAAATAGCAAAATAAAGGGTTATAGCTAATAATAAAGCAAATAAGATGGAACCATAAAACGAGGAGAAAAGGAACAACAGAGACAGGATCTAAAAAAAACCAACAAGAAGATGACAGACAAATCTAACCACATTAATAATCACATTAAATGTAAATGGTCTAAAGACTCAATTAAAATGCAAATATTGTCAGATTGGATTAAAAAAGCAAGACCTACCTATATGGTGCCTACAAGAAGCACACATTTAAGCTAATGACAAATACAGGTTAAAAGCAAAAGGGTGGAAAGACCTATACTATTACTAACACTACTCAAAAGAGAGCTGAATGTCTACTTTAACATCAAAGTAGATTTCACAGCAAACAATATTGCCAGGTATAGAGATATTCATTTTCTAATGATAAACTGGTCAATTAATCAAGAGGACATAAAAATTCTAAATGCTTTTACCCCCTAATAACAGTGTTTCAGAATTATTGATTCAAACACTTATAGAACTATAAAGAGAAATCAACACATCCACAGTTATTGCCAGAGATTTCAATCCTCTACTCTCAATGATTGATAAAAATAGGTTTCAAAAGTCAGCAAGTAGACTTTTACAAAAGTTGTACCAGCTTCACTTAATTGAACTAACTTAAAGAACACTCCACCTAACAATAGCATAATACACATTCTTTCCAAGTGTATATAATATAAATCATATTCTAGGCCATAAAACAAGCCTCAAATTTAAAAGAATTCAAGTGATGGACCTGTTATACAGATGGACAGATGGACCTGTCAAGTCTGTCATACAGAGTGAAGTAAGTCAAAAAGAGAAAGACAAATACCGTATGCTAACACATATATATGGAATTTAAGAAAAAAAAATGTCATGAAGAACCTAGGGGTAAGATGGGAATAAAGACACAGACCTACCAGAGAATAGACTTGAGGATATGGGGAGGGGGAAGGGTAAGCTGTGACAAAGTGAGAGAGTGGCATGGACATATATCCACTACCAAACGTAAAACAGATAGCTAGTGGGAAGCAGCCACATAGCACAGGAAATCAGCTCGGTGCTTTGTGACCACCTAGAGGGGTGGGATAGGGAGGGTGGGAGGGAGGGAGACGCAAGAGGGAAGAGATATGGGAACATACGTATATGTATAACTGATTCACTTTTTTATAAAGCAGAAACTAACACACCATTGTAAAGCAATTATACTCCAATAAAGATGTAAAAAAGAAAAAAAAAAATAGAACTGAGGCCCACCAGACCTACTGAATCACAATCTGCACTTTTACAATCTCCCCAGAGTACTTGTGTACCCATGAATAGTTGAAAGGTACATTTCTACCTCGACATGTCTTTTCTGTCTGAG
Organism: Phocoena phocoena; assembly: GCF_963924675.1. Taxonomy (NCBI): domain Eukaryota; kingdom Metazoa; phylum Chordata; class Mammalia; order Artiodactyla; family Phocoenidae; genus Phocoena; species Phocoena phocoena. Next base: position 124,247,768 of record NC_089220.1, on the reverse strand, counting down.
AAATACACAGATTTTATCCAGTTTGATAAAATAAAACACTCAAAAATGCAAAAAAGATAAAATAAAATAAAAGAACTCAAGTTATACAACATATGTTCACTGACCACAGTGGAAATACATTATAAATCAATAGCCAAAGGTATCTGGAATAATCTCAAATGTTTGGAAAATGAATACCACACATCTAAATGAAGCACACACAGGTCAAGAAAAAAAGGAAATTAGTAGGTATTTTTTATTGAATGTAAATGAAATCAAAATACTGAAATCTGGGACTTCCCTGGTGGTCCAGTGGTTAAGACTCCGTGCTCCCAATGCAGAGGCCCGGGTATGATCCCTGGTCAGGGAACTAGATCCTACATGCATGCCACAACTAAGAACCCACATGCCACAACTAAAAGATCCTGCATGCGCAACTAAGACCTGGCACAGCCAAATAAATAAATATATTTTTTAAAATATTGAAATATGTGGGATGCTGCTATAATAATATTTAGGAGGAAATTTATAGCACTAAACATTAAAATTGAAAAGAGGATCTCAAATCAATGACATCTTCCATTTTAAGAAACTAAAAACAGAGCAAATCAGGAGTTACATCAGCATCATAGTATAGTGAGATGTCCTGTTTGTCTCTCCCCTTCAACCTACAACCAGTAAAATACCCATACTTTATCAAAGGTACCTCTGTCCATCACCCTGGGATGCCAGAGAATTCCACACATCTGCACACCTAAAGGTGGGTGGACTGGAACACACAGAGGAGGTGGAATCATGGAGGTGGTGCCTGCAATCCTTGTCCCCCAGCCCCAGAGAACCTGGAAGCAGCAAAGGAGGCAGCTCACATGACTCCAATCTCCCAGCCACAGTGACACCTGTGGCCATAGCTAACTGGGCAGCAGTGGCAGTAAGACCTGGGACCCTGTCTCTCCAGCCACCAGAGGTGTGAAAGACTCCCGCCCCCGCCCCCTGTCCCCAGTGCAATGGGGGAGCCCATAAACCTGACAACACCAGACGTGCCAGAGGCACATTCAACCCCAGCTCCTCCCACCCACAACAAGCCTGCAATTCAGGAGATCCCATATACAGCAGAAAAGCCCACCATTCCAGTGCCCCAGGCAGTGAGGCCAGTGACACCAGCAGCAAGGCACCAATGACTCCAGAGACAGGAGCAATGGATAACAAGGGTGCTGGGTAACACCTCTGACAAAGGCGGTGAAGGGTGAAAAGTGCCAAGTGTCAAATACAACCAGGGGTGGCTCAGGTAAGAAAAACCAAAAACTTGTCCTATAGCGCCACCTACTGGAAAATAAAAGAAAGGCCTGTAATTTCTAACCTGCTGAATCATAAGAACGAAATGAAAAAAAAGCTTTACCTAGGGCTTCCCTGGTGGCGCAGTGGTTGAGAGTCCGCCTGTCGATGCAGGGGACACGGGTTCGTGCCCCGGTCCGGGAAGATCCCACATGCCGCGGAGCCTGTGCGTCCGGAGCCTGTGCTCCGCAACGGGAGAGGCCACAGCAGTGAGAGGCCCGCGTACCACAAAAAAAAAAAAAAAAAAAAAAGCTTTACCTAAACAAAGGTGTTTGCTAAAATGCGTTGGCAGAGAAACAACTCATGAAGGACTGTGAAGAATCACAGTAACACTGTACTACAAAAAGAAAACAATAATTCTCCAGAAACCAAACTTAAAGTCATGGAATACTGCAACCAAACTGATCGAGAATTCAAAACAGCTGTCATGAAGAAACTCAATGAGCTACAAGAAAACTCAGAAAGGCAGTTCAATGACCTCAGGAATAAAATTAATGAAGATAAGAAAAACTTTACCAAATAAATTGAAACTCAAAAAGAACCAAAAAAATATGTAGCTGAAGAACTCAATAAATGAAATGAAGAATGCATTAGAAAGCACTGAAAATAGAGTAGACCATATGGAAGAGAGAATTAGTGAACTCAAAGGTAAAAATTAGAAATGATGCAAGTTGAAGAAAAAGAGAATTGAGATCTGAAAAAATGAGGAAATTCTGAGAGCTATTCAGTTCTTTTAGGAAGGGCAACATTAGGATAATGAGTAACCCAGAAGGAGAAGAGAGCGAAAAGGGAGCAGAGAGCTTATTTGATCAGCTCGGTGCTTTGTGACCACCTAGAGGGATGGAATAGGAAGGGCGGGAGGAAGACACAAGAGGGAGGGGATAGGGGGATATATGTATACATATAGCTGATTCACTTTGTTATACAGCAGAAACTAACACAACATTGTAAAGCAATTATACTCCAATAAAGATGAAGAAAGAAATAGAGAAAGAGAGGAGAGAAACAGAGAAAGAGAGAAAGAAAGAAAGAAAGAAAGAAAGAAAGAAAGAAAGAAAGAAAGAAAGGAAGGAAGGAAGGAAGGAAGGAAGGAAGGAAGGAAGGAAGGAAGAAAGAAAGAAAGAAAGAAAGAAAGAAAGAAAGAAAGAAAGAAAGAAAGAAAGAAATAGCTGAGAACTTCCCAACCCTGCAGAAGGAACTGGATATACAAGTCTATGAAGCTAAGAGAACACCTAACTACCTGAATGCAAGAAGACCTTCTCCAAGGCACATTATATTAAAACTGTCAAAAGTCAGTGACAAAGAAATAATTTTAAAGGCAGTCAGAGGAAAAAAAGGATGGTAACCTACAAAGGTACCCCCATTAGGCTACCAGCAGACTTCTCAGCAGAAGTCCTACAGGCCAGGCAGGAGGGGAATGACATTCTCAAAATACTAAAAGATAAAACCTTTCATCCAAGAACACTCTATCCAGCAAAGTTGTCACTCAGATATGAAGGAGAAGTAAAGGTTTTTCCAGAAAACAAAAGTTGAGGAAGTTCATCATCACTAGACTTGACTTATAAGAAAAGTTGAAAGAAACTCTTCTACCAGAATCAAAAAGACAAAAAGCACACAAACCTTTGACTAAGGTGATAAATAGACAGAATCAGAAAATTGCAACTGTATATCAGAATAGGTTTTTAAACATTTAATTATAGCATAAAGCTTAAAGAGAATAAAAGGGAGAAAAAATAAGGATAGCTATTTCAATTTGTTAACCAACTCACAACATAAAAAGGAATAATTTGAGACAACAAAAAATGGGGGAAGAGGAAAAGTACAAAACCCATATAGGTAAATGGAGATAAGATGCTATCAGCAGACAATGGACTATTTCATCTATGAGATGTTTTATAAAAACCTCATGGTAACCACAAAACATAAATCTAGACAACAAACATAAAAAATAGGAAACTGAGAAAAACATCATAGAAAACACAGCACCAAATGACAGGCAGAAGCACAAGGAAAAAGAAACTGGATATATAAAGCAACCACAAAACAAAAGAAAAAATGGTAATACTAACTTCACGTCTATCAATAATTACTGTAAAGGCAAATGGATTGAATTCACCAATTAAAAGACACGGAGTAGCTGGATGGATTCAAAAAACAAGCCCCAACTATATGCTGCCTCCAGGAGAATCATCTCAGCTCTGAAGACAAATATAGCCTCAAAGTGAAGGGATGTAAAATGATACTCCAAGTAAATGACAGCCAAAAGCAAGTGGTATAGCCATACTCATATCAGACAAAATAGACTGCAAGCAAAAAAAGCTAACAAGAGACAAAGATGTACAGTATATAATGATAAAGAGAACAGTTCATCAAGAAGACATGACAGTTATTAATATAAATGCAAGTAACATAGGAGCACCAAAATATATAAAGCAGTTACTAATAGACCTAAAGGGAGAAAATGACAGCAACACAATAACTTTAACAGCCCATGTACAATAATGGATAGATCATCCAGACAGTCAACAAGGAAACAGTCGCCTGAAATGAAACATAGGCCAGATGGATTTGATAGATTTGTACAAAACATTCCATCCAAAAGCAAAAGAACACACATTCTTCTCAACTTCACATGGAACTGTCTCAAGAACAAACCATGTATGTTGAGACACCAAACAAGTCTCAATAAATTTAAGAAGAATGAAATCATTTCAAGCATCTTTTCTAATCACAGTGGTATGAAACTAGAAATCGACTACAAGAAGAAAGCTGGAAAAATCGCAAATATGTGGAGAATGAACAACATACTACTGAACAACTACTGGGTCAATGAAGAAATCAAAGGAGAAATTATAAAATACTGGGAGACAAATGAAAATGAAAACACAGCATAACAAAATCTATAGGATGCAAGAAAAGAGTATTAAAAGGGAGGTTTATGGCAATACAGAACTATCTCAAGTAATAAGAAAAACCTCAAATAATCTCACCTTTCACCTAAAGGAGCTAGAAAAATAAGAATAAACGAAGTCCAAAGTGAGCAGAAGGAAGGAAATAATAAAGATCAGAGCAGAAATAAATGAAATACAGACTAAAAAGACAATAGAAAAGATCTATGAAACTAAGAGCTGATTCTTTGAAAAGATAAACAAAATTGACAAATCTTTAGCTGAACTCACTGACAAAAAAAGAGACTAGGCTCTAATAAATAAAACCAGAAATGAAAGAGGAGAAATAATAATGGATACCACAGAAATACAAAGGATTATAAAAGAATATTATCAACAGCTTTATCCAACAAACTGAACAACCTAGAAGAAATGGAAAAATTCTTAGAATCACACAATCTTCTAAGACTGAATCATGAAGAAACAGAAAACCTGAATAGACTGATCACTAGCAAAGAGATTGAAACAGTTATCAAAAACCTCCCACAAAAGCAAAACCATAGACTTCACAGGTGAATTCTAAAAAACATTCAAGGAAGATTTAATACCTATCATTCTCAAACTCTTCCCAAAAATTGAAGAGAAGGGAATACTTGCTAATTCATTTTACAAAGCCAATATTACCCTGATACCAAAACCAGACACAAACAACAACTAAAAAAGAAAATTACAACCAGTATCTCTGATGAACATAGATGCAAAAATCCTTAATAAAATATTAACAGAATACAATGATGCATTAAAATGATCATACACCAAGATCAAGTGAAATTTATTCCAGAAATGCAAGGATGGTTCAATATCCGCATACCAATGTGATACACCACATTAACAAAATGAAGGATTAAAACCAGATGATCATCTCCATAGATGCAGAAAAGCATTGTGAAAAAATTCGACATTCATTTATGATAAAACCTTTCAATAAAATGGGTATAAAAGGAATCAACCTCAACATATAGTAAAAGCCATACAATGACAAACCCACAGCTACCATCATACTCAATGGTGAAAAACTGAAAGCTATCCCTCTGAAATCAGAAACAAGACAAAGATGTCCACTCTTGCCACTCTTTTCAACATAATGTAAGTCAGAGAAACTAGGCAAGGAAAAGAAAAAAAGGCATCTAAATTGGAAAGGAATAGTAAAACTGTCACTACTCACAGATGACACAATTTTATATATAGAAAACCTTAAAGACTCCACCAAAAAACTCTTAGAAATAATAAACAAATATAGTAAAGTCGCAGGGTACAAAATCTGTTTTGTTTCTATATTCTAACAATAGAATATATTGTTCTATTTTCTCCTTTCTAACAGAAGGAGAAATTAAGAAAACAATCCCATTTACAATCATTAACAAAAAGAATAAAATATCTAAGAAGAAATTTAACCAAGGAGGTGAAAGACCTATACACTGAAAGCTAAGACACTAGTTAATGAAATTAAGACAATACAAATAAATGGAGAGATATTTCATGCTCATGGATTGGAAGAATTAACATTATTAAAATGTCCATACTATCTAAAGTTATCTACAGACGTAAGGCAATTCCTATCAAAATACCAATGGCATTTTCACAGAACTAGAACAAATAATTCTAAAATTGTATGGAAATACAAGAGATCCTGAATAACCAAAGCAATTCTGAGAAAAAAAGAATAAAGCTGGAGGTATCACACTACCAGTTTTCAAGATACTCAATATATTACAAAGCTATCATAATCAAAACAGCATGGTATTGGTAGGAATACATATAAATAGATCAACAGAACAGAATTGAGAGCCCAGAAATAACCCATGCATATATGGACAACTAATTTACAATGAAGTAGCAAAGAACATACACTGGAGAATGGATAATCTCTTCAATAAATGGTGTTGGGAAATATGGAGAGCTATATGCAAAAAAATGGACCTTGACCTCTATCTCACACCATACACAGAAATCAACTCAAAATGAATTAAAGACTTGAAAGGAAGACCTGAAACCATAAAACTAGAAGAAAACACAGGCATTACGCTCTTTAACATCAGTCACAGCAATATCTTTCAAGATATGTCTCCTCAAGCAACACAGGAAACAAAGGCAAAAATAAACAAATGGGACTACACCAAACTAAAAAGCACAGCACAAGAAACCATCAACAACCAAAAAAAAGACAACTGAATGGGAGAAGATAATTCCAAATCATATAATGATAAGGGGTTAATATCTAAAATAAAGAACTCATACAATTCAACAACATCAACAACAAAATGACTTGATTAAAAAAATAAGAGGAACTGAATAGACATTTTTCCAATAAAAAGACATACAGGGGATGAGGGGAAGATGGCAGAAGAGTAAGAGACGGAGATCACCTTCCTCCCCACAGATACACCAGAGATACATCTACACATGGAACAACTCCTACAGAACACCTACTCAACGCTGGCAGAAGACCTCAGACCTCCCAAAAGGCAAGAAAGTCCCCACGTACCTGGATAGGGCAAAAGAAAAAAGAATAAACAGAGACAAAAGGATAGGGCTGGGACCTGCACCAGTGGGAGGGAGATGTGAAGGAGGAAAGGTTTCCACACACTAGGAAGTCCCTTCGCGGGCGGAGACTGTGGGAAGCAGAGGGGGAAAGCTCCGGAGCCGCGGAGGAGAGCATAGCAACAGGGGTGCGGAGGAGAAGGCGGAGGGATTCCCGCACAGAGGATCAGTGCCGACCGGCACTCACCAGCCCAAGAGGCTTGTCTGCTCACCCGCCAGGGCAGGCAGGGCTGGGAGCTGAGGCTCGGGCTTCAGCCGGAGCACAGGGAGAGGACTGCGGTTGGTGGTGTGAACACAGATTGCAGAGGGTTAGTGCACCACAGCTAGCCGGGAGGGAGTCCGGGTAAAAGTCTGGACCTGCCGAAGAGGCAAGAGACTATTTCTTCCCTCTTTGTTTCCTGGTGCGCGAGGAGAGGGGATTAAGAGCACTGCTTAAAGGAGCTCCAGAGACGGGCGCAAGCCGCGGCTAAAAGCGTGGACCACAAAGAAGGGCATGAGACGCTAAGGATGCTGCTGCTGCCACAAGAAGCCTGTGTGCGAGCACGGGTCACTATCCACACCCCCATTCCAGGGAGCCTGTGCGGTCCACCACGGCCAGGGTCCTGGGATACAGAGACAACTTCCCCAAGAGAACGCAAGGCGCGCCTCAGGCTGGTGCAAAGTCATGCCGGCCTCTGCCGCCGCAGGCTCGCCCCACACTCCATACCCGCCCCTTCCCCCGGCCTGAGTGACCCGGAGTCCCCGAAGCAGCTTCTCCTTTAATCCTGTCCTGTCTGAGCAAAGAACACATGCCCTCCGGCGACCTACACACAGCGGCGGGGCCAAATCCAAAGCTGAACCCCGGGAGCTGTGAGAACAAAGAAGAGAAAGGGAAATCTCTCCCTGCAGCCTCAGAAGCACTGGATTAAACCTCCACAATCAACTTGATGTACCCTGCACCTGTGGAATACATGAATAGACAATGAATCATCCCAAATTGAGGAGGTGGACTTTGAGAGCAAGATTTATTATTTTTTCCCCTTTTCCTTTTTCTGAGTGTGTATGTGTATGCTTCTGTGTGAGATTTTGTCTGTATAGCTTTGCTTCCACCATTTGTCCTAGGGTTCTATCCTTCCATTTACTTTTTTTTTCTTAATAATTATTTTTTATTTTAATAACATTTTAAAATTTTACCTTATACTATTTTATTTTATCTTCTTTCTTTCCTTTCTTCCCTCTTTCCTTCCTTCCTCCGTCCCTCCATCCCTCCCTTCTTTCTCTTTCTTTCTTTCTCTCTTTCTTTCTTCCTTTTCTTCCTCTCTCTCTCTCTCTCTCTCTCTCTCTCTCTCTCTCTGTCTCTCTCTGTCTCTGTCTCTCTCTCTCTCTCTCTCTCTTTTTCTCTCTTTCTTTTTCTCCCTTTTATTCTGACCTCTGTGGATGAAAGGTTTCTGGTGCTCCAGCCAAGCATCAGGGCTGTGCCTCTGAGATGGGAGAGCCAACTTCAGGACACTGGTCCATAACAGACCTCCCAGCTCCACATAATATCCAATGGCGAAAATCACCCAGAGATCTCCACCTCAACACCAGCACCCAGCTTCACTCAACGACCAGCAAGCTACAGTGCTGGACACCCTATGCCAAACAACTAGCAAGACAGGAACACAACCTCACCCATTAGCAGTGAGGCTGCCTAAAATCATAATAAGCCCACAGACACCCCAAAACACACCACCATACATGGACCTGCCCACCAGAAAGACAAGACCAGCCTCATCCACCACAACACAGGCACAAGTCCCCTCCACCAGGAAGCCTACACAACCCATTGAACCAAATTTAGCCATTGGGGACAGACACCAAAAACAACGGGAAATACGGACATGCAGCCTGCAAAAAGGAGACCCCAAACACAGTAAGATAAGCAAAATGAGAAGACAGAAAAACACACAGCAGATAAAGGAGCAAGATAAAAACCCAGCAGACCTAACAAATGAACAGGAAACAGGTAGTCTACCTGAAAAAGAATTCAGAATAATGATACTAAAGATGATCCAAAATCTTGGAAATAGAATAGAGAAAATGCAAGAAACATTTAACAAGGACCTAGAACTAAAGAGGAAGCAAGCAATGATGAACAACACAATAAATGAAATTAAAAGTACTCTAGAAGGTATCAATAGCAGAATAACTGAGGCAGAAGAACGGATAAGTGACCTGGAAGATAAAATAGCGGAAATAACTACTGCAGAACAGAATAAAGAAAAAAGAATGAAAAGAACTGAGGACAGTCTCAGAGACCTCTGGGACAACATTAAACACACCAACATTCGAATTATAGGGGTTCCAGAAGAAGAAGAGAAAAAGAAAGGGACTGAGAAAATATTTGAAGAGATTATAGTTGAAAACTTCCCCAATATGGGAAAGGAAATAGTTAACCAAATCCAGGAAGCACAGAGATCCCATACAGGATAAATGCAAGGAGAAATATGCCAAGACACATATTAATCAAACTGTCAAAAACTAAATACAAAGAAAGCATATTAAAAGCAGCAAGGGAAAAACAACAAATAACACACAAGTGAATCCCCATAAGGTTAACAGCTGATCTTTCAGCAGAAACTCTGCAAGCCAGAAGGGACTGGTAGGACATATTTAAAGTGATGAAGGAGAAAAACCTACAACCAAGCTGATCTACCCAGCAAGGATCTCATTCAGATTTGATGGAGAAATTAAAACCTTTACAGACAAGCAAAAGCTGAGAGAGTTCAGCACCACCAAACCAGCTTTATAACAACTTCTAAAGGACCTTCTCTAGGCAAGAAACACAAGAGAAGGAAAAGACCTACAATAACAAACCCAAAACAATTAAGAAAATGGAAATAGGAACATACATATCAATAACTACCTGAATTGTAAATGGATTAAATGCTCCCACCAAAAGACACAGACTGGCTGAATGCATACAAAAACAAGACCCATATATATGCTGTCTACAATAAACCCATTTCAGACCAAGAGACACATACAGACTGAAAGTAAGGGGATGGAAAAAGATATTCCATGCAAATGGAAAACAAAAGAAAGCTGGAGTAGCAATTCACATATCAGACAAAATAGACTTTAAAATAAAGACTATTAGAAGAGACAAAGAAGGACACTACATAATGATCAAGGGATCGATCCAAGAAGAAGATATAACAATTGTAAATATTTATGCACCCAACAGAGGAGCACCTCAATACATAAGGCAAATACTAACAGCCATAAAAGGGGAAATCAACAGTAATACATTCATAATAGGGGACTTTAACATCCCACTTTCACCAATGGACAGATCATCCAAAATGAAAATCAATAAGGAAACACAAGTTTTAAATGATACATTAAACTAGATGGACTTAATTTATATTTATAGGACATTCCATCCCAAAACAACAGAATACACATTTTTCTCAAGTGCTCAGGGAACATTCTCCAGGATAGATCATATCTTGGGTCACAAATCAAGCCTTGGTAAATTTAAGAAAATTGAAATTGTATCAAGTATCTTTTCCAACCACAACGCTATGAGACTAGATATCAATTAAAGGAAAAGATCTGTAAAAAATACAAACACATGGAGGCTAAACAATACACTACTTAATAACGAAGTGATCACTGAAGAAATCAAAGAGGAAATCAAAAAATACCTACAAACAAATGACAATGGAGACTTGACACCCCAAAACCTATGGGATGCAGCAAAAGCAGTTCTAAGAGGGAAGTTTATAGCAATACAATCCTACCTTAAGAAACAGGAAACATCTGGAATAAACAACCTAATCTTGCACTTAAAGCCATTAGAGAAAGAAGAAAAAGAAACCCACAGTTAGCAGAAGGAAAGAAATCATAAAAATCAGATCAGAAATAAATGAAAAAGAAAAGAAGGAAACAATAGCAAAGATCAATAAAACTAAAAACTGGTTCTTTGAGAAGATAAACAAAACTGATAAACCATTAGCCAGACTCATCAAGATAAAAAGGGAGAAGACTCAAATCAATAGAATTAGAAATGAAAAAAAGGAACAACTGACACTGCAGAAATATAAAAGATCATGAGAGATTACTACAAGCAACTCTATGCCAATAAAATGGACAACCTGGAAAAAATGGACAAATTCTTAGAAACACACAACCTGCCAAGACTGAATCAGGAAGAAATAGAAAATATGAACAGACCAATCACAAGCACTGAAATTGAAACTGTGATTAAAAATCTTCCAACAAACAAAAGCCCAGGACCAGACGGCTTCACAGGCGAATTCTATCATACATTTAGAGAAGAGCTAATACCTGTCCTTCTCAAATTTTTCCAAAATATAGCAGAGGGAGAAACACTCACCAACTCATTCTATGAGGCCACCATCACCCTGTTACCAAAACCAGACAAGGATGTCACAAAGAAAGAAAACTACAGGCCGATATCACTGACGAACATAGATGCAAAAATCCTCAACAAAATACTAGCAAACAGAATCCAACAGTATATTAAAAGGATCATACACCATGATCAAGTGGGGTTTATTCCAGGAATGCAAGGATTCTTCAATACACACAAATCAATCAACGTAATACACCATATTAACAAATTGAAGGAGAAAAACCATATGATCATCTCAATAGATGCAGAATGCTTTCGACAAAATTCAACACCCATTTATGATAAAAACCCTCCAGAAAGTAGGCATAGAGGGAACTTTCCACAACATAAATAAGGCCGTATATGACAAACCCACGGTCAACATCGTCCTCAATGGTGAAAAACTGAAAGCATTTCCACTAAGATCAGGAACAAGAAAAGGTTGCCCACTCTCACCACTCTTATTCAACATAGTGTTGGAGGTTTAAGCTACAGCAATCAGAGAAGAAAAGGAAATAAAAGGAATCCAAATCAGAAAAGAGAAGTAAAGCTGTCACTGTTTACAGATGACATGATACTACACATAGAGAATCCTAAAGATGCCACCAGAAAACTACTAGAGCTAATCAATGAATTTGGTAAAGTAGCAGGATACAAAATTAATGCACAGAAATCTCTGGCATTCCTATATACTAATGATGAAAATCTGAAAGTGAAATCAAGAAAACACTCCCATTTACCATTGCAACAAAAAGAATAAAATATCTAGGAATAAACCTACCTAAGGAGACAAAAGACCTGTATGCATAAAATTACAAGACACTGATGAAAGACATTAAAGATGATACAAATGGATGGAGAGATATACCATGATCTTGGATTGGAAGAATCAACATTGTGAAAATGACTCTACCACCCAAAGCAATCTACAGATTCAGTGCAATCACTATCAAACTACCACTGGCATTTTTCACAGAACTAGAACAAAAAATTTCACAATTTGTATGGAAACACAAAAGACCCCGAATAGCCAAAGCAATCTTGAGAACAAAAAACGGTGCTGAAGGAATCAGGCTCCCTGACTTCTGACTATACTACAAAGTTACAGTAATTAAGACAGTATGATACTGGCACAAAAACAGAAAGATAGGTCAATGGAACAAGATAGAAAGCCCAGAGATAAACCCATGCACATATGGTCACCTTATCTTTGATAAAGGAGGCAGGAATGTACAGCCGAGAAAGGACAGCCTCTTCAATAAGTGGTGCTGGGAAAACTGGACAGGTATATATAAGAGTATGAGATTAGATCACTCCCTAACACCATACTCAAAAATAAGCTCAAAATGGATTAAAGACCTAAATGTAAGGCCAGAAAGTCTCAAACTCTTAGAGGAAAACATAGGCAGAACACTCTATGACATAAATCACAGCAAGATGCTTTTTGAACCACCTCCTAGAGAAATGAAAAGAAAATCAAAAATAAACGAATGGGACCTAATGAAACTTCAAAGCTTTTGCAAAGCAAAGGAAACCATAAACAAGACCAAAAGACAACCCTCAGAATGGGAGAAAATATTTGCAAAAGAAGCAACTGACAAAGGATTAATCTCCAAAATGTATAAGCAGCTCATGCAGCTCAGTATCAGATAAACAAACAACCCAATCTACAAATGGGCAGAAGACCTAAATAGACATTTCTCCAAAGAAGATATACAGACTGCCAACAAACACATGAAAGAGTGCTCAAAATCATTAATCATTAGAGAAATGTAAATCAAAACTACAGTGAGGTATCATCTCATACCAGTCAGAATGGCCATCATCAAAAAAAATCTAGAAACAATAAATGTTGGAGAGGGTGTGGATAAAAAGGAACACTCTTGCACTGCTGGTGGGAATGTGAATTGGTTCAGCCACTATAGAGAACAGTATGGAGGTTCCTTAAAAAACTACAAATAGAACTACCATATGACCCAGCAATCCCACTACTGGGCATATACCCTGAGAAAACCAAAATTCAAAAAGAGTCATGTACCAAAATGTTCATTGCAGCTCTATTTACAATAGCCCGGAGATGGAAACAACCTAAGTGCCCATCATCGGATGAATGGATAAAGAAGATGTGGCACATATATACAATGGAATATTACTCAGCCATAAAAAGAAACGAAATTGAGCTGTTTATAATGAGGTGGATAGACCTAGAGTCTGTCATACAGAGTGAAGTAAGTCAGAAAGAAAAATACCGTATGCTAACACATATATATGGAATTTAAGAAGAAAAAAAAATGTCATGAAGAACCTAGGGGTAAGACAGGAAAAAAGACACAGACCTACTGGAGAACGGACTTGAGGATATGGGGAGGGGGAAGGGTGAGCTGTGACAGGGCGAGAGAGTCATGGACATATACACACTAACAAACGTAAGGTAGATAGCTAGTGGGAAGCAGCCACATGGCACAGGGATATCAGCTCGGTGCTTTTTGACTGCCTGGAGGGGTGGGATAGGGAGGGTGGGAGGGAGGAAGCCGCAAGAAGGAAGAGATATGGGAACATATGTATATGTATAACTGATTCACTTTGTTATAAAGCAGAAACTAACCATTGTAAAGCAATTATACCCCAATAAAGATGTTAAAAGAAAAAAAAATCTAGAAACAATAAATGCTGGATAGGGTGTGGAGAAAAGGGAACACTCTTGCACTGCTGGTGGAATGTGAATTGGTTCAGCCACTATGGAGAATAGTATGGAGGTTCCTTTAAAAACTACAAGTGGAACTACCATATGACCCAGCAATCCCACTACTGGGCGTATACCCTGAGAAAACCATAATTGAAAAAGAGTCATGTACCAAAATGTTCATTGCAGCTCTATTTACAATAGCCAGGAGATGGAAACAACCTAAATGTCCATCATCAGATGAATGGATAAAGAAGATGTGGCACATATATACAATGGAATATTACTCAGCCATAAAAAGAAACGAAATTGAGCTATTTGTAATGAGGTGGATGGACCTAGGGTCTGTCATACAGAGTGAAGTACGTCAGAAAGAGAAAGACAAATACCGTATGCTAACACATATATATGGAATTTAAGGAAAAAAATGTCATGAAGAACCTAGGGGTAAGACAGGAATAAAGACACAGACCCACTAGAGAATGGACTTGAGGATATGGGTAGGGGGAAGGGTAAGCTGTCACAAAGCGAGAGAGTGGCATGGACATATATCCACTACCAAACGTAAAATAGATAGCTTGTGGGAAGCAGCCACATAGCACAGGAAATCAGCTCGGTGCTTTGTGACCACCTAGAGGGGTGGGATAGGGAGGGTGGGAGGGAAGGAGACGCAAGAGGGAAGAGATATGGGAACATATGTATATGTATAACTGATTCACTTTGTTATAAAGCAGAAACTAACACACCATTATAAAGCAATTATACTCTAATAAAGATGTAAAAAAAAAAAGACATACAGGTGGCCAACAGGCACATGAAAGGATTTTAAACATCACTAAAATGCAAATCAAAACCACAAGGAGATACCACCTCATGCTGGTTAGAAGGACTATTATCATTAGGCAAGAAGTAATAAATGTTGGCAATGATATGGAGAAAAGGAAGCCCTCATACACTGTTGGTGGGAATGTAAACTGGTGCAGCCACTATGGAAAACAGTATGGAAATTCCTCAAAAAATTAAGAATAGAACTACCATATGATCCAGATATCCCACTCCTAGGTACATATACAAAGAATACAAGAAAACACTAATTGAAAAAGATATATTCACTATGTTCACTGCAACATTATTTATAATAGCCAAGATACAGAAACAACTTAAGGGTCCATCAACAGATGAATAGATAAAGAAGATATAATATGCATATACAGATGTTTATATACATATATACACATACATATACACAATGGAATACTACTCAGCCATAAAAAAGATGAAATCTGGGACTTCCCTGGTGGTCCAGTGGTTAGGACTCTGTGCCCTCACTGCCAAGGCCCTGGGTTCAATCCCTGGTCAGGGAACTAAAAATCCCACAAGCCACATAGCACAGCCAAAAAAGACATGAAATTTTTCCATGTGTGACACCATGGATGGACCTTGAGGGTATTCTGCTTAGTGAAATGAGTCAGACAGAAAGACAAATACTGTATGATTTCACTCATATGTGCAATATAAAAAACAAACACCAGAAATAAACCCATACCTACAGTCAATTAATCTTTGACAAAGAAGGCAAGAATATACAATGGAGAAAAAGACAGTCTCTTCAGGAAGTGGTGTTAGGAAAGCTTGAAAGCCACATGTAAATCAATGAAGTTAGAACACTCCCTCATACAATACACAAAAATAAACCCAAAATGGCATAAAGACTTAAATATAAGACATGACACCATAAAGCTCCTAGAAGAGAACATAGGCAAAACATTCTCTGACATAAATTGTAGCAATGTTTTCTTAGGTCAGTCTCCCAAGGCAATGGAAATAGAAGCAAAATAAACAAATGGAAACCTAATTAAACGCATAAGCTTTTACACAGCAAGGGAAACCATAAAGAAAATGATAAGACAACCAGAATGGGAAAAAGAAATGTACAAACAACATGACCACCAAGGGATTAATTTCCAAAATATACAAAGAGCTCATACAATCAATAACAAAAAAACAAACCACCCAATCAAAAAATGGGCAGGACACCTAAATAGATATTTCTCAAGAAAGACATACAGATGACCAACAAGCCCATGAAAAGATGTTCAACATTGCTATTAGAAAAATGTAAATCAAAACTACAATGGTGTATCCCCTCACATCTGTCAGAATGGCCATCATCAAAAAGTCTACAAATAATAAATGCTGGACAGAGTGTGGAGAAAAGGGAATCCTCCTACACTGTTGGTGGGAATGTAAATTGGTACAGCCACTGTGAAAAACAATATAGAGATAACTTCAAAAACTAAAACTAGAGTTGCCACATGACCCAGCAATCCCAATCCTGGGCACATATCTGAAGAAAACGCTAATTCAAAAAGACACATGCACCCCAATGTTCACAGCAGCACTATTTACAATAGCCAAGACATGGAAGCAACCTAAATGTCCATCAATAGATGAAAGGATAAAGAAGATGTGGTACATATATATAATGGAATATTACTCAGCCATAAAAAAGAATGAAATAATGCCATTTGCAGCAACATGGATGGACCTGGAGATTATCATACTAAGGGAAGTAAGTCAGACAGAGAAAGACAAATATCATATGATACCACTTATATGTGGAATCTAAAATATGATACAAATGAACTTATTTACAAAACAGAAATAGACTCACAGACATAGAAAACAAACTTATGGTCACCAAAGGGGAAAGGGGGTGGGGAGTTTGAGATTAGTAGATAAATACTACTATATATAAAATAGAAAAACAACAAGGTCCGATGGTATAGAACAGGGAACTATATTCAATATCCTATAATAAACCATAATGGAAAAGAAAAAACAAACAAAATAAATCATCAAACCAAACAACACAAAAACAAACACATAGATACAGAGAACAGAGTAGTGGTTACCAGAGGGAAAGGAGCAGGGCAACAGGAGGGTGAAATGGGTAAAGGTCATCAACTTGAAAACTATGATTATTACATCTGCATTTGTCCCTCAAATGTGAATTAGTAGGATAACAACCTAATCAGCATGGGCTCAGTACAACTTTATAAAAGTATCTGTGAGATATTTTAGATCAGGATATTAATTACAGACTGATGAAATGCTGACAGCTCAACAGAAGTCTCAATTTAAGACACAGCTTTCATGACAGTGGAGCTGAGGGCTCTATTCCACTGCACATAAACCAAGCTGAAACCACAGCCACAATAGTGTGCCAGTCTGGGAACACAGGGGACACAAGACACCTGCTACTTTCTGTCCTCTCTACGGGCCAGGTGTTATAGTCTATAACTCTTAAAACAGGACTTGGATGTCATTTTAATTATTCCATTTAGAGATGGAAACCTCCATCAGTGAGGTCAGGGAATCTGCCGGTAACTGGTAGAGGAACCCATTATATGAGTCCAGATGTTTTCTCACTCAAACACTCTCTAATCCACGTGAAGCTAATTTGCTCAATTCCTACAGTAGTAATGAATAAACATAAGAAATAGATCATCTGTTATTCTATAAACTGAACTGCATATTCAAATCAAGTGCAGTCATTAGATTATTCCTAGGGACATGTGACCTGAGTTATTTACCAAATTACATATAAGAAAAAATAAAATACTTATATATTGAAACCCCATTATATTCTTTCTCAACAAGAAATAATAGCCTAGTAAAAAGTATTTTTAATGAACTGAACTGCATGCATAAGCTATAAAATGGCCTTGTCTTACACAGAATGGTGCCTTAGGTAAGCGTGTCACGGGACTAAGGTATGTGTGTGAAAGGTGGGGAATACGCAGGGAAGGGTCACCTGCCAACGTGTGTTGAGCTGAGGTAATGGCTCTTCACTCAGAATCCTCTGGATACCTAATTAGTTTCTCCTGGAGATGACAGGTATAATTTCTCCACAAAATTTGTTCTCCACCTCCCCTATGCATTTGAATTAACTTTGTGATATAAACAGCTAACTAAGTCTACAGTAATAGCTCTTACTTCAAGCACAGCAATTAAGAGTGCCTGTTTCCTCTCCTCCTACATCTGTTCTGAGAGTGCAGTGAATACATTTGAATTATTATCTGGATATACAGTAATTGCCCAGAAATGACAACTCACCTGTCTGTAGAGTAGGCTGTGCTTTTTAGGTGAGGACTAGCCAGGCTAACCTAAATGTTCAGTTGAGACAGTCATCTGCTGTGCAGTAAGAATGGAAAAAATAGTTTGACTTGAGTTAGAGCGGTCATCCAAAACTCTGTGCCTAGATGAGGCAGCTAGATTGTGTGCTTTAGGGACCCCAAAATATCCCCCATCCTACCTCCAACTCCCTCTTCCTCTGACATACAAGCACCTGAACTTCAACCTTTATACTTCATTCCTTTTAATTAAAACCTCGTGTCTCTTATTTTTTCTTAAAATATGAAACCCATCAGGATGAAGGACAATTCTATAGAACCAATATAAATCATAATATATCTAAATATTTAATTCTTTGTACAGCCCCTCACACATTTCAAAATTCTCTCAAATTCAGCGATCTAACTTGAACTCTCAAAACCCTGGCCGGACTTGGCAGGAGCTGTCACATTTACACACCCCAGGAACCAGGTGAGGAAGATATGGGAACTTCCTCTGGCTTTCCATGGGCTGAGCCAGGCCTCTCTCAGAGATATCACATCTGTGACCAAAAGTCTGTAAGCATTCATTTCACAGTTCTATGGTAACTCAATTATGCTCATAATTTTTCACTGAAAGATATTAAAGAGCAGTGTGATAAGGCTTGCTTTAAAAATTATACTTTAAGGCCCACTTATTATTTCTTTTACTTTTTTAACATCTATTTTCTGCAACAGAGCTAACTCCTGTCCCATTGGGGATCGTATTCCCACTATTTACTCATTTTCCCTCTTCCTACCTCATTGGGAACACAACCCTGACAAGGGCAGGAGTTCCTCCTGCAGTACCCTACAGGGTCTGTCTGGGTCATATCAGTACCTGAGTCAGTGCTGGGCTGCCAAGGCCTCTCCGCAAGCCTGAAGGAAAGAAGGGGCAGTGGCATCTCCTCTCAGGCTCTGACTCTGGTGGGGCCAGTGGGCACCCCTTAATGGGAGGAGCTGGGGGCCTGTCTTCCACCACCAAGGCACTTCCTCACCACTCACATCATCAGCTTCCTCTCACACTGGATGTTCCTAATTCCACATTTAGAAGAAATTCTAATTAAACTTGGAAAATAAGCTTTAGGAAAGCCAGGAAAAGAAATCCAGATATGCAAACACATGAGGAAGAGGAACAGAAAATTAATCCCTCTGGCTACAGACACAGCCAAGAGGAGGCTTTTCAGATGTTCTCCCTGAATTAAATGAGCCCATGGGTCATCTCTACACATCGTGCATGTCTTCACCATGTTCATTCACCTTTAAAAGCCAATTTTATTTTTCCCAACACTGATTGCATTTAGCGTAGACTGGCCAGATTATGGACAGGGAGGGAATTTGTATTCTGTAATAATCTATTTTCAGGAGAGTGCTTCAAATTTCTTGAAACCCCAAAGGGAGAAAAACTCACTCAGGTCATTTCCCTTCCTTTTTACAATTATCTTATTAAAAGGTTTATCCTCCTCCAGCATTTTTGAGCCCACATAACAAGATGTGTTGCTGAGATAAATGACACCCTGCATAGCCCTGAAAATAGCAAGGGACATAGCTGAAGTATTACTTAGAATGACAGATAGTTAAAGATGGGAAACTAAAACAGATACATCCATAATTCAGAAGTTAGCTGAGGAGAGACAATAGACGGGAAAATAGTGAGTATTTTTAAAACACAATGATCACAATTTGTATTCTGAAAACTAATAAGAGTAACATGTGGACACGTTACTTCTATGCAACATAAATGAGTCTGTTCGATTCTATTTACTGTTGACAATAACAGTGATGAGCCATTTAATTTATTTCCTGATGTTGGATCTTTGTGGATTCACTTGGACTACGTATGTTGGGAGATGCCAATGTAAACTGATGTATCTAAAGTTAGGAATTAGGAACTGTATCCTAGTGGACAGTTCTCAGCTGAAAACTTGTAAAAAGTATACAAAAATGTTGCAGAAACTGTTTCATGGTTACACCACATTATGCCATCCTCAAGACAGTCCTTCAGAATTTATTAATCCCATGGAAAGATGAAAAATTGATGCTAGAAGAAATCAGGGGAGAGACACTTGATACAGCCCAGCAGGGAGGTGAGGGAGTGCAGGCCATGAAAGAAAACATCAAGGCTGGAAGGGAGGCTGGAATGAGCTCCGTGTGGGAAATGGGAGAGGGGTTAAGAGGATCACAGGCTGGAAAGAGATAACAGCAAGGATGCAGTTGAAGAAGACAGGAGGCTGGGTGCTCCTAGATGGTGTGACACATAAAAAAAGTAGGCAAGGGCCAGAGCGCTTACCTCTCTTTGTCATCTGAAGGGGCTTGGACTTCATCCTAGAAGCAAGTGGAGTTTTTAAGGAGTTTAAGCCAGGGAGAGCCTTAACAGGCCTGCTTTACTCCAAAGTGGGAATAGCATTATCAAATCCTAGATGCTACCTGCAGACCCCTTCCCCTTCCCCTTCCCCTCAGAAGAACCCAAGTGTAGGCAGTATCAGGCAGCTCCCCACCTGTCCACAGCCCGGGCTGGATGCAGAGGGGATGCTCAGTAAATATGGGCCAACTGGCTGAGAGAGGATGGGACTGATAATGGAGGGGAGCAAATAAACTGGTAATTACAACAAACGACTGATAAATCCATGAACAGCACTGTATTATATAAATATAAGTTGACTGCACCTTGATGAGGAAGCACAATGGTTACAACAAATAAAATATGCTACATGTGAAAAAAAGTAGTAAGAAAAGAAATTCAGATATTTATAGTAAATTATCCCTTAAAGCAGAGGCCTCTACACCATGAACAAAAATGGTGTCTAATCAGTATCTTTTACCAGGAGAGCTGTCCTTGGGCAGTTACCCTGAACATCAGTGAGTTGCCGGATTCTGCCACTCAGACATTATTTAGCATTTAAGTGAGACAGGAAGAGGAGTCCTAAGATACCCAGTGACCCTGGGGCGCTTCATCAGGTCACCCTGCTGCCCCAGGACCATGACAATGTGCATGGTGGAACTTTCAAGTCATGAAACCAAAGAGGAGCATACTACTATATGGTTTTATATTTAGTTGTTTTTTGAATCTCTTTCACTCAAAAACCACAGAGCCCTTCTGATATATGACTTCTGAGGACCAAATGACATGAGGCTTTAGAAGAGCTGCCTTCTAAGAAAGAAGCATTTGTTCTTTGTATTATGCTGTTTCATTTGGAAAATTCACAATTCCTTATTTTTCCTTAAAGGAAAAATAAAATCTTTTAGAATTGTGAATTCTGCTTGCCTGTTGCACATGACAAAGCCTTAGAACATCCCCTCCCAAGTGTTGTGTCATGTGAGTATGTAAGAGGGGCCCCCTGATTTTGAATGGACTTGCCTTGCATTTTCTATAAATAGTGCTAGTGCAGTGATCTAGCTAGAGTCAGAGAGATCTGGGTTGGAAGCCAAGCTTACCCTCTTTCTACCCATTTTCACCCACTTTCTTCCAATTTTCCCCCTCAGAGGATGAATGTGGTGCTGAATAATATTTCCAATGGCACCACGTATGGAAGGCACTTTGCTATGTTCTAGCACAAGATAAACAAAGGACCAATTGGACTAAACTTACCCAGAAGGGCAAAGAGCGAGTCTTATTTATCTTTGCTCTAAGGTCAAGCACAGTGTCTGACAATTAATGAGAAAATTAGTAACATTTTCTCAATCTTCTCTTTCCATGTAAATGCAGAATTGCTGCACACTTTTCACACTGGGTAGACTTTTTATGTATTTATGATGGGAAAACTGTGGTGACAATTGAATTTATGAACCTTGTGCAATGGTAATTTAGATGTATTGCTCAGTGAATAAATACCTTAAAGCAAGAAGGAAGTTTAAGAGTAATTTGTTCCCCTCCTTCATCATATGAAAGAGGCAACTGAGACACAGAAAGATGACAAGACTGCTCCAATACTGCACAGGACATGTATCTCCAAACCCTCTGCACACTACACCACAAGGATTTTGAAATTCTATGCCTACTGGGACCAGTGTAATTCTATGTCTTGATACAGATAAATTGGAGAATGAGCCTCAAACTTGGAAAAACAGAGGGACGGGGCAGCTGGGGTAGTGTGAGGGTTGGCAAGCTGCAGGGCTCTAAATGAAACTGAGCCCCACGGAGAAGAGGAAACAAGCCATAGACTAGGTGCATCCTATGAAAAATGTGTCTGCAACAACCCCCATGTTCTCTGACCATCACCATGAATAGGTATGCATTTCTCTCCTGGCCAAGAACACTACCCTTGTCTTGGTCTTTTTAAATCTATCAATTGTTAATCTATCAAAACAACTGATAGAAAAATTAGATAGAAAATCAGCAAAGATATAGAAGAACTCAACAAAAGTATCAAACAACAGGATCCAATTCATCCAGTAACAGCAGAATACACATTCTTTTCAAGTATCCATGGAACATTCACCAAAACAAAACATATACTGGGCCATAAATTAAATAGTAACAAATTTAAAAGAATTTTAAACTCATACGGAGTATGTTCTCTGATCACAATGGAACCAAACTAGAAATTGGCAACAGATAACAGGAAGACTTTCAAACATTTGGAAACTAAAAACACACTTCTAAATAATCCATGAGGGGGCTTCCCTGGTGGCACAGTGGTTAAGGATCCACCTGCCAATGCAGGGGACATGGGTTCGAGCCCTGGTCCAGGAAGATCCTTTATGCCATGGAGCAACTAAGCCTGTGTGCCACAACTACTGAGCCTATACTCTAGAGCCCATGAGCCACAACTACTGAGCCCGCATGCCACAACTACTGAAGCCCATGCACCTAGAGCCCGTGCTCCACAACTAGAGAAGCCACCACAGTGAGAAGCCTGTGCACCGCAATGAAGAGTAGTAGCCCCTGCTCACCTCAACTAGAGAAAGCCCGCATGTGGCAATGAAGACCCAACGCAGCCAAAAAATAATGAATAAATTTTTAAAAATATGAATAAATAAATAATCCATGAGTTAAAGAGGGAAAAAGTCTCAGGGGAAGTAAAAAATACATTGAACTGAATGAAAATGAAAATACAAAAGAGCAAAATCTGTGAGATACAGCTAAAACAGTGCAGAAAGTGCAATTTAGAGCATTAAATGCTTACATTAGAAAAGAATAGTCTCAAGTTGAGACTCTAAATGCTACCTCAATAAAGAGGAGCAAAATAAACCCAAAGCAAACAGAAGAAAGTAAATAATAAAGATAAATAGCAAAATATAATAAAATTGAAAATAGAAAAGCAATACAGAAAAATAATGAAACAAAAAGTTGGTTCTTCAAAAAGGTCAATGGAACCAACCTCTAGCAAGATGACAAAGAAAAAAAGAATGGTGACACAAATTACCAATATCAGAAATGAAGCAAGGAATATTATTATAGGCCCCACTGATATTAAAAGGTTTATAAAGGATTAGCAAATAGAATTCTGCAATATATTAAAAGTTTTCAAAAAAGAGTATTATTAAACATGATAAGTAGGTGTGGTTTATCCTGGGGATGCAAAGCTGGTTCAGTATTTGAAAATCAACCAATGTAATTCACCATATTAACTGTGTAAAAAAAAAAAATCACATGATCATATCAACTGATCCAGAAAATGTATTTGGCAAAGTTCAACACCCATTCATGACAAAATAAAATATTCTCTCAGAAAACTAGAAATAGAGGGAAATTTCTCAACTTGGTGAAAATATATATAAAATATCTCTAGCTAACATTACACTTAATTGTGAAAGACTGAATGCTTTTCCTCTAAGATCCAGAACAAAGCAAGATGTCCACTCACACTACTACTATTCATGTAGCATTGGAAGTTCTAGCCAGTGCAACAAGGTAAGAAAAATAATAATAAAAGGTATACAGATGGGAAAGCAAGAAATAAAAGTCTCAATTGCAGGAAACCTGATGATGTACACAGAAAATCCCAAGGAACCTATCAAAAACAAACAAACAAAAAAACTTCCTAAAACTACTGAGCTTGGCAAGTCAGAGGACGCAACATTAACTTACAAAAATTAACCATATTTCTGTATACCAGCAATGAACACAGGGGGAAGGAAATTTTAAAATACAGTACCATTTACAAGCACTCCAAAACCATGAAATACTTAGGTGCAAATCTAACAAAATATATTCAGAACTTGTATACTAAAAACTGTAAAACACTGAATGTAAGGTACTAAAGAAGATCTAAATAAATGAAAAGACATATCCTGTCTATGGATCAAAATACTCAACATAGTAAAGATGTTAATTCTTCCCAAATTGATATAAAGATTTAACACAAGATATTTTTGTAGATACAGACAAGATAATTCTAGAATTCATATGAAAAATATGTATTATAAGAGCTAAAATAATTTTGAAAAATAAAGAGGTTGAGGACTTCCCTGGTGGCACAGTGGTTAAGAATCCACCTGCCAACGCAGGGGACATGGTTTCAAGCCCTGGTCCAGGAAGATTCCACGTGCTGTGGAGCAACGAAGCCTGTGAGCTACAACTACTGAGCCTGCACTCTAGAGCCCACGAGCCACAATTACTGAGCCCACATGCTGCAACTACTGAAGCCTGCGTGCCTAGAGCCCGTGCTCTGCAGCAAGAGAAGCCACCACAATGAGAAGAAGCCCACGCACCACAACAAAGAGTAGCCCCCGCTCACCGCAACTAGAGAAAGCCTGCACGTAGCAACAAAGATCCAACGCAGACAAAAATAAATAAAATATTAAAAAAATATAAAGAGGTTGAATTACTTCCACCCAATTCCAAGGCATATTACATAGCTGTAACAATCAAGACTGTGGGTACTGACACAGTGATAGACACATAGATAAATGGAAGAAAATACAGAGCCCAGAAACAACCCACAGAAGTTGAGCCAACTGACTTTGGACAAATGTGCAAACATAATTCAAAGAGGAAGGATAGTTTTTTCAACAAATGGTAATAAAGTAACCACATGTCCATGAGCAAAAGAAAAAGAAACTTAGCTCTAAACCTCACACCTTGATTTTTTATAACAATTAACTCAAAACTGATAATGAATTAAATGTAAAGCCTACAATTATAAAACGTTTAGAACAGGAGAAAATCAGGAACTAGGGCTTCATGAAGAGTTCTTAGACATTACTCCAAAAGTATGTTCCATAAAACAGTTAAAAATCAGTAACTTGGACTTCCTCAATGTTAAAAACTTTTCCTCTTTGAAAGATCTTGTTAAAAGGATGAAAAGAAAAGCTACATGAGGGAAAAAATTTGAAAACGACATCTGGCCAAGGAATCATATCTAGACTATAGGAAGAACTATTAACAAAGCAGTAGAAAAATAACTAAAACAAAATCATCCAATTTTTAAACAGGCAACTAATATGAGGAGACATTTTGATGAAGAGGATATACTATTGGCAAATAAGCACATAAAGAAAATTTAACAATTAGGAAAATGTAAATTAAGACCACAAAGAGATATCAATCTATTGGACACACACTTATTAGAGGAGCTAAAACAAAAAATAGTGACAGGCGGAGGGGAAGATGGTGGAAGACTAATACGCGGAGATCACCTTCCTCCCCACAGATACATCAGAAATACATCTACACGTGGAGCAACTCCTACAGAACACCTACTGAATGATGGCAGAAGACCTCAGACCTCCCAAAAGGCAAGAAACTCCCCACGTACCTGGGTAGGGCAAAAGAAAAAAAGAAAAAACAGAGACAAAAGAAAAGGGACAGGACCTGCACCAGTGGGAGGGAGCTGTGAAGGCGGAAAGGTTTCCACACACTAGGAAGCCCCTTCACGGGCGGAGACTGCGGGTGGCGGAGGGGGGAGCTTCAGAACAGCGGAGCAGAGCACAGCAACAGGGGTGCGGAGGGCAAAGCGGAGAGATTCCCGCACAGAGGATCGGTGCCGACCGGCACTCAACAGCCCGAGAGGGTTGTCTGCTCACCCGCCGGGGTGGGTGGGGCTGCGAGCTGAGGCTCGGGTTTCAGTCGGAGAGCAGGGAGAGGACTGGGGTTGGTTGCGTGAACACAGCCTGAAGGGGTTAGTTCACCACGGCTAGCCGGGAGGGAGTCCAGGAAAAGGTCTGGAGCTGCCGAAGAGGCAGGAGACTTTTTCTTCCCTCTTTTGTTTCCTGGTGTGCGAGGAGAGGGGATTAAGAGCGCTGCTTAAAGGAACTCCAGAGACGGGCGCGAGCCGCGGCTGAAAGCGCGGACCCCAGAGATGGGAGCGAGCCGCGGCTAAAAGCACAGACGGGCGGGAGACGCTAAGGCTGCTGCTGCCGCCACCAAAGGGCCTGGGTGCCAGCACAGGTCACTATCCACACCCCTCTTCCGGGGAGCCTGTGCAGCCCGCCACTGCCAGATTCCCGGGATCCAGGGACAACTTCCCCGGGAGAACGCACGGCGGGCCTCAGGCTGGTGCAATGTCACGCCAGCCTCTGCCGCCGCAGGCTCGCCCCGCACTCCGTGCCCCTCCCGCCCCCCCGGCCTGAGTGCGCCAGAGCCCCCGAATCAGCGGCTCCTTTAACCCCGTCTTGTCTGAGAAGAAACAGACGCCCGCCAGTGACCTACATACAGAGGCGGGGCCAAATCCAAAGCTGAGCCCCTGAGAGCTGTGAGAACAAAGAAGAGAAAGGGGAATCTCTCCCAGCAGCCTCAGAACCAGCGGATTAAAGCTCCACAATCAACTTGCTGTACCCTGCATCTGTGGAATACATGAATAGACAACCAATCATCCCAAATTGAGGAGGTGGACTTTGAGAGCAAGATTTATGATTTTTTCCCCTTTACCTCTCTTTGTGAGTGTGTATGTGTATGCTTCTGTGTGAGATTTTGTCTGTATAGCTTTGCTTCCACCATTTGTCCTAGGGTTCTATCCGTCTGTTTTTGTTTTAATTTTTTTTCTTAATAATTAAGTTTAATTTTAATAACTTTATTTTATTTTACTTTATCTTCTTTCTTTCCTTCTTTGCTTCCTTCCCTCCTTTAGACAACAAATCATCCCAAATTGAGGAGGTGGACTATGAAAGAAAGATTTATGATTTTTTCCCCTTTTCCTCTTTTTGTGAGTCTATATGTGTATGCTTCTGAGTGAGATTTTGTCTGTATAGCTTTGCTTCCACCATTTGTCTTAAGGTTCTATCGGTCCGTCTTTTTTTTCTTAATAATTATTTTTCATTTAACAACTTGATTATATTTTACTTTATTTTATTTTACTTTATCTTCTTTCTTTCTTTCTTTTTTCCTTCCTTCCCTCCTTCCTTCTTTCCTTCCTCCCTCCCTCCCACCATCCCTCCCTCCCTCCTTTCTTTCTGTCTTTCCTTCTTTTCTTCTTTCTTTCTTTCTTTCTTTCTTCCTTCCTTCCTTCCTTTCTTCTTTCCTTCCCTCCTTTCTTTCTTTTTTCCGATCGTGCGTTCATTCGTTCTTTCTTCCTACTTCTACTAATTCTTTCTCTCTACTTTTTCTCCCTTTTATTCTGAGCCGTGTGGATGAAAGGCTCTTGGTGCTGCAACCAGGAGTCAGTGCTGTGCCTCTGAGGTGGGAGAGCCAACTTCAGGACACTGTTCCACAAGAGACCTCCCAGCTGCACGTAATATCAAACGGCAAAAATCTCCCAGAAATCGCCATCTCAACACCAACACCCAACTTCACTCAACAACCACCAAGCTACAGTGCTGGACACCCTATGCCAAATAACTAGCAAAACAGGAAACAACCCCACCCTTTAGCTGAGAGGCTGCTAAAATCATAATAAGTCCACAGACACCCCAAAACACACCACCAGACGTGTACCTGCCCACCAGAGAGACAAGATCCAGCCTCATCCACCTGAACACAGGCACTAGTCTCCTCCACCAGGAGGCCTACACAACCCACTGAACCAACCTTAGCCACTGGGGACAGACATCAAAAACAAAGGGAACTATGAACCTGCAGCCTGCAAAAAGGAGACACCAAACACAGTAAGATAAGCAAAATGAGAAGACAGGAAAACACACAGCAGATGAAGGAGCAAGACAAAAACACACCAGACCTAACAAATGAAGAGGAAATAGGCAGTCTACCTGAAAAAGAATTCAGAATAATGATAGTAAAGATAATCCAAAATCTTGGAAATAGAGTAGACAAAATGCAAGAAACATTTAACAAGGACCTAGAATAACTAAAGATGAAACAAACAATGATGAACAACACAATAAATGAAATGAAAAATACTCTAGATGGGATCAATAGCAGAATAACTGAGGCAGAAAAACAGATAAGTGTCTGGGAAGATAAATAGTGGAAATAACAACTGCAGAGCAGAATAAAGAAAAAAGAATGAAAAGAACTGAGGACAGTCTCAGAGACCTCTGGGACAACATTAAACACACCAACATTCGAATTACAGGGCTTCCAGAAGAAGAAGAGAAAAAGAAAAGGACTGAGAAAATATTTGAAGAGATTACAGTTGAAAACTTCCCTAATATGGGAAAGGAAATAGTTAATCAAGTCCAGGAAGCACACAGAGTCCCATACAGGATAACTCCAAGGAGAAATACGCCAAGACACATATTAATCAAACTGTCAAAAATTAAATACAAAGAAAGCATATTAAAAGCACTAAGGGAAAAACAACAAATAACACACAAGTGAATCCCCATAAGGTTAACAGCTGATCTCTCAGCAGAAACTCTGCAAGCCAGAAGGGAGTGGCAGGACATACTGAAAGTGATGAAGGAGAAAAACCTAAAACCAAGATGACTCTACCCAGCAAGGATCTCATTCAGATTTGATGGAGAAATAAAAACCTTTACAGACAAGCAAAAGCTGAGAGAGTTCAGCACCACCAAACCAGCTTTACAACAACTGCTAAAGGACCTTCTCTAGGCAAGAAACACAAGAGAAGGAAAAGACCTACAATAACAAACCCAAAACAATTTAGAAAATGGGAATAGGAACATACATATCGATAATTACCTTAAATGTAAATGGACTAAATGCTCCCACCAAAAGACACAGATTGGCTGAATGGATACAAAAACAAGACCCATATATATGCTGTGTACAAGAGACCCACTTCAGACCTAGAGAAACATACAGACTGAAAGTAAGAGGATGGAAAAAGATATTCCATGCAAATGGAAACCAAAAGAAAGCTGGAGTAGCAATTCTCATATCAGACAAAATAGACTTGAAAATAAAGACTATTAGAAGAGACAAAGAAGGACACTACATAATGATCATGGATCGATCCAAGAAGAAGATATAACAATTGTAAATATTTATGCACCCAACATAGGAGCACCTCAATACATAAGGCAAATACTAACAGCCATAAAAGGGGAAATCGACAGTAACACAATCAGAGTAGGGGACTTTAACACCCCACTTACAAAAATGGACAGATTATCCAAAATGAAAATAAATAACGAAACACAAGCTTTAAATGATACATTAAACAAGATGGACTTAATTGATATTTATAGGACACTCCATCCAAAAACAACAGAATACACATTTTTCTCAAGTGCTCAGGGAACATTCTCCAGAATAGATCATATCTTGGGTCACAAATGAAGCCTTGGTAAATTTAAGAAAATTGAAATTGCATCAAGTATCTTTTCCGACCACACGCCATGAGACCAGATATCAATTACAGGAAAATATCTGTAAAAAATACAAACACATGGAGGCTAAACAATACACTACTTAATAACGAAGTGACCACTGAAGAAGTCAAAGAGGAAATTAAAAAATACCTAGAAACAAATGACAATGGAGACTTGACACCCATTGGGATGCAAGCAAAAGCAGTTCTAAGAGGGAAGTTTATAGCAATACAAGCCCACCTTAAGAAAGAGGAAACATCTCGAATTAACAACCTAACCTTGCACCTAAAGCAATTAGAGAAAGAAAAACAAAAAATCCCCAAAGTTAGCAGAAGGAAAGAAATCATAAAAATCAGATCAGAAAAGAATGAAAAAGAAATGAATGAAACAATAGCAAAGATCAATAAAATTAAAAGCTCGTTCTTTGAGAAGATAAACAAAATAGATAAACCATTAGCCAGAGTCATCAAGATAAAAAGGGAGAAGACTGAAATCAATAGAATTAGAAATGAAAAAGAAGTAACAACTGACACTGCAGAAATACAAAAGATCATGAGAGATTACTACAAGCAACTACCTGCCAATAAAATGGACAACCTGGAAGAAATGGACAAATTCTTAGAAATGCACAACCTGCCAAGACTGAATCAGGAAGAAATAGAAAATATGAACAGACCAATCACAAGCACTGAAATTGAAGCTGTGATTAAAAATCTTCCAACAAACAAAAGCCCAGGACCAGATGGCTTCATTGGCGAATTCTATCAAACATTTAGAGAAGAGCTAACACCTATCCTTCTCTAATTCTTCCAAAATATAGCAGAGGGAGGAACACTCCCAAACTCATTCTATGAGGCCACCGTCACCTTGATACCAAAACCAGACAAGGATGTCACAAAGAAAGAAAACTACAGGCCAATATCACTGATGAACATAGATGCAAAAATCCTCAACAAACTGCTTGGAAACAGAATCCAACAGCACATTAAAAGGATCATACACCATGATCAAGTGGGGTTTATTCCAGGAATGCAAGGATTCTTCAATATATGCAAATCAATCAATGTGATAAACCATTAACAAATTGAAGGACAAAAACCATATGATCATCTCAATAGATGCAGAGAAAGCTTTTGACAAAATTCTACACCGATATATAATAAAAACCCTGCAGAAAGTAGGCATAGAGGGAACTTTCCTCAACATAATAAAGGCCATATATGACAAACCCACAGCCAACATTATCCTCAATGGTGAAAAACTGAAAGCATTTCCACTAAGATCAGGAACAAGACAAGGTTGCCCACTCTCACCACTCTTCTTCAATATAGTTTTGGAAGTTTTAGCCACAGCAATCAGAGAGGAAAAGGAATCCGAATCAGAAAAGAAGAAGTAAAGCTGTCACTGTTTGCAGATGACATGATACTATACACAGAGAATCCTAAAGATGCTACCAGAAAACGACTAGAGCTAATCAATGAATTTGGTAAAGTTGCAGGATACAAAATTAATGCACAGAAATCTCTGGCATTCCTATACACTAATGATGAAAAATCTGAAAGTGAAATCAAGAAAACACTCCCATTTACCATTGCAACAAAAAGAATAAAATATCTAGGAATAAACCTACCTAAGGAGATAAAAGACCTGTATGCAGAAAGTTATAAGACACTGATGAAAGAAATTAAAGATGATACAAATAGATGGGAAGATATACCATGTTCTTGGATTGGCAGAATCAACACTGTGACAATGACTATACTGCCCAAAACAATCTACAGATTCAATGCAATGCCTATCAAACTACCACTGGTATTTTTCACAGAACTAGAACAAAAAATTTCACAATTTGTATGGAAACACAAAAAGACCCCGAATAGCCAAAGCAATCTTGAGAACGAAAAACGGAGCTGGAGGAATCAGGTTCCCTGACTTCAGACTATACTACAAAGCTACAGTAATGAAGACAGTTTGGTACTGGCACAAAAACAGAAAGATAGATCAATGGAACAGGATAGAAAGCCCAGAGATAAACCTATGCACATATGGTCACCTTATCTTTGATAAAGGAGACAGGAATGTACAGTGGAGCAAGGACAGCCTCTTCAATAAGTGGTGCTGGGAAAACTGGACAGGTACGTATAAAAGTATGAGATTAGATCACTCCCTAACACCATATACAAAAATAAGCTCAAAATGGATTAAAGACCTAACTATAAGGCCAGAAACTCTCAAACTCTTCAAGGAAAACATAGGCAGAACACTCTATGACATAATCACAGCAAGATCCTTTTTGACCCACCTCCTAGAGAAATGGAAATAAAAATAAACAAATGGGACCTAATGAAACTTCAAAGCTGTTGCACAGCAAAGGAAGCCATAAACAAGACCAAAAGACAGCCCTCAGAATGGGAGAAAATATTTGCAAATGAAGCAAATGACAAAGGGTTAATTTCCAAAATTTACAAGCAGCTCAGGCAGCTCAATAACAGAAAAACAAACAACCCAATCCAAAAATGGGCAGAAAACCTAAATAGACATTTCTCCAAAGAAGATATACAGACTGCCAACAAACACATGAAAGAATGCTCAACATCATTAATCATTAGGGAAATGCAAATCAAAACTACAATGAGATATCATCTCACACCAGTCAGAATGGCCACCATCAAAAAATCTAGAAACTATAAATGCTGGAGAGGGTGTGGAGAAAAGGGAACACTCCTGCACTGCTGGTGGGAATGTGAATTGGTACAGCCACTATAGAGAACAGTATGGAGGTTCCTTAAAAAACTACAAAAACTACCGTATGACCCAGCAATCCCACTACTGGGCATATACCCTGAGAAAACCAAAATTCAAAAAGAGTCATGTACCAAAATGTTCATTGCAGCTCTATTTACATTAGCCCGGAGATGGAAACAACCCAAGTGCCCATCATCGGATGAATGGATAAAGAAGATGTGGCACATATATACAATGGAATATTACTCAGCCATAGAAAGAAACAAAATTGAGCTATTTGTAATGAGGTTGATAGACCTAGAGTCTGTAATACAGAGTGAAGTAAGTCAGAAAGAGAAAGACAAATACTGTATGCTAACACATATATATATATGGAATTTAAGAAAAAAAAATGTCATGAAGAACCTAGGGGTAAGACAGGAATAAAGACACAGACCTCCTAGAGAATAGACTTGAGGATATGGGGTGGGGGAAGGGTGAGCTGTGACAAAGCAAGGGAGAGGTATGGACATATATACACTACCAAATGTAAGGTAGATAGCTAGTGGGAAGCAGCCGCATAGCACAGGGATATCAGCTCGGTGCTTTGTGACCGCCTGGAGGGGTGGGATAGGGAGGGTGGGAGGGAGGAAGCCGCAAGAAGGAAGAGATATGGGAACGTATGTATATGTATAACTGATTCACTTTGTTATAAAGCAGAAACTAACACACCATTGTAAAGCAATTATACCCCAATAAAGATGTTAATAAAAAAATAGTGACAATACCAATTGCTGGTGAAGATCTCTCACATAGTGA
Source organism: Phocoena phocoena (assembly GCF_963924675.1). Taxonomy (NCBI): domain Eukaryota; kingdom Metazoa; phylum Chordata; class Mammalia; order Artiodactyla; family Phocoenidae; genus Phocoena; species Phocoena phocoena. The sequence goes on along the minus strand of NC_089220.1, from coordinate 124,214,597 downwards.
TGTTGGGATAGAAAATGGTACAGAAAGTTTGGAAAAGAGTTTGACGGTTTCTTGAAAATAATTAAACCAACATTTATCATAGGACCTAGCAATTGTACTCCTGGGCATTTATCCCAGAGAATAAAATCTTATGTCCATGCAAATTACCTGCATACAAATGCACACAGTCATTTATTTGTAATAGTCAAAACCTGGAAACAACCAAAATGCTCCTCAATAAACATTAATCAAACTTTTGTCTATCCATACCATGGAAGATTGCTTAGCGATAAGAAAAGCAAACTACTGATACAGGCAACAACTTGAATGGATCTCAAAATCATTTTGCTGAGGGAAGAAAAGCCAATCTCAAAAGGTCACGTACTGAATGAGTGCACATACGCAACATTCTCAAAATGACAAAAATACGGAAATAGAGACCAAATTAGTGGCTGATGGGTTAGAAATTTTGGAGGAGGGGAATCTTCATGGTGATAAAACAGTTCTGCGTCTCAATTATAGTGGTCATTACACAGATCCACACATGACAAGATGATGTGGAGCCACGTACACACACTGTACCAATGTCAACTCCTGGTTTGATACCCACGAATTGTGTGACTGCACTACCTTTGCAACTTCCTGTGACTTTATAATTATTTAAAATAAAAACTTTAAAAATATATTACAGTATGTTTCCTACTGGAATAACAAACATCAACACTCACTTCCAATATCAGGCCTCAGCTTCTTATCATATTCTCTTAGCAACTTGTTGAGAATAAGAGTCACATCTGTATCTTGGGATTTTGGAGCCAAGACCCACTTTTGGTTTGATGAAGAATCTTCATATTCATCCTCTTCCACCTTTCTGGATCTGTAATTATGGCACAAAGTATGACATATAAGTTGTAGCAATGGCTCCAGGAAGTGTCAAGCTTTGGCTCACCCAAGCACCACTGAAATAGGTAGAAAGGCGCTAGTACACTCATCCCAACCAATAGATTATCTCTAAAATTAAAAAAGTAAAACAAAACACAAATAAGAAAGAATCCAACAAGAATGATAGTACTATTAACATAGCATGATGTTTTCATTAAATGTCACAAAATGATTCCATGTCCATGTTAAACCATAGACATCATAATAACTCAATGCATGAAGGCCAACCAGCAGAGTCAGTCTTCCTTGGATCAACCTTGAGAACCTCTGAAGGTCAAGGCACAAACATCTTGCTGTTTCCACTCCCCACTGCCAAGACCTCATTTTAGTTGAAGGTAAGAACAGCTTCTTCAGAATGCACTCACTGAAAATTGTTGAATCTGACTCTGTGCTTCTCACGGAGACTAGCACCTTTGGTCTAGGCAGACACAGGGATACGAGGAGGTGGTATGCTTGGCCAGCACCCATGTGGGGTGCCAACGAACAGCGATATTGGTTGGTAAACACCCTCTGGTTATTTTACATGCCTCCTACCACACAAACTGATTCATCTCTTACAGAGCAGGCTAATACAGACATTAAAAATTAAAACCTTTCTAATATGTCTTTACCATTTGGCCCTTTAATAAATGTGTCCAAATGAACGCTGAGCATATCTGAGTCTCTCCTGAGCAGGCTGAGCCTGACAGGCACCTCTCCTGGGTGATACATGCTCACAGGAGTACTCGAATGGAGAGGTCTCAAAACGACAAGCTAGCTTCCTTAGTGAGTGAGGCCATCTCAGCAACACAGCCATCCAGGCCTGAAAAGAGCAGAGTCTTCTCTTCAAAGTAGCACTTCCAGGGGGCCTGCCATTTACCGGGGCAAAAAAGCTCATCACACAAACAAACAAGCAACCTTCTTCCTTTATGGCTTGTCAGTGGGTGCACCATAATGACTTTTTTTCTTCACAAAAGAGAACAAAATATAGAACAGAAAATTGCATTGAGGTTTATTTGTCCTGAGTATGAGATCATTTCTGATTAGCTTCCCAGATGGGAGCCAAAATGGCAACAACATCTCAGGGCAGTTGTGTTCTGGGACGTGTGTCTTTAAGTTAGTTTTTAGAATGGTCTAAATTATCTGTAATGAACATGAAATAAATGAAAAGAATAAACTTTTTAAAGTTTATTATCTCTACTTTGTTTAACGCCTCAGAATCATATATATATACTTACATATTATAACACGTAACTATAATATATAACATCTGTATAATCTATGTGTCATATGTACATGAGTCTTTTTATGAGTGTTAACTAGCCTTAACATAGATCAGAACAGTGTCAGTCTAGTCCTATATGAATATATACATTTACATGAAGTTTTGATAATAAGTATATGGCATATATCTCAAAGATTGACATCTTTTAATTTTTTCCTTGGCTGACATTAAACTATAATTCTATTTCTTGACTGGAAGTTTAGAATAAATCATCCATAGGAACTATAAGTTGCCGTGGATTTTTTTCACACTGAATATTCACCATCAATAGGAACTTGTAAACTTTGGGACACATATTCAAGAACTGATTATTATTATTATTTGTAAGCCTGATGTTTTATAAATAACACTACAGAATTTTAAATGAAGAATATTTTATTTTATCAGGAATATTGTCAGGAATGTTAATTTTATCATCTTACAAAAAAGTGGGTGGAAGCAGGTTCTGCAGGACATGGATTGCTGGGAGCCAACCATTGCCCACAGGACCTGGCAATTCAGTCCACAGCAAAAACACTTGGGAGACTATGGACAGAGACAGATCACCTGGGCAGGATCACATACAGCATCCTCAGGACTCCTTCCAACTCGCCCACAGTGCGGTCCTCTCTTCCTCTGCTGTCTGTCTCTTCCCCTCCCCTCCCATCCCTCATCCCCAGAGACAGCTCACCAGCACAGACCAGACCATGCTCTCCATGCTCTGTATCTTCTCTTGCCCCAACACTCATATGTTCACAGAAGGAGCACACTAACTCTTCATCAGTTTTCTGTATACACAGCCTTAGTTTCTGAAAAATACTTTGAGCTATGTCAATAACAGGTATTATGAGACTAATTCTCCCTCTAGCAGTCAAGTGGTGATGAGAGGGTTTTCCTGAAATTGCGTAAGCTTCTTAGCTCAGTGTAGGTGAGGGAGGAGAAAAAGAAAGGAACAGCTGCAGCATCCTCTCCTGCCCCTTCCCCTTCGGGAGGTAAAAATGGGACACTCGTGGCTCTGTGGCTGGGTTGGGGGGGACAGCGGGCAGCACACAGGCAGCGATGCTCTGGGCCGACACTGGGCTCCTCCCAATCTAGATGCCATGTCAGTTTGCTGCGGGACTTCAGAGAATGAAATCGAAGCTTCCCAGTGCTAGTGCCGAACCACCAGCCCAAAGGAAAATCCTCCCTTTGATGAAAACCCAATCTCAGGGACTCACCAGAATATGAATAAAACAAAAATGTTCTATTTTTCTAAATTCTAAGTGGCTTATATATAATCTTCATCAGTGTTATGTTATCAGGATTGTTGGGTCCTAAACACCATCATTACATTTTTCTTAAAAACAAATTGGTGATGTAGTGACAGCTCAGCCATCATATAGTATTTTCATGTCTTACACATTCTCTTACGCTACAAGGGCAGAGACAAAGTTGGATGCATCTATAAACATAAAAAGGAGCTCCTAAACCTCAGAAAGCAGTTAGCCATCCGCTTATGGTATCACCAAGGTCCAGGTGTGACTTAATGTGTTTTAATGTAGAATAAGCTCCTCCATAGGTGTCAGAATGGGTTATTTTCTCTCCACGGAGCTGCCAAGCCATCACCATGGAGCACAACTGTCAGAGCCTTCTCTAGGGCTCTTCAACACCAGGAAGGCATGCCAGAGTGCAAATGAGAACGCTCTCAGACTTAATAACAGTTTTGAAAGGTGATGCTGGACATCAGATTACTTTATATGTCTGTAAAACCCATTCAAAGAGCAAAGACACTTTCAAAGGAGAGGTATACAGCAATAAAATTAGTTTAAAACTTGGATTTTTTTCAACTGATGTGCAACCTCTATTATCAAGGCCATGGAATCAACCCAGACATAGAACATATTAAAGTTGTTACACCTGCCTTGGCAAAATGAAAGGATGAAGAATCCCCAGAGACTGTATATGTGTTTGGGAATCCCTAGACACCTGAGCACTTCAAGTTAGACACCCAGATACCTTCCTACTAAGCACATAAAGTAATGAAGACAATAGCGGGTTTCCTTCTAACATGTATCTATAGATCTAAACAGCTGATTATCTAACCCTGAACTGCAGGTCACTGCATCCAGTTGGTGGCAATAGGAAGGTCGATTAGATATAACCTCAGATCTGTATATGACCTGGGACCTCCACATTGTGCCTCGTGCTGTCTGCTTCTAAAAAGAGATATATCCAGGCATGATCAACCTCAGAAAGTGCACTCCCATCTCCCTTCCCAGCTAGCTCCTTAGACAGGAAGAAACTTCAGTTGAAGGCCCAAGGAGTGTGCAGCCTGATTGGAAGAGCTGCCATGAGTCTGCCTTCCCCAGCACACACAATCTGCCTTTCTCACTCTCAACTCTTAGCAAAGACCAGCAGTGTGTGGTGGGAAGGGCCAGGACTTTCTTCCTCAGGGTCTGTCAAAGGTAGGGAGGGAGAACTATGACCCATTCACATTCACATCTTGTAGGATTTGTTAATGTACCTTCCTAGTTCTTTGGTACTTCACAAATGTGAATGAACATGCAAGACCTCCAGGTATTGCCTGCTAACAACTGCAGGGCTTATAGCCCAGAGAAAGGCTCTCTAGTTTTCTAGCTCCCAGATCTAGGAAATGAAGATGGTGCCAAAAGAAAAGTGTTTTGGGGGTAGGGATGCCCTGAGATTCTTGGGGTGGTGAGCAGGATGGGAGGAAGGGAGCTGCTCTAATCTGTAAAGCACAGGGCAGTCTTCAAGTTCTGAGCTACAGATCTAGCCCGAGACAGAATTAAAGGAACCAAACCCAGAATCTCCAGTTATATTCACAGCAACAGTGTTTAACCCCTCTGGTCTCACTGTCTTTCCACCCTCATGAGCCATCTTCATCTCTTCCTGGAGCATTTCTAAGCTCCCATTAGGTGGTTGGTGTCCTGGGAGGAAGGTTGGGGTATCTATGGTGAGGTAATTTCTTACAGTTACTAGGTAGAAAACTATCAATTTCAACATGCTTGCTTTATAGGGGTAGGTTTGTGCATGCTCCCGTGTGTGAAAGTGGCTCATGTAGAAGGGGTGCATATGTGTACTGTGCGTGTGCTTGCAGGACCTGGGAAGAAAATCCTTTCTGAGAAGCAGGGCTCTCAGCTGTCCACCTTGCCCCAGTCCTCCTCCACCTGCCTCCAGCCCGGCTGCTCCCCACAAAGACCGGTTTAAACTGGGCAGGTAGGAAACCGTAACTCCTGGGTCCTGGGAAATTTCAGTGATGAAAATGATACAGAATGTTGCTCTGTGTGTGTGTGTGTGTGTGTGTGTGTGTGTGCGCGCGCGCGCGCGCACAGCGCTGAAACACTTGGGGGAGGGGTAGGAGGTAGACACAGGCTTTCCCCTATGATGTTGGTTTTCAAAACCTCTTAAAACCACCAGATCCTAAAAGCTTCAGAAGAAGAGCCCATTAATCTCAGAGTCCCCATGTTTCAGGCTGCAGAGAAGGCTGCAGTCGCCCAGCCCGGAGAGGCAGATGGCCATGTCCGGGGTAGATGGGACAGGTAGGGTGCCGGCCGACTTCCCGTCTCCTCCCCTCGGCCCTGGCAGGATATGCCGCAGCCCAGACGACGGACGGCGGGGCGCGCCGGCGACTTGGGGCCGGGGGACAGCGCCCCCCGCCGCCCTCCCTCCAGTCTCGGAGCCTCCGGAGATGCGGAGCCCGGGCGCCACTTACCGTGCGTGCAAGCCCGAGAACAGGCAGAGGAGCAACAGCAGCTTTGGGGCCATGGTGCCGTGGAACGTGGGACTCAGGGTCCGAGGCCTCGGGCCGCGCGCGGCTTCCTCCGGGTCGCGGGCCTAGCCTCCGCCGGTTCTCCGTGCCCTCGCTGCCTCCGATGTCGCCGACCGTGGCGCGACTCGGGCGCCGGGCCGCCGCGGCGGGACAGGTGCGGGCTCTGGCGGCCGGCCGCGCCCCCGACGGCCGGCGGGTCTGCGCGCGGCTCCGCCTGGCTCACGCGGGACACCCGGTCCCTGCGGCGCACAGCCCCTGCCCGCGCACCGGCGCCGGGTCCGCGCAGCCAGCAGGCGGGAGCAGGTGGGCGCGGGCGGTCCCTGGCCCAGAAGACCCGCGGCCCGCAGCAGCCCACCCCGCCCTGAGCCGCGAGCCGCGCCGCGCGCCGCTGCCAGGGCGGTGGGCTCTGCGCGCGCTGTGCGGCCGCCGTGCGCTCCGGGGTGGGGGCGGGGAGGCGGCCGCTACTCTGGCAGCGACTCCGAGGAGGCTCCGGCTGGATGGAGTTCACCCAATTACATGTTTGACAATGCGCGAGGCGAAGAAAGCTAGGTCTGAAAGGATCCGTAGTTTGAGCCAGGAAGGGGGCGGGGCCCGGCGGGTGAGGGGGCGGGGGCGGGGAGGCTCAGGGATCCCTCCCGGAGCCTGAGGGAGGGCCCCGGAATAGGCACCCGGTAGTCCGAAAAGAGCCCTCGAGCCCGACGGGATGCCCTCCTCCCCGCAATTCAACACTAGGTAGCGGTTCTCCGCGCTCCCTGACCTCCCAGTGTCCCTACCTAGGCGCCCTGGCGAAGGAGCGAGACGGTCTGCTGAGAAGCCCTTCCTTCGCACACGTTGTGCTAAATCGACTGAACCCCTTCCGCACACTGCTGAGATTCTGCAAGGAAAAGTGGCTTGCTGGGGAGTATTTGGGAAAAAGCACCCCCGATGTGTACCTTTCGCACACAGAGAGACTAATATATACCAATAAACAGCAGTGGTGAAAAAGGGTGTTGAAGGTAGGAGACAAAGATCCCTACCTAGATAAAAGAGCAAAAGACGTTCCATGTTGTTGAACTATGAAGCGCACTTCATTCAATAGCTTTTCAAAGACTCACAGACTGAAAATTGCATTTATGTTTTCATTAGTAATAATCATTAAGAATGTTAGTCTTTCACCATATAAGAATTACAGTGTCAGAGTACCTTAGAGTACATCCACTAAGAAGTTGGCTTTTATATTGGAGAAAAAAGGATAGTTCTTAGAAAGTATTTTTTTATTTTGAACTACTATTCATAGAATTATAAAGATGTGATGTTTCTTTAATATATTGTCAAACAGCTTTGTTCACAGGATATATGCAAGGGTAAGTTGAAAATTGCCTGGTGTTTCCCTCTTATTTCTGGGTTCAACAACATGAACGTGGTCATGAAGTAGAGTGAAGTTGTTAGTGATGAGGAGATATATATATATATATATATAAAACAGTGGAGCTGTGGCCTTCTTTGCATTGCCATCTTCCTGTCTCTATCTGTCTCTGTGTCGCCTTGAGCTCGCTCCAGCTCACCTTTTCCCAGGACTCCTTCTGACATCCTCCCCTGCCTTCCACATCTCTCTCACTCAGGTCCTGACACTAAGAAGACTTCCATGCCTCTCTCTCTGTCACAGCTTACCCTATACACTACCAAACGTAAGGTAGATAGCTAGTGGGAAGCAGCCGCATAGCATAGGAAATCAGCTCGGTGCTTTGTGACCACCTAGAGGGGTGGGATAGGGAGGGTGGAAGGGAGGGAGACGCAAGAGGGAAAAGATATGGGAACATATGTATATGTATAACTGATTCACTTTGTTATAAAGCAGAAACTAACACACCATTGTAAAGCAATTATACTCCAATAAAGATGTAAAAAATAAATAAATAAAATATTAAAAAAAAAAGAAGACTTCCAACATTCCTACATTCTGCCACTTTCAACACCTTTAACCCTTCTCCCAGCTTCAGGGGAGTATGAGCCTTTATCATACTCTGTCCTAATCTTTCATTTTCTCTATCCCACACTGCAACTGAGCACTTTAAAAATCAGTTAGATGGGGACTTGCCTGGTGGTGCAGTGGTTAAGAATACACCTGCCAATGCAGGGGACAGCGGTTCCAAGCCCTGGTTGGGGAAGGTCCCACATGCTGTGGAGCAACTAAGCCTGTGTGCCACAACTACTGAGCCTGCATGCCACAACTACTGAAGCCCGCACACCTAGAACCCATGCTCCGCAACAAGAGAAGCCACCGCAATGAGAAGCCCGCGTACTGCAACAAAGAGTGGCCCCCACTCACTGCAACTAGAGAAAGCCCATGCGCAGCAATGAAGACCCAATGCAGCCAAAAATAAATAAATAAATTTATTTTTTAAAAAATCAGTTAGATGATGACTTATCATTCGTTAATTGCTTATGGAAATATGTCAAGTCTCCACATACTTCTTATGTGCGCTACAAGAAAACTGCATGTAAAAAGAAACAATTCATCTATGCCTCAATTTTAAACACAGTAATAGGAACTTGGGTAAAATTACAGACATTGATAACACAATAGGGGCCCAGGGCTAATGTGAAAGTTTTATATAAATGAACTAATTTTAACTCTCACGATACTATTCCCATTTCAAAGATGGAGAAAACACACAGAGAAGTTAAGTCATTTCCCTAAGATCACACAGCTAGGAGGTTGAGGACTGGGAGTTAACACGCAGGTAGCAGGCTCCAACATCTCTTAATCACTATGCCATACTACTTCTCAGATGAATAGGAGCTCAGTAAACATTTATTGTTTGGTTCTTCGAGCAAAGTTTCAGATTCCTTGCTGTATTCTTTATTATTTGAGCATGCGTACAAATGCTTACAAGTTGTTTGTAATAGAACAGACTGATACTTGAATGTTTTTGCAAAATATCAGTATAGTGCGAACTGTCCAATGAAGTTTTTACAACACAAACAGTGGGAAAGAAAATGTGATGTTCTTTTTACATCCCTTTGTTGTTTAGTCTTTTCCTTTCTTGCATATTTTCAATCTGTTGTTATCATGAATGAGTGTAGCATGATCTCTTCTGGTACTTGGCCCCATTTATTAGACTTAGTGGGTCAACTTGATAGAGTTGAACATTTTACCATAGAAAGCCCCCCTTTCCATGGTGCTGCCTGGAACAAGATTTTATTATTTTTTTTTAAAGCTAAATGAGTTGAGGAAAGGCAAATTCAAAGCAAGCTTTCTGGGCAGACGTGTGAAAGCAAAATTCAAGGTCAAGAATCTAGAATCTTCAAAAGAAAAGCTTTCTGGCTTATTTTCCTGCCTGGCCCAGCTTGACCGAGGGAGGGTAGGGGGAGCAAATAGAGAGGGAGGGAGGGAAGGGGGGCGAAAGAAATGCTTTACGGAGCATGCGCAGTGCTCACTCTCCTTTTTTATTTTATTTTATTTTTTGCCTCTGTCCTCTCCATCTTTAGCAGTAGAGAAGCTGACAGTTCGGTTCCACTTGGCGCCCGGCATTTGAATTCCATTCCCCAAGTTCTCAGGAAAGGGTAAATAAAAAGCAACCTAAGAAACAAGTAAGGGTTGGAGCACATGCACTTCTGTGAATATCGAACATCCTCTAGCTATGCTTGCTGTTTGTTTCGAGTGCTGACATTTGATTCAGACTCAAGGTTTCCCGGGAAGACCTGGGCTGGCCGCTGCGTCTGGCAGGAGGAGGGAGGGAGCCCGAGAGGGCGGCGAGACTGACTGCCTGGGCTAGGGATCCTCTTGCGGCTTCTTCAAGAAATACCTCTCAGAATTCCTTGCCTGGCCTCACTTCACCTCCTACAGGCGCGTAGGAACTAGCGAGATGTGGTGCTGAATAAAACTGAACTGCTGCATCAGCTGATCTTATTCTTCATTGCTTCTGGGTTTTTTGTTTGAATAAAATCTCCTCCACTCTCAAAACTTTACTTCTGAATTGTATAATGATGTTTCGTGGTTTAAAAAAAAACTTTCTCTTCTCAACTTTTAAATAATTTTATTATCAAGGGATAATACACATACAACAAAATGCACTCATCTTAAAAGTATGGCTCAGTGAATTTTTACGTATGTATATACCACATGTGTAAGAATAACATATGTCTATTGTCCAGATTAAGATACAGAACATTTTTCCAGTGCCCCCTCCCGGGCGCTGAGCTAGCTTCACTGCCACCACCGACCCTGGTAACCACTATTCCATGTTCCATCGCAACAGACTGGTTTTGCCTGCTCTTGAATCTCACATAGACTCGTGTAGTGTGTTCTATGTAACTGCTGGCTCTCATCCTACATAATATGGTCCGGATGCATCCATGTTGCTGCAGGTAGCAGGCATCCATTACTTCTTATTCTGCGCGTGGTATTTCACTGTGGTATTCAGTATAGCACACAATATTTAGCTGACATGAACATATTCGTACATGTCTTTTGGTGGGCATATGTGCTGATTTCTCTTGGTTATCTGACTAAAAAATTTTTTTAGATCACAGGGAAGGCGTATGTTTAGTGATCATAAACATTACTAAAGAGATTTCCAAAGTAGCTGTATCTATTACCACCTATTGGCTCTGTATGAGCTCCATACATAGCCGTGAAATGTGGCCTTGTCATTCTTCTTGATTATAGCCATTCTGATATTTCATTCTGGTTTTAATTTCATTAAGCTCCTTTCAAAGTCTTACCAGCCATTAAAATATCTTCTTTTACGAAGTATCATTCAAGTCTCTTCCCCATTTTTAAACTAGGCTGTTTGTCTTCTTTTTGTTTATAGAAGCTTCTTGTATTCTTGATATGAGTCCTTTAATGTGTGTGATGAATAGCTTCTCTCAGTTGATGGCTTGCCTTTACTTTCTGCAAATAGTGTCTTTTATTAACATTATTGCTTTGCATCCTATTTAACAAATCATTGCCTACCCAGAGGTTATAAAAATAGTCTACTATGTTTTCTTCTAAAAGCTTTAATAAGAAAGCTCCTTTTAGGTCTAGGTTTCATTTCTAATTAACTTTAGTGTGTGATTTTATTTATGAGTCAATGTTTATTTACTTCCACACTGATATAACCAATTTCTCTAGCATGATTTAGTTAAAACACCATCTTTTTACCACTCAACTTATATAAATCAGGTGACCATATATGAATGCATTTTTTTCTGAGCTCTGTTCTCTTGATCTATTTGTCTAAACTTGCATCATTACCATGTATTTTTATTTCTATAGCTTTAAAATTGTTCTTAATATTTATTTCTTAGTACTCTGAATTTATTCTTTTGGCTGTTCTAGGCTCTTTGCATTTCCATATAAGTCAGCTTGCAAAGTTTCCCCAATCTTCGAAAACTACTTAATATGAAATATTCACAAGTTTAAAAAGAAATGTATAAGAATAATACAAAAATTTCCATATAGTATAATCTACAGCAATTTTTTTAATTGCTCCATTTACATCTTTAATATTTCCCCCACATAGTCCAAGATCCTATTCAGATGACACAATTATTGTCAGTTATTGTGACCTTTTAGTGTGCCTTTAATCTAGAGCAGTTCCTTGGCCTTTCATGGTCTTTCATAACATCGTGACAATATCTGTAGCAGAAAGTGATTTTGTAGAATGCAGCTCAGTTTGAGTCTATCTGCTGTTTCCTCCTGATCAGATTCAGGTTATGTATTTTTGGCAGAGATACAATGTAAGTAATGTTGCTTTTCTCAGAGTATCACATCGGGGGCACATAATGCTGATTTGTCCTACTATGGGTCATGTTGATCCCTTGGTTAAGTTGGTAACTGCCAGCATTCTCCCCTGTGAAGTTGCTTTTTTTTGTTTTATATTGTTAAATATTCTTTGGAGGGAACTCTTTAAGAATATTTAACCATTTTAGTTTTAGCTTTCATTGGTGATTCTTGCCTGCTGGTTGTAAAATGGAGATTTGCTAACTCGATTGTTTCTTCTGCGTTTATGAATTGGTATTATATTGTGAGGAAGCGCTTTCCCACTTCCTCTCTTACTATTTTTAGTATGGACTCATGACTTTTTGTCTTACTTAATACATTTTAGTCCATTACTGTTCTTATTTACTGTTATTCTCAAGTTATCCAAGATTTAGACAGTAGGGGCCTCTTCAAGCTGACACCTGACTCCTTTTAGCATATCTCCAATGTATTTTTGAGCATGTCCTTACTTTCTTGTACAAGAAGATTTTCCAGGCTCACTCATAATTTCCTTTTCTCAGCCCTTGAATCCATACTTTCTCCCTGGCTCTTTTAATTAAAAATAATATTTAGAAAACATGATCTAACTGTATTAAAATATCATTGCTTTGAACTGAGGTGAGAAATGGTATCTCAACATAGTTCTAATTTGCATTTTTCCTGTTATGAGTAATATTGAACATTTTATAATGTTTATGGCCATTTTATATTTTAGCAAGTTATCTTTTCATGCCCTTTGCACATTTTTCTATAAGATTTCTTCATATCTTGTCCTCAAATTTTGAGAATTTATATTTTCCCATGGTATATGCTGCAAATAGTTTCTTCCTACTTGTCATTTTTCATTTGATTTGCTTGTATTTTTTGCATTATGCAAATTTAAAAATTTTTTTCTGTAGTAAAATTTATCAGTATTTTATTGCATCTCAATTTAAATACATAGTTGTAAACCTTCCCCCTACACTCAAGTTATAAAAGAATTCACTCATGATTTATTCTGATCATTTTTTACATTTATATCTCTAATCCATTTGGAGTACATTCTTGTGTATTATGTGAGGCATGATGCTATTTCGACATTTTCCAGATGGTTATCCAGATCTACCCACACTACTTATTCAAAAGTTCAACTTTGCTGTAATGATTTAAATACTTTATCATATACTAAATTTCTATATGTACCTAGATCTGGTTTTGAATTTTCATTTAATTCTAGTGGCTGCTTTACTACTAATATGTATAACCATTTTAATTATAAACACTTTGTACTATGTGTTGATATCTGTTTGGGCCAGTGTTAGCTCCTAGTTTTCTTGGTCAGTATTTTCAAGTATTCTCACATATTAATTTTTCCAGATTAACATTATTCTCAGCTTGTACAGCCTCAGAAAAAAAAACTCTTTTCATGTTTTATTGGAGTTCTATTACATGGATAAATTAAGGAGAATCGACATTTTTATGATGTTCAGTTGTCCTTTACAATAACAAGAAATATTTTTTCTATTTGTTCATGAGTACTTCATATAAGGTTTTAATATTTCTTAAGTTTGTTTGTAAGAACTTTATCTTTTTATTTCTTTGGTAAATGGTGTTTTCTCTTCCACAGTGTCCTCTAATTGGTTATTATTCATGCATATAAACGTTTGTTATTTTTATATTATTTTTATATCCTGCTTGCTTTCTGAATTCCCTTGATGTTTGAGTTAATTGATCATTGATTCTCTAGTGTTTTCCAGTTTTATTATCACATTATCTACAAATAGAGGTAGATTTATTTCAACGTCCTCCAGTTTTATGCCTCCAGTATGCCTCCTTTGTCTAATTCCAGTAGCTAATACTTTAAGTATGATGTTAAAGAATAGAGGAGGGCTTCCCTGGTGGCGCAGTGGTTAAGAATCCACCTGCCAACGCAGGGTACATGGGTTCAAGCCCTGGTCCAGGAATATCCCACATGCCGCAGAGCAACTAAGCCCATGCACCACAGCTACTGAGCCTGTGTGTTGCAACTACTGAAGCTCGTGTGCCCTACAGCCCGTGCTCTGCAACAAGAGAAGCCACCACAATGAGAGGTGCACACCCCAGCAAAGAGAGTCCCCACTCCCTGCAACTAGGGAAAGCTCGTGCACAGCAACGAAGACCCAATGCAGCCAAAGATTAACTAATTAATTAATTAATTAATTAAAGAATAGAGGAAGTAGTGGAGGAAATTTCTTATTCCAAATTATAGTAGAAAGTTCTCTAGGGTATCAGTGAGAGAGAGACAGACAAACAGAAGGAGGAGAAAGGAGATACCCATAAATAATTATTTTGAAGTTTTTTTTTAAACAAATCAGAAATGGGTATTGAAATTTATCATATTTGCAGCAACAATGGAGTTACTCAAATGATTTTTCTCCATAGGTGATTAATAACTGAATTATATTATTGAATTTCCTGATATTGAACAGTTCTTACACAGTTGAAAATAAACTTGGAAGTTTTTCTTCATTTTCTACATTTTGAAACAATTTACTTAAATTGGGATTCTAAGGTCTCCAAAAGTTTAGTAGAATTCCCCTGTGAAGATATCTGGGCTCTTTGTGTGTACATGTGCGTGTGCGTGTGTGTGTGTATGTGTAGAAGTTTCTTGATAAAGTTCTCTTTTTTCTTCCATGGAAAACTGACCTTAATTTCTATCTCTAATGGAGTCAATTTCAGCAAGAAATTTCCCCAAGAAATTGTCCATTTCATCTATGTTTCAATGTTATTGAATAAAGGTGTGCTAAGTAGTCTTTCGTGACTTCATTTTGGTTTTCTCTGTATATGTAATTTGTTTCTTATTTTGTGTACGTTCCCCTATTTTTTCTTAAGTGGCTTGTATAATTCATTTTATTAATCCCCAGAGTTTTGATTCATTAGTTAGATCTACTGTTTTTATATGTGATATACAATTAAATTCTGCTTTTGTCTTTATTTTACTTACCTTGTGTTTTCTTTTGGTTTATTTCATTGTTCTACTTCTAGATTTTTGAGTGGGAATTTAATTCCTTTTTTGCTTTTTTTTCATTTGTATTGATATGTGTTTAAGAATATGAATTTTCTTCTGATGTGTCTTAAATGTATCCCATAGGTTTTTATGTGTAATTTTAAATTATCCTTGATTTCTAGAAATTTTGACAATTTCTGCATCTCCCTTCATCCTTGTGTTAATTAATAGAAGAAGTTTTAAATTTCCAGTTAGAAGAGACTTTTCAAAATTTTGTTTTTAATTTCTAGTTTTATCATCAGAGTGTTATTTATGAACCTTCTACTTTATAAATATACTAATATTTCTTAATATCACTAAGTAACTTAATATGTGATTAATTTTGTGGCTGGTCCCAGTGTATTTGAGAAGAAAGTCTATTATCAATTATGAGCATGTAATGTCAAAATACATCATAAGACCTACACCATTATGATTTTTAGTTTTTTTTAATCTTTGCTTACTTTTTGTTCTCTTGCCTTATTTTGTCCTAATATTAAAGTTTTTAATGTGTATGCATTTATATCAGTCTCCTTTCATCTTCTGTAGTTTCTCCTTTGCATGGGTTATGGTCACAATTTTTGGTGTATTTCTAGGTATTCTAACTGTTGTATCTTTGCTTTGCATTGTGGTTTGTCATGTTTAATCTTTTTATGCCTGAATGTTACCATACCCAATGTCAGGATTTCAAACTCTGCTTTCTTCTAGTTTTCATTTGCCTGGTATATCTTTCCTGATACCTTTATATTTAGCCTTTTTGGATCACTGGCTTTTGTGTGTGTTTTTTCTGTATCATAGAGTTTAGTTCTGCTTTATGAACCTACTTGAAAATATTTTCCTTTTGATAGAAGAGGTAAGTCCTTTACCTTTACAATAAGACTTACTTTGGTACAAGGTCTCAACTTTCTCTGTATAGTGTGTCTTCTTTGCTCTTTTTAGATTTCATTTTTGGAGTACGAGGAGTTTTGTGTTTTTGTTCTGGTGTTTGTAATACTTTTTCTTGTCTAACCTTTCAAAAGTTTGGCTGTTTTGAATGCCCTACTCTGACTTTTACCTACTATCTCTACAGCAGTCAATGGACTAGTTTCATTTTCCCCTTTCTCTCTCCTTCTTCCTCTCATCAGTGCAATTCTTTCTGCTCTGTCATGTTATTTAACATTTGTGCCCTATACTTCTACCCTCGTTTCCACCCTTTTCATTTTAGATCCACAGGTAAATATATTGAATGCTTACCATTAGTTCTTATAATGAAGGCTCCTTGAGGCTTGCCAGGATTAAGTTATAAAATCTTTACTTCATCAAAATGTATAATGTAGCATATAAGAACTCCAATCAGGCAGCTGCTTTCTGGTATATTCCATGCTATAATTGTCCAGGAATTCATGTTTATCTTTAATTTTCTTCCCACATATTAGACAATTTTTAAATTGTTTTGTGTGCTCAGTGTGTTTGGAATTATCAACATGGTTGCAACATTTTTGCTCTCATTTCATTCTTTTATATCAGAACTTCCTTCTAGGATCTTCTTCCACTTCCTAGAATTTCTTTTAGTAAGGATCATTTGGCACCCAAAATCGCAGATTTTTATTAACCTAAAAATGTCTCCGGTGCATTTTCTTTCTTAAAATATAGTTGTCCTGCATATAGAATTCAATTTGAAAGTTATTTTCTCTTAACTGTCATTATCCTCTGGTCTCTCATATGTTGTGGAGAAGGTATCAATTTAATTTTCATTTGGCTTTCTTCCCTCTGAATTTTTTTTTGAAAATCATTGTAATTTTTAAATTAAACTTTAAAAATTATATAATTGTAGATTCACACGAACTTGTAAAAATGATACAAAGAAATCCCATGTAACTTTACTCAGTTTCCTCCAAAGGTAACAGCTTAAAAAACTATGGTACAAATCAAAGACAACACAAACAGATGGAGTGGTATACCATGTTCTTGGATTAGACAAATCAATATTGAGAAAATGACTGCACTACCCAAAGCAATCCACAGATTCAATGCAATCCCTATCAAATTACCAATGGCATTTTTCACAGAATTAGGACAAAAAATTTTACAATTTGTATGGAAACACAAAAGATCCTGATTAGCCAAAACAATCTTGAGAAAGAAAAATGGAGCTGCAGGAATCAGGCTCCCTGACTTCAGACTATACTACGAAGCTACAGTAATCAAGACAGTATGGTACTGGCACAAAACAGAATTATAGGTCAATGGCACAGGATAGAAAGCCCAGAGATAAACCCATGCACCTACGGTCAACTAATCTATGATCAAGGAGGCAAGAATATATAATGGAGAAAAGACAGCCTCTTCAATAAGTGGTGCTGGGAAAACTGGACAGCTACATGTAAAAGAATGAAATTAGAACACTCCCTAATACCATACACAAAAATAAAATCAAAATGGATTAAAGATAGTTCTAAATGTAAGGCCAGACACTATAGAAGTCTAGAAAGAACACTCTTCGAAATAGATCGCACCAAAATCTTTTTTAACCCACCTTGTAGAGTAATGAAAATACAAACAAAAATAAACAAATGGGACCTAATGAAATTTAAAAGTTTTGCACAACAAAGGAAACCATAAAGAAGACAAAAAGGCAAACCTCAGAATGGGAGAAAATATTTGCAAATGAAGCAACTGACAAGGCATTAATCTCTAAAATATACAAACAGTTCGTGCAGCTCAATGACAAGAAAACAAACAACCCAATCAAAAAATGGGCTGAAGACCTAAATAGACATTTCTCTAAAGAAGACATAGAGGTGGCCAAAAAACACATGAAAAGATGCTCAACATCACTAATTATTAGAGAAATGCAAATCAAAAATACAATGAGGTATCACCTCACATCTGTCAGAATGGCCATCATCAAAAAATCTACAAACAATAAATGCTGGAGAGGGTGTGGAGAAAAGGAAACCCTCCTACACTGTCAGTGGGAACGTAAATTGGTACAGCCACTATGGAGAACAGTATGGAGGTTCCTTAAAAAACTCAAAATAGGGCTTCCCTGGTGGCGCAGTGGTTGAGAGTCTGCCTGCTGAGGCAGGGAACACCGGTTTGTGCCCCGGTCCGGGAAGATCCCACATGCCGCGGAGCAGCTGGGCCCGTGCGCGTCCGGAGCCTGTACTCCGCAACAGGAGAGGCCACAACAGTGAGAGGCCCGCGTACCACAAAAAAAAACAAACAAAAAAACTAAAAATAGAACTATCATATGACCCAGCAATCCCACTCCTGGGCATATACCCAGAGAAATCATAATTCAAAAATATACATGCACCCCAACAGGAAGACAACCATTTGAAAACCAGGAAGAGGGCCCTCACCAGACACAGGATATGCCAGCACCTTGACCTTGGACCTGCCATTCTCCAGAATTTTGTGAAATAAATGTTTATTGTTTTAACCACCCACTCTATGGTAATTTGTTATAGCAGCCTTCAAAGACTCAGCTATGACACCAGCTAGGTGACAATGTTGTAGCAAAAATAGAAATGAGACTTTTCTGATAAACAAGGAAAAAAAAAACAATAAACAGGCTGGGGAAACAGCATAAACAGGCCTGAAAGAGTTAAACAATCTTAGTTATTCCTTAGCAGTTACTATTAACAAACACTTGTAGCTAGACTTGTCCTTCACAAATCTAACCTCTAACACTCTGACTCGGTTTGAATTACATCTTGCACCTGGTGTTTACACCCCCTACACTCCCTTGTAGCAAATCACCCCTTGTAGCCTTCTGCATTTCAGAAAGAAGGTTGTGGGCCAATAACCCAGAGAAAAATGCACCCAGTTACTGGGCTGCCTGATGCCAGCTGTGACTGTTTTGAAATGATTCAGGAATAATAAAAATACAAGACCTTCACTACTTTGATCCTTATCACCTACCCCAGACTGCGAACCCCACCTATAAGTCTTCTCCTATTTCCCCAGGGAGGGGGGGTGTACAGTCCTTGAGGTGCTAGCCTGCTGTGTTCCCTTTTTGCCTGGCAAAGAATAAAACTACTCTTTTTCTTTTTCCTCCAAAACTCTGTCTCCGTATTTCTATTCAGCATTAGTGCACAGAGAGCCAAGATTTTGGCGTCAACAGTACCTAGAAAGATTTTGGTTCCTATTCTCCTTGACCTTAGACTCTGCTGGTCTAGAGGTCTCAGTTCCAAAGGGAGGAATGCTTCTACCTGGGGACATGACAAGGATTCCATTGAAAACAGAGATAAAACTGGCAACCAGCCATTTGGGACTCAGGCCTCTGAATCAAGAAGCCAGGAAAGAGACTGACTGTGCTGGCTGGGTGATTAACCCTAATGACCATGGGGAAATTGGACTGCTGCTCCACAAGAGACGTTAGGAAGAGTATGCCTAAAATACAGGAGATCTTTTAAGCAATCTTTTAGTATTTTCATGTCCTGTGATTAAAGCCAATGGAAAACTTCAGCAACACAGTTCAGCAGAAACCCCCCAGGGATGAATCTGGGTCAGCCTATCAGGCAAAACACCATGACCAATTGAAATGCTTGATGAGGGTAAAGTGAATATGAAGTAATTAGTGGAAGGAAGTATTTGTAAATACCAGCTACAACCATATGGCCAGTTTCAAAAATGAGGAGTCTAACAGTTATGAATATTTCTTCTTTATTTTGGTGTGAATATGTTTTTGTGTGTATACAAATATTGTTGTTTTCTTTCCTCTATTATCCCCTTATCTAATATAAAGGATGTTAACAATAGTTAATTTTATATCTCATTATTTAAGTTATAAGATATCAAAACATGAGTGTACAGCACCAAAAGACTTTGTGTTCTCTTCTGGGGAAAGTGTTAGCATGTTTTGGGTTGCAGTTAGGTTAGTTGCATCATTTTAAGCAGAAATATAACTTTGTTACTGTCTTTATTTGGAGATTAAATATGATTTAAGAGATGTGTATGGGTGCCAAGTTGACAAGGGGAAGACTATGGTGGCATTTTGATTTGTCAACTTGGTTAGGCTACTGTCCTCAATTTTTCAATCAAATATAAATCTAGGTGCTGTTGTGAAGGAATTTTTAGATGTAATTAGAATCCCTAATCAGTTGACTTTAAGTTTAGGACATTTTCCTCAGTGGGCCTGACCTAATCAGATGTAAAGCCTTAAAAACTGGCTTGAGACTTTCTGGAGAGAGACAGAGAGACATATGGAGAAAGAGAAAAGATTCCTACCTGTGGGCAAACATCTTTGGCCTGTGTCCCTGGAGTTCCAGACTGCTCCTGACAGTCCCTTCCTAATGGTCTGCCCTGTAGACTTTGAACTTGCCTGGCCAGCTCCCATAGTGTATGAGCAATACATATGTATGTCTATCACATATATCTATGTATTTACAGATCTATATCTATATCTCCTACTGGTTTGCTTCTCTGCTTTACTGCTGAAGAATATAAAATCATTAACTATTAAACATTTGGAGGAAGAAAGGTATACTCTTTCAGTAGCAAGTTAAAGGGTCACAAAAATATTCAAACTACTTTCTCTCACAGACAACGCTCAGGAAGTCAGAAGAATGGTTTTGAATGACTACACTTACATTGCCTTTGCCCCTGTCATGCCCAGATACTTCAGTTAGAATACTTCTTTTTTTTTTAATGGTCCTTCATTGCATTTTTTCAAAGCATGCAATTTTATTTATGTATTTCTGAACTTTTAGATTTTTTGTAATAGAGCATGTTCTTATTAGTTATCTATTTAATACATATTAGTGTATATATGTCAATCCCAATCTCCCAATTCATCTCAATTAGAATACTTCTGCTAAGAAACTCCCCTCCATACAATCACGCTCCATTGACTCACTCCTGTAAGCAAAAACAATGGGTGAGGGGGACGGCTTGAAGATGGCGGAAGAGTAATACGCGGAGATCGCCTTCCTCCCCACGGATACACCAGAAATACATCTACACGTGGAACACCTCCTACAGAACACCTACTGAAGGCTGGCAGAAGATCTCAGACCTCCCAAAAGGCAAGAAACTCCCCACGTACCTGGGTAGGGCAAAAGAAAAAACAGAGACAAAAGAATAAGGACGGCACCTGCACCAGTGGGAGGGAGCTGTGAAGAAGGAAAAGTTTCCACACACTAGGAAGCCCCTTCGCGGGCGGAGACTGCGGGAGGCGGAGGGGGGAGCTTCGGAGCCGCGGAGGAGTGCACAGCGACGGGTGCGGAGGGCAAAGCGGCGAGATTCCTGCACAGAGGATCGGTGCCGACCGGCACTCATCAGCCCGAGAGGCTTGTCTGCTCACCCGGGGCGGGCGGGGCTGCAAGCTGAGGCTCGGGTTTCGGTTTCGGACGAAGCGCAGGGAGAGGACTGGGGTTGGCGGCTTGAACATAGCCTGAAGGGATTAGTGCACCACGGCTAGCCGGGAGGGAGTCCGGGGAAAAGTCTGCACCTGCCAAAGAGGCAAGAGACTTTTTTTTCCCTCTTTGTTTCCTGGTGCGCGAGGAGAGGGGTTTAAGAGCGGTGCTTAAAGGAACTCCAGAGACGGGCGCGAGCCGCGGCTAAAAGCGCGAACCCCAGAGACGGGCGCGAGCCGCGGCTAAAAGCGCGGACCCCAGAGACGGGCAGGAGACGCTAAGGCTGCTGCTGCCGCCACCAAGGGGCCTGTGTGCGAGCACAGGTCACTCTCCACACCCCTCTTTCGCAGAGCCTGTGCAGCCCGCCACTGCCAGGTTCCCGGGATCCAGGGACAACTTCCCCGGGAGAACGCACGGCGGGCCTCAGGCTGGAGCAATGTCACGCTGGCCTCTGCTGCCGCAGGCCCGCCCCGCACGCAGTGCCCCTCCCTTCCCCCCCCCCCCCCCGGCCTGAGTGCGCCAGAGCCCCCGAATCAGCGGCTTCTTTAACCCCATCCTGTCTGAGCAAAAAACAGACGCCCTCCAGCGACCTACACGCAGAGGCAGGGCCAAATCCAAAGCTGAGCTCCTGTGAGCTGTGAGAACAAAGAAGAGAAAGGGAAATCTCTCCCAGCAGCCTCAGAAGCAGCGGATTAAAGCTCCACAATCAACTTGATATACCCTGCATCTGTGGAATACCTGAATAGACAAGGAATGATCCCAAATTGAAGAGGTGGACTTTAGGAGCGAGATCTATGATTTTTTCCCCTTTTCCTCTTTTTGTGAATGTGTACGTGTATGCTTCTGTGTGAGATCTTGTCTGTATAGTCTTGCTTCCACCATTTGTCCTAGGGCTCTATCCGTCCATGGTTTTTAAAAAAAATTTTTTTTCTTAATAATTAATTTTAATAACTTTATTATACTTTACCTTCATTCTTTCTTTCTTTCTTTCTTTCTTTCTTTCTTTCCTTCCTTCCTTCCCTCCTTTAGACAATGAATCACCCCAAAAAGAGCAGGTGGTCTCTGAGAGCAAGATTTATGATTTTTCCCCCTTTACCTCTTTTTGTGAGGGTGTATGTGTATGCTTCTGTGTAAGATTTTCTCTGTATAGCTTTGCTTCCAACATTTGTCCTAAGGTTCTATCCGTCCCTTTTTTTTTCTAAATATTTTTAATTCAATAACTATATTATACTTTATTTTATTTTTACTGTATCTTCTTTCTTTCTGTCTTTTTCCTTGTTTCCATCCTTCCTTCCTTCCTTCCTCCCTCCCTCCCTCCCTCCTTTCTTTCCTTCTTTGCTTCTTTCTTCCTTCCTTCCTTTCCTCCTTTCCCTCTTTCTTTCCTCATACTTCTACTAATTCTCTCTACATTTTCTCCTTCTTTCCCTCCTTCCTTCCTTCCTTCCTCCCTCCCTCCCTCCCTCCTTTCTTTCCTTCTTTGCTTCTTCCTTCCTTCCTTCCTTTCCTCCTTTCCTTCTTTCTTTCCTCATACTTCTACTAATTCTCTCTACTTTTTCTCCCTTTTATTCTGAGCCGTGTGGATGAAAGGCTCTTGGTGCTCCAGCCAGGAGTCAGGGCTCTGCCTCTGAGGTAGGAGAGCCAACTTCAGGTCACTGGTCAACAAGAGACCTCCCAGCTCCACATAATATTAAATGGCGGAAATCTCCCAGAGACCTCCATCTTAACACAAGCACCCAGCTTCACTCAACGACCATCAAGCCACAGTGCTGGACAACCTATGCCAAACAACTAGCAAAACAGGAACACAACCCCACCCATTAGCAGAGAGGCGGCCTAAAATCATAATAAGGCCACAGACACCCCAAAACACACCACCAGACGTGAACCTGCCCACTAGAGAGACAAGATCCAGCCTCATCCACCGCAACACAGGCACTAGTCCCCTCCACCAGGAAGCCAACACAACCCACTGAAACAACCTTAGCCATTGGAGACAGACATCAAAAACAACGGGAACTACGAACCTGCAGCCTGCAAAAAGGAGACCCCAAACATAGTAAGATAAGCAAAATGAGAAGACAGAAAAACACACAGCAGATGAAGGAGCAAGATAAAAATGCACCAGACCTAGCAAATGAAGAGGTCTACCTGAAAAAGAATTCAGAATAATGATAGTAAGGATGATCCAAAATCTTGGAAATAGAATGGACAAAATGCAAGAAACAGTTAACAAGGACCTACAAGAACTAAAGATGAAACAAGCAACGATGAACAATGCAATAAATGAAATTAAAAATACTCTAGAAGGGATCAATAGCAGAATAACTGGGGCAGAAGAACGGATAAGTGACCTGGAAGGTAAAGTAGTGGAAATAACGACTGCAGAACAGAATAAAGAAAAAAGAATGAAAAGAACTTAGGTACAGTCTCAGAGACCTCTGGGACAACATTAAACGCACCAACATTCGAATTATAGGGGTTCCAGAAGAAGAAGAGAAAAAGAAAGGGACTAAGAAAATATTTGAAGAGATTATAGTTGAAAACTTCCCTAATATGGGAAAGGAAATAGTTAATCAAGTCCAGGAAGCACACAGAGTCCCATATAGGATAAATCCAAGGAGAAATATGCCAAGACACATATTAATCAAACTGTCAAAAATTAAATAGAAAGAAAGCATATTAAAAGCAGCAAGGGAAAAACAACAATTAACACACAAGGGAATCCCCATAAGGTTAATAGCTGATCTCTCGGCTGAAACCCTATAAGCCAGAAGGGAGTGGCAGGACATACTGAAAGTGAGGAAGGAGAAAAACCTGCAACCAAGACTACTCTACCCAGCAAGGATCTCATTCAGATTTGATGGAGAAATTAAAACCTTTACAGACAAGGAAAAGCTGAGAGAGTTCAGCACTACCAAACCAGCTTTACTACAAATGCTAAAGGAACTTCTCTAGACAAGAAACACAAGAGAAGGAAAAGATCTATAATAACGAACCCAAAACAATTTAGAAAATGGGAATAGGAACATACATATCAATAACTACGTTAAATGTAAATGGACTAAATGCTCCCACCAAAAGACACAGATTGGCTGAATGGATACAAAAACAAGACCCTTATATATGCTGTCTACAAGAACCCACTTCAGACCTAGAGACACATACAGACTGAAAGTAAGGGGATGGCAAAAGATATTCCATGCAAATGGAAACCAAAAGAAAGCTGGAGTAGCAATTCTCATATCAGACAAAATAGACTTGAAAATAAGGACTATTAAAAGAGACAAAGAAGGACACTACATAATGATCAAGGGATCGATCCAAGAAGAAGATATAACAATTGTAAATATTTATGCACCCAACATAGGAGCACCTCAATACATAAGGCAAATACTAACAGCCATAAAAGGGGAGATCGACAGTAACACATTCATAGTAGGGGACTTTAATACCCCACTTTCACCCATGGACAGATCATCCAAAACGAAAATAAATAAGGAAACACAAGCTTTAAATGATACATTAAACAAGATGGACTTAATTGATATTTATAGGATACTCCATCCAAAAACAACAGAATACACATTTTTCTCAAGTGCTCATGGAACATTCTCCAGGATAGATCATATCTTGGGTCACAAATCAAGCCTTAGTAAATTTAAGAAAATTGAAATTGTATCAAGTACCTTTTCTGACCACAACGCCAGGAGACTAGATATCAATGACAGGAAGAGATCTGTAAAAAATACAAACACATGGAGGCCTAACAATACACTACTTAATAATGAAGTGATCACTGAAGAAATCAAAGAGGAAATAAAAAAATACCTAGAAACAAATGACAGTGGAGACACAACGACCCAAAACCTATGGGATGCAGCAAAAGCAGTTCTAAGAGGGAAGTTTATAGCAATACAAGCCCACCTTAAGAAGCAGGAAACATCTCGAATAAACAACCTAACCTTGCACCTCAAGCAATTAGAGAAAGAAGAACAAAAAAACCCCAAAGCTAGCAGAAGGAAAGAAATCATGAAAATCAGATCAGAAATAAATGAAAAAGAAATGAAGGAAACGATAGCAAAGATCAATAAAACTAAAAGCTGGTTCTTTGAGAAGATAAACAAAATAGATAAACCACTAGCCAGACTGATCAAGAAAAAAAGGGAGAAGACTCAGATCAATAGAATTAGAAATGAAAAGGGAGAAGTAACAAATGACACTACAGAAATAAAAAAGATCATGAGAGATTACTACAAGCAACTCTATGCCAATAAAATGGACAATCTGGAAGAAATGGACAAATTCTTAGAAATGCACAACCTGCCAAGACTGAATCAGGAAGAAATAGAAAATATGAACAGACCAATCACAAGCACTGAAATTGAAACTGTGATTAAAAATCTTCCAACAAACGAAAGCCCAGGACCAGATGGCTTCACAGGTGAATTCTATCAAACATTTAGAGAAGAGCTAACACCTGTCCTTCTCGAACTCTTCCAAAATATAGCAGAGGGAGGAACACTCCCAAATTCCTTCTACGAGGCCACCATCACCTTGATACCAAAACCAGACAAGGATGTCACAAAGAAAGAAAACTACAGGCCAATATCACTGATGAACATAGATGCAAAAATCCTCAACAAAATACTAGCAAACAGAATCCAACAGCACATTAAAAGGATCATACACCATGATCAAGTGGGGTTTATTCCAGGAATGCAAGGATTCTTCAATATACGCAAATCTATCAATGTGATAAACCATATTAACAAATTGAAGGAGAAAAACCATATGATCATCTCAATAGATGCAGAGAAAGCTTTCGACAAAATTCAACACCCATTTATGATAAAAACCCTCCAGAAAGTAGGCATAGAGGGAACTTTCCTCAACATAATAAAGGCCATATATGACAAGCCCACAGCAAACATCATCCTCAATGGTGAAAAACTGAAAGCATTTCCACTAAGATCAGGAACAAGACAAGGTTGCCCACTCTCACCACTCTTATTCAACATAGTTTTGGAAGTTTTAGCCACAGCAATCAGAGAAGAAAAGGAAATAAAAGGAATCCAAATCGGAAAAGAAGAAGTAAAGCTGTCACTGTTTGCAGATGACATGATACTATACACAGAGAATCCTAAAGATGCTACCAGAAAACTACTAGAGCTAATCAATGAATTTGGTAAAGTAGCAGGATACAAAATTAATGCACAGAAATCTCTTGCATTCCTATACACTAATGTTGAAAAATCTGAAAGTGAAATCAAGAAAACACTCCCATTTACCATTGCAACAAAAAGAATAAAGTATCTAGGAATAAACCTACCTAAGGAGACAAAAGACCTGTATTCAGAAAATTATAAGGCACTGATGAAAGACATTAAAGATGATACAAATGGATGGAGAGATATACCATGTTCTTGGATGGGAAGAATCAACATTGTGAAAATGATTCTACTACCCAAAGCAATCTACAGATTCAACGCAATGCCTATCAAACTACCACTGGCATTTTTCACAGAACTAGAACAAAATCTTTGGCAATTTGTATGGAAACACAAAAGACCCCGAATAGCCAAAGCAATCTTGAGAACGAAAAAAGGAGCTGGAGGAATCAGGCTCCCTGACT
Organism: Phocoena phocoena; assembly: GCF_963924675.1. NCBI lineage: Eukaryota > Metazoa > Chordata > Mammalia > Artiodactyla > Phocoenidae > Phocoena > Phocoena phocoena. The sequence goes on along the minus strand of NC_089220.1, from coordinate 124,187,959 downwards.
TCAGACTATACTACAAAGCAACAGTAATCAAGACAGTATGGTACTGGCACAAAAACAGAAAGATAGATCAATGGAACAGGATAGAAAGCCCAGAGATAAACCCACGCACATATGGACACCTTATCTTTGATAAAGGTGGAAGGAATGTACAGTGGAGAAAGGACAGCCTCTTCAATAAATGGTGTTGGGAAAACTGGACAGGTACATGTAAAAGTATGAGATTAGATCACTCCCTAGCACCATACACAAAAATAAGCTCAAAATGGATTAAAGACCTAAATGTAAGGCCTGAAACTCTCAAACTCTTAGAGGAAAACATAGGCAGAACACTCTATGACATAAATCACAGCAAGATCCTTTCTGACCCACTTCCTAGAGTAATGGAAATAAAAACAAAAATAAACAAATGGGACCTAATGAAACTTCAAAGCTTTTGCACAGCAAAGGACACCATAAACAAGACCAAAAGACAACCCTCAGAATGGGAGAAAATATTTGCAAATGAAGCAACTGACAAAGGATTAATCTCCAAAATTTACAAGCAGCACATGCAGCTCAGTAACAAAAAAACAAACAACCCAATCCAAAAATGGGCAGAAGACCTAAATAGACATTTCTGCAAAGAAGATATACAGAATGCCAACAAACACATGAAAGAATGCTCAACATCATTAATCATTAGAGAAATGCAAATCAAAACTACAATGAGATATCATCTCACACCAGTCAGAATGGCCATCATCAAAAAATCTAGAAACAATAAATGCTGGAGAGGGTGTGGAGAAAAGGGAACACTCTTGCACTGCTGGTGGGAATGTGAATTGGTTCAGCCACTATGGAGAACAGTATGGAGGTTCTTTAAAAAACTACAAATAGAATTACCATATGACCCAGCAATCCCACTACTGGGAATATTCCCTGAAAAAAACAAAATTCAAAAAGAGTCATGTACCAAAATCTTCATTGCAGCTCTATTTACAATAGCCCGGAGATGGAAACAACCTAAGTTCCCATCATCAGGTGAATGGATGAAGAAGATGTGGCACATATATACAATGGAATATTACTCAGCCTTAAAAAGAAACGAAATTGAGTTATTTGTAATGAGATGGATAGACCTAGAGTCTGTCATACAGAGTGAAGTAAGTCAGAAAGAAAAAGACAAATACCGTATGCTAACACATATATATGGAATTTAAGAAAAAATAATGTCATGAAGAACCTAGGGGTAAGACAGGAATAAAGACGCAGACCTACTGGAGAACAGGCTTGAGGATAAGGGGAGGGGGAAGGGTGAGGTTTGACAGGGCGAGAGAGAGTCATGGACATATACACACTAACAAACATAGTAAGGTAGATAGCTAGTGGGAAGCAGCCGCATGGCACAGGGATATTAGCTCAGTGCTTTATGACAGCCTGGAAGGGTGGGATGGGGAGAGTGGGAGGGAGGGAGACGCAAGAGGGAAGACATATGGGAACATATGTATATGTATAACTGATTCACTTTGTTATAAAGCAGAAACTAACACACCATTGTAAAGCAATTTTACCCCAATAAAGATGTTAAAAAAATGACATATATGATGTGACCCCAATTATTATAAAACATTTTCGTATAAAAGAAATTCCGTGATATGTTAAAAATGATTGTTTACTCTGGATGGAAAAATTTTGAGTGATTTTCATTTTCTTTGTGCATATAACTTCTAATTTTTCTACAGTGTTTATGTGCGATTTTTATAAACAGAGAAAGTAATAAAAGTTACTTTGTAAAGATAAAAAAAAAACCAATGGGTGAGAAAAGTGGAAATTTCTTTTCCCTTGTCTTATTTACCTTGTGAAGATTTTAGGATGTTTGAGATTTGGCATGGTATACATTTCTAGTAAAGCATGGAACTTCCAGAAATATCTTATGATTAGAAATTAACCATTTTAAAATGTCAAATATTCCCAAGGCCAAGACAAGGTCAGTAGCTGTATGCAACGAAAGGGTAAGGACAAGCTCTTCTTAAAAAGTTCCCATAGCACAGCTTTTGTCGTGGGGGTTTAATAAAAAATCTAAAAATTCTGATGTAATCTATGTTTTTAAAATGGCTTAAAATAGGGATGAGGCATAGTGGAGTTTAAAATTAATTTATTTGAAAATAAAGTGCATGTTTTCTGAAATGCCCCAGTTTAAACTGGTCTGAAAAAGGTGCTGCAGACTCAAAGTTCACAGGATGAGGTAGGTTTCACTCTGGAGATGACTGAAGCAGAGGGAGCGGGAACTATGGGGAACTGTATAGTGGATTCCCAGCCAAAGGCAGAATGAACACAAGCCTTAATTTGCTCAAGTCAGTTTTGATTTATGCCTGTTTTTCTGGTGTAATTATCAGTCTTGAGTCCTCTTAAAAGTGTCTTGGTTTAGGGCTTCCCTGGTGGCACAGTGGTTGACAGTCCGCCTGCCGATGCAGCAAACATGGGTTCGTGCCCCGGTCCGTGAAGATCCCACATGCCGCCGAGTGGCTGCGCCCGTGAGCCATGGCCGCTGAGCCTGCGCGTCCGGAGCCTGTTGCTCCGCCACGGGACAGGCTACAACAGTGAGAGGCCCGCGTACCGCAAAAAAAAAAAAAAAAAAGTGGCCTGGTTTAAACAATAAATTCCTAATTTAATTCCATTATGTTTTGAGAACATACTTTATATGATTTTAATCTCTTTTAGTGTATTTAGACTTGTTTTATGATACAGAAAATGCTCTATCCTGGAGAATAGTACAGGTGCACTTGTAAAGGTGTATATATTCTGACATTGCTGAGAGAGTGTTCTATTAATGTCAGCTAAGTCAAGTTGGTTGATAGTGCTGTTCTTGTCTTCTGGCTCCTTGCTGATTTTCTGTCCAATTGTCCTATCAATTATTGAGAGTGGAGAATTGATGTTTTCAACTATTATTGTTGAAATGTCTATTTCTCCTTACAGTTCTGTCCGTTTTTGCTTCATATGTTTTGGCACTCTGTTGTTAGGTGCATATCTGCTTTGAATTGTTATATATTCCTGATGAATTGACTGTTTTATTGCTATAAAATGTCCCTTTTGTCTCTAGTAATCTTTTTATATTAAAGTTATTTTTCTTATATTGGTATAATCTTTCCAGTAGTCTTTTGGTTACTGTATGCATGCATATGTGTCTTTATCATCTTTTTACTTTCAACCTATTTGTGTCTTTGAATCTGAAATCTGTCTCTTATTGACAGCATATAGTGGGATCTTTTTTTAAAATTTAGTCTGATAATCTCTACCTTTTGATTGGAATACCAAATACATTTGTTAACATAATTAACGTAATTATTGATATGATTGAATTACACCTCCTGTTTTGCTTTTTGTTTTCTTGTATCCTCTTTGTTCCTGTGTTACTCCTTTTCTGCCTTCTTTGGTGTTAGATATTTTATAGTGCACCATTTTAATTCCTTTGATGGATTATTTACTCTTTTTTTACTTATTTTCCTAGTGGTTGCTCTGGGGAGTATTGTTCTTACCTTAAAACAATATAGTTCAGATTATTACTAATTTAGTTTCAATAGTATGCAGAAATTTTGTTCCAATATAGGGCCCTGTCATCCCCTCATTATGATATTATTATCTACAAATTACTGCTTATAAAGTCAACAATACAGTTTTATAATTATTATTTCAAATAACTACCTTTTAAAATCAGTTAAGAGAAGAAAGAGTAAAAACTATATTTATATTTCCTATTATATTTACCTATGTAATTACTTTTACTGGTTTTCTTTCTTTCTTTGTATGGATTCAAGTTACCATCTAATATTTATTTTCAACCTGAAATACTTCTTTCGATATTTCTTGTAGGGTAGGTCTGTTATAGATTAATTTACTCCTTTTTTATTTACCCAGAGATGTCTTTATTTCAGTTACCTTTTGAAGGATAACTTTGCTTGATATAGAACTTTTGACCATTATTTCTTCAATAATTTTCTTCTTTATCTCTCCTCTCTCCTTCTAGGACTCATTTCATATATGTTGGTTTATTTGATGGCATTCCACAGGTGTCTCAGGCTCTGTTCATTTTATTCTCTGTATTTTCCTTCTGTTCCTCAGACGGAATACTCTCTATTCACTTACATTCAAGGTTGCTGGTTCTTTCCTCTGCCTGCTCAAATCCAATATAGAGGCCAACTTCTGAATATTTCATTTCAGTTACTGTACTTTTTAGCTACAGAAATTTTAGTTGGTTCTTTTTAAAAGTGATTTCTGGGCTTCCTTGGTGGTGCAGTGGTTGAGAGTCCACCTGCTGATGCAGGGGATGTGGGTTCGTGCCCCGCTCTGGGAAGATCCCACATGTCGCGGAGCGGCTAGGCCTGTGAGCCATGGCCGCTGAGCCTGCGTGTCCGGAGCCTGTGCTCTGCAATGGGAGAGGCCACAGCAGTGAGAGGCCCACGTACCGCAAAAAAAATAAATAAATAAATCAAATAAAAGTGATTTCTGTCTCTTTATTGCTATTATCTATTTGGTGAAACATTGTTGTCCTACTTTTCCTTAATTTTTTAAACATGGTGTCCTTTAGTTCTTTGAACATATTTATAAAAGCTGATTTAAAGTCTGCCTACTAAGTTGAACATCTGAGTATCCTCAAGGTTAGTTTCTTTGGATTGCTTTGTTTCCTGTATATAGGCTATATTTGCTTCTTTGCATATCTCATAGTACTTGTTGAAAACTGGACATACTAGACATATATTTCAGTAACTTTGAAATCCAGTCATTCTTCCCTTCCTACTTACTGTTTGTTGTTGTACTTTTTTTGTTGCTGGAGGTTAGATTTTTTGTTGTTGTTTAGTAACTTTCCTGGACCAGTTCTGTAGTGTTTGTATTTCCTAGAGTATGAAGTCTCTGTTTGTTTCAATTTCGTTTAATTTGTAGTTGTCTTTCTAGGTGTCATTTCTGTATCAGCATAGCTCTCTGTGCTCATTCTTGACTGTTCACACAGCCCTGAACATGCACACAGCTTTCCAGATCTAGGAATATGTCAGAAGTTTTCATAGTTCACTGTGGACATGTGAGTCCCTACATTATCTTTTAAAATTTTTGTCTGGACTCTTTTTAGCCCCAGATTATATCACAGCCCTAGGAACCTATACTATTTACCTTCCCTGACTGCTACTGACTTCTGTTATCAACAATGCCCTGGGAATAAAGCTTTTCCTTGGAGCTCCAAGTCAGGTCGAATCGTGGCAAAGCCTTGGGGACAGGGCTTTTTCTGGAGTTCCAAATCAAGTTAGCCCACTTTGTGTCAGCAAAGCTGCTGGTCTTTATGGGACCATGCCAAGGAGCTGGTAGGGAGATGGGAATATCCCTAAGTTAAAGTGTCATAGACCCCACTTTTCTAATTGAGGCTCAGTAGTTTTCTTCAATAAACACTTTTAATTTGTTGTGTGCCTTTATCTAAATTTCCAGAGTTCTGAAATGGTTGCTTTTGATAATCTTGCCAGAGTTGTCATTGCTTTTTGAGGGGAGAAGATTTACTGAGGTACTCTCTCCACCATCTAGCAGTCTCACTTCTGAATAGTAAATTATATGGCCACTTTACCTAAAGCAGGAGTCCCCAACCCCTGGGCCGTGGACCAGTACCGGGCCGTACAGCAAGAGGTGAGCGGCGGTGGGCTATTGAGCGAAGCTTCATCTGCTGCTGCTGCCTATCACTTGCATTATGGCCTGAACCAGCGCTGGCATTACCGCCTGAACCATCCCTCCCATTGCTCGCATTACAGCCTGAACCACCTTCCCACGCCCCACCCCCCACGTCCATGGAAAAATTGTCTTCCATGAAACCGGTCCCTGGTGCCAAGATTGTTGGGGACCACTGACCTAAAGGGTCAGCCTGCTACTCCGGCCAAGCCAGTTGTTGCCGTGTGTGGGTGTGTTCCCAATGTTGTTATGTGGAATATGGATAGGTTTGTAAAAAATCCCGAAATTTTTATTTTATAAACTCTTAAAGACATATTTTCTTTGGGTGGGATACAACCACTCCTACCCAAAGAGGTTTCATCACATCCAGGCCACCCACTTTCCGGTATTCATTCCCTCCATCAATTTACATTCACTGAGCACCTGTCACTGGCCTGGAATAGTGTTGGCTGCTACTGAGACAGTGGTAGCAACATGAAGAATGTATAATAAATTAGGCTTAAATTATATTGAGTCAATTAAACCTCATTTCAAATTTTCCTTTTAAGGCTATGCATTGCAAAATATAGTATCTGATGTTTGGTTTTACTTGTCTTTCGATCTGAACTCAGAAAAACTAGGGGAAACCCATTTCTTCAGACTTTTATATTAGGGAAATTCTAAGCAGTAAATATTTTTCAATCACAAGTTTCCATAAAGAACCCAGGCTCATTTTAAAATAAGTTACAGACCCACTAAGATTGGAGTTGAGATAGACTATTGAAAATGACATTGACAAACAGATAATCATGCAAATCTTTGATGAAATGAACCTTTTTGCACACTTCAAAAGCATTACCTTACATCACTGCAAACTTGGCAAGTAATTGCAATGATCAGAGTAGTAATTCATATTCAAATCCTCACCATGTTTGCTCATGGCATTGATTGTCCCAGATGTGCTAGTATTGTAAAAAAGACATTAAGACTAATTTTTAAATATTTAAACTACTGTTTTCACTGAGAGAACTATGGCATTTCCAATTTTTAAAAAAAAGTTCTTTTTGATTTGAAGCTAGTTCTTACAGTACAGGCTAACATTGATTGAAGACTCTGTGCCATTGTAGTTATGCTTTCCCCTTGATGTAGACTCCCCGCTCCTTGCAGTCACCGTAATCATTTACATGGGTGCTCTAAAAGGAGCAATCACATCCAAACACGGGGTTCTAGTCAATCAGTGCTTCTCTTTCTCTTCCCTCCCTGCATCCTTGCTCCCTCCTCTCTCTCTCTCTCTCTGTCTCTCTCTCAGATGGGGAGAGTGCTACTGTGACAGGTCCATTCTATCAAGAGAAGTTTCTAGGATCACAGAAGCACAAAAATCTTATATAAGAAGGAACAGACTTAAAGGTCACGTTTTCAGTGTAAAAAACGTTCTCTAGGGCATTCTTATCATTCAACCAGTGCTTAAAGCAAGATTTTCCATTTTAGGTTACATTTTTGTTCTAAATCATCTTCCATCTGGAAGAAACTACATGGGGTTGTGAACCCAGATTTAGAAACTATGAGAACTGCAATCTATTTGCTCCTAATGATTTGAGCCAATAGATTAACCTCTTTGGGTTTTGATATCTTTATTTGTAAAATAGAGATTTCTCATTTACCTTACCTAATTCCCCTAACTTATCACAAAGGAGACATACAGCATTATTCCTAAAGCATTAACATAACAAATAGATTAGAAGATTACAACTTCCTTGCCAATATTCAATGCAGGGTGTTGTATCATTTTAACTTTGATAGTTACTCTCGAAATATCTGAACCCAATTGTTGCATGTAAACATTTAGGTCAACTTTCACCATAGTCTGCCCTAAATAGACCCATCGCTTCCTGAGAAATAGAGAAGTAATACTGATTGCTGACTTATTAGAATATTCTGTCTATTTATGTTGATGTCAAAAGAGATACATTTAAATACTCTGGTTCTAAAAGTAGAGCACTGTAATTTATAATTATTTTCAAAAAATTTTACTCCTTGCCTTGTTGTCATTTTTCCCAAGGTGATTCTTCATTATGTCCTCATTAAAAATAACAAACACTGAAATATCTATAATACAAAATCAGCAGACAACTGATATGACCTTTTTTACTAAATATTCATCAAATTTAAGGCTGAGCAGCATGTAAATGCAGTAGTTATATCTTCAAACTGGAATTCACCTAGCAGGGCTTCCAGGGTTTCCTGTAACAAAAGCTAGAACTTGTCAAGAAAATTATTGGAACCTGCTATGGAAGATATCATTTCCCATTAGGACTGAGATGTTTAAAGTGAGCATTTGTATGTGTAGCCTTTTAGATCTAACCTATAGTATATTTTTCTCCAAACTACTGCAAGGCTAAACTGTAAAGACTGTAAGAGAAATATAAATAAACAGTAAATGAAAACAGAAGCTTCATAGTCAGCTTCACGTCTGCCCTTGGTTTTGGCCGATTTTATGCTGTGGTATAATGGAAAGCACAAACATTATTCTACAAATATAGCACCATTTGAAATAGAGAAATGTTTCTTGTGTGAAGTTTTAAGAGCACCCCTTTTGTTGACCTTTACCTTTCTATTATGAGAGCCTGAGTAGCGGCAATGGAACCTCTGTGTATTTAATGAACAAGGGATGCCAAAAATGGGCACCAGTCTTTTTGAAGAATGTAGTAGTTCTGTGCATCTCTCATTCTACTCTGATCAAATGTAATACCTGATCTTGAATCCTGTGAAAAGGCTTTTCAGGATAAGTACTTGGAGTTTTCAGTGAATGGATGCTATAGGCATTTATCTGGTTATTCAAGATGAAAGACTTCTGAATATCTGCCTATATGTGTGTCCATGGCCATGACCATGTCTGTGTCCACGAAACATGGTGAGGTGGATGGGTTTTTAAGAATTAGGTACCATGAAGTAGTCAATTTAGGCAGGTTTAATTTTGATACTATTTGCTAATGGTCATAATTTCCCTTTTACAAGTCATAGAGGAGACAGAAACTGTTCCTTTTATACATGTTGTTCCTGGATACTTCTTCTAACAGTAAGTAGCTGGTCCACATGCAGTTCTTTATATCACTCTTTACAAACAGCAAAAGGAAAGCCATGGGGCTTCCCTGGTGGTGCAGTTGTTGAGAGTCCACCTGCCGATGCGGGGGACACAGGTTCTTGCCCCGGTCTGGGAAGATTCCACATGCCGCAGAGCGGCTAGGCCCATGAGCCACGGCCGCTGAGCCTGCGCGTCCAGAGCCTGTGCTCCGCAATGGGAGAGGCCACAACAGTGAGAGGCCCACATACTGCAAAAAAAAAAAAAAAAAAAAAAGGAAAGCCATGGAGAACTGAGTAGTCACTTTGCCCACAGCAAGCACCCACCTTGGGAACACCTTCAGGTAGAGCTCTATCAAGCAGAGACCCGTAGGGCAACGCACCCTGGAGATGTATGAGATGGAAAGAACTTCCAATTCTACCTATTCACCTCACTGTGGTTGAAGTCAGCTTCCTCTCTACATACTACCCAGAAGAATTAGATTGGAACAGAGGTGAGCAGCCAAGTGAGACACTTTTTCCCAAGCAATTTCATGATGGGTTTCCTTTACATCATTTTTAGAAAATGAGTCAATCCACCCACCAAAATATGAAATATTTTTCAAAATATGACATTTATCCACAAGATCAGTTTATTTTTTAATGAACATTTAAGGTTCATATACAAAAGCTAACAGAGCAATAAGTCAATCATGAAATAACATACAGGAAAATAAAATGGAAAATAACTCATTTACAATTTCTCACCACTGAAGCACTACACACTGGCTGCAGTGAGGTGTGGTCAGTGTTTCAGACAGTGGATGCTCAGGCCAAATGCCAAGACTGTCATCACACTATTTGTTTTAAGATCTTTTCTTTCTTGGTCATTGTTCAGTTAGTGGGGGGAGTCGGAGGGAGAGAAGTAAGTTTCATTCCCACCTCCCCCACAAAAACTATTTTTAAGCAGTTAAATTTTTCCTTGGGGAAACATTGTATCTGTTAATCTAACATATCATATATTTCTGTTATTAAATGTCTGCATAAATATTTGTTTATTCTATTTCTTAACATAAGATCATGCAGTACTTTTAATTTCAGAACAGTAAGAATTATCAAAGGCAATTAGTTTTGTACATAAATGCCCACAGTTTCTTTTTCAATGAAAAATGTGCTCTTTGTGATATTTGTTTCTTGTGAGAGTTGGTCAAGTAGTAATCATGGAGTATTTCCTAAAATATTTATTTGCTGGGAAAATTTGTATGAAATGACATTCAAAGTATAAAAAACATTGTTAGGTAATACTTGGAACAGTTAAAAATATACTTGTTTGTAAACTATCAATGTAAGATACTGAGCATCTGAGTATCAGAGCCATTGTCTCCTGTTTTTCTAGAAAGTGGCTTGATTTATCAATTTGACATCTTTGAAACATCTGACATTATATATAGAAACATCAAGGCAATATTATTTGTACATATTATTAAACATGCAAAAATTTCCTGAAAGATAGTGCCCAAAAAAGGAAGGTCCCCCAAGCTCAACTTCTCCTTGGTGCCCGTCACTGAACGTATGGCTGTCTTGGAGTTTGGGAGCATGGCAGCTCATTTTGGAGAGGTAGCCCCTTTAATCACTGGCTCCCTATTCAAATATGTTGCCCAGTAAACTAGGTTGAAAGTGCCAAACAGGACTGGGAATATAATTCGGGACATTTTGTCTATCTTGCTGATGCTGTTGTAAGTCTTTTTGTTTTCAGAAGTCTTGTCTTCAGGTTTTACTGAGGCTGAAGAGGCATTTGAGGTCCCTGAAGGGGTCTGCTCCTTTGGGACGTTTGGGGGGTGGGTCATCTTCCCAGTAGTATAAGCATTTGTTGATTTATTTAGTGTAAGTTCACGCTCCTTTTTCTGCAAAATATAAAAAATTTAAGGGCATGACGTTTGCAGGCAGCTGTCAGTTCACTTCTAAAGGTTCTGAAGGTTTATCTCTCAAAAGAGAGAGACAGAGACAGACATAAAGACAGAGACAGAGAGGGTATCAGCTTAGCTCTGGCAGAGGGCAGCCTTCCACAGACTTCTAAGCCTAGAACCCCACATGGCCAGTCTTGGATGTGAAATTCTAGAACAGGCAAAATATTTTATGGTAGAAAAATTCGGAATAGTGGTTATCTTTGTTGTGGTGGGGACGGGAATGGACTGGGAAGGGGCATGGTGACCTTTCTGGAGTGCTGGCAATGTTCTCTATCTTGATAGGGATTTGGGTTTACAGGTGAACATGTTCATCAAACCTCAGCAAAAGTACCCTTAACATTTGTGCATTTCATACTATGTAAATTTTGCTTCAAAAGAATCAAACAGTAAACAAATATTGAACTCTAGTTAGTGACATGCTTACTGAAGTATTAGTGGGAAATGTACTATTTACTTTGAAATACATCGAAAAATAAGATGTATTGACAGATGGATTGAGGATGGGTGGATGGATGAATGGATAGACAGATTTTAGGTAACATAGATAGATAGATAGATAAATGATAGATGGGTGGTGATGACACAAGCTCAGTAAAATGTTAATAGTAGACAGGTTTTCATTTTGTAGTTCTTCAACATTTCTGTATGTTTGAAAATTTGCATGATAGAATGTTGGGAAAAATTCTGTTCCTTTACCAAAGTAACATAATCTCATTAAATTAAATTTGGAAAACATAAGAATAATTAAAGAAGATATATCACTATTTGAAAAACATATCTGCATCCCATTGCTCATAGCAACATTATTCACAATAGCAAAAATATGGTAACAATGTGTCTGCCAGTCGATGGTTAAACAAAATGTGGTGTGTGTGTGTGTGTGTGTGTGTATATACACACAATAGAATACACATTGGAACACAATGGAATAGTATTCAGCCATAAAAAAGGAAGAAAATCCTGCCATTTACAAGGAAGGACCTTGAGAGCATTGTGCTAAGTGAAATAAGTCAGACAGAGAAAGACAAATACCATATGATTTCACTTATATGTGGAATCCAAACAAAAAAACAAACAAAAAGCTGAACTCATAGATACAGAGAGCAGATTGGTGGTCACCAGAGGGCAGGGAGCAGGGAGCAAAATGGGTGAAGGTGGTCAAAAGGTAAAAACTTCCAGCTGTAAGATAAATAAGATTGGGAAATGTAATACACAGCCCGGTAACTATGGTTTTTTAAAAAAAGAAAGAAAATATATTAACCATTAAAAATATGTGGGAGGGAGCTTCAAGATGGCGGAAGACTAAGACGTGGAGATCACCTTACTCCCCACAAGTACATCAGAAATACGTCTACATGTAAAACAACTCCTACAGGACACCTACTGAATGCTGGCAGAAGACCTCAGACCTCCCAAAAGGCAAGAAACTCCCCACGTACCTGGGTAGGGCAAAAGAAAAAAGATAAAAACAGCGACAAAAGAATAGGGATGGGACCTGCACCAGTGGGAGGGAGCTGTGAAGGAGGAAAGGTTTCCACACACTAGGAAGCCCCTTCATGGGCGGAGACTGCGGGTGGTGGAGGGGGGGAAGCTTCGGAGCCACGGAGGAGAGTGCAGCAACAGGGGTGCGGAGGGCAAAGCAGAGAGATTCCCGCACAGGGCATCGGTGCCGACCAGCACTCACCAGCCCGAGAGGCTTGTCTGCTCACCCGCCGGGGTGGGTGAGGGCTGGGAGCTGAGGCTCGGGCTTCGGTGGGAGCGCAGGGAGAGGACTGGCAGCGTGAACACAGCCTGAAGGGGTTAGTGCACCACGGCTAGCCGGGAGGATGTCCGGGAAAAAGTCAGGACCAGCCAAAGAGGCAAGAGACTTTTTCTTCCCTCTGTATTTCCTGGTGCGTGAGGAGAGGGGATTAAGAGCACAGCTTAAAGGAGCCCAAGACGGATGCGAGCTGCGGCTATCAGCGCAGACCCCTGAGACGGGCATGAGATGCTAAGGCCGCTGCTGCCGCCACCAAGAAGCCTGTGTGCGAGCACAGGTCACTATCTACACCGCCCCTCCTGGGAGCCTGTGCAGCCCGCCACTGCCAGGGTCCTGTGATCCAGGGACAATTTCCCCAGGAGAACGCACGGCGCGCCTCAGGCGGTTGCAACGTCACGCCGGTCACTGCCACCACAGGCTCGCCCTGCATCCGTGCCCCTCCCTCCCCCCGGCCTAAGTGAGCCAGAGCCCCCTAATTAGCTGCTCCTTTAACCCAGTCCTGTCTGGGCGGGGAACAGACACTCTCAGGCGACCAACACGCAGAGGCGGGGCAAATCCAAAGCTGAACCCCAGGAGCTGTGAGAACAAAGAAGAGAAAGGAAAATCTCTCCCAGCAGCCTCAGGAGCAGCGGATTATATCTCCACAATCAACGTGATGTGCGCTTCATCTGTGGAATACCTGAATACACAATGAATCATCCCAAATTGAGGAGGTGGACATTGGGATCAAAAATGTATATATTTTTTTCCCTTTTTCTCTTTTTGTGAATGTGTCTGTGTATGCTTCTGTGTGTGATTATGTCCGTATAGCTTTGCTTTTACCATTTTTCCTAGGGCTCTGTCTGTCCTTTTTTTTTTTTTTAAGTATAGTTTTTAGGGCTTGTTATCATTGGTGGATTTGTTTGTTTGGTTTGGTTGCTCTCTGCCTTCTTTCTTTCTTTTCTTAAATTACTTTTAAAAATGTTTTTAATACTTATTTTTTATTTGAATAACTTTAAAATTTCATTTTATTATATTTTATCTTCTTTCTTTCTTTCTTTTTTGTCTCCCTTTTATTTTGAGCCGTGTGGATGACAGGCTCCTGGTGCTCCAGCCAGACATCAGGGCTGTGCCTCTGAGGTGGGAGAGCCAAGTTCAGGACATTGGTCCACAAGAGACCTCCCAGCTCCACGTAATATCAAACGGCAAAAATCTCCCAGAGATCTCCATCTCAACACCAAGACCCAGCTCCACTCAACGACCAGCAAGCTACAGTGCTGGACACCCTACACCAAACACCTAGCAAGAAAGGAACACAACCCAATCCATTAGCAGAGAGGCCGCCTAAAATCATAATAAGGCCACAGACATGCCAAAACACACCACCAGTCATGGACCTGCCCACCAGAAAGACAAGATCCAGCCTCATCCACCAGAACACAGGCACTAGTCACCTCCACCCGGAAGCTTTCACAAACCACTGAACCAACCTTAACCACTGGGGACAAACACCAAAAACAACAGGAACTATGAACCTGCAGTGTGCAAAAAGGAGACCCCAAACACAGTAAGTTAACCAAAATGAGAAGACAGAGAAACACGGCAAATGAAGGAGCAAGGCAAAAACCCACCAGACTTAACAAATTAAGAGGAAATAGGCAGGCTACCTGAAAAAGAATTCAGAATAATGATAGTAAAGATGATACAAAATCTTGGAAATAGAATGGAGAAAATACAAGAAATGTTTAACAAGAACCTAGAAGACCTAAAGAGCAAACAAAACAGTGATAAACAACACAATAAATGAAATTAAAAATTCTCTATAAGGGATCAATAGCAGAATAACTGAGGCAGAAAAACGAATAAGGGGTAGATAAAATAGTGGAAATAACTACAGCAGAGCAGAATAAAGAAAAAGGAATGAAAAGAATTGAGGACAGTCTCAGAGACCTCTGGGACAACATTAAATGCACCAATATTCTAATTGTAGGGGTCCCAGAAGAAGAAGAGAAAATGAAAGGGACTGAGAAAATATTTGAAGAGATTATAGTTGAAAACTTCCCTAATACAGGAACTGAAACAGCTAAAGACCAGGAAGCAAGGAGAGTCCCATACAGGATAAATCAAAGGAGAAACATGCCAAGATACATATTAATCAAACTATCAAAAATTAAATACAAAGAAAAAATATTAAAAGCCAGCAAGGGAAAAACAACAAATAACATCTAAGGGAATCCCCATAAGGTTAACAGCTGATCTTTCAGCAAAAACTCTGCAAGCCAGAAGGGAGTGGCAGGACATATTTACAGTAATGAAGGGGAAAAAAATCTACAACCAAGATTACTCTACCCAGCAAGGATCTCATTCAGATTTGACAGAGAAATTAAAACCTTTACAGACAAGCAAAAGCTAAAAGAATTCAGCACCACCAAACTAACTTTACGACAAATGCTAAAGGAACTTCTCTAGGCAAGAAACACAAGAGAAGGAAAAGACCTACAATAACAAGTCCAAAACAACTAAGAAAATGGTAATAGGAACATACATATCAATAATTACCTTAAATGTAAATGGATTAAATGCTCCAACCAAAAGACATAGACTGGCTGAATGGATACAAAAACAAGACCCATATATATGCTGTCTACAAGAGACCCACATCAGGCCCAGGGACACATTCAGACAGAAAGTGAGGGGATGAAAAAAGATATTCCATTCAAATGGAAATCAAAAGAAAGCTGGAGTAGCCATTGTCATATCAGACAAAATAGACTTTATAATAAAGACAATTACAAGAGACAAAGAAGGACACTCCATAATGATCAAGGGATCGATCCAAGAAGAAGATATAACAATAGTAAATATTTATGCACCTGATGTAGGAGCACCACAGTACATAACGCAAATGCTAACAGCCATCAAAGGGGAAATCGACAGTAACGCATTCATAGTAGGGCACTTTAACACCCCACTTTCACCAATGGACAGATCATCCAAAATGAAAATAAATAAGGGAAGCACAAACTCTAAATGATACATTAAACAAGATGGACTTAATTGATATTTATAGAACACTCCATCCAAAAACAACAGAATACACTTTCTTCTCAAGTGGTCATGGAACATTCTCCAGGATAGTACTTGTACTGGGTCACAAATCAAGCCTCAGTAAATTTAAGAAAACTGAAATCGTATCAATTATCTTTTCCAACCACAATGCTATGAGACGCTATGAGATATCAATTACAGGAAAAAATCTGTAAAAAGTACAAACACATGGATGCTAAACAATACACTACTTAATAAAGAAGTGATCACTGAAGAAATCAAAAAGGAAATCAAAAAATACCTAGAAACAAATAACAATGAAAACACGACGACCCAAAACCTATGGGATGCAGCAAAAGCAGATCTAAAGGGAGGTTTATAGCAATACAATCCTACCTTAAGAAACAAGAAGCATCTCAAATAAACAACCTAACCTTACACCAAAAGTAATTAGAGAAAGAAAAACAAAAAAACCCCAAAATTAGCAGAAGGAAAGAAATCATAAAGATCAGATCAGAAATAAATGAAGGAAATGATAGCAAAGATCAATAAAACTAAATGCTGGTTCTTTGAGAAGATAAACAAAATTGATAAACCATTAGCCAGACTCATCAAGATAAAAAGGAAGAAGACTCAAATCAATAGAATTAGAAATGGAAAAGGAGAAATAACAACTGACACTGCAGAAATACAAAGGATCATGAGAGATTACTACAAGCAAATAAATGCCAATAAAATGGACAACCTGGAAGAAATAGACAAATTCTTAAAAATGCACAGCCTTCTGAGACTGAACCAGGAAGAAATAGAAAATATGAACAGAGCAAACTCAAGCACTGAAATTGAAACTGTGATTAAAAATCTTCCAACAAACAAAAGCCCAGGACCAGATGGCTTCACAGGTGAATTCTATCAAACATTTAGGGAAGAGCTAACACCTAACCTTCTCAAACTCTTCCAAAATATAGCAGAGGGACGAACACTCCCAAACTCATTCTATGAGGCCACCATCACCCTGATACCAAAGCCAGACAAAGCTATCACAAACAAATATAACTACAGGCCAATATCACTGATGAACATAGATGCAAAAATCCTCAACAAAATACTAGCAAACAGAAACCAACAGCACATTAAAAGGATCATACATGATGATCAAAAGGGATTTATCCTAGGAATGCAAGGATTCTTCAATATATGCAAATCAATCAATGTGATACACCATGTTAACAAATTGAGGGGGAAAAATATATGATCATCTCAATAGATGCAGAGACAGCTTTCGACAAAATTCAACACCCATTTTTGATAAAAACCCTCCAGAAAGTAGTCCTAGAGAGAACTTACCTCAACATAATAAAGGCCATACATGACAAACCCACAGCCAGCATCATCCTCAATGGTGAAAAACTGAAACCATTTCCACTAAGATCAGGAACAAGAAAAGGTTGCCCACTCTCACCACTATTATTCAACATAGTTTTGGAAGTTTTAGCCACAGCAATCAGAGGAGAAAAGGAAATAAAAGGAATCCAAATCAGCAAAGAAGAAGTAAAGCTGTCACTGTTTGCAGACGACATGATACTATACACAGAGAATACTAAAGATGCTACCAGAAAACTACTAGAGCTAATCAATGTATTTGGTAAAGTAGCAGGGTACAAAATTAATGCACAGAAATCTCTTGCATTCTTATACACTAATGATGAAAAATCTGAAAGAGAAATTAAGGAGACACTCCCATTTACCACTGCAACAAAAAGAATAAAATACCTAGGAGTAAATCTTCATAAGGAGAAAAAAGACCTGTATGCAGAAAACTATAAGACACTGATGAAAGAAATTAAAGATGATACAAATAGATGGAGAGATATACCATGTTCTTGGATTGGCAGAATCAACATTGTGACAATGACTATACTGCCCAAAGCAATCTACAGATTCAATGCAATCCCTATCAAACTACCACTGCCATTTTTCAAAGAACTAGAACAAAAAAATTCACAGTTTGTATGGAAACACAAAAGACCCCAAATAGCCAAAGCAATCTTGAGAACAAAAAACGGAGCTGGAGGAATCAGGCTCCCTGACTTCAGACTATACTACAAAGCAACAGTAATCAAGACAGTTTGGTACTGGCACAAAAACAGAAAGATAGATCAATGAACAGGATAGAAAGCCCAGAGATAAACCCACACACATATGGTCACCTTATCTTTGATAAATGAGGCAAGAATATACAGTGGAGAAAAGACAGTCTCTTCAATAAGTGGTGCTGGGAAAACTGGACAGCTACATGTAAAAGAATGAAATTAGAACACTCCCTAACACTATACACAAAAATGAACTCAAAGTGGATTAAAGACCTAAATATAAGGCCAGACACTATCAAACTCTTAGAGGAAAACATAGGCAGAACACTTTATGACGTAAATCACAGCAAGGTCCACTTTGCCCCACCTCCTAGAGTAATGGAACCCAGTGAAACTTAAAGCCTTTTGCACAGCAAAGGAAACCATAAACAAGACCAAAAGACAACCCTCGGAATGGGAGAATATATTTGCAAATGAAGCAACTGACAAAGGATTAATCTCCAAAATTTACAACCAGCTCATGCAGCTTAATATCAAAAAAACAAACAACCCAATCCAAAAATGGGCAGAAGACCTAAGTAGACATTTCTCCAAAGAAGATATACAGATTACCAAGAAACACATGAAAGAATGCTCAACATCATTAATCATTAGAGAAATGCAAATCAAAACTACAATGAGATATCATCTCACACCAGTCAGAATGGCCATCCTCAAAAAATCTAGAAACAATAAATGCTGGATAGGGTCTGGAGAAAAGGGAACCCTCTTGCACTGTTGGTGGGAATGTAAATTGATACAGCAACTATGGAGGTTCATTAAAAAACTACAAATAGAACTACCATACGACCCAGCAATCCCACTACTGGGCATATACCCTGAGAAAACCATAATTCAAAAGGAGTCATGTACCAAAATGTTCATTGCAGCTCTATTTACAATAGCCAGGACATGAAAGCAACCTAAGTGTCCATCAACAGATGAATGGATAAAGAAGATGTGGCACATATATACAATGGAATATTACTCAGCTATAAAAATAAACGAAATTGAGTTATTTGTAGTGAGGTGGATGGACCTAGCGTCAGTCATAGAGTGAAGTAAGTCCGAAAGAGAAAAACAAGTACCGTATTCTAACACATATATATGGAATTTAAGGGAAAAAAATGTCATGAAGAACCTAGGGTTAAGACAGGAATAAAGACACAGATCTACTAAAGAATGGACTTGAGGATATGGGGAGGGGGAAGGGTAAGCTGTGACAAAGCGAGAGAGTGGCATGGACATATATACACTACCAAACGTAAAATAGATAGCTAGTGGAAAGCAGCTGCATAGCACAGGGAGATTAGCTCGGTGCTTTGTGACCGCCTAGAGGGGTGCGATAGGGAGGGTGGGAGGGAGCGAGACGCAAGGGGGAAGAGATATGGGGATACATGTATATGTATAACTGATTCACTTTGTTATGAGACAGAAACTAACACACCATTGTAAAGCAATTATACTCCAATAAAGATGTTAAAAAGAAATATGTGAAAGATGAAAAGCAGAGAGGAAGTGCATGGAGAAGGAGCAAGAAGAAGCAGTGAAAAGTGAGGTGGAATAAGAGTGCATATGTACCCAGATACAGGGAGCACAACGACCCCGGGGCCACAGTGAGGGTGACCACAGTGTCAGAGCAGAGCAGGGCCTGTGGGCCACTCCTCAGAAATGGTACGGTTCTTTGCAGCCCCCGTGGTGCCATGCACACACCCCTGCTCGTCTGCCAGAAGAAGCCCATCAGCATGATGGACTAGCTACCTCAATGGTTTGCACGGTCTTTGTCTCTGGGTGTAACCAGGACAGAGCAGACACTGGAGGAGAGAATGATGGGTCTCAGAAGTGGGTGTTTCAAACAGGACTCAGGGTGTCCACAGTGGTCCAGAGATGCGCCTCTGTCCTCCTTCCGGGACGACTTGCTGCCCAGCTGAGGGCAGACAGCTCCCTACACGGTCAACTTCAACTCCTTCCTCTGTCCTTTCACAGGTGTCCACCCCTAAAAACCATCTTGCACCCCCAACTCTGAAGACCCCCAACAGGTAACGATGGTGAACACAGTCTGGTGTTCAAATTTTCTCCACTTCTAAGTAAAAGCCAGTCATGCTATACTTACTTATTCATGCTCACCACCGTGTGTAACAGTATGACTTGCCTGCCGGGATACCTGCAGATGCCTCGATGCCTCCACTGGCCTAAGGGATGGTATCCTCAGCACCACAGCCTTGGGGGACAACACCTAGTCTTCTAGGAGATCAGTGCTAATCTGAGATTACATGAGCCAGTTACCTCCGTGTCCTCCTCTCCCTCCAGGTCTGCATTCAGATCTGTGACGAGTAATAAGGACACTGAGGCTGAGTGTGAGCAAGCGAGGTGGCCGATAATGATGACAGCCCATTCGACAACCTTCAAGGACTCTCCATTGCCCCTGGGTTCCACCTTCCTCCTAGACTCACAGACACGAGCCTGATGGCCTCAATTCCTGCAGCACCTCCCAGGTGGCTGCCCCGCTCAGGCTCAGGGAGGCTGTCTCCAGGCCTGTAGCAAACATTTACTTCCTGGCAACACAGTGTTGGGTGTCGGGAAGCCCCTCTCTCCAGACTCCATGTCCCCCAACAAACATCCTCCATGGTTCTGTCTGTTGGGACACTTCAGTCCAGAATTCCCACCGTCTGAAGACGCCCTGCCTCTGCCATGTTTTCTCAGCTCCCCACCAATCGCCTGCTGCTGTCAGCTCACTTCTGTCCCCCATCATCCCCCAAAACACACCCCCTCGTGAGATTCCTGCTTGTCAAGGCCCTCCCCAGGCATCTCCCCCCTTCCCTTCTTCCCTGAGGGGCCATGGGTGCACACAGCTGAGTGCCCTCAGCAGCAGCAGAGTATCCTGGTGTAGTCACGGGTTTGGGGCACAGTCTCCGGTAGGGCCTTCCAGACTCCCTTCATGATGATTTCCAAAGGACAGATGAAGTTTCACTTTCAAGTCTACCCTGATAAGTCCGGCCTGTTCCTCTCTCAGAGCAAAGGACTTGTTTGTTTTAAATGTGGCATACTTAGCACTTTACCATGTGCTACTTATTTTCTATTCTATGTATGTTATTTTCTTTTCCCCAAGGATCTGGTTCAGGTTGGAATGTTGTGCAACCTTTTTTCTTCAAATATTTTTTAGATTCAGGCACCGACCTCCCTCTAAATACTCAGCACTTAATTGCTTTGAATAGAGAAATGCTTCCCACAATAACTCACGTGCATCATTTAAGCAAGACAAATCATCTCATCAGTGGAATTGGGTGTGTTTGCCTGTTGTGTCGCTCCCAATAATTCGAATGCTCCCTTCATGACCTTCAAGCCACCTTGCAGAAGACACGTTGAATGGTGAAGTGGCAAGAGTGAGCAGAAGAATTGACTGTACCATTCAAAACTGGATAAATAGTCCCTGAACAGACAGAAGGTACTTTAGCAAAAGTAATAGGCCTGATATCAGACCTTTCCCTTGAATGAAGCTGGTGATTCAAAATAAAGGTAAAACAAGACCTGTTATAAGACTTTGTAAGGACCTTGAGTATAAGGGAAGAAATCATTTTTCAGGGGGAGGGATGTAGGGAAAACAAACACCTGGTCTTATACTTGGACATAAAATCAGGCACATTTTCTCTGGAGTATGGAGGAAATGGAGTCAGTACCTTGATCTTGGCTGCTTCCAAGGCTTTTTTGCCATCCCAGGCCCAGCCTCTCTTTGTGAAATAGTTGACGGTGGCAAACTCGATCAGCGCAGAGAACACAAAAGCATAGCACACGGCTATGAACCAGTCCATGGCCGTCGCATAAGCCACTTTGGGCAGAGAGTTCCGGGCACTGATGCTGAGGGTCGTCATAGTCAGCACTGTGGTCACCCCTGTGGTTGTCAATGACAGGGGTGGGGTCAATGGGAACAAGGATCAGCACCAGCACTGGACCCCAGTATAACACCCCTGAACGTGACAAAGAAAGAAAGGAACTATCACTTTAATCCCCAGCCTAGGTCTCCCGCTCCCTCTACAATTTTCACAGCACAACACATTCATAGCATTTAAAACACTGCTTAGGGCTTCCCTGGTGGCGCAGTGGTTGAGAGTCCGCCTGCCGATGCAGGGGACACGGGTTCGTGCCCTGGTCCGGGAAGATCCCACATGCCGCGGAGCAGCTAGGCCCATGAGCCATGGCCGCTGAGCCTGCGCGTCCGGAGCCTGTGCTCCACAACGGGAGAGACCACTGCAGTGAGAGGCTCGCGTACCACAAAAAAAAAAACACTGCTTAGTTTATTTACCTTGTCAATCGTCTCCTTCCTCTAGAACATAAATCGAGGTGGGCAGGGATTTGGGTCTGATTCATACACATACTCTAACTGTGTCCCCGTTGTCCTGACCGGACCCTGCAGAGAGCTGGTGCTCAACAAGGATGTGTCAGAGGAGTGGGGCATCTTAGTGGCCCCAAGGCAAGTCCAGCTGAGAAGGGCGAGAATGTTCCCACCGCTCTAACGAAGTGCTTCACAAAAACTCACGGTGCACCTTACAAGTCGTGGGCTCCAGAACTTGCTTTCTGGAGACAGGCTTGCTTTCACATGGATTAACACAGCCTGCAGACTCCGAGGACCGGAGTGCAACAGACAGGCTTGCTTTCACATGCATTAACACAGCCTGCAGACTCCGAGGACCGGAGTGCAACAGAAGCACCACATCTGAATCTGGGTCTTGGCACTTCACTCCTTCTAACAAGGATCTGGGCCACCTTGATGTTGCCATGCAAGATGCCTGTAGCCATCTGCCTTGTCTTCTGGGGAAATTTGCAGTGACCATAAAGGAAGTCTGGGTCCTCGGAAGGGGACGATAAGCCTCTAACGGGCATCTACTAAGGGCCAGACTCTGATCTAAGCTACATTCTTGATGGGTGTCATTATCCCCATTTTGCAAGTGAGGAGCTTAAAGATTTAAAAATAGTAATGTACCCAAATTCGCCAGCTGGCAAATGAGAACCTGTACTGGGACCCAGGTCTGCTGAACCCTCACAGCCCATGTAGTTTCCACATGCTCTGTGTCTTTCTTCTTACTGCAGTTTTGTTTGCAGAAAGGTGCAAGTATGTGTATGGGATGTGGGTGCAACACACCTGTTATGAGTGGAACTGTGTACCCCCCCAAATGCATAAGTTGAATTCCTAATCTCCAGAACCTCAGATTTACTTTCCGGACCTTACTTGGAAATATGGTCTTTACAGAAGTAATCAAGTTAAAATGAGGTCATTAGGGGAGGCCTTAATCCAATATGACTGGTATCTCTCTCTCACACACACACAGGGAGAACAGCACATGAAGACTGGAATTATGCTGCCACAGGCCAAGGAAGTACCAGAAACTGGGAGAGAGGCCAGAAACAGAGCCTTCCCTCACAGCCCTCAGAAGAAACGAACTCTGCTGATTTTGGACTTGTAGCCTCCAGAACTGTGAGACAGTTAATTTCTATTGCTTAAGCACTCAGTGTGTGGTACTTTGTTAGGGAAGCCTCAGGAAAGAGCACCAAAAGAGTGTCATGTTGCTGGTGGTCATAGCAGCTTAGTCTTCATTCAGTGTCATCCTTCAGAGGTATTTATA
The DNA here is from genome assembly GCF_963924675.1 of Phocoena phocoena. Taxonomy (NCBI): domain Eukaryota; kingdom Metazoa; phylum Chordata; class Mammalia; order Artiodactyla; family Phocoenidae; genus Phocoena; species Phocoena phocoena. Next base: position 124,164,738 of record NC_089220.1, on the reverse strand, counting down.
TACCCTCACTGAACACGGTACTGTGCATGGAATTAACGCTAAATGAGAAATCGGTAGTCATCTTTGATTTTTCTTAGAAATCCAGTTAATCATTGTGCTGGAGAGAAGTGTTCTGTGTGTGACCTTGAACAGGCTTCTTGTGTCTCCTTGAGTCCTTTAACATCCTAATGTGCTTTGAGAATCTCTAAGAGGAAGCAGACTGGAATATAGGGCATTCTCCAAACTAAATTTTTTTCCTTGCCCACCTACTAATGCTCCCCTAAAGAGCTGGGGGAGCACTGCCTGGCCACAAGCCAACCTCCACACCCTCCTGAAGCAAAATCAGGTGAGGCAGGTGAAGCTGGGTATGTGGCTCAAGGTAGAGAGATGGTCAGACAGGAGCAATCCTGGGCCCTCACTGGAAATCCCGAGGCTCCCCCGGCTTCCTCCACCTACAGGAGCGCTGGCGGAGAAATGCAGGGCACGCTTTCCTTCTTTGGAAGGGACAGTGCAATAGGAAAAGCTGAGGGGGGAATAGTACTTTACAGCTTAGAAAGATGTGAGCATCCATTACAACTGACCCACGAAATTACTTCTAACATTGATTTTGATGAAATGAGCTTCCACGTAAAAGTCAAACACTCAACCATGTCTGCTGTGCTAAGGTACCTCCTGAGCTGGATCTTGCTAAACTTGATTTATGTCTCAAGGATGTCAGATAATTTTCTAAATTCTTATCATATATATGTATACATATATACATGTATCATACGTACGTATGTATATCTCATATATATTACATTTATATATACATAAGGTAATATATATTATATTTTATATACATTTAATCTATTACTATCATATCACATGTAACATATTGACTGCCATTTGGGAGTTAATTTTAAAGTGGCATGCACATTTCAAAGAAAACTGCCTGATAACATAGAAAAGAGTACTTTATGAGACTTGTGAAAATACTGTAGCAAAATCCCACATAAGAGATTGCTGGCAATTTCAAACCTCAAAAAAAAAAAAAAAAGGCTCTTAGTGAAAGACTTTTCAAAAGGGAAACAGTGATCGAATTGCTCTGAACCCTGGTTCAGAGAGCAGCCCTAAATCTACTCTTTAACACTGAATTCATAACTAACTGGTCTGTTTGTTTTCTAGGTCACAGAATAGACAGGCAGCACTAGGGACTTTGAGGCTGCTGTCTTTGGGGTGTTAGAGGCAGTCACAGGCCTGGCTTGGGGACACTCACCAAACACTGTCCTGGCTGGAACTGATTCTCGGTTCAGCCAAAAGGACACTTGCGACAAGATCACAGTCATTATGCAGGGGAGATAGGTCTGGATGACAAAGTACCCGATCTTCCTCTTCAGATGGAAATGAGCCGTCATGATTGTGTATTCACCTGCAAATGAGCAAATTACTGCAGTCAGCCACCTAAATGAAACCCGACAGTCCTGCCCTGTGGTTCCTGCCCCTGGTCAGAGCCCCAGAGCTTCCCTTCTCTCCACCCTCCCTTTGGACAAGCATTTATTTGTATTGTTTGGGTGAAGGAGGCTGAAGGATGCATGGATTTCTTAACGGTCATTTTATAAGTAAGTCTTTTGACCCCCAGCCTCTGAAGAGCCTCTGCTGGTGGATGCTTTGCTGGGGCAAATCAGATTTGTGTGTTTTCCTAATCCCTGGTCACAATCTATGCCACTCTCCACCTGCCCCCCTCACTGCTACTGCCATCGGGATTTCAGGATTTATCCTCTCCAGATATAACTCAGGACATCACAGAGCGCTGTCGTGGGCAGATTGTTTTCTCCTCATTTCCCAGCCAGGGAGGGCTGGAAGGACTGGGGGGCTACCACTTTCCCACAGGCTCTGTGCCCCCTCAGCCAGCTTGGGGGTGAGGAGCAACAGCCTCCAGAGGCCACTGGTGCTGGCCGCTCTGAGCTTCCGCTGGTCCACAGAGAGAGTGAGGGCATTTCCTTGGCGATGCCCCAGTGCCTTCTCTGGATCTGCCTGGCTGTGTGGGAGGCGAGTGCAGACCTCCCCTTCGTTGCGGAGAACGACGCTGCCCTGATGGTGAACTGGTAAGGAGCCAAGGCAGCTGCGGTGGGAGGGTGTGTTAGACAGAGTCTTCTTTGCTGTGTGAATTTGCATCTCCCTGGTGAGATGGGAAGGATGCTTTGAGAGGTGGAGGCAGAGCTGAGTTGATCTGAGGACAAGAGTTCTTCAGCTGAATTGCAACAAGTAGATGGTGTGGCCAGGGAGCCTGGTGGAACTGTGAATGTGGGGGGAAGGGCCTGGGGTCTCTGCTAAGGTAGACCCCTGGTGGGGCCATCTGTTCGAGGGTGGTCGGCTGGCTGCATGGGCAGAATGTTGAGACATTTGAGACTGATTACATAGCTCGGACGCCTGCTGTTCGATTCAAAGCCCAGTGCTCAGCAAGGCCAGCTGTGGATGTGTCCCTATGTGCCTTTTCTCACAGCATGAGTTAAGATCATATGTGGCAAACTCTGCCCTCTTACAGAAGAGGAGACCAAAATTCCCTCAGGGCCAAGATGCACCACGCCCTCCCCACAGCCCCAGGAAGATGAGAGCAGGTGAGAGGAGGGGAATAGGCTCAGGCCTAGCAGAAGGAGACAGGGACAGAGAGAAGGGGGGCAAGATATGTTTAGTAGCAAAGACATCTTTATCATGATCCAATTTTGCCTCTCAATTCTTGAGAAGAGGGAAAATGCCATTCTGTTTCTTTGCATTAGGATTTGAAGTTACTCTCCTACTTGTAATTCTTTTGTTGTGGTGGTTCTTTTCATTCTATTTTTGAGTTGAGGATAACAATATAAGATAATGTTCAAAAAAAGACCATCTTTTTGGAATGCAAATAGAGCAGAAACCCATTTATAAATTTTTAAAGAACGACATGAAACGACTCCCAACTGTAGCACCCTCCATTAGCATTGCAATTCTTAACCCCAAACCTCTGCCGTGCCACCTTTTCACTTGTTCCCATAAAATCAGGTCTGCTTCCTCTTCCCTTGCCTTTAACACGGTAACCACATGGCACAGCAGCCTCCTCCCAGCCTTGCCAGGCCCTTTCCCCAGGATGCCAGCCCACACCAGTGGACGGGCACTGAGTGCCTGTGTGAGAGGAGGCATGCACTGCACGTCCCTGTGCTTCCAGCCAGCTCCAGGGGGTGGTGATGCTGATAGAGTGACGCTGACCAGGGTAACAGTTGAGGCTTAGAACTCATGTTGCAAGCAGGACTTACTCCATCCCTGTTCTACATTTCTCCTGCCATGAGAAGCCCTGCAGGACTTACTCCATCCCTATTCTACATTTCTCCTGCCATGAGAAGCCCTGCAGGACCCTCCCCTGCTCACAGCCAAGCTTGTGACCATGACCTCTAGGGCTGGGCCTCCTGTGGCCAGGAGGTGTCTGAGGACACCCTTTGCAGGTGCAAGAAGGGAACACGTTGTGTTCCTTTGGACACCCTGCCCACTTTGTGTCAGGTGAAGCCCGGCTTGTGCTGCCTTGCAGGCTCAGGCCAGCCCTGTGCCTGCGGGTAGGACAGCACCTGCTAAAGCCTCGGCTATTTCTATGGTGCCCGGTTGTGCTTTCCCAAATTCAACCCCAGGAAAACCTCTGAAATGTTCAAAGTGGGGAGATAGCAGAACAGGTAAATGAGAGTATTTGCAGGAAGCTCTCTACCTTTCCTGCAGAGGCTGCTGCCCTCATGTCTCAGTGCTCACGAAGGACTATGTTATATAAGTAGGTCCATGAGGGCTCCGGCCAGGGCCTGCGGTCACCAGGGCTGCTCACATGGAGGCAAATGCACCTCAGATTAATGCTCTCATGATCCTTAATGCCAGGATGCCACAGCTGATGCCTCCATGTGCGGCTGGAGGGAGGGGGCCCGATGTGGAAGGTTCCTTGTGGCCAGCACAGCACAACAGGCCCGGCTGGCTAAGGAGAGTCCAGGGCTCTCCCAGGGTGTGCGCCCCTGAATGGGGGGTGAGGCTTACCTGTGCTAGTGCTGATGTTCTCTGTGCCCACTGTCTGCCCCATCAGGTGGTATTGGTTCAGCCTGGAGCCATCTTCCGCCACCACCACCGACTTGGTTGTGCCATTGGTCCAGACATAGACAACTTCAGAATTAGGATATGCATCTGTATGGGGGAGAAAAAAGGGGTGTAAACATGGAATCATTTGCAGCGTGGCACAGCCAAAGATGTTTATAAAAGTAGTACGAGAGATGATTAGAAAGTCAAAGGTAAATGACCTAAAGAAAGTACAGGCAGTCAGACCAGGGCAGACAGCACCACGGTTCAGGCCCTTCTCATTTCTAAAGGGCAGAGTGCTCAGAAGCCGGGCCCAGTGCTTCCTACAGGGTATCTTCTCTTCAGGGTGCACTGTCGCACGGGCCTGAGACCACAGGGCCCGGCGCTCTCCCAGCTCTTAGGGCTCCTGTTGTCATTACAAGAGCTCTGTAAGGATGTAATGCATACAGTGCCTTGTCAACAGTTCATAAACAGTCAAAGTAAGAACAATGAATCACCCAAGAAGTAATGAATACACACCAAAAAGACAGTTTGGAAACCGGGAGCACTCAAACCAGAACATGGATTGAGGCTCAGGGCTACACTGCTACAAAGCATCTTGTATGGTGGGAAAGTGGTGATGGTTTGTTTATTTTTCACAGTGTTGGTTACAGTATTAGAATTTTCTTAAATGATTGGGAAATGGTCAGTATTTACCTCATATCAACCTTGGGAAACAGTTTAAGTTTTGCCTATGATTCTCAGCGGCATAAGGAAGAAATGACCCAGGTCAAGTTAGCCTTACAAAATAAGCTAAATTAAGCTTTGTTTGTAGGACTAAACTGGTTGTCTGCTCAGGGAATTTTCAAGTCTGGTCTCTGTTTTTGTTTTTATTTATTTATTTATTTTTGGTTGCGTTGGGTCTTTGTTGCTGCGTGTGGGCTTTCTCTAGTTGCGGCGAGCGGGGGCTACTCTTTGTTGCCGTGTGCAGGCTTCTTATTGTGGTGGCTTCTCTTGTTGCAGATTGTGGGCTTTAGTATGCAGGCTTCCGCAGCACGTGGGATCTTCCCGGACCAGGGACTGAACCCGTGTCCCCTGCATTGGCAGGCAGATTCTTAACCACTGTGCCACCAGGGAATTCCCTCTGTTTGTTTTTGATTCTAACAACTTGGAGCAGCATTTGATCACATCAGCTACTATAAAGGTCTCTCTTTTCAGAAGGCACTTGTTGCCCTGTTGTCCATGCTGTCCTGGTGGGAGGGTGGTGCAGAAGGCAGAAACTTTACCCCTGGTGTCACACCTGTGACTGTTACCTTACACAGCAAAAGGCACTGTGCAAAATGGAATTAAAGCTATGGGCTTAAAATCAGGAGATTATCCTAGATGATCCCAGTGGACCCCGTATAATCACTCGAGCCTTTAAAAACAGAGAACTTTCTCCAGCTGGGGCCAGTCAGAGAGACCCAGCTCAGAGAGATTCGAAGCAGAAAGAAAGGACTCGACTGCCATTGCTGGTTTTGAAGGTGGAGGAAGGGGCCATGAGCCAAGGTACGTGGGCAGCCCATAGAAGGCAAGAATGACTCCCTCAGGTGACAGTCAGCAGGAGACAAGGACCTCAACCTACAGCCCATGGAACTGAATCCTGCCAATAGCCTGAGAGAGGCTGGTTGTGGATTTGCCCCCAGAGCCTCCAGAAGGGAAAGCAGCCCTGCTGACACCATGATTCTGGCCGTGGGAGACCCAGAGCTGAAACACTAGGCAAATCCACTGTATTCTGACCTACAGAACTGTAAGATAACACACGTTTTTGATTATTGAGATATAATTAACATGTATCATTGTATAAGTTTAAAGTGTACAGCATCATGATTTTATATATGTATTGATACATATTGCAAAATGATCACTACAATAAGGTTACTTAGTAAACGTGTTGCCTCAGTTAAATTGCTAAGTTTGTGATAATTTGTCATGGCAGTAGAAAACTGGAACAGGTAGATGGACTGATAAACAGAAGACTCTCTCCCAGAGGAAGGAAACAAATATACATAAGACATGTTACATGTGAGGTGGTAGTAAGTGCTATGGAGAAATATAAGCTATGAAGAGGAAAGAGGTGCTATTTTAAATAAGGTAATCTGGGAAGGCATAACTTAAGAGACCCAAGGGCTGTGCAGGAGCCTGCCACATGGTTGTCAGAAGGACATGTATCCCAGAAAAGGGCACTGCAGGTGCACATGTCCTGGGGCAAGAGTGTGCCTACAATGCCTGAGGAGAAGGCAGGTGGGCAGTGTGGCTGGACAGGGTAGACAGCAGAGGGCAGAGGAAAAGACTAGATAAACATTGCCTCAAGGCTATTTAAGGCCTTTGCCTTTTACTCTGAGCTAGCCAGGAAGGCAGGGGCGGGGATAAGCAAGTAAGTGACATAGCCTAGTTCATGCTGTAAAAGGACCCATCTGGCTGAAACAGGAGACTAGAATGCAGGGGGGGAAAGAACAGAAACAGGAGAGTGCTTAGGGCAATATTAAAATAATTCAGGTGAAAGATGATAGTGGCTGGAAGTGGTAAAAAGAGGAGAAAATAGGGATACATTTTAAAGGAAAGGGTCATCCAATCAGCTTACAAATCAGATGTGAGCTGTGAGAGGAAGAGGGTGACCAAACCAGGCATCCGGATGGCTCATTTGCACTCTAGGATGGCAAAGATTCTGGAACAACCCAGCTTCTGAGGAAACAGCAGCATTCAGGTGCTGACATTTCAGAGTTGAGAGGCCTATGAGAGGTCTCCTCGGGATGCTGAGCAGACAGTGGGCCACACAAGTCAGGAGTTCATGGGATTGGTCCCTGGTGAGGATGTGACTTCTTGAGGCATCGACACACAGATGTCACTTGAAGCAGGGGCCGGTGACAGGGTCACCTGCAGAGTGAATGTTGGTGGAGGGGAGGGCGCTGCAGGGCCTAGAAGTTGGAAAGGTGAGGAGGGAGCTGCAGAGCCACTGGAGCAGCGGCCACGGCAGTGGGAGGACATAGGGAGTGTGCTTCGCAGGGGCTTGTCACAGGCTTCAGAGGACAGCTGAGAAGTGGCCTCGGGGCCTCGTGGCATCTGTTCACCTCAGCAAGAGCACTTCCAGAGGAAAAGTTGGCTTTAAGGAACAGGGGAGCTCAAGTGTTCCCCATGGCTCTTAAGGGCCCTGAAGGTAAACCTGCACACCCGCTCTGTAGTACAAACCTGTGCATCTTCCCAGCTGCCACACACAGCACCCAATGCCTTCTGCACAAGGCTGTGTGCTTGGCTCGCAGCCTGACGCCAACTCCAGATGGAACAGAACCCATGCACCTTCACAGGGAGGCCTCTGCAGACGTCTCAGGAGATGGGATAGGCTGGCAGGGAAGGCATCCCTAAGCAGGAGAGCAGGCTCCGGGACTCCAACAGGCAGGGCTGGTGCCCGGCACTGCGAATGGGCTCCTGGTGTGGCCACTGCTGAGGCAGACAAGCAGGACTACACGTGTGATGAGGTCTCCACAGAAGGAGCCAGAAGAGGTCACGTTAGTAATGAGCCGTGTTCCCACTAGGTGTGGGAGTTTCTTTGCTAGTGCACATCACTTCCTTATTCTTGCTTTATGTGCAAAAGAGTACACATAACACTTGGAAAATAATAAAACAAGCATGTATGTAGCAAACATTGAGCTTAGCACAGAGGAAAACGTCAGAACCTTCTAGGCCCTCCACGCACGACTCACCAAAGGCTCACTTTCTCCCCACAGGTGGTATTCTGAACTTTATGATAATCATTGCATTGTTTGCTTTGTAGTTGTACCTTCTGGGCAGACATCACTAAACAAAGGGGCTTTTTTTTGCCTTGCCTATGTTTTCTTTGTGAAATCTGTTTTCTGCTTTTTACTCATTTGATTCATGTTTTCAAATATATTCTGATATACATATTTTTTTTGCTCCATGTGTTGCAAATGTCTTCTTCAAGTTTGTGGCTATTTCACTTTGTTCATTTTTTAAAAAATTTTTTGATAAATGGTATGTTAAGTTAGTCAAATTTATCAGCCTTTTAATCTTTCTGCATCTTATTTCGGAGGCCTTCCTGATGTTACACATGTAGTATCAAAGCTGGAATGCTCCATCTTTAACCATTAGGGCCTTGATCACAGACAGTTGACTTCTGTATATATTTTCCTACATAAGTATCCAATCAGATCTTCTCCATGTGGTTTTTGGTGCTGCCACCGAAATCATTAAGCTGTTCCTCCCACCCACATACTTGCAGGGCCTGTTCTGACAAGTAAGGTCTCCATCAGGCATGGGCTCTCTCTTGCGGGATTCTCTGTTCTGCTCCTTTTTTCTACTCCAGTTTCAACCTCCCCTGTCTTAACTACACAGACTTTAGAATTCTAGACAAGAACAGCTGGAAGGGCGAGGTGCCAGCTTTTCTTCTTCATGGGGCCCTGGCTGTTCTTGGTCCTCTGCTCATCCATATACATGTTAGAATCCGCTCATCAGGCTTTCCCAAAAATACTCTGATGAAATTTATGTTGGACATGAATTGGGTCTATAGATTACAGATTGGGGACACATGACATCTTACGGTATTGAGTCTTTTTATCACAGACTTGATGTGTATTTAGGTCTTTGGAGTGAAAGTGCCTGACAGTAAGCCTTTTTGATTGTAATGTAAGTGCGTGGCATTAAGCTTTCCATTGCCGACACAACTATTTAAAAGGCATCCACCTCACATAGGCATATTCCCAGCTACACTACTAGATAAAGGGCAGGTCCACCCATGCAGTTCCCCTTCTAGAAAGCCCAAGGTGACCTAGATAACTGGTCATTTGATGACCCCACTTTTCCCTAGTTAGAGTGCCTAATTCCTGTTCTTATGTTTTAAATTTACCAATAAAGATTGAACTGGTGAAACCCTAATCACCCCACCCTGGACCCCAATAAGGGTAGAGCCCTGGGTCTGCGCTCTTTCTCTCTCCCTTACCCGTGACAGTGCTGTGTGGCCCTGGGCGTGCTGTGTACCCTCTGAGAGCTCTGAGTAATAAGCCTTGTTTTTTCAAAGTTCCCTGGTGGTTGTTGCTGAGAATGCCTTGCAACTGTCATAGGAACCACAAAGGCCAGTCCAGCCTCAGCGTTGCCTCTGGTCAGGGAATGTCTGAGGCACCGCCATGGGTAGTATGGGCCCAGATGAGCACCCCAGGCATTCTCAGTCACAGAGCATTTCTGACTGCTAATGTATGAGCTGAGAGCAACACAAAGTAGTCTTCTAGGTTGAAATATCTTTCAGTGAAGTTGTATCACTTTTTTTCTTGTGCTAGACATTCTCCCTCCAGATGTGTGTTACTCAACATGGTTCCAATAACCAGTGTATCCTGTCTCTGAGCAAAGCCATATGGGATCCCAACTTATCAGAAGGCTGCTTGGCGAGGGGGTGGTCAGAACCCTGAGAATTAGTGACATGATTCCAATGTTCATCTGCATATTAGTAAGACATGAAATAGAAGGACGTAAATAGAGTAGACCAGCTACAGCAGTCAATGGAATAACATGGATGCTACACTTGACTTACACAGCAGGTGAAGGTTGACTGTTCTTGTCATGTTTTTTTTAAATTAGCATGACCTTCCATTTCCAAGTTTCAGGTATTACAGAAGTGTTGATTTCACATGGACAGCACTGGAGCTACCCAACACAGTGCATTCTGCCGTAATGTCCTTCTCTACTGGGGGAACATGGCTGGGGATGAGGGAGGTGAGGCCTGATGATGTGCTCCACCCTGGCAAGCTGCTTTCTAAGTGTCTGGTCACAGACACCACCAGGCATATGCTGAGACTTGGATGGTGCCCTGAGTTGCCCATAAAAGACATGAGATTTCTATCTTCCTATTATTTAGATGCTACAGGACCCTGAATATTGAAGGGCCGTGGTACTGAGACATGGACTTGAGCAGAGTGGCTACACTGGATTCTAGCTGGGGCTGTGAGTATGGAGTGGACGGTACATGGTGATGAGGCAGCATCTCCTGGCAGTCCCCAGACTGGCTCAGGCAGCTTGTGCTCCTGTTGTCCTGTGCCACTGTCCTGCATCTTCCCCCAGCTCCTCTGCCTCATAGCAGGCAGAGCTGCTGCACTGTGAAGCTGGCCTCCCCCTTCCCGGCTACATTTGCAGTGAGGAGGGCTGCCAATGTCCCACTAACAACCCCCACTGCAGTCCCAATCCACACGTGGGCTGTGAGTCTGTACCCTGGTCAAAAGAGTTAAGGGGGCCCCCATAACCCCTGGAAGATGTGAGTGGGTTGGGAAACGTGAATCTCAAAGCTCAAAAAGAAAAAGAAGCTCAAACCTTGGGGCAATAGGTCTCAGTGACCAGGGCAGTTCTGAGAGTCAGAAAAGACTGGGAGCACAGACATGTATCTAAAGAGAGTATGGGGGAGGCCAGGGGAAGATGGCGGAAGAGTAAGACGCGGAGATCACCTTCCTCCCCACATATACATCAGAAATACATCTACACGTGGAACAACTCCTACAGAACACCTACTGAACGCTGGCAGAAGACCTCAGACCTACCAAAAGGCAAGAAACATCCCAAGTACCTGGGTAGGGCAAAAGAATAAAGAGACATAAGAGTAAGGACGGGACCTGCACCAGTGGGAGGGAGCTGTGAAGGAGGAAAGGTTTCCACACACTAGGAAGCCCCTTTGCGGGCGGAGACTGCGGGTGGCGGAGAGGAGAAGCTTCGGGGCCACGGAGGAGAGCACAACAACAGGGGTGCAGAGGACAAAGCGGAGAGATTCCCGCACAGAGGATCGGTGCCGACCAGCACTCACTAGCCTGAGAGGCTTGACTGCTCAGCTGCGGAGGCAGGCCGGGCTGCGAGCTGAGGCTCAGGCTTCGGTGGGAGCACAGGGAGAGGACTGGGGTTGGCTGCGTGAACACAGCCTGCAGGGGGGTTAGTGCACCATGGCTAGCCGGGAGGGAGTCCGGGGGAAAGTCTGGAGCTGCCGAAGAGGCAAGAGACTTTTTCTTCCCTCTTTGTTTCCTGGTGCACGAGGAGAGGGGATTAAGAGCGCTGCTTAAAGGAGCTCCAGAGACTGGCACGAGCTGCGGCTAAAAGCGTGGACCCCAGAGACGGGCATGAGATGCTAAGGCTGCTGCTGCCGCCACTAAGAAACCTGTGTGCGAGCACAGGTCACTATCCACACCTCCCTTACGGGGAGCCTGTGCAGCCTGCCACTGCCAGGGTCCTGGGATCCAGGGACAACTTCCCCGGGAGAACGCACAGTGCACCTCAGGCTGGTGCAACGTCACGCTGGCCTCTGCCGGCGCAGGCTCACTCCTCATCATGCCCCTCCCTCCCCCCGGCCTGAGTGAGCCAGAGTCCCCGAAGCAGCTGCTCCTTTAACCCCGTCCTATCTGAGCGAAGAACAGACCCTCTCCGGTGACCTACACGCACAGGCGGGGCCAAATCCAAAGCTGAGCCCCGGGAGCTGTGCGAACAAAGAAGAGAAAGGGGAATCTCTCCCAGCACCCTCAGGAGCAGCGGATTAAATCTCCACAATCAACTTGATGTACCATGCATCTGTGGAATACCTGAATAGACAATCAATCATCCCAAATTGAGGAGGTGGACTTTGAGAGCAAGATTTATTATTTTTTCCCCTTTACCTCTTTTTGTGAGTGTGTATGTGTATGCTTCTGTGTGAGATTTTGTCTGTATAGCTTTGCTTTCACCATTTGTCCTAGGGTTCTATCCATCCACTTTTTTTTGTTTAGTTTTGTTTTTATTTTAAAAAATTATTTTTCCTTAATAAATATTTTTTACTTTAATAACTTTATTTTATATTATTTTATTTTCTTTTATACTCTTTCTTTCTTTCTTTCGACTTTTTCTCCCTTTTATTCTGAGCCGCGTGGATGAAAGGCTTTTGGTGCTGCAGCCAGGAGTCAGTGCTGTGCCTCTTAGGTGGGAGGGCCAATTTCAGGACACTGGTCCACAAGAGACCTCCCAGCTCCACGTAATATCAAACAGCGAAAATCTCCCAGAGATATCAATCTCAACACCAACACCAAGTTTCACTCAACGACCAGCAGGCTACAGTGCTGGACACCCTATGCCAAACAACTAGCAAGACAGGAACACAACCCCACCCATTAGCAGAGAGGATGCCTAAAATAAGTCCACAGACACCCTAAAACACACCACCAGAGGTGGACCTACCCACCAGATACACAAGATCCAGCCTCATCCACCAGAACACAGGCACTAGACCCCTCCACCAGGAAGCCTACACAAACCACTAAACCAACTTTAGCCACTGGGGGCAGACACCAAAAACAATGGGAAATACGAACCTGCATCCTGCAAAAAGGAGACCCCAAACACAGTAAGATAAGCAAATTGAGAAGACAGAAAACCAAACAGCAAATGAAGGAGTAAGATAAAAACCCACCAGACCTAACAAATGAAGAGGAAATAGGCAGTCTACCTGAAAAAGAATTCAGAATAAGGATAGTAAATATGATCCAAAATCTTGGAAATAGAATAGAAAAAATGCAAAAAACATTTAACAAGGACCTAGGAGAACTAAAGAAGAAACAAGCAATGAAGAACAAAACAATAAATGAAATTAAAAATGCTCTAGAAGCAATCAATAGCAGAATAACTGAGGCAGAAGAACGGATAAGTGACCTGGAAGATAAAATAGTGGAAATAACTACTGCAGAGCAGAATAAAGAAAAAAGAATGAAAAGAACTGAGGACAGTCTCAGAGACCTCTGGGACAATATTAAACGCACCAACATTCGAATTATAGGGGTTCCAGAAGAAGAGGAGCAAAAGAAAGGGACTGAGAAAATATTTGAAGAGATTATAGTTGAAAACTTCCCCAACATGGGAAAGGAAATAGTTAATCAAGTCCAGGGAGCACAGAGATCCCATACAGGATAAATCCAAGGTGAAACACACCAAGACACAAATTAATCAAACTGTCAAAAATTAAATACAAAGAAAGCATATTAAAAGCAGCAAGGGAAAAACAGCATATAACACACAAGTGAATCCCCATAAGGTTAACAGCTGATCTTTCAGCAGAAACTCTGCAAGCCAGAAGGGACTGGCAGGACATATTTAAATTGATGAAAGAGAAAAACTTACAACCAAGATTACTCTAACCAGCAAGGATCTCATTCAGATTTGATGGAGAAATTAAAACCTTTACAGACAAGTAAAAGCTGAGAGAGTTCAGTGCCACCAAACCAGCTTTACAACAAATGCTGAAGGATCTTCTCTAGGCAAGAGAAGGGAAAATTAAGAAAATGGGAAATAGGAACATACAAATCGATAATTACCTTAAATATAAATGGATTAAATGCTCCCACCAAAAGACACAGATTGGCTGAATGGATACGAAAACAAGACCCATATATCTGCTGTCTACAAGAGACCCACTTCAGACCTAGAGACACATACAGACTGAAAGTGAGGGGATGGAAAAAGATCTTCCATGCAAATGGAAACCAAAAGACAGCTGGAGTAGCAATTCTCATATCAGACAAAATAGACTTTAAAATAAAGACTATTAGAAGAGGCAAGAAGGACACTACATAATGATCAAGGGATCGATCCAAGAAGAAGATATAACAGTTGTTAAAATTTATGCATCCAAAATAGGAGCACTGCGATACATAAGGAAAATACTAACAGCCATAAAAGGGGAAATCGACAGTAACACATTCATAGTAGGGGACTTTAACACCCCACTTTCACCAATGCACAGATCATCCAAAATGAAAATAAATAAGGAAACACAAGCTTTAAATGATACATTAAACAGGATAGACTTAGTTGATATTTATAGGACATTCCATCCAAAAACAACAGAATACACTTTTTTCTCAAGTGCTCATGGAACATTCTCCAGGATAGATCATATCTTGGGTCACAAATCAAGCCTTGGTAAATTTAAGAAAACTGAAATTGTATCAAGTATCTTTTCCGAACACAACGCTATGAGACTAGGTATCAATTACAGGAAAAGATCTGTAAAAAATAAAAATACATGGAGGCTAAATAATACATGACTTAATAACGAAGTGATCACTGAAGAAATCAAAGAGGAAATAAAAAAATACCTAGAAACAAATGACAATGGAGACACGATGACCCAAAACCTATGGGATGCAGCAAAAGCAGTTCTAAGAGGGAAGTCTATAGCAATACAATCCTACCTTAAGAAACAGGAAACATCTCAAATAAACAACTTAACCTTGCACCTAAAGCAATTAGAGAAAGAAGAACAAAAGAAGCCCAAAGTTAGAAGAAGGAAAGAAATCATAAAGATCAGATCAGAAATAAATGAAAAAGAAATTAAGGAAATGATAACAAAGATCAATAAAACTAAAAGCTGGTTCTTTGAGAAGATAAACAAAATTGATAAACCATTAGCCAGAGTCATCAAGAAAATAATGGAGAGTACTCTAATCAATAGAATTAGAAATGAAAAAGGAGAAGTAACAACTGACACTGCAGAAATACAAAAGATCATGAGAGATTACTACAAGCAACTCTATGCCAATAAAATGGACAACCTGGAAGAAATGGACAAATTCTTAGAAATGCACAACCTGCCAAGACTGAATCAGGAAGAAATAGAAAATATGAACAGACCAATCACAAGCACTGAAATTGAAACTGTGATTAAAAATCTTCCAACAAACAAAAGCCCAGGACCAGATGGCTTCACAGGCGAATTCTATCAAACATTTAGAGAAGAGCTAACACCTATCCTTCTCAAACTCTTCCAGAATATAGCAGAGGGAGGAACACTCCCAAATTCATTCTTCGAGGCCACCATCACCCTGATACCAAGACCAGACAAGGATGTCACAAAGAAATATAACTACAGGCCAATATCACTGATGAACATAGATGCAAAAATCCTCAACAAAATACTTGCAAACAGAATCCAACAGTAATTGAAAGGATCATACACCATGATCAAGTAGGGTTTATTCCAGGAATGCAAGGATTCTTCAATATATGCAAATCAATCAATGTGATACACCATAATAACAAATTGAAGGACAAAAACCATATGATCATCTCAATAGATGCAGAGAAAGCTTTTGACAAAATTCAACACCCATTCAAACCCTCCAGAAAGTAGGCATAGAGGGAACTTTCCTCAACATAATAAAGGCCATATATGACAAACCCACAGCCAACATCGTCCTCAATTGTGAAAAAATGAAAGCATTTCCACTGAGATCAGGAGGAAGACAAGGTTGCCCACTCTCACCACTCTTATTCAACTTAGTTTTGGAATTTTAGCCACAGCAATCAGAGAAGAAAAGGAAATAAAAGGAATCCAAATCGGCAAAGAAGAAGTAAAGCTGTCACTGTTTGCAGATGACATGATAGTATACATACAGAATCCTAAAGATGCTCCCAGAAAACTACTAGAGCTAATCAATGAATTTGGTAAAGTAGCAGAATACAAAATTAATGCACAGAAATCTCTGGCATTCCTATACACTAATGATGAAAAATCTGAAAGTGAAATCAAGAAAACACTCCCATTTACCACTGCAACAAAAAGAATAAAATATCTAGGAATAAACCTACCTAAGGAGACAAAAGACCTGTAGGCAGAAAGTTATAAGACACTGATGAAAGAAATTAAAGATGATACAAATAGATGGAGATATATACCATGATCTTGGATTGGAAGAATCAACATTGTGAAAATGACTCTACTACCCAAAGCAATCTACAGATTCAATGCAATCCCTATCAAACTACCACTGGCATTTTTCACAGAACTAGAGCAAAAAGTTTCACAATTTGTATGAAACACAAAAGACCCCGAATAGCCTAAGGAATCTTGACAATGAAAAACGGAGCTGGAGGAATCAGGCTCCCTGACTTCACACTATTATAAAAAGCTACAGTAATCAAGACAGTATGGTACTGGCACAAAAAGAGAAAGATAGATCAATGGAACAGGATAGAAAGCCTAGAGATAAACCCACGCATATATTGTCACCTTATCTTTGATAAAGGATGCAGGAATGTACAGTGGAGCAAGGACAGCCTCTTCAATAAGTGGTGCTGGGAAATCTGGACAGGTACATGTAAAAGTATAAGATTAGAACACTCCTTAACACTATACACAAAAATAAGCTCAAAATGGACTAAAGAGCTAAATGTAAGGCCAGACACTATCAAACTCTTAGAGTTAAACATAGGCAGAACAGTCTATGATATAAATCAGAGCAAGATCCTTTCTGACCCACCTGCTAGAGAAATGGAAATAAAAACAAAAATAAACAAATGGGACCTAATGAAACTTCAAAGCTTTTGCAAAGCCAAGGAAACCAAAACAAGACCAAAAGACAACCCTCAGAATGGGAGAAAATATTTGCAAATGAAGCAACTGACAAAGGATTAATCTCCAAAATTTAAAAGCAGCTCATGCAGCTCAATAACAAAAAAACAAACAACCCAATCCAAAAATGGGCAGAAAACCTAAATAGACATTTCTCCAAAGAAGATATACAGATTGCCAACAAACGCAGGAAAGAATGCTCAACATCATTAATCATTAGAGAAATGCAAATCAAAACTACAATGAGATATCATCTCACACCAGTCAGAATGGCCATCATCAAAAAATCTAGAAACAATAAATGCTGGAGAGGGTGTGGAGAAAGAACACTCTTGCACTGCTGGTGAGAATGTGAATTGGTACAGCCACTATGGAGCACAGTATGGAGGTTTCTTAAAAAACTATAAATAGAACTACCATATGACCCAGCAATCCCACTACTGGGCGTATACCCTGAGAAAACCATAATTGAAAAAGAGTCATGTACCAAAATGTTCATTGCAGCTCTATTTACAATAGCCAGAAGATGGAAACAACCTAAGTGTCCATCATCGGATGAATGGATAAAGGAGATGTGGCACATATATACAATGGAATATTACTCAGCCATAAAAAGAAACGAAATTTAGTTATTTGTAGTGAGGTGGATGGACCTAGAGTCTGTCATAGAGAGTGAGGTAAGTCAGAAAGAAAACGAGAAATACCATATGCTGACACATATATATGGAATCTAAAAAGAAAAAGAAAATGGTCTTGAAGAACCTAGGGGCAAGATGGGAATAAACATCTAGTAGGGCAGACCTACTAGAGAATGGACTTGAGGATATTGGGAGGGGGACGGGTAAGCTGTGACAAAGTGAGAGAGTGGCACGGACATATATACACTACCAAACGTAAAATAGATAGCTAGAGGGAAGCAGCCGCATAGCACAGGGAGATCAACTCGGTGTTTTGTGACCACCTAGAGGGGTGGGATAGGGAAGGTGGGAGGGAAGGAGACACAAGAGGGAAGACATACGGGAACATATGTATATGTATAACTGAATCACTTTGTATCACTTTGTTATACAGCAGAAACTAACACACCATTGTAAAGCAATTATACTCCAATAAAGATGTAAAACTATGTTAAAAAATTCATTATGTTGGACACCTGAAATAATGTTATATGTCAATTATACCTCAATAAAAAAAGAAATAGAAAAAAATAAAAAGAGTACGGAGCACAGAAAACTATGCTTCCCCTCTCCCCTTCCCCGTCCCCTGTGGAGCTACCTACTCAGTGCCCAGCATCCTCAAGGAAGACGGGAAAGAGGGCAAAGAGCTGGCAACACACTGAAGAGGGAGAACATTCGGAACGAATGAGGCATTTGGGAGAGTGGGGCAGGTGACCCCTCGGGTGGCCTGGAGGGACGTCGACTGAGAATGTGGGGATGCAGGTGGGACCTGTACAGTGGTGGAGGCACAGAGATGGGAGTGCAGACTGGACTGCCGGGGACACGGTCCTGACTGTAGGCTGGGCATCACTCTCCTCAGTGGGACTGGGGGTGGCTGTCCTTGAGTTCTGGGGCTAAGAGGAGCACTGACCAGGGAAGTGTGTCTGGGGAGAGGTTGGCTCTGTTACCTGCAGGCTCGCTGGGCACCAGTCCTCCAAGCCTCTTTCTCCATTGTTGGTGGGGGGTGGGGTGGGGGTGGATAATAATACTTATCTTACAATAAGGACCCAATAAAATAATAATTATAACTAGATAAAAGTTACTTGAAATCACAGAGTGATGTATGAATGTCACCTACAATGTATATTAATAATTCATATCCTCTGGTTTTTTAAACTGTAAGTATTAAATGGCCTATTGATATTGATGATGTTAATGGCATTGATAACAGCAGCAACGAGAGGCAGCGCAGCCTCCAGCACGTCAGTTCAACACCGTGAGTTCTGCTCTGCCATCAAATTAAGGATGGGAATAAATGAGGCACTCATGTGCCTTTCTGCTTGGGCGTTTAGCAACACTAAATTCTCTGTGTGTCAGAGGTGTGGCAGCCCATCTCTTACCTGGGGACGACAGTAAAGAAGGCCATCAAGTTTGCCATGTTGCCATCATCTGTCATGATTTAGAGCTCCAGAAACATAATGCTTGCCTTCCTCCAACCACACATCAGCAGAGCCAGGCAAGAAGGTTTGAAACATTTTCATCCACAACTAACTTGGGAATTCATCACTGCTTTCAGAGCAGCTCTGTCCCTGGGTTAACACTTCCTGTCTGTCCACTTCTGGCCCTGCAAATCCTGAATAAAAGGCCACAATGGCACATCAACCCCTTATTTCCAAGGCCTTTTAGAAGCGATGAGTTTTTGCCTAACAACAAGAGAAACATGTCTGACCTTCACTATTGGGATGATCTTCGACAACCTCTTTACACTCAAAGCTCTACTTCCTCATCTGCAGATTGAGGGAAACACCTAGGGGTGCTTAAGGGTAAAGTGTATTCATGAATGTCAAGTATTTAGCACATGCCTGACACACAGTTATAAATAAATAGTAGCTATAAGAAACATAGCCATAGGTTGGAAAGAAGTTTTGCTTGGTATCAAATCCAGTCTTATGAGAAGATCTTTCTACACGAATTCACTTTCTAATTGTCTGTCAAAAGCAAACCCAGTGTGTGAGGACCACTGGTTAGTCTTATCTGACAGGCTGCTTGGACACCCAGGAACTGCCAGTAACCAGTGAGGAAACCTCTTTTACTCTGTGCATTCACTGCCTTTGGCGTTAGAAGAAATGCAGGTTAGGATGTAATTGGAATTTTGGTGATTTGCAAAACGTACAGGATTTGAGTTCTCTGACACCCATGTCCTCAGCCTTCCTCCCTCTTCTAAAACTGGAGGTGGGAACGGGCTGAGTACCTTCCCCAGGTGACCTCACCACCCATCACCTGCGTGACCTGCCCATCCTCAATGGTACCGAGTCTCAGTCTCTTGAGCTGAAAACCAAGTCAGTACCTGACACATTGATTCCATAATCTAAATTAGAAAATTTGTAAAATATAAATGTCTGCGGTTACGTTATTTCTAATGGCCTATTGCACAACCAATATCCCTGCTTTCAATTAAGCAGGTAACAATTAGATCAGTGGGGCTTTGCCAGGCCACTTTCCTTGCCCAGAATCAACTGGGAAGTGAGTGCAGCTCTCTGCAGATGGAGATGAACAGATAACACGGCTGCCCTGTTACCCAGGAAGCGACACTGGAAGCCTGGGATTTGCTAGTCACATGGCCCATCACCACCCCACAGTCAGGTCCTTGTAAAATTACTTGGGGTCACTGTCCCGGCTGGTCTGAGGGAGAGTCAAGAGACCGTGCTCTCTGTGTCTATAGACTTAAATGGGACCAAATCAGGAAAGAAGGACAAAGGACTGTCACCCTCCCAGCAGAAAAGCTGCTTCCTTTGTGAAGAAGAGTGAGAGGCAGGTCAAAGGCCAGGAGCATGAGGAGGAAATCCCTCCACGCACTTTCTTACACTCTCATAAACTGATTAGCTTTTTATACATTTAAATCAGCAGCTCCTTCCAATTACTTCCAATTTCTCATAGAAAATAGTATTTTCCAAGTCACCTGGTCTTAAAATCATGATGCCATCTTTGACTCTTATACACACGCCCAGAGTCCATCTCAAAATCCACTTGTCACACCAGCCACCACCCTGCTCTCCGCTCTCATCACTTCTACTGCTTCATGGCATTCCAAGTGCTTGGTTTCACTTCCAAACTAGTGATTTCAGCACATCCCTTACTCCACAACATCACTGCTCTGCCTACTACTTTTACACTTTGGGATTTAAGGCCCTTCCTATCTGGGTTGTAACACTGTCCTGTCACTTCCCCAAAGGGTGTCCTCCACTAACTGATCGCCTGTCATTTGTGTTTTGTCCTTATTTCCATTATGCCTTCTTCTATCCAAATCCTTCCAGGCTCAGTTCAAAATATGACCCCCATGAGGAGGTTCCCCAAATGGCCTTCAGTTTCACAAGGGTTTTAACCTGATTATCTAACATGTCCATCATCAGTTCCTTGAGCACCGGTCAAGCTTCTTTTTCTCACTGCACCTAGCAGAGTGCTGAGGGCAGAGCACACCCGACATAGCTGTTAGATAGTAATCAAGGGTAACTAACGCACAACACAGACAAAACTTCAATGTATTTCTAAGACCTCACATCAGGCACTCCGAAACCTGCGCTCTAGACCACCAACAGGTGAGCTGAGTCTCTCCGTATTGGGCATGAGCAAGGCAGGAGCGGAGTTGTAATCCCACATATCTGAATGTGCTGACAGGTTACCCCCGTGACATCTACCCCCGACGGTCTGAAATTCTCTCTACTGGAGATCCACCAAAACAGTGTCCATGTCTAATATAGAATATATTTTCATGAATCCAGATGTTTTCTCATGACTTAATCTAATACTTAAGGCACGATTTCACAAATAAAATTAACAAAAAATTGTTTTTTTTTTCTTTTCTAAATGGTCTTGATTTGTTTAAGCATTTGCTTCCAAATGTAAGCCATGCCATTATATTTAAGGAATTTCCTTATGTACTGGGAAGTATCCATCTATAAGCCAGGGCTAATTTCAACAACTGTTTGAATTCTTGAGAGAGGAGATAGCAATAACAGAAATGTCTGTTAATCCAGCTCTGCATTAGAGAAGCCAGAGCATGTGGCTCGTTAGAATAATGACGACTGTTTGCATTGCTTTGTCTCCTAATAGCAGAGAACTGTTGGATTGGGTAATTTGAAACTCATTATACTATCACATTTAGCCTCTGCAGGCTCTGATGCTGATGGTAGAAGTGAACTACTTGGCCAAGCAGCTATTTTTAGTAAATCCAAAAGATGAAAGACAAGTAAGAAAAACACTTCATTGAATAGCATTTCTTCTCTTAAACCTATTAAGTCCTGAGCTGAAACCATACAAGCTGAGGAAAGGTGAAGTTTATGCAGTTTTCTAGCTCTTGATCAATTGTATGCAAACATGATATATCAGGAAAATCTTTTAAACTGCCTTGTATATCATAGTAAAGATGATAAGAGCAAATATAAATAAGCGATCTCATCTATTTCAAACCAGTCTTCAAATATCAGGCAGATAAAAAGAAATTTGGCATGAGAGTTCAATATCTCTACTGAGTTGAAGAAATGGTTATATTGGTTTTCTCTCTCTATGGAGTTCAAGAAATGAATAAATTTATATATGTATATATATATACATATATATATATAAATTGATGTTGTTTTGTTCGGTTGAATGTTGAAATGAAAAGATCCTATCAGATGCATATTTTAGCTTTGAATATGATAAATGATATAACTGCAGCTGGTGAGTTGTTGAATATGAGATGATATGAAGAAGGGTTAAAAGCTCACATACTTTTTTTCACCAAAAATTGCTTTTGTGCTCCTGCCCTGCACACCATTGCCATTAAATCTGAATATCACATTGACTTGAATTTATTTAACTAATGATGAAAAAATAACAGTCTTTGACTTTTAGTGTTTTTACCTTTGATCAAATGAAGAGCATAATTTTCAGGTACAAAGAATAGCATAATTTTAAGTTACACAACTCATTTTCCTCTTAGAGACATGAATCAGTGATTCCCAAGTGAGGTGCCCTAGGGATCTTTTGAAGGCTTTGTCCCAACTACTGATGTGCACAGCTATCTGATGGCAGTAAGTGGTTTAAATAAATCCTAGTGAGAGTCCCTTTCCATTATACTACTTCCCCAAAATAAATGTATGTTTTATCTCTCCATGGCGTTTGAAGATCATAGTTTGAAAAAAATGAATTATTCCCATCCAACTTAATTTTTGGCTCATCACACATACTTATTTCTCCTAATCCCCCAAATCCCTTTGGAATTATAGAAGCAATATAAAAGGAAACCCTCAGAATTGAAGGAAGTTCCTTGCCAGTAATGGCCGAGTTGCTGTTAGTAGGTAACAACTATTAACTCTGGACACCACATGAAAGGAGCAGGAAAGGGTCAGCCTATAAAGACAGAAAATATCACCCAACTCCAGTCAAATACCACCGAAAAGATGTTGCCCTACCCCACCCCAGGCCAGCAAAGAGAGTGGAGAGCCTAGGCTTTCACACTCAGCAGGTATCAGCAAAGGTCCAACACGAGGGAGCAGGGCTTTCATCCTTGCTGGGCAGCACTGATGCCAATTCTCTGTAGTGGGCTAGAGGCCAAGTGGGGAGCCTGGACTCCCACCCTAATCAGTAGGAGCATGTCCTCCTGCTCCTTGCTGGGGCTGCATCACGGGAAGTTTAGCGGAGGCTCAGACTCCTGCCACCCCAAGTCCACCCTCCCCCACATGGTGTCAGTGAAGACCTGTATAGAGCTCGGAGTCCTGTGTCCACCCAGCAGGAGCAAGAGCCCAGTCATCCCTGTGTCACTGGAGGCTGAAGGGAAGCCCACCTGGCAGTAATGAGGCTGTGCTGCACCTTTCCCTGCCAGAGCAGTGGTTTTAAAAATCTAGCTAAAACAGAAGGTTTCAGTAAAATCCAGATTGTCATAACATAATGCACAAAATGTCCAGGTTCCAATAAAAAAACATGTGTCCTAACAACAACTAGGAAGATCAAACTGAATTTTTTAAAAAAATCAATAGGTGCCAAAGAAAATATGACAGAGATGTCAGAATTACCTTTTAAAAAATTACTTTTTAAAAATTCTTTTAAAAAAAGAATTTTTGAAGCAGCCACCATAAGATGTTGCAACAACCAATTACAAACATGCCTGAAACAAGTGAAAAAATAGAAAGTCTCAGCAAAGAAACAGAAGCGAGAAAGAAAAACCAAAGAGAAGTTTTAGCACTTGTGTTGGTCTGCTTGGGCTACCATAACAAAATACCATAGACTGATTGGCTTAAACAATCAAAATTTATTTTCTCACAGTTCTGGAGGCTGGAAAGTCCAAGATCAAGATGTTATCAGATTCAATTTCTGGTGAAGACTCTTGTCTTGGCTTACAGAGGGCTGCCTTCTCGCTGTGTTCTCACATGGCCTTTCTTCATTGCATGCATGTGGAGACAGAGAGAGATTTCTCTCTTCCTTTGCTTATAAAGGCATCAATCCTATCAGATGAGGGTTCTATCTTTATGACTTCAATTAACTTTAATTACAAAGGCTCTATGTTCAAATACAGTAACAATAGAGATTAGGGTTTCAAAATATGAATTTTGGGGGTACATAATCAGTCCATAGTGTTCTACCACTGGCCCCACAAAATTCATGTCCTTCTCACATGCAAAATACATTCATTTCATCCCAGTATCCCCAAAGTCTTAACTCATTCCAAGCATCAACTCTAGCATCTAAGGTCAAAAGTCTCATCTAAATATCACCTAGACTCAATTCATCCTGAGGCAAAATTCCTCTCCAGCTGTGAACTTGTGAAACAAGTTATTTGCTTCCAAAATACGATGGTGGGATGGGTATAGGATAGACATTCCCGTTCCAAAAGGGAGAATGTGGAAGGAAATAAGGAGTGACAAGTCCCAAGCAAGTCCAAAACCTAGCAGGGCGAGTTCCGTTAGATCTTAAGGCTTGAGAATAATTCTCCTTGGTTCAATGTTCTGAGGCAGCAGCCTCATGCCCATTGCCCTGCAAGGCATGGCACCCAGGGCTCTGCTAGGTGGCAGCTCTGCCCTTTGAAGCCCAATTAGAGGCCATCTGGTCCCCTGGGCCTGTGCACTCAGCACCTGGGGTGGGACTGGCAGCCCTGATGGTCTCTGAATTGCCTTTGGGGTCTTTCTACCTGCCTTCTGTTGAGATGGCCAATAACACCACGGGTAACCTTTTTATTTGGTGTTCTCTCCTGAAGAAACTTCCTCTTTTTTTGCAATATGAGTATGAGAATTTTCCAAATCTTTAAGTTCTGGGGTTTTTTTTTTTCATTTTTTGTCTTAACAATTCCTTCTTTAATTCAGCTCTTGCCTTTCACATTTTACTATTAAGCTGTCAAGAGGAGCCAAGCCACTCCTCCAGCACTTTCCTTAGAAATCTTCTCAACTAAATAATCAATTTCATTGTTCACAAGGTCTACCTTCCACAAAACACTGGAACACATTGTAGTCAAGTGCTTTGCCAGTTCATAACAAGCAGCAGCTTTCCTCCACTTTCCAATAATCTGTCCCACATTTCTGTCTGAGACCTCACCAGAAGACCTTTAACATCCAAGTTTCAACCAGCATTTTGTTCATGATTCTTTGGGTATTCTCTAAGAAGAAGAAAGGTTTCTCTCTAGCTCTCTTTTTTCTTTCTGAGCCCTTACCAGTATCTCCTTTAACATCCATGTTTCACCCAACCGTCCCTACATAGCAATCTTGGCTTTTTCTAACATGCACCACAAAAGTCTCCAGCCTCTATCCATTACCCAGTTCTAAAGCCACATCCACATTTCCAGGTATTTGCTACAGTAGCACTCACATCTCATAACCAAAATCTGTATTAGTCAGGGTTCTCCAGAGAAACAGAAACAATAGGATATATATACATATGTGTATGTGTGTGTGTGTGTCTCTCTCTCTCTATATAGACATATATACATATATTTACATATATAGACGTATATACATATATATAGAGAGAGAGACACACACACACACATACATACATGGTTTATTATAAGGCATTGTCTCATACAATAATGGGAGCTGAGAAGTCCCAAGATCTGCAATCAGCAAGCTGAAGCCCAGGAGAACAGATGGTGTAGTTCCAGTCTGAGAATTGTTAGGCTGGAGACCCAAGAAGAGCTGTTTCAGTTTTCATGGAAGGAAAAGACCAACATTGCCTGCTCAAGGCAATCAGGCAAGAGGAGTTTCCTCTTACCCATGGGAAGGTCAGCCCTTCTGTTCTATCCAGGTCTTCAACTGATTGAATGAGGCCGATCCACATTAGGGAGGACAATCTGCTTTACTCAGTCAACCAATTTAAATGCTAATCTTATCCAAAAATATCCTCACATGCATGCCTACAATAAGGTTTGACCAAATATCTGGGCATCCTGTGGCCCAGTCAAGTTGACACATAAAATTAAAGAAAACAATAACCATAATAAGATGCTCAGTAAATGAGTTCATCAGAAAGATGAAGGGGACAAAAGAAAGGATCAGTAAAATTAAAGATAGAACAATCAAAATTAAGTGATCTGAAAAATGGATTGTTGGGCTGCACCCTGCAGGTCTACAAGGCCTCTACTTGCCCATCCTTAAGACTGAAGAAACAGCCAGTGACAGAAACATCAATGGTTTAATGGATGGGGGAACTTACACCTCTGAAGCAAGGTCCTGGAGTGACACCCCACCATATTTGGCGGATGGCAGGCAGGACATGAGGCCGTCTTTGCTCCCAGGGTGGAAGGAGAGATTGCCAGTTATAGGGGGAAATTATATCAGGTTACCTCATTGGTTACCAGGGAAACCAGCAGAGGGGTCTGTCCCTCACCACCCCTTTGATAAGCAGAGTGGAGAGTTCTTACCTAAAGCTAGAACAGTCATTAGCTGGGACCTGGGGCAGGTATGTAGGTCAGTCATATGAGTAGGGTGTAGGTGAAGTAGGCACTGGTCAGGCAAGGGATATACAGAGAACAAGGGAACAGCCATCTGGAGGGGCCTGTGACCATACACAGATGTAATAGAAAAAAAAGTGAAAAGAGCCTCAGTACTTGTGGGAATACAACAAAAGATCTAATATTCATGTCATTTGAGTCAGGAGAGAAAAAGAGAAAGAGGATGGGGCAGAAAAAGTATTCAAAGTAATAACTGGTCAAACGTCCTAAATTTGACCAAAATCTATAGATTCAAGAAGTGGAGTAAATCCCAAATCAGTAAACCCAAAGAAATCCACACTAATACACATCATAGTCAAACTTCTGAAACTAAAGTCAAAGAAAAAACCTTGAAAGCAACAAGAGAGAAAAGAGGGCTTCCCTGGTGGCGCAGTGGTTGAGAGTCCGCCTGCCGATGCAGGGGACACGGGTTCGTGCCCCAGTCTGGGAAGATCCCACATGCCGCGGAGCGGCTAGGCCCGTGAGCCATGGCTGCTGAGCCTGTGCATCTGGAGCCTGTGCTCCACAACGGGAGAGGCCACAACAGTGAGAGGCCTGCGTACTGCAAAAAAAAAAAAAAAAAAGAGAGAGAGAAAAGATATCTCACCTATAAAGAAAATATGGTTTGAATTATAGCAGATTCCTCATCAGAAATCATGGAGGTAACAGCAAAGTAACACATTTTTCAAATGCCTCAAGAACTGTCAGAACAGGATCTTATATTCATTAAAAATGTTCTTCAGGTATGAAGGGAGAAATCAAGGTATTTTCAGATGAAGAAAAACTAAGAGAATTTATTGCCAGCAGTCTATCCTAAAAGAATGGCTTGGGACTTCCCTGGTGGTCCAGTGGTAAAGAATCTGTTACAATGCAGGGGACGTGGGTTTGATCCCTGGTCAGGGAACTAAGATTCCACATGCTGCAGGGCAACTAAGCCCGTGCACCACAACTACTGAGCCTGTGCTCTAGAGCCCGTGAGCCACAACTACTGAGCCCATGTGCCACAACTACTGAAGCCTGTGCACCTAGAGCCTGTGGTCCACAACAAGAGAAGCCACTGCAATGAGAAGCCTGTGCACCGCAACGAAGAGTAGCCCCCACTTGCCGCAACTAGAGAAAAGCTCGTGCACAGCAACAAAGACCCAATGCAGACAAAAATAAATAAATAAAATAAAAGATGTACAATAAGATATACACAAAAACACTGTAAATAAATAAAAATGGAATCATAATAAATGTTCAGCTAACCCACAGGGAGTCAGGAAAAAGAAAATAGAGAAATGGAAAACATAGAGAATGGAAGACCAAAAAATCAAATAAAATGGCAAACTTAAGTCATAACATACCAATAGTTCCATAAAATGTAAATTATGAAAATACACCAATTGAAAATACAGACTGGCAAAGTGAATTAAAAAATATGACCCAACTATACACCATCTGCAAGAAGCTCATTTTAACGTAATGATGCTTAGAGTAAACATATGGAAATATATACATCATTCAAATATTAATCAAAGAAAGAAAGAGTGGTCATGTGGATTTCAGGTAAAGTAGAATTCAAAGCAAAGAAAATTACCAGAGACAGATATGAACATTATGTAATCACAAAGGGTTAATTCATCCACAAGAAATTATAATCCTGAATGTGTATACACCAAATAACAGCTGAGAAATACATGAAACAAAAAACCCACTGAATTGAAAGTAGAAACAGTCAACTGCACAATTACAGTCAGAGACTTCAGCACCTCTTTCTCAACAATTGATGAAGACAGAAAATCAGCAAACAATATAGAACTCACAACACCATAATCAACAGGATTTAATCAATACTTGTAGAGCATTCCACCAAGCAACTGCAAAGTACACATGACTTTCAAGTGTTCACAGAACAAATATCAAAATGAATCCTATTCTGAGTCATGAAATAAACCCCCATAAATGTAAAGAAAGTTGAAACCATACGGAGGGTGTCCTCTGACTCTAATGGAATTAAACCAGAAATCAGTAACAGAAAGATAACAGGAAAATCCCCAAACTGTTTAAAAATTAAATAACCCACATATAAATAATCAAATGTTCATATGGGACATCTGAGAAGTGACTCAACATAGCAATAACTACCATGCAATAAGGAGTTATCAGGTGGGTAACCGAAATTGGGTCATTAAGGGCTGTTGGAGCAGGTGACCTGCAATCTGAGAAGTGAAGACAAGAAAGAATTGCCTGGTGCAGGTCTAGGGGTAGGGTACTGCTTCCCGAGGAGCATACCCTAACAGGCAAGTGCCTCCACTTGCGTTCTCAGTTACAAGCAAGGAAACCAGCCTGGTGTGTGTCCCACCATACTCTCCAGACTTCCCAAGCAGACTGCAGCTCATCTCATTCTTACTCACATATAGAACATAAATGCTTCTCTGTCTTTGGGGGACATAACCCTCAAAATATATCCATGATTCTTACTTGTGAAAAAAACTTACAGCTGCCAAATTTCAGAGGGCAGGCATGAGCATCCATCGGGAAGTCTTCAAGCTGCATTGGGCACTCTGCTGAGATGGTCAAGCTGAAAAACAAGAGATGGGGACCTTTCAATGACTCACCGACTCTGGCTATTTACTGGACACCACGTTTTGAAAGCCTTATTAAGCACTCCACTCATTATTTTAATTACTATCTTTTATGAAATTGTCTAAACTGTCCCACCAAATTACATAGGATTGCATTGTTGATGAATATCATTTAGAAATAAGGTTTAAATCAAATCTACTCAGGAGTTCTGTGGCTTGGTGAGTGTCTGTACATACATTACCGCTTGTAAAGCAATTTGAGATGCCTTTAAAGATAATTTATTCTTTTATTCTCCCATCACTTACCCACAGTAATAAAAAAAACTTCCCTTGACAAGGCTGAAAATATATGTATGTTCTAAAATAATTTATAAGCTCAAAAATATAAGTGTGGGGCTTCCCTGGTGGCGCAGTAGTTGAGAGTCCGCCTGCCGATGCAGGGGACACGGGTTCGTGCCCAGGTCTGGGAAGATCCCACATGCCGCGGAGCGGCTGGGCCCGTGAGCCATGGCCGCTGGGCCTGCGCTGGAGCCTGTGCTCCGCAAAGGGAGAGGCCACAACAGTGGGAGGCCCGCATACCGCAAAAAAAAAAAAAAAATATATATATATATATATATATATATGTGTGGAATAAATACACAGTCCAAGTTTCGACCAGAAGCTGGCTATAATTATTGTGTACTGGACTGATGTCATGAAACTATAGAGTAAGCAAAATTGTGTTATGATAGCAACTTTCTTATTGTTTTTAATCCAAGTCTGGTCTTCCAAATAATAATACCACCATCCACTACCACTATCACCAATGACTAAAACAGTGCTGATCATAAGAGTTGCTGGTCTGGGCTAGGGACTATGTTAAGTGTTTCACCTGCATTAACATATCTAATTAGAATAGCACAATGTATTGCTATTATCACCCTAGTTTCAAGGTAAGAAAGTGAGGCATGGATATTAAGGGATCCGGACAAAAATGCAGAGCCCCTAATGGCATGTGCCCCACAGGCTGTGTGACCCAAAACTCTGTTTGTACTTGTGGAGTCAGCATGCTGTGGTGCTTTTATTTCCCTACAGATTTACTAATTAAGTAGTAAATCTAAATTTCTTTAATGAGTTAGTCTTCTTAGTGTTTAATTCTATTATTTAAAATGAAATGTAATTGCATAAAATGAAATCAAATTGCACAATTTTCAACTTTAAACAGACGTTACAATTCTATTTTGTTATATTGTCTGGATCTTGCCCATGTGCCTGGGGTGAGAATAAAAATGTAAACATTTTTGCCTTTACTGTTTCCTTCTTTTAAGATAGCTTAACTTTTTTGCTATTAAATTGGGCATGTAATTCACACTTGACGATTGCAGATGGAGCAGTCAATTCATGTATTCTCTGAATGGAGCTAAAACATGTCAGTGGAAGGAAGGTGTGTACCCATCATGGAGAGGAAATCTGCTGCCTCTGCCTGGGGGTACCACTCTCCCCAAAATGGAGTGAGTTCCAGAGGGTGTGAGTGCACATGGATGAGAATATACCACAAAAGTCTCATATTCAGGTGGAGAGATGATATCTAAAATTATATGCCACCTATGTTCGTAGAAGAATATGGAAAATACAGAAAAGTTATAAAGAAGAAAATTACAAATGCATATCATTTCACTTATAATTTCACCTGGTACACTTTGTCCAGATTTCTTCACAGCTACAGATGTTTTCTTTCTGTTCTTGGTTTATAAAATTCAGTCTTCTGTTTACCTAACATTAGAGAAGGGGCATTTCCCACATCTTTAAAATCTCTGCATAATCATGACTTTGAAAGGTAAAATATTTAATTCTAGCATGCAGATGTGTGTGTGTGTAATATACATATGCATATATCTGTATATGTGTGGACATCTTCAAGCATAAACTATGTAAAAGGATTATTATTACAGACTACAAAATGGGGAAGGTAAAGGAATATTTACTTATTAGAATTAAGAAAACAGGACTTAAAAACCACAGCCTGTGAGAAGGACAACATAAAGGAAAATAGTGTTACTTTATCTTGTTAGTAAACTTAAGCCATTTGTTAAACAAAGCAATAGTGGGGCAGAAAACTTAAGTGAGTCAAATATGTTCTAGAGAATAAAATCACAATGACTCAGTAAATCTAGAATTTCTTTGAGAAGCAAATTTATAGTAGGGAAATAAAAAGTATATATAAAGCTATAGTGCCAGGTACAAAGCAATAAATGTGAAAGTAAGCACATGAAGAAATGGTGATGTGGGAGAACAGAGAACGCTTACAATTAGAAAAGTACATCTCAGTGCTGGTCTATGGCCTCTGCTCCAACAGTTGACGGCCTTGGTGTAAGGAAGATGCTGGGCTCAGCCAGTGGGAACAGTGTGAGGGGGGAAAGGGTGCTTCAGGTGGTCCTGACTGTCCAAGCCCTGCTGTATGCACAGCAGACTTCAACCAGCAGACCCACTGCTGCAGTCTTCAAGTTGCCCCCAATAATATCAACAACTATGGGCTGGATTCCCACCAGGAGGGTGACGTGGAGATGGTCCTTCCATGGCAGAATCTTCTCTCCAGACACTGCCATGTCTTGGAGCTCACATAACTGGGCTTCTGTCCCCCAGAAAACACTCTATGGCCCACTGGGTCTGGAGGCTGCCTTGAAGCCAGATCTGTTGGCTGAATTCTTGACAATGTGGTGAATCACAGTTAACTCCTCTCCCCCCTGCTTGGTGCTGGGTCTCTGCTTTGATCCCCGGGGCCACTGGAGGCACTGCCACCTGCATTCCTGTTCCTTGCCCTTACTCGTCAGAGTAGACCCCTCAGGGAGACTTGACCTCCCACCTCTGGCACTCTGCCTACTCCTGGCTTTTCCTCCTTTTCCTCACGTACTCCCCCTTTCTTCGCCAACACCGTGTGTTTATAAGAGAGGTGAGGAGCCATCTTTTCTGTCACTGTGTTCTCAGCATTTGGTGTCTTGTTTTATTCTAGCTGTTTGGTCCTGAGATCTAGGCCAAAACCACTGCACTGACAACATTTAACGATGGCAAGGAATGTACACCAAGGAGTCTGCTTTTAGCATATAGCAGGAGGAGAGAGGGTGGGTAGAGACAGGTGGACAGAATTTAGCTGGATATAAAAAGAAAACCCTTTTGAAGAAAAAAATAATTCCAGTGAAAACATAAAAAAGATAATTCTACAATTACCATCTTGATAAATGCTAACATTAGAGCCTCACAGATTGTTCCCCCATTTTAATAGACCTCTTTAGAATTTGAATTCCAAACATCAGAAAAATATACTTCATCTATGATAGTGTCTCTCCTCTAAGGAGTGAATGCATTATTCAGATAAATTCCCCAATAGCAAATGTTTCAACCTTAGTAAGAGAACAACACTTAAAATTTTGATCCTTTAAGCATTTCAAAAACGGCCTATGCTTTTATAGTACTCAAATAATATCTCTAGATAAGAGGGACCCTTCCATTCATGGGGTTCTTAAAATGCAGTGTCCTTTGATGTACAACCAACCTCCTTCACACAGAATTGAGATCAGAGCACTCCATGGAATGTGGACTGTCAGAGCTCAAAGGAGCCAGCCAGGTCACCTCCTAGAAACCCTTACTTTTCTCAAAAGGTTAAGGAATATGCCTATGGAAAAACTTACTGAATTACTGGTAGATCCAAGGATCCAGCTTTTTACCCCCAAAGGTCAAATTTCTGTTTCTAAAGACATTCAGGCATTGACTTATTGGAACATAATATCCCATTTTTGAACATCTTAATTTTAGGGTAAGAAAAAGGGCATTTTGTGAGTTAAGCTGTTTGCTTCAACTTGGATGTAAACTCCCTAGAGAGCCCTCTGCTTGCCCAGCAGCAGCGCTCAGTGGCATGTGCTTCAGATGTTAAAACAGCCAAATTCGGGCTTCCCTGGTGGCGCAGTGGTTGAGAGTCCAACTGCCGATGCAGGGGACACGGGTTCGTGGCCCAGTCCGGGAAGATCCCATAGTCCGCGGAGCGGCTAGGCTCGTGAGCCATGGCCGCTGAGCTTGCGCGTCTGGAGCCTGTGCTCCGCAACGGGAGAGGCCACAACAGTGAGAGGCCCATGTACCGCAAAAAACCCCAGCCAAATTCTAAAGTAGCTTTGCCATTAATGAATTGTGCAACTTTGTAAAACTGCCTAACTTCTCTGGTCCAGCCTTTCCATTTGAAAAAGAGAAATAGCAGCTGCTTTATTCTCTGAAAAAAACAAGAATAGTTAATAGGTGTGTAAAGAGATTTCTACCCAATATGCTCTCCAGATCTGAGCCTTCTTCATTTACTTAAGAATATTCAGTACAATAGAAGGTGTGGTGGTAGGCAGAATAATGGTCCTGCAAAGATGTCCATGTCCTAATCCCCCAAACCTCATGACTTGTGAATATGTTACCTTAAATAGCAAAAGGGCTGTGCAGACATGATTAAGTTAAGGCCCTTGGGAGAGGGGAGTTTATCTTGGATTATCCAGATGGGCCTAGGCGAATCACAGCAGTCCTTATGAGAGGAAGGCAGGAGTGTCAGAGTCAGAGGCGATATGATGACAGAAGCAGAGGTCATGGGATTGTGGTCATGAGCCCAGGGATGCAGGCAGCCTCTAGAAGCTGGAAGAGGCAGGAAAGGATTCTCCCCTAGAGAATCCAGAAGGAATGCAATCCTGCTGCCTACAGCTTGACTTTAGCCTCGTAAGACCTTTTTTGGACTTTCGACCTCCAGAACTAGAAGATAATAAATTGGTTGTATTTTAGCCAATAAATTCGTGATAATTTGTTACAACATCTATAGGAAAATAATACAAAATTTGGTACTTGGAAGTGGGATGCTACTGTAACAAATATCTAAAAAAGTGGAAATGATTTGGAATTGGGCAGTGGGAAGAGGCTAGAAGAATTTTGAGATTCATTATAGAAAAAGCCTAGACTATGTTGAACAGACTGTTAATTGAAATGTGAATGTTAATGATTCTGTAATGAGAACTTGCAGTGAGAAACATGGTAGAGAAGACCTATATTATATGGTCATAAACACACTGCTGGTAGCAATATGGACATCAAAGGCCCTAATGGTGAGGTCACAGAAGGAAATGAGGAAACTGGAACTTGGAGGAAAGGAGATTCTCGCTGCATAGTGACAGAAAGCTTACGTGGAAAGCGGAACTTGTAAAAGATTGCAATAGGCTAAATAATGCCCCTCAAAGATAAAAGGTCCTAATTCCTGGAAGTTGTAAGCATTACCTTATATGGGGAAAGGGTCTTTAACAGATGTGATTAAGGGTCTTGAGATGGGGAGATTAACCAGGTGGGCACTAAATGCAGTCACAAAGATCCTTATAAGAGAGAGGCAAAGGAAATTGCACATAGATAAAAGAAAGAAGGTGATGTGATGAAAGCACAGATGTTTGAAGATGCTGTGCTGCTGGCTTTGAAGATGTAGGAAGGTGCCCTGAGCCAAGGAATGCAGGCATGCCACTCTAGATACTGGAAAAGGCAAGTAAACGGATTTTGTCCTAGAGCCTCCAGAGGGAGTACAGCCTGGACAAAACTGATTTCAGAATCATGGTCTCCAGAAATGTAATACAGTAAATGTATTTCAAGTCACCAAGTTTGTGGTAATTTGTTACAGTAGCCACAGTAAACTGATACAATGATGAAATTGGACCCTTAGATGAGGAGAGTCCAGCTAAGTGTTAAAGTTGTGGCCTGTTTTTTTCTTCCTGTTGCTTATAGTAAAATGTGAGAAGAAAGAGACAGATTAAGGTAAGAGCTGCCAGCAAAAAATGGACCAAGACTCGATTTGGGAAATTCTCAGTTTATACAGGTTCCAAAAGATGCTATAATTAGGAAATTCATTGTCAGGAAAACATACTCTTAAGGGAAAGCCAAGGGTGTGGTTGGACCTTTTGCTACTGCCTCAGACTCTTTGAGGAAATTAGATGTGTGACTCATGGGTCCTCTCAGCCATGTAAGCAAAAGAATTATCCATTAAAGATTTATGAAGGAGGTCTAGTAGTGTAAATTCTTAAGACATACACAGGAGACGTAAATGATTCTTAAAAATTTTATATCAGCAGAAACACTGTCAGTTTGGGCTGAATGGGACAGACAGAGGCCAAAATGAAAGAAGGCTGTCAGAACACCAACATTCCACAGGCAGGAAATAGGTTGAAAGAAACTACTCAACTGCAAACATGTGCTACCCTTCATGAAAAAGGCAGGATGACTCTAAGGGTAGAGCCTTAATCATGGAGGATTAGCCCCAGGCCTTGAAACCTACTGTTGTTTGCCTAACTGGATTTAGAAATTTGCAGGTGGGGGGGCGGGGGGGGGGGGGGGGGGGGGGGGGGGGGGGGGGATAGTGCTTCCTTTTCTCCTACTATTTTCTCTCCTTTCAAATGGGAATATCTTTAACTGTTATCCTATGCTTGTCCCACCATTGTATTTTGTGCGTAATTAACTTGTTTATTGAGTTCCACAAATTCACAGATGAGAATTGTGCCTCAGGCTAGATCATACCCAAATCCTCACACATAGCTGATTTAGATGATTCAGATGATGAGATTTGGAACTTTAGAGCTGATGAGATTTAGTTGAGACTATGGACTTTGATGCTGTAATGAGTTGAGACTTTGGGGGATATTGGAATCAGATTAATATTTTTTGCACATGGGACAGACACGAATTTGGGGGGCAGAACTCAGATTGTGGTAAGCAAAATAATGATTCCCTAAAGATGTTCATGTCCTAATGCTTCCTACTTATGAACGTGATACCTACCATGGCCAAAGGGACTTTTCAGATGAGATTAAATTAAGGATTTGGGGATGGGGAGACTACCCCAATTATTGGGCAGGCCCAATGTAAGCACAAGGCTACTTATAAGAAGGAGACAGGAGTGTCTGAGTTGAAGTGGGAGATGTGATGCTGGAAGCAGTGATAGTGGAAGGAGTGATGCAGGGCCATGAATGAAGGAATGCAGGCAGCCTCCAGAAGCTGGGGAAGGTGAGGAAATAATTCTCCACTAGAGAATCCAGAAGAGACACAATCCTGGCAACATAAGACCTGTTTCAGACTTCTGGTCTTCAGAGCAGTAAGATAATAAATTTGTATAGTTTTAAAGCCACTAAGTCTGTGGTAATTTGTTACAGCAACAATAGAAAACTAGCACAGTAGTTTCCATAAAATAAAATAATAATAATATTACTAATCCAATAACCAATTGTTAAATAATTTTCACAAAGTTGAGAAAGAAATTTGGTTTGGTCAACTTATAAATAGCTCACAAAGTATTCACTGTCATGAAAATCACAGGCTTGATAGTGAAATGGACCAGACGCCTCAGGCAAGGTGGCCTGGCTTGGTCAGTGACTGAGCTGCAGGCTGCATCTCCACTGTTTTTTTTTTTTCTCTCCCCCACCCCTCCCCCTTGGCAACCACAAGTCTGTTCTCTATATCTGTTTGTGTTTCTTAGATATGTTCATTTGTGTTACATTTTAGATTCCACATATAAGTGATATCGTATGATAGTCTTTCTCTGTCTGACTTACTTCACTCAGTATGGCAATCTCTAGGTCCATCCATGTTGCTGCAAATGGCATTATTTCATTCTTTTTTATGGCTGAATAATATGCCTCCACTGGTCATTCAGTGGAAACATCACCTTCCTATCAAGACTCTCAGGCAATATATGAAATTTATTTGGGGACTCTTGAAATTCAGTACTAACATAGCACCTAATGATTGGTGTTATGGGAAAGAGGTGAGGCTTAATTTGGCTGATACTTTTCCAAGTGAGTCTTTGTAAGGAACATAAGAATACTTAATGTACACAACTTTCTGTTTACTATGGTTGCACCCATATGAAGGGCTGCCAGCTTTGGAGATGGAGGAAAGCTGGCACTCTCAGCTGGCTCTTTGTAGGCAACACCTTTATTTTTCTGTAGGCTCATTGTGCTGCCTCTGGCTTATTCCCACCTGGATGGGGCTGTGCAGGGCTCCTCCAACACTCTGGATAGTCTTCCTTGCTCTACACCTGAGTCACATCCTCAGAGATGAAGAAGCTATAGATTAATATCTGCATGAGGAGCACCTGTT
The DNA here is from genome assembly GCF_963924675.1 of Phocoena phocoena. NCBI lineage: Eukaryota > Metazoa > Chordata > Mammalia > Artiodactyla > Phocoenidae > Phocoena > Phocoena phocoena. Next base: position 124,128,024 of record NC_089220.1, on the reverse strand, counting down.
GTGCTGGGTCATCGGGGGAAGGTCTCTGAAAGGAAGCCCAGCTCTGAGGGTTATATGCCTGTTTTCCTTATATTTGATTTACCTCTAGATTGGCAAATAAAAGAAGTTTACTCAGGTATTACAAAGAATTGGTCTTTTTATTAATATAACATGTCTACTCATATGTATTTATTGAGTCACTAGCGCTAGGAATAGAGATAGTCCTGCTTCTTCTTCAGAAACTTCCCCAAGAGCTCTGCCTGATGTCAAATTCCTGTTTACTGGAGCTTTCTCTTCTATACTCCTGTGCTCAGGAAGAGCTGCAAACTTATTCATTCAATAAAAAAATGCATGAATGCATTTCTCTTTCTGTAAACAATCACTATTCCATGTATCATGATAAATAGTGATATACCATGTTTATTATTTGTCAGTTAGGCATCGCTGGTTTTCCTTGAAACTAATTACAATTCATAATAATGTTTTGAGGAAAACATTCTAAAGCTCAGCTATGTAAACACTGAACTTTTTAAATCTAAACATTGACAAGTTGGGAACAATGTATGTTGGAACCCAGAGGTCATTGCCAGGTTCAGCCACTTCCACTCCATCTTTTTACTAACTAACCTGTGTATACTTGTCCCTTTGGTGACAGTTGTAGATCTATTGTAATTAAGTTTGATCCAAACCAGAACTGCAAGCCTAGTTTCCTTCAGGGCCTGGCCATAGTGCTTATCCTGGTTAGTCGCCCTCCTGAGGGATCTCCATCTTAGCATTAACCCTGACCCTACCCAAAGCTAAAGCAGGGCCTTTGCCTGTGATAAAGATGAGATGAGATACCAAGTTCAGCAGGTACAGCCCAGGTTGGGGTGGGCAGCAGCCAATGGAGAGCAGAAGAATAAAGGGTGCAGTGACTTGTTTAAAAGGCAATAGAATTTAAATTCAGTGAAGGGCAACCTTGCAGAAAGCAGAACTTAGGGCATTATCTGAAAGTTCCAATAAGACTATACTAAAATGATGCATGTTTTGGTTTATACAATTGTAAAGTTCCATACTTAAAAAAAAAACCCACAAAACTGTTATTGAGATAACATAATGAACCTCTTCCTTTTAGCAATGAACCCAAATTCTACAATTTACTTCCAGCTTGAGTTACACATTTCATAAGTCATTCTAAATCTAATTGATTCATTTTGTATTCTTCAGTGTAATAGGGATGTACATGGGACCAACCATCAGAATTATTCTGGCTGAAAATCCTCTGTGAACTTGCACTATTTATTGGGATTCTCATTCCTCTTCAGCTATTGGAAAGAAGATGCCAGGAATTCTATATTTTGGGAAAACTAGTAGATGTGTGATAATTTTACAAACTTAGCCATATTTCTTATCAAAAAGGGATATAAACTTTACTGATTTATTTTGATTAACATGGCTATTTCTATTTTAATGCTTGTGTTCCTCAGGAAGGCACTGTAATGATTGATGTGAGAGCAGAAACATTTTGGTTAATTTTTTATGTGTATCCGCACACCCAGCAATAAACCTTCTTAATAAATCAAATGTAGGAAAATAAACACAAGCTTGGTCAATAAAAAGACTGCTGCTGGGCTTCCCTGGTGGCGCAGTGGTTGGAAGTCCGCCTGCCGATGCAGGGGACACGGGTTCGTGCCCCGGTCTGGGAGGATCCCACATGCCATGGAGTGGCTGGGCCCGTGAGCCATGGCTGTTGAACCTGTGCATCCGGAGCCTGTGCTCCGCAATGGGAAAGGCCACAGCAGTGAGAGGCCCGCATACCACAAAAAAAAAAAAAAAAAAAAAAAAAAAGACTGCTGCAAAAAAGGAGCAGCAAAATTATGCAAAGACATTCCTTTCTCAAAGTGAAATTCAAGTACAACACTAATCATAAAGCACAATGCAATCAACAGTGTCGTGGGCTACAGAGAAGATGGAATAGACAGTGAAGTCAAACAGACCCAGCCCCACCACTCAGCTCAATCTCCATATGCCCACATTTCCCTATAAAGGGGATTATTAAAGCTTATTTTACAGTGTTAAGTCCTGACATACCAAATACCAATACAGATATGTAGTACAATGCTTGACACACAGTAAATGCTTTAAAAATCCTAGAGGAGAAGTAAAGGTGACATCAGTTGAGGTGGGGGACTACGGAACATCCACAAAAGCAGTGAATAAGCTTCAAAAACAGTCAGCATAGACTTTTTACGGAACTCTGGAATCTGATAAAAAACTTACAACAGCCAGAGAAAACAAGAAAAAAAATGCCTGAAAACTAGTAAGCAGGTTCTGTAGCATTTTAACTGACCCTGTTACCAGCCCCCACTCTCTAGCTCTGCAGTAGGCATGAAAATGGGAACTCACATTCCTCGTGCAGGTTGCTGGTAACGGGAATGATATGGACCTTATTCTCAAGGAATGTTAGTTGCTTGTTTTGATCTGCAAAACAAGCAGATCAAGGGTCTGGTTGGTTGGTTCAAGGGTTCAAGGGTCTGCCTTTGTTTCAACTGATTCAGAGGTGTCTTCCTAGGGTGTTATTTGTTGAAAACATTTAAAGGCAAATGTATTCACCACTGTCACAGGGGAAATGGATACAGCTGGGGCAAGCAACAGACAGACTGAAAGCCTGGGAAGGAGAGGCTGAGGAAGGAGATACTTGGGGAAATAAGGGCTAAAAAGCTCCCACATATTCCAGAGAATCTAGAAGGCCATGTGCATGCTCAGGACTGGACACATGCTCAGAAAAGACCCAAGAAGACCCTAAGTTCTCATCTCCAGCTGACTCTCAGGATCTGTACAGGCAGGAAGTGAAAGCTATGGCAAAGTTGTAAACTGGCTAAACTTTAAAGAGCACTCCAACATACACACAGAGTCTATCTGCAAAGACTAAAAGAGCTTTTATTTTCTTCTTTTTTGCTCCAGGTTATTAAGAAATCTGTATCAAATCACTAGCTGGCCATTAAGCTAACGAGAGTGACCACACATGACAAAGAATACAAACTTTTAAAAGTTGTTGAGAAAACTCACTAAACAAACAAAAATACCACAAAAAGCAAAACAGGAAACTCTATGGATGGAGGAGGATCTGATTTCTCTAGTTACCATATTATGGTAATCAAAACATCCAGTTTTCAACAAAAAATTGAGGCATACAAAAATAAAACCCCACAAAAATAGATATCCCATTCATAGGGAAAAAAGAAATTAACAGAATCTGTCTCTGAGGAAGCAAAGACATTGGATTTACTAGAAAACACTTTAAATCAATTGCCTTAAATATCAAGGAGCTAAAGAAAACAATGGACAAAGAAATTAAGGAAACTTAGAGAACAATATCTCAACAAATATAAAATATCAATAAAGAGATAGAGGGTATAAAAAGAAACAAACAGAAATTCTACAGGTGAAAAAAAATAACTGAAATGAAAATTTTGCTAGAATGTTTCAACAGCATATCTGAGAAGATGGAAGAATCAGCAAACTTGAAGATAAGTCAAATGAAATTATCCAGTTTGAGGACAGAGAGAAAAGAATGAATAAAAATGAACAAAGCCTAAGAGACCTCTGGGACACCATCAAGAATACCAAAACATCCATAATGGGAGTCCCAGAACTAGTGAAAAAGGAGAAAGGGGCAGAAAGAATATTTGAAGAAATAATGGCCAAAAATGTCTTCATTTTAATGAGAAATATTAATCTAACATCAAAGTTCAAAAAATTCCAAGTAGGATAAACTTAAAGAGATCCACACTGAGACATATTATAATCCACACTGAGACACATTATAATTATAATCTCATGAACAAGAGATCTTAAATAAGATTAACAACTGACTTCCATCAGAAACCATGGAAGCCAGAGGCAGTAAAGTGACATATTCAAAGTGCTGGAAGAAAAAAGTATCCTTCAAAAATGAAGGAGAAATTAAGATATTCCAGATAAACAAAAAACTGAGGGCATTCATTGTGACAGACTTGTCCTATTATAAACACTAAAGGCAGTCCTTTAAGTGGAAACAAAAGAGTACTAGCAGTAACTGGAAGTTACATGAAGAAATGAAGAATGCAAGTACTGGTAAAGACATAGGTAAATATAAAAGCCAGTATTATTTTTATTTTTGATTCATAAACTTTTCTATTATCTTATATGATTTCAAAGACAAATGCATAAAGTGGTGATTATAAATCTATGTTACTGGGCACACTATGTATAAAGATGTAATTTTTGACAATAACATCGTAAGAGGGGGAACAGAACTATAGAAACAAAGTTTTCATATACTATTGAAACTAAGTTGGCATTAATTCAAACTAGATTGTCATACATGTAGATATTAATTTAAATCCCCAGAGTAACCATTAAGAAAATAACCAAAAATATAGGCAGTATGAGAAGTGAGATGAGCATTTAAATAGTGCACTAGAAAAAATAATCAATTAAATACCAAAGAAGGCAATAATTTAAGAGTTGAGGAACCAAAAAATGAATAAAACACATAGAAAGCAAATAGACTTAATCATCTCTTTAAAAACCCTATCCCCAAACGCAGTCACATTCTGAGGTACTGGGGGTTAGGATTTCAACATACGAATTTGGAGGGACACAGTTTGGCCTATAACAACACCCCTTACTACATTATCTTTAATCCTTCCTTGTCAGTAGTTATATTAAATCTAAATGAAACAAACACTTCAATTAAAAGGCAGAGACAGGTAGAATCAATAAAGAAATATGAACTAACTATATACTATCCACAAGGGATTCACTTTAGTTCCAAAAATACAAATAAGTTGAAAGTGAATGGATGGAAAAAAGCATTCCACCCAAACATAACAAAAAGAGAGCTAAAGATAAACTTTGTTACAAGAGACAAAGAAGGGCACTATATAATGACGAAAGACTCAATCCAGTGAAAATATATAGAAATTATAAACATATATGAACCTTACAACAGAGCCTCAAAAATATATGAGGCAAAAACTGACAAAACTGAAGAAAAATAGACAGTTTTACAATAATAGTTGGAGACCTCAATATCCCACTTTCAATAATGGTTAGAAAAACCAGAGAATAATGACAAGGAAATAGAAGATTTAAATTACACTGTAAGCCAACTAGACCTAGCAGTCATATATAGAGAACTTCATCCAACAATAGCTCTCTTTTCAAGGGTACATACTGTTGTATGACCATATGATAGACCATATGAGCAGCCACAAAACAAGTCTCAATAAATTTCAAAATATTGAAATCATACAAAGCATCTCCCCTGACCAAAATGGAATGAAATTAGAAATCAATAACAGAAGGAAAATGGAAAATTTCACAAATACGTGGAAATTAAACAACACAATCCTAAATAACAAATGGGTCAAAGAATAAATCACAAAAGAAATGAGAAAAAAACCTTGAGATGAATGGAAACAAAAATATAGCATATGAAAACCTATGGGATGCATCAAAAGCAGTGCTCAGAGTGAAATTCAGAGCTGTCAACGTCTGCATTAGAAAAGAAGAAAGGGGCTTCCCTGGTGTTGCACTGGTTAAGAATCCACCTGCCAATGCAGGGGACATGGGTTCGAGCCCTGGTCTGGGAATATCCCACATACCATGGAACAACTAAGCCCATGCACCACAACTACTGAAGCCCACGTGCCTAAAACCCGTGTTCTGTAACAAGAGAAGCCACTGCAATGAGAAGCCCGCACACCGCAATGAGAAGCCCACGCACTGCACCGAAGAGTAGCCCCCACTCGCTGCAACTAGAGAAAGCCCGTGTGCAGCAACGAAGACCCAATGCAGCTAAAAATAAATAAATAAAACAAATAACTTTATAAAAATAAAAAAGAAGAGAAGTTTCAAATCAATAACCCAATTTTACATATTAAGGAACCAGAAAAAGAAGAGCAAACTAGACCCAAAGCTAACTGAAGGAAGGAAATAATAAAGACTGGGTAAGTGAAATAGCGAATAGAAAAACCTCAGCCTCTCTCACAGAGAAGCCAGAGGGCATGCTGCCCAGTGACCTAAAGCCCATAGGGCCTGCAGCCCCAGTGCAAGTCTTCCACACCACAGATGCTGCAGTTTTCCATCCTTGAATCCCTTCTTCCAGAATTCTGAACGCTGCAGATAATGGACAATCAGAGCAGGATTTATAATGTTATTTAACATATTTTAACAACCCAGAATCTTTCAAATGATGACCACATCCTTCTTTTGGAGAGCTGATAGAAAGGGTGGTGTTGGAGCACGTGGGTGAGTAGACAGACACTTGCTGTACTGGGTGATGCTAGAGGGCTGAGTCCCAACTGAGTGGCAGCTGCATCTTCCATAATGCAAGGACTTGGTTAAATTTTCTGTTGGCTTCACTGGACAGTGGGGATTTCTTTGCCCAAACTCAGAGACTCAGTGATTTTCTACCTAGAACTGCCCCTCAGTGTCACTCTTGATTTCTATGACTGTGGTCTGACCATCAATCTCCTCTTTCCACTTCACATTTCAGAATCCTCTATTTTCTACTCTAGCAACTCATTTTGTGACAGTCTATCATTCCCATTAAGTGGCCAAATATTTTGGAACTGTATGGAGTTTCTGTGAATCAGGAAGGGTTTCTCTCACTATTGTTGAAATTACTGAGCTCAAGGCTACCAGTCCGCAAATGTCATCGACTTAGGAAAATTGTATTATTTTTAGAAAACAGCATGATAAAATGTGCCCTAAAAAGTCCCTATCTGGGTTGGTTTTACCCCCAGCACAGTGAATACCCTACGAGTAGCGTTGACTGGTCTTCATGATGCAAGTTCGTAGAGCAGAGGATCAGATACTTGTAGTAGAGGAGCTGAGCATAAAACAGGAAAACCGACAAGAGGATTTGGGTTCCACTCTCCTTATCATTAGTAGACATAAACAACATATGAATTCTGAAACTTTAGATTTTATCAATGAGTAACTTGTACTTCTCCAAGTTCATAAGGAATTGAGTGTGCAGGTGAGACAGCTGTGCAGAGTGGGCTCGGATGGTTTGTACGGCATTGTAGCTTTTCACTGATGTCTGTGTGAGTTCACTAGGACGGCCAAAACAAAGATTCATAGACTCAGTGGCTAAAACAATGGAAATGAATTTTTTCACAGATCTAGAGGCTGGAAGTCTGAGATCAAAGCAGGGCTGTTGTCTCCTGAGGCCTATCTTCTTGGCTTACAGACGGCCGCCTTCTGTTCTCACATGGTCTCCCTTTGTGCCTGTCTGTGTCCTGATCTCCTCTTCTTATAAAGACACCAGTTGTAGTGGATTAGGACCTATTCTAAAGACCTCTGTTTAACTTAATTACCCCTTCAAAGGACCTATCTCCAAATATAGTCACATTCTGAGGAACCTGGGTTTAGCTTTAATGTGTGAATTTTGGGGGACACCATTCAGCCCATGACAATAGCCAACTCATATGTTTCTTACCTGTAGCTCCCCCCACCTTTCTGACTTGACAAATGATGGCATACAAACTGAAACAGACAATGAGGAAATCTACCTGAATTGGTTAAACTTGGACTGTTGACAAGTGACTTTAAAAAGGGGGTGAAAACTCTTGAATTTGTGAGACATTATGTTCCATTTCATATGCCTTTTATGAGATCTTTTGAACAGCTCTTTTATGGCTGCTTTGCAGAGACAGCAAGAAATCTTTGGTTCATCTGGGGGCAACATTAACGCACACACCAAGTGATACCTCATAGCCCTTAAAAAGAAAGGCAATGTATTCCAAATAGTCTTTACACCCCTGTGTGATACGGAGTGAAGGAGCAGCCAGAGGTGCTGGGTTCCAAAACAATTCAAGGTTGGGGAATGGCCGAGGGTGGGAAGGATGTAAACTGACGACTCTGGAGGAAATACATGTAACAAAAGGGTGGTTCATCCTTTCATTGGAAAGCCTGAGTGGGGTCCGCCCGGCTCTCGTGGAGACCTTGACACAGCCTGGCTGACAATAACTAAACGGGTTTCTCCTCTGGGCCGTGTGCTGTGAAAAAGCTCTTTTCACTTATATTTACAAAAACCCTAGAACACGGGTACTATTTATATACCCATCTTACAAATGAAGTTACAAAACTTCTCCCATGTCACACAATTAGTGGCACAGTTAGGATTCCAACCCAAGTGGAATCATTCCAGAGCCTGCACACAAGTGGTGTCAGGTCAAGAACTTGCAAGTTGGTTAACAAGCTCTGCATCCCTAACAAGGGAAACTCAGACTGTGTTTTAAATTGTCTTGGCTTCTGTATTCAGAATGAATAATTCAGAATGGCTCCCAGAGAGCCAGGAGTCAGCCAAGTGCAACATTCCCGGCAGAGGCGAAGGGCCTGAATGGCCTGGCAGGCAGGGCAGGACTTGAGGGATAGGCGGCCCCTGGTAGCCAGGGCTGGAAAAAAGGGCCAGTGCCACATAACAGAGAAAGAATGAAAAGGAACCATTTGGTCAACCAAAAACTAGGGAAGCAGTTGCTATCTGGGAAGAACTCTGGGCCACATTTCAGACCTCAGCAGATGTGCATGAGGGGGTGTCCTAAAGGCCACTGGGAACCCGGGACCACACAAGATGAAATAGGGCTTGTGTTTTACAGCATATAAGTAAATAGACAGGTTGGGCCATGGAAACAGAAGAATTTTCAGAGAAGAAACCCGGGAGTGAGACGAGAAGGCAAAACACCGGAGGGCCTGATGTTCTGTTGGCCCAGCTGTGCCTCTGGGTCTGTGTGGCTTTGAAAGGGTCCCAAGTCTCAGTTCAACCCCCTACAGAATAAGGAAAAATATATGTCCAGCCTCCCCAAGGGAGAGTACACCACGCACCTCAAGAGGCTAAAATAATAGGTATTAGCGTCTTCCTAATGTGAGAGGAAAGGAAGGGTCTGGTGAGAGAAGAGCACAGGAAAACACAGGTTTATATAGTGAAGGACAGTGAACACTTGTAGAGGGAGTTCATGCCCCAGTGTTTAGAGTCCAAGGGATTAAGATGAAGGACAATGAGGGGAAGTGGGTCTGACCCGGCTGATCCTTGACAATCAGGGACCAGCTTTTACAAACAGGTAACAGAGACAGTGTAACAGCCTGAAGCCATGAGCCCCGTGTGCTGCTGACCTGCCACAGAGAACAGTGATCCCTACTCCAAGACATCTGAGAAGGAAAGGAAAAGGGTGGCCAGTCAGGGGGTCAGGAAATGTTCTGCTCCTTGCTCTAGAATTTCCCAGTGGCCCAAAGCAGAAGTAACTTGCCCTGAATACAGGGACCTTTAAAATCGGTCCTTGCCCACCTTTTAGGTCTATTCTTCTGAGATATCATCACACATTTTTTACACTACTTCATTCTGACTCCTATTTTCATATTTTTGCACATTTTTGTCCCTATGTCTAGAACACCCCTGCAACTCCCCCTCACCCCACTAGCCACACCTCCTCAAGACCCAGCTCAGACAGCCCTCCAACACTCCTTCTGTTAACCCAGTCCCCTGCCCACCAGCCCAAGAAGACAGGCCCCCACTGTCGTATTCCTAAATATGCCTGCCTCCATTTCCATGACATGCGGGTCCATGGATGGTGTTTATGCACCAACTAAAGTTCTTTCAGGTAACTGTAAATTGATGAAGGGATGGAGCAAGTGGGGAGAAAAAGATGGTTAAGTGAAGGGCTGAGGGGGGAAGGGCAGGAGGTTGTCATCCTGGCTGACAGGCCTGCTCCCATGATCACTGCTTAGTTATTTAAATTAACACACAGGGAGATGAGCCAAACAGATCTTCGTCTTGCCTCCCCCACCTTGTTTAATAACATACTTTCAGTTGGAAAATTAAGGTTCAGCCCCTCACCACCACCCCCACATGCCCGTACAGGCTTACATGTTGCTCCGACTCTGGCACTGACATCCTGTGCAATGTCCTTCCACAAGCTCAATACTGCACTAGGAAAACAGAGAGCAGGGAGGGAGGAGGAGTACATCCTCCAGACATCTGTACAATTGTCTGTTTTCCAGGCAGGGCCAAGCACAGCTTGTGCACTTAGAGGCTGATGGAGCACCCCCGGTGCAGGTGACCACAGGGGCAGGGAGGCCGGCAGACCCCCATCAGGACTGCTCTGTCATCTGCTGTCCCCTCAAGCCCACTGTTCAGGGCTTGGCCTCTGCCGTTTGGCACCCAGGGAAAGGGTTTAGCAATGTGCTAAAAGTCAAACCAAAATGTCGAGTGTGATTGCATCTTCGTCTGCACTTAGCAGCCTCAGGGCTGCACAGTCTGAGCATAGTTAAAATGAAATTCAGCCTTCCTCTGACCCTTTCAGGAAACCCTGGTGCCCTTCAGGTGTCCCCATGCATTCATTCCTTCAAACTATTATCTGCGGAACAGCACTGCTTTGCAAGACAGATCTGGGAATCGTTTTTGACACTTTTCACACACATATCTCTCCATTTCAATTGTACCAGCAATCCTGGCAGTTCTCCCTCCAAAATGAGTCTACCCATTTTGTTCTTTGGTTTTGCCTCTGGCATATCTGCCCTCGTCTCCTGCCTGGATGTGGCACGGTGCTCTTAGAAGCCCTTAGGTGCCCCTAAGAGCACTGTGATCCCAGTCAGAAGCCTGATTCCTCCAAGCCCTGTTTTTTTTCAGAAGGCAGCAGATACCTAACCTTAAACCCGTGCACTTCACTCCCCACATCAGCCCTTCCTCTGTTCCTTAAAATGCTGGCTCAGGACACCCAGCCAGTGCCACCTTTTCCTTCTGGCCACAATTGCAAAGTGACTTAGAGAAGTCTTTTCTGGGCCCACGCCCAACCTAAAGGGCCCTTCCTATTATTCTCTCCCATGTTCTTTTTCTTCTCTGTGCTTTAATGTTAATAGAAAATAACATTTCCTCTGTTTATATTTAAAGGTCTGTTTATTGACCTTATTAATATTGTCTGAAGCACTATGGGAAAGAAATTAGATTCAACTGGAAAAAAATACATTCAATAATAAAAATTAGATTAGCAATGTTTATTATTTTTTGTTGGATGTCTTTACAAATATTTAGTCTACTTGATCATTAGTACGCTTAAAATGCTTTTTAAAAACATCATTTAAAGATTTAAAAAAATTTTAAATATTTTTTTACAAAAAGATTGTAGGGGAGTGACATCATCATTTTGAAGCCGCCAGTCTCCTTCCCCTTACAAAGATCAACAATTAAATTGCTATTCATGAATAAAAACAGCTCTGGGAGATCTGGAGCCCACTTTCCACTTCCAGGAAAGGAAGAGTTGGGTGAGTGATCAGGTTCCCCAGCTATTCTGGGCACCGTGCAAAAGTACTGCTTCACTTATACCCAACCAAGACTGGCAAAGCTGATGTACAGACATGGCTAGAAACAGAAAGAAAAGCAGGGGCTACTAGGAGCAGCCAGACAGCAGAGTGATAGTGCCCTGCTCTGTAGACAAAACCAGCAGATGCTGCCACTGATGAAACCAAAGGTGGCACTGCCACCATCAAACCCCTGTAGATTTCTCCAGCTTTCACCCCATAGGTATTTCACTGACTCCAGCCACCTGGGTCTTTCCTCGGTCCCTCCCCTGTGCCCCTGCCAGAGCACAGGCACCACACCAGCAGCCATCCCAGGCTTCTGTGGCTACATGAGTTCCAGCCTAGACACCCATTGCTGATGCTCACCACCATGCACGCACTGGAGGCCAGCCCCTCCAGTGGGGTTGTGCATGTTGCCAGCCTCCACTACAGTGTGCACACTCAGGGGAGACTGTGTAGCCATACGAAAGCACACGAGAGCCAAGGCCGCCACAACTGCTGGTGGGCTCAAATTGGGCCCTGTCTTCTGTCACTGACCTGCACCACTGTGCTCCCTGCAGCTGGCCACTCCCCTCCAGCCGTGCACCAGCAAGCCCCCAGCCAGACCCGTCATCTGTCTCCACTGCTGCACCCATGGCATGATCCAGCAAACCCTAGTGCACACAGACAGGCAGAACCCTGCCCCTGCTGCTTGTCCTGGCCTCCACCACTACATGTGTGCCTGCAACTGACCCCTGCAGCTGAGTGTGTGCACACCACTGGCTCTGGCCACCACCACAATTCATAAGTCCTTATCCAACCAAATTACTTGATGTAAATGTAAACAGATTGAATTCTCTAATCAAAAAAAAAAAAGAGTAGGTGGATGGATTGAAAAACAAGAACCAATCATATGTAGCCTACAAGAGACTCACATTAACTTTAAGGGCACACACTGGCTCAAAGTGAGGGGACAGAAAAAGATATTCCACGAAAAGAAAGCAGAGATAACTGTATTTACACCAGAAAAACAGATTTTAAACCAAATCTGTAACAAAAGACAACAAGGTCATTATATAATGATAACAGGTCAATTCATCAAGATGATATAACAATCCTAAATATATATGCACCCAACATCAGAACACCTAAATGCATTAAGCAAATACTAACATATCTGAAGGGAGAAATAGACAGTACAATAACAGTAGGGTATTCAATACCCCACTTTCAACAATATACACACATCCAGACAGGAAATGTATAAGTAAAGTTGGACTAGAACCATACTTTAGATCAATGGACCTAACATGCACGTACAGAACACACCACCCAAGAGCAGCAGAACACACATTCTTTCCAAGTGCACATGGAACATTCTCCAGGATAGATCATGTGATAGGACACAAAAAGTCTTAGCAAACCTAAGAAGAGTGAAATCATACCAAGTATCTTTTCTGACCACAATGGTATGAAACTAGAAATCGATGACAGGAAGAAAACTGAAAAATTCACGAATATCTAGAAATTAAATAACACTCTCCTGAATGACCAATAGGTCAAAGAAGAAATCTAAAGGGGAATCAAAAAATATCTTGAAGCAAATGAAAATGGAAATACAACATACAAAATCTTATGGGATGCTGCAAAAGCAATGCTAAGAGGGAATAAGAGGGAAGTTTATAGACAAATGCCTAGACTAAAAACAAACAAAAAAAAAGATCTCAAATAAACACCCTAACTCTACACCTCAAGGAACTAGAAGAAGAACAAACTAAGCCCAAAGTTAGCAGAAGAATGAAATAACAAAGATCAGAGCAGAAATTTTAGAAAGAGAGGCCAGGAAAAAACAAAGATTAACAAAACTAAGAGCTGTTTTTTTTTTTTTTAAAGATAATCAAAACTGACAAACCTTTAGCTAGACTAAGAATAAAAGAGAGAAGACAAATAAATAAAATCAGAAATGAAAGAGGAAATGTTACAACTAATATCACAAAATACAACGAATCATAAAAGACTACTATGAACAACTATATGCCAACAAATTTAATAACCTAGAAGAGATGGATAAATTCCCAGAAACATACAACCTACCAAGACTGAAATAGGAAGAAATAGAAAGTATGAACAGATGAAAAATGAGCAAGGAAATTTAATCATTATCAAAAACCTCCCAACAAAGGAAAGCCTAGGACCAGATGGCTTCACTGATGAATTCTACCAAAACATAAAAAGAACAATGAACACCAATCTTTCTCAAACTCTTCCAAAAAACTGAAGAGGAGAGAACACTCCCAAATTCATTTTACAAGGTCAACATCATCCTGATACCAAAGCCAGGTAAGGACATTATAAGAAAACTAGACCAATATCCCGGATTAACTTAGATGCAAAAATTCCTAACAAACATTAGCAAACCAAATTCAACAGCATATTAAAAAGATCATACACCATGATCAAGTGGGATTTATTCCAGTGGTGCAAGGAATCAATAAATATGATATATCACATAAATAGAATAAAAGATAAGAATCATATGTTTATCTCAACAGAAGTATTCATTGAAAATGAATTCATCCTTTCATGATAAAAACATCTAACAATTTCAGTATAAAACATGCCTCAACATAATAAAGGCAATATATGACAGGACCACCACTAACATCATACTCAATAGTGAAAGTCTGAAAGCTTTTCCTCTAATATCAGGAACAAGACACAAGAGTGCTCACTCTGACCACTCCTATTTGACATAGTTACCAGATGTCCTATCCAGAGCAATCTGGCAAGAAAAAGAAATAAAAAGCACCCACATTGGAAAGAACTAAAATTGTCTTTTTTGTAGATGATATGATCTCATATATAGAAAATCCTAAAAACTCCATCAAAAACTTGTTAGAACTAATCAGTGAATTCAATAAAGTTGCAAGATACAAAATCACATACAGAAATCTGTTGCATTTCTATACACCAATAAAAAATCTGAATAATAAAGAAAAAAATACTATTTTCAATAGCACAAAAAACAAAAGTACTTAGGAATAAATTTATCCAAGGAGGAGAAGGATCTGTTCACTGAAAAGAACATGATTTTGATGAAAGAAATTGAAAAAGACACAAACAAATGGAAAAAAAACCACGTTCATGGATCAGAAGAATCAATATTGTTAAAATGTTCATGTTATCCAAGGTTGTCTGTATATTCAATGTGATCCTTATCAAAATTCGAAAGGCATTTTTCACAGAGATAGAAAAACAATACTAAAATTTGTGTAGAACAATGAAAGACTGAATAGCTAAAGCAATCCTGAAAAAGATGAACAAAGCTGGAGGTGTCACACTTCCAGATTTCAACCATATTACAAAGCTATAGTAATCAAAGCAGTATGGATTTGACTTAAAAATAGAAACAGACTAATGGAACAAAATTGAGAGTCCAGAAATAAACCCTCAAATATACAGTAAATTAATATTTCATAGGGAAGCCAAGAATACTCATTGGGAAAAGAACAGTCTCTTCAATACTTGGTGTGGGGAAAGCTGGATAACCACATGCATGAGAATGAAATCAGATCCCTATCTTACATGATTCACAAAAAATTAACTCAAAGTAGATCAAAGATTTAAACATAAAACTGCTAGAAGAAAACATAGAGGAAAAGCTCCTTGACATTGGTCTTGGCAACCATTTCTTGGATATAACAACAAAAGTAAAAATTAATACGGGGGACTCCGCAAACTAAACTGCTTCTGCACATCAAAAGAAATAATTATTAAAATGAAAAGGCAACCTATGAAATGGGAGGAAATATTTGCAAATCATATATCTGATAGGGTTTATTTTCCAAAATATATAAAAAACTCATACAACTCAATAGCAAAAAACAAACAATCCAATTTTTAAAATGGGCAGAAGAACTGAAAAGACATTCTCCCAAAGAAGACATACAGATGGCCAACAGGTACATGAAAAGGTGCTCAACATCCCTAGTTACTAGGGAAATATAAATCAAAACAACAATGAGATACCACCTTACACCTGTCAGAATGGCTATCATCAAAAAGACAAGAGATAACAGGTGTTAGAAAGGATGTGAAGAAAAGGGAGCACTCCTACACTGTTAGTAGGAATATAAGTTGGTGCAGCCACTACAGGAAACAAAGTATGGAGGTTCCTCAAAAAATTAAAAAAAGGACTACGATATGATCCAGCAATCTCACTTTGGAATATTTCCAAAGGAAGTGAAAACTAGCTCCAAGAGATATCTGCATGCCCATGTTCACTGCAGGGTTTTTTCACAATAGACAAGATATAAAAACAACCTAAGTGCTCTTTTCCAGATGACAGGATAAAGAGGATGTGATATATATACATACATGTATATTAAACACAAAATTATTCAGTCATGAGAAAGAAGATAATTCTGTTATTTGCAATAACTCGGATGAACCTTGAGGGCATTATGTTAGACAGAGAAAGACAAATATTATATGGCTAAAAAAGCCAAACTTATAGAAACGAGAGTAGACTTGTGATTATCAGGGGCTGGGAGGTGGGTGAAATGGGGGAAATGTTGGTAAAAAGGTACAGACTTCTAGTTAAAAATGAATAAGTTCGGGGCTTCCCTGGTGGTGCAGTGGTTGAGAGTCCGCCTGCCGATTCAGGGGACACGGGTTCGTGCCCTGGTCCAGGAAGATCCCACATGCCGTCGAGCAGCTGGGCCTGTGAGCCATGGCCACTGAGCCTGCGTGTCCGGAGCCTGTGCTCCGCAACGGGAGAGGCCACAGCAGTGAGAGGCCCGCGTACCACAAAAAAAAAAAAAAAAAAAAAAGTTCTAGCTATCTAATATGGAAGCACAGTGATTATATTTATAATACTGCATTACATACTTGGAAGTTGCTAACAGAGTATACCTAAAACGTTCTCACCACAGAAAAAGAGATGGTAATTATGTGAGTGATGGAGGTGTTACCTAATATGATGGTGGTCATCATTTTGCAACACATAAGGTGTCAAATCAACAAATTGTACACCTTAATCTTATACAGTGTTATATGTCAATTACCCTAATAAAACGAAAACAAATATACAAAAAGCCTTGTATCATAAACGCTTTAACTTTTTTCAAAACTATTCGAAAATTTTACTGAAATCCGAGGATACCTGGTATTCTCTGACTGTCATCCCTTCTTTGTATGTGTTACAGCAAAAAGCTGGCTATTGCTGGTCTATGTGCTGTGTGTGCAACTATGATCAGGGCCAATAGAAAAATATGACCCTTAAGAAACGTTTCTGCTTCTGTTGGATTGGGTTGGGTTTCCAACGGAACTTTCTGTGATGATATGAATGTCCTGTATCTGTGCTGTCAGATACTGAAGCCCTTCTTTGACTAGCTATTGACCACTTAAAATGTGGCCAGTATGACTGAGAAACTGAATTTTAAATTTTATTTAACATTAAGTTCAATGGTTTATTTAATCTTAAATTTAATATTAAGATGCAGTAGCTAACCCTGTATCTTAACATTAGAGATAGCACAGATTATAGGAAAAACAAAACCCAAAACTCACGATTTCATGCCACTTGGGAAATATTTTAAGCACTGATGACTTGGTGCCTTCATTCTTCTCCATAAGTATCAGACATATGCATAATCATTTTCAGGGTAAATACAGAAATCCTCAGGGCATTAGCCACAAAACTGAGAGACAGTGACCTCTCTGAATTTTATACTATGCAAGGTACTTGTCTGACATTTATGGATTATCTCAAACTCAAAGCATGGACAGATGATTATGCATGAGCTGAGACCACCAATTTCAGCAACCTAGAAGGAACCTTCACGTTTCCCCAGGTGAGGAGGCGGGAGGACTTCTTCAGCAGCCTTTCGACACTGAGTCAGCACCCAGTTGTCCCAATGACTTGGTGGAAGGTACAGACCAGTTGCGTGCGGGTGAGGGTGGGGGACTAAGGACGGATTTACAGGCTCTGAGAAACCTCAGGTCGGTTGCAGACATGCTAAGTGCGTCTCATGGGAAAACTCTCCAGAAACGCAGCACTTTGCTCTCACTGGAAAGTGTTTCGGTGAAACCAGAGTTTCCTTGGGTCTGATACAAGGCACTCCTGAGCCCATTCCCCCTAAATGTAAGTGGATGGGGCGCCACCTAGTGGTGACTGTTTTCACCCATGTTGGCTGAATAGAGTGCATAACTGAAGGCTGTACGTTTCTTAGACATTATGTTAAAGTAGGTATAGGCAGGTGAGTTGGGCATTTGGGCTTTATTGATGGACTAATTCCTGCATATTCATTTTCACCTGCCTAATCTATGAACAGGGATAATGATGGTACCAACCTCTTAGGGTGTTTTGAGGGTTATATGAGTTTATACTGCTAAAGTGTCTGGCAAGTGATAAAAGCTATATACCTTTTTGAAAAGCAATTAGCAGCCCAGGTCAAGAGGTTTTTTCCATTTGACATTATTGAGGGCCTGGACCTTACCTTTGTGAGGTTGGGAATGGTGTTTGGGACCAAGTCCCCAGCCAGCAGCTGCCTGGGACTTTCCACAACTGCCTCCAAGGAGAGGTTACTAGAGATTCCTCAACATTGTGTGAGCTATGTCCCTCAGCTTGCAGGTGGCTCCTTTTCAGGAAAGTCCCTGCCTGGACAGGGAAGCCCGAGACTCCAGCCCAGGAGAGCATGGTGCCAGGAGCCTAGGACTGAGTGTCTGACAACCTTTGTGGGGTCATAACCTAAAAAGACAAAAATGTGCTGGAGTTGCCCATTTGCAAAGGATGATGTGGTCCAATCTAATGGTCCAAAAAGTCTAGACTAACTGGAGTGAACTGACCCAGGATAATTCCAGTCATGTTTTCAAACCAAATAGGCAAGAAACCTGTATTAAAATGTCCTCATGTGTATCCCCAAAGTACAATTTGTTAGCCAAACATAAACTTGAATCAATATAAAACTGGCAGAAACCTAAGCACTGAGCATGTTTGTGGAAGAGAAAATTTCTAGATCTCCCTTCTAAATCCCTGAAGCTAAGGACTAAGCAGGGAAACGGCCTAGATTAAGGAATGTGGTCTGTTCATTACCATATACTCCTTCACAAACGTGCAGTAAATTCCTCTTGAGGGCCAGCCCAGAAGCCAGGCACCCAGAGTCCACGGAGTGTATGAAATTACACAGAATCATGCATGATGAAGACATGGGCCCTTCCCCAAGATGCTCAGAAGTTCTACCAGGATATCAGACCCAGGTGGCCAATGCTCCAGACAAGATGATTTGGGGCTGCGACCGGAGGACCCTGAGATGAGCCAGGTGCCAGTGGGCTGGCAGAGCAGGAAGCTTCAGGGAGCCATCTGGGGAAGTCTGGGTGCCCATGCCCAAGGAAACCGAGAGAGGGCAAGGGTGCACACCTGATGGGGAGATGGAGGTGAGGGCTGTGCTCTACAGCCAGGTTCCCAGGCTCCCCCATTTAGGAGCAAAGGTCATCTTCAGTCAACCCAGCTCACAAGCTGTTCTGTGAGACTCGTTTCACAGAACAGCTTGTGAGCTGGTGTGACTATAAATCTCAGGCTAACTGTTACACATAGACTTTTCTATTGTTGATCACATCTCATGTAGCAAAATGGGCTGATGCTTCACTTTCAGTTTCACAGATACAGTGTCAGTGAGGAAGTAACAGAGACCATCCCTCTTCCCCCTGTTGGAGGGAGGGGAATTGGTACAGTTTTTCTAGAGAGCAACGTGGAAATACATATTGAAAGGCTTATCTTTTGGCCAATTCCTGGAATTTATCCAATAGGTAGAATTATATGCTTGCATGGCAATATTTATCACCGAGGACAAAAATGGAAATGACATGAAATTTTTTAGAGACTATATAATGACAGGATACTGACCTGATGGAATTTGATGGATCACAATATTTGAGAACAATGTTTGATGACAGGAAAAAGATGTTCAATACATTTCAAATTATAAAGCTATTTACAAAACAATTTTCAGAGAATGAGACCACTCAAAAACTACAGGAGAGTATGTGTGGACACACACAGATATACACATGTGTATGCAGGTGTGCCCACACACACGGACACACGTACATGACGCACACCAAACCATTAACATTGATTTTCTTTGGTCTGAGTGCCATAACTGTATTCCATATTTGGTGATTTTCCATGTTTTACAAATATTTAAATAATACATTGATTCTTGTCATTAACATAAATGTTATCTTAAAAAATTCAAGATATGGCCATTATATCTGTTGGTGTCATGAAAGACTTTTAAAATTATTATTATTATTTATGTTTAGTTGCCTTGGGTCTGTTGCTGTGCGTGGGCTTTCTCTAGTTGCGGCAAGTGGGGGCTACTCTTCGTTGTGGTGCGCGGGCTTCTCATTGTGGTGGCTTGTCGTGTTGTGGAGCACTGGCTCTAGGCACGCAGGCTTCAGTAGTTGTAGCACGTAGGCTCAGTAGTTGTGACTCGTGGGATCTGGAACACAGGCTCAGTAGTTGTGGTCCATGGGTTTAGTTGCTCCACAGCATGTGGGATCTTCTCAGACCAGGGCTCGAACCTATGTCACCTGCATTGGCAGGTGGATTCTTAACCACTGAGCCACCGTGAAAGACATTTTTAACCAGCACTGGTGTTATAAGTAGGGATGTAGACACTCTCATACACATACCAGTGTTTAGTTAAAAACTTCCACTTACATATGTATAACTTTCTTCAAATATATTGCCCACAAATCAAACGTAACATGTATATAATTTCCTTCAAGTAAGTTATTTATACTATAACTTCATGGTGGTGTCAGCCAATCGCTATACAAAAATGTGACTGTGCTGCCTCCCAGTGGCCATTCAAGGAATAGCTGTATATACAATCACGTTTTCAAACTGACATTCTCAGACCCTGCAGCTACACTGTATTGAGAGAAAGTTAATAAACAAACAAGGACCTTCAAGATGGCGGAGGAGTAAGACTTGGAGATCACATTCCTCCCCACAAATACATCAAAAATACATCTACATGTGCAACAACTCCTGCAGAACACATACTGAACACTGGCAGAAGACCACAGACTTCCCAAAAGGCAAGAAAATCCCCATGTACCTGGCCGTGTGGCTGACAGCGTCTTGGTGCTCTGGCCTTGTGTCAGGCCTGAGCCTCTGAGATGGGAGAGCCGAGCCCCGGACATTGGACCACCAGAGACCTCCCAGTCACACATAATATCAATCAGCAAGAGATAGCCCAGAGATCTCCATCTCAAGGCTAAGACCCAGCTCCACCCAACGGTCAGCAAGCTCCAGTGCTGGACGTCCCATGCCAAACAGCTAGCAAGACAGGAACACAACCCCATCCATTAGCAGAGAGGCTGCCTAAAATCAAACTAATTTCACAGACACCCCAAAACACACCACCAGACGTGGACCTGCCCACCAGAAAGACAAGATCCAGCCCCATCCACTAGAGCACAGGCATCAGTCCCCTCCACCAGGAAGCCTACACAAGCCACTGAACCAACCTCACCCACTGGGGGCAGACACCAAAAGCAACAGGAACTACAAACCTACAGCCTGTGAAAAGGAGACCCCAAACACAGTAAGTTAAACAAAATGGGAAGACAGAGAAATATGCAGCAGATGAAGGAGCAAGTTTTACAAAACCCACCAGACCAAACAAATGAAGAGGTAATAGGCAGTCTACCTGAAAAAGATTTCAGAATAATGATAGTAAAGATGATACAAAATCTTGGAAACAGAATGGAGAAAATACAAGAAACATTTAACAAGGAACTACAACAACTAAAGAGCAAGCAAACAATGATGAACAACATAACAAATGAAATTAAGAATTCTCTAGAAGGAATCAATAGCAGAATAATGGAGACAGAAGAACGGATAAGTGACCTGGAAGATAAAATAGTGGAAATAACTACTGCAGAGCAGAATAAAGAAAAAAGAATCAAAAGAATTGAGGACAGTATCAGAGACCTCTGGGACATTAAACACACAGACATTCGAATTATAAGGGGTCCCAGAAGAAGAAGAGAAAAAGAAAGGGTCTAAGAAAATATTTGAAGAGATTAGAGATTAGAGTCAAAAAATATTTCCCAAAAAATAGCCACCTAAGTCCAGGTGGCTATTTCCTTCCCCTAATATGGGAAAGGAAATTGTCAATCAAGTCCAGGAAGCAGAGAGTCCCATACAGGATAAATCCAAGGAGAAACATGCCAAGACACATATTAATCAAACTATCAAAAATTAAATACAAACAAAAAATATTAAAAGCAGCAAGGGAAGATCAGGAAACTTCCATAAGCCTCTCAGATAGCTTCATCCACCACAGGGCAGACAGCAGAAGCAAGAAGAACTACAATCCTGCAGCCTGTGGAACAAAAAGCACAGTCATAGAAAGATAGACACGATGAAAAAGCAGAGGGCTATGTACAAGATGAAGGAACAAGATAAAACCCCAGAAAAACAACTAAATGAAACAGAGATAGGCAATCTTCCAGAAAAAGAATCCAGAATAATGATAGTGAAGATGATCCACGACCTCGGGAAAAGCATGGAGGCAAAGATCGAGAAGATGCAAGAAATGTTTAACAAAGATCTAGAAGAATTAAAGGACAAACAGAGGTGAAAAATACAATAACTGAAATGAAAATTACACTAGAAGGAATCAATAGCAGAATAGCTGAGGCAGAAGAACGGATAAAAGTGACCTGGAAGACAGAATGGTAGAATTCACTGCTGTGGAACAGAATAAAGAAAAAAGAATGAAAAGAAATGAAGACAGCCTAAGAGACCTCTGGGACAACATTAAACACAACAACATTCGTGTTAAAGGGGTCCCAGAAGGAGAACAGAGAAGGACCCAAGAAAGTATTTGAAGAGATTAGAGTAGAAAAATTCCCTAACATGGGAAAGGAAATAGCCACCTAAGTCCAGGAAGCACAGAGAGTCCCATACAGGATAAACCCAAGGAGAAACATGCCAAGACACACAGTAATAAAATTGGCAAATATTAAAGACAAAGAAAATTTATTGAAAGCAGAAAGGGAAAAACGACAAATTGTTTAAGTATAAGTATATCATGTCACTCCCATAAGGTTAACAGCTGATTCCTCAGCAGAAACTCTACAAGCTAGAAGGGAGTGGCATGATATACTTAAAGTGATGAAAGGGAAGAACCTACAACCAAGATTACTCTACCCAGCAAGGATCTCATTCAGATTTGATGGAGAAATTAAAACCTTTACAGACAAGCAAAAGCTAAGAGAATCCAGCACCACCAAACCAGCTTTACAACAAATACTAAAGGACCTTCTCTAGGCAGGAAGCACAAGAGAAGGTAAAGACCTACAATAACAAACCCAAAACAATTAAGAAAAAGGTAAAAGGAGCATACATATCAATAATTACCTTGAATGTAAATGGATTAAATATTCCAGCCAAAAGATATAGACTGCCTGAATGGATACAAAAACAAGACCCATTTATATGCTGTCTACAAGAAACCCACTTCAGACCTAGGGACACATACTGAATGAAAGTGAGGGGATGGAAAAATATATTCCGTGCAATGGAAATCAAAAAAAAGCTGTAGTAGCAATTTTCAAATCAGAAAAAATAGACTTTAAAATAAAGACTATTCTAAGAGACAAAGAAGGAAACTACATAATTATCAAGGGATCAATCCAAGAAGATATAACAGTTGTAAATATTTACGCACCCAAAATAGGAGCACCTCAATACATAAGGCAACTGCTAACAGCTCTAAAAGAGGAAATCAACAGTAACACAGTAATAGTGGGGGACTTCAACACCTCATTTACACCAATGGACAGATCACCCAAACACAAAATTAATAAGGAAAAACAAGCTTTAAATGACACAATAGACCAGATAGATATAATTGATATTTATAGGACATTCCACCCAAAAAGAGCAGATTATACTTTCTTCTCAAGTGTGCATGGAACATTCTCCAGGATAGATCGTATCTTGGGTAACAAATCAAACCGCAGTAAATTTAAGAAAACTGAAATCATATCAAGCATTTTTCTGAATGCAATGTTATGAGATTGGAAATCAATTACAGGGAAAAAACATAAAAAACACAAACACATGCAGGCTAAACAATACATTACTAAATAACCAAGAGATCACTGAAGAAATCAAAGAGGAAATAAAAAAATACCTACAGACAAATGACAATGAAAACATGATGATCCAAAACCTATGGGATGCACCAAAAGCAGTTCTAAGAGGGAAGTTTATAGCTATACAAGCCTACCTTAAGAAACAAGAAAAATTTCAAATAAACAATCTAACCTTACACCTAAAGGAACTAGAGAAAGAAGAACAAACAAAACCCAAAGTTAGCAGAAGGAAAGAAATCATAAAGATCAGAGTAGAAATAAATGAAATAGAAACAAAGAAAACAATAGCAAAGATCAATAAAACTAAAAAGCTGGTTCTTTGAGAAGAGAAACAAAATTGATAAACCATTAGCCAGACACATCAAGAGAAAGAGGGAGAGGACTCAAATCAATAAAATTAGAAATGAAAAAGGAGAAGTTACAACAGACACCGCAGAATTACAAAGCATTCTAAGAGACTACTACAAGCAACTCTATGCCAATAAAATGGACAACCTGGAAGAAATGGACAAAAATCTTAGAAAGGTATAACCTTCCAAGATGGAACCAGAAAGAAATAGAAAATATGAACAGACCAATCCCAAGTAATGAAATTGAAACTGTGATTAAAAATCTTCCAACAAACAAAAGTCCAGGACCACATGGCTTCACAGGTGAATTCTATCAAACATTTAGAGAAGAGTTAACACCCATCCTTCTCAAACTCTTCCAAAAAATTATAGACGAAGGAAAACTCCCAAACTCATTCTATGAGGCCACCATCACCCTGATACCAAAACCAGACAACGATACGACAAAAAAAAAAAGAAAATTACAGGCCAATATCACTGATGAATATAGATGCAAAAATCCTCAACAAAATACTAGCAAACAGAATCCAACAACACATTAAAATGATCATACACCATGATCAAATGGGATTTACTCCAGAGATGCAAGATTTCTTCATTATATGCAAATCAATCAATGTGATGCACCATATTAACAAATTGAAGAATAAAAACCATATGTTCATCTCAATAGATGCAGAACAAGCTTCTGACAAAATTCAACACCCATTTATGATAAAAAAAAAAACTCTCCAGAAAGTGGGCATAAAGGGAACCTACTTCAACATATTAAAGGGCATATATGACAAACCCACAGCAAACATCATCCTCAATGGTGAAAAACTGAAAGCACTTCCTCTAAGATCAGGAACACGACAAGGATGTCCACTCTCAGCACTGTTATTCAACATAGTTTTGGAAGTCCTAGACATGGCAATCAGAGAAGAAAAAGAAATAAAAGGAATCCAAATTGGAAATGAAGAAGTAAAACTGTCACTGTTTGCAGATGACATGATACTATACATAGAGAATCCTAAACATGCCACCAGAAAACTACTAGAGCTAATCAATGAATTTGGTAAAGTTGCAGAGTACAAAATTAATGCACAGAAATCTCTTGCATTCCTATACACTAATGATGAAAAATCTGAAAGAGAAATTAAGGAAACACTCCCACTTATCATTGCAACAAAAAGAATAAAATACCTAGGAATACACCTACCTAAGGGGCTTTCCTGGTGGCGCAGTGGTTGAGAGTCCACCTGCCGATGCAGGCAGGTGATGCGGGTTCGTGCCCCAGTCCGGGAGGATCCCACATGCTGCGGAGCGCCTGGGCCCGTGGGCCATGGCCACTGAGCCTGCGCATCTGGAGCCTGTGCTCCGCAGCGGGAGGGGCCACGGCAGTGAGAGGCCCGTGTACTGCAAAATAAAAAAAAACCTACCTAGGGAGACAAAAGACCTGTATGCAGAAAACTATAAGACACTGATGAAAGAAATTAAAGATAATACCAACAAATGGAGAGATATACCATCTTCTTGGATTGGAAGAATCAATATTGTGAAAATGACTATACTACCCAAAGCAATCTACAGATACAATGCAGTCCCTATCAAATTACCAATCACATTTTTCAAAGAACTAGAACATAAAAGTTCACAATTTGTATGGAGACACAAAAGACCCCGAATAGCCAAAGCAGTCTTGAGGGAAAAATAACGGAGCTGGCGGAATCAGACTCCCTGACTTCAGACTATACTACAAAGCTACAGTAATGAAGACAATATGATACTGGCACAAAAACAGAAATATAGATCAATGGAACAGGATATAAAGCCCAGAGATAAACCCACACACCTATTGTCAACTAATCTATGACAAAGCAGGCAAGGATATACAATGGAGAAAAGACAGTCTCTTCAATAAGTGGTGCTGGGAAAAGTGGACAGCTACATGTAAAAGAATGAAATTAGAACACTCCCTGACACCATACACAAAAATAAACTCAAAATGGATTAGAAACCTAAATGTAAGACTGGGCACTATAAAACTCTTAGAAGAAAACTAGGAAGAACACTCTTTGACATAAATCACAGCAAGATATTTTTTGATCCATCTCCTAGAGTAATGGAAATAAAAACAAAAACAAACAAATGGGACCTGATGAAACTTAAAAGTTTTTGCACAGCAAAGGAAACCATAAACAAGACAAAAAGACAACCCTCAGAATGGGAGAAAATATTTGCAAATGAATCATTGGACAAAGGATTAATCTCCAAAATCTATAAACAGCTCATGCAGCTCAATATTAAAAAAAACAAACAACCTGATCCAAAAATGAGCAGAAGACCTAAATAGACATTTCTCCAAAGAAGACATACAGATGGCCAAGAAGCACATGAAAAGTTGCTCAACATCACTAATCATTAGAGAAATGCAAATCAAAACTACAGTGAGGTATCACCTCACACCAGTCAGGATGGGCATCATCAGAAAATCTACAAACAACAAATGCTGGAGAGGGGTTGTAGAAAAGGGAACCCTCTTGCACTGTTGGTGGGAATGTAAATTGATACAGCTACTATGGAGAACAGTATGGAGGTTCCATAAAAAACTAGAACTACCATATGATCCAGCAATCCCACTACTGGGCATATACCCAGAGAAAACCATAATTCAAAAAGACACATGCACTGCAATGTTCATTGAAGCACTATTTACAATAGCCACGTCATGGAAGCAGCCTAAATGCCCATCGACAGGCGAATGGATAAAAAAAATGTGGTACATATATACAATGGAATATTACTCAGCCATAAAAAGGAGCAAAATTGGGTCATTTGTAGAGATGTGGATGCATCTAGAGACTGTCATACAGAATGAAGTAGGTCAGAAAGAAAAAACAAATATCGTATATTAACGCATATATGTGGAACCTAGAAAATGGCACAGATGAACCGGTTTGCAGAGCAGAAATTGAGACACAGAAGTAGAGAAAAAACGTATGGACACCAAGGGGGGAAAGCGGCTTGGGGGTGGTGGTGGTGGTGGTGGTGGTGCTGGTGTGACGAATTGGGAGACTGAGTTGATATGTATACACTGATGTATATAAAATGGATGACTAATCAGAACCTGCTGTATAAAAAGATAAAATTAAATTTAAAAATAAGCAGCAAATGAAAAGCAACAAATAACATCCAAGGGAATCCCCATAAGGTTAACAGCTGATCTTTCATC
This sequence comes from Phocoena phocoena, assembly GCF_963924675.1. Classification (NCBI taxonomy): domain Eukaryota; kingdom Metazoa; phylum Chordata; class Mammalia; order Artiodactyla; family Phocoenidae; genus Phocoena; species Phocoena phocoena. The sequence goes on along the minus strand of NC_089220.1, from coordinate 124,100,994 downwards.
TAAAGCTCTGCAAGCCAGAAAGCAGTAGCAGGACATTTTTAAAGTGATGAAGGGGAAAAACCTACAGCCAAGATTATTCTACCCAGCAAGGATCTCATTCAGATTTGACAGAGAAATTAAAATCTTTACAGACAGGCAAAAGTTAAGAGAATTCAGCACCACCAAACCAGCTTTACAGCAAATGCTAAAGGAACTTCTCTAGCTGGGAAACACAAGAGAAGAAAAGGACCTACAAAAACAAACCCAAAACAATTAAGAAAATGGTAATAGGAATATGCATATTGATAATTACCTTAAGTGTGAATGGATTAAATGCTCCAACCAAAAAACAGGCTCACTGAATGGATTCCAAAACAACACCTGTATATATGCTTTCTACAGGAAATGAACTTCAGACCTAGGGACACATACAGACTGAAAGTGGGGGTATGGAAAAGGATATTCTATGCAAATGGAAATCAAAAGAGGGCTGGAGTAGAAATTCTCATATCAGACAAAATAGACATTAAAATAAAGACTATTACAAGAGACAAAGAAGGACACTACATAATGATAAAGGGATAGATCCAAGAAGAAGATATAACAATTGTAAATATTTATGTACCCAACATAGGAGCACCTCAATACATAAGACAAATGCTAACAGTAATAAAAGGGGGAAATCAATAGTAATACAATCATAGTAGGGGACTTTAACCCCCCACTTTCACCAATGGACAGATCATCCAAAATTAAAATAAATAAGGAAACATAAGCTTTAAATGATACATTAAACAAGATGCACTTAATTGATATAGGATATTCCATCCAAAAACAACAGAATACACATTTTTCTCAAGTGCTCATGGAACATTCTCCAGGATAGATCATATCTTGGGTCACAAATCAAGCCATGGTAAATTTTAAAAACTTGAAATAGTATCATGTATCTTTTCTGACCAGAATGCTATGAGACTACATATAAATTACAGAAAAAATGGTAAAAAATACAAACAGATGGAGGCTAAAAAATATGCTACCAAATAAGCAAGAGATCACTAAAGAAATCAAAGAGGAAATCAAAAAATACCTAAAAACAAATGAAAATGAAAACACGACGACCCAAAACCTATGGAATGTAGCAAAAGCAGTTCTAAGAGGGAAGTTTATAGCAATACAGTCCTACCTCAAGAAATAAGAAAAGTCTCAAATAAACAACCTAACTTTACACAAAAGCAAATTAGAGAAGGAAGACCAGAAAAAAATGAACGTTAGCAGAAGGAAAGAAATCATAAAGATCAGAGCAGAAATAAATGAAAAAGAAATGAAGGAAACAATAGCAAAGATCAATAAAACTAAAAGTTGATTCTTTGAGAAGATAAACAAAATTGATAAACCATTAGCGAGACTCATCAAGAAAAAAAGGGAGAAGACTCAAATCAGCAGAATTAGAAATGAAAAAGGAGAAACAACAACTGACACTGCAGAAATACAAAGGGTCATGAGAGACTACTACAAGTAACTATATGCCAATAAAATGGACAACCTGGAAGAAATGGACACATTCTTAGAAAAGTACAACCTTCCGAGACTGAACCAAGAAGAAATAGAAAATATAAACAGACCAATCACAAGCACTGAAATTAAAAGTGTGATTAAAAATCTTCCAACAAACAAAAGCCCAGCACCAGATGGCTTCACGGGCAAATTCTATCAAACCTTTAGAGAAGAGCTAACACTTATCCTTTTCAAACTCTTCCAAAATATAGCAGAGGAAGGAACACTCCCAAACTAATTCTACAAGGCCACCATCATCCTGATACCAAAACCAAAGATGTCACAAAGAAAGAAAACTACAGGCCTGTATCACTGATGAACATAGATGCAAAAATCCTCAACAAAATAGTAGCAAACAGAATCCAACAGCACATTAAAAGGATCATACACCATGATCATCTGGGGTTTATCTCAGGAATGCAAGGATTCTTCAATATATGCAAATCAACCAATGTGATACACCATATTAACAAACTGAAGAATAAAAGCTATATGATAATCTCAATAGATGCAGAAAAAGCTTTCAACAAAATTCAACACCCATTTTTGATAAAAACCCTCTAGAGAGTACGCATAGACAGAAGTTACCTCAACATAATAAAGGCCATATACAAGAAACCCACAGGCAACATTGTTCTCAATGGTGAAAAACTGAAACCATTTCCTCTAAGATCAGGAACAAGACAAGGCTGCCCATTCTCACTGCTGTTATCCAACATAGTTTTGTAAGTTTTAGCCACAGCAATCAGAGAAGAAAAAGAAATAAAAGAAATCCAAATTGGAAAAGAAGAAGTAAAACTCACCGTTTTCAGATGACATGATACTATATTAGAGAATCCTAAACATGCTACCAGAAAACTAATAGAGCTAATCAGTGAACTTGGTAAAGTAGCAGGATACAAAATTATTGCACAGAGATCTCTTGCATTCCTATACATTAATGATGAAAAATCTGAAAGAGAACTTTAAGAAACACTCCCATTTACCACTGCAACAAAAAGAATAAAATACCTGGGAATAAACCTACCTACAGAGGCAATAGACCTTTATGCAGAAAACTATAAGACACTGATGAAAGACATTAAAGGCGACACAAGTAGATGGAGAGATATACCATGTTCTTTGATTGGAAGAATCAGTATTGTAAAAATGACTATACTACCCAAAGCAATCTACAGATTCAATGCAATCCCTATCAAACTACCAATGGCATTTTTCACAGAATTAGAACAAAAAATTTCACGATTTGTATGGAGACACAAAAGACCCCAAATAGCCAAAGCAATATTGAGACAGAAAAATGGAGATGGAGAAAGCAGTCTCCCTGACTTCAGACTATACTACAAAGCTACAGCAATCAAGACAGTATGGTACTGGCACTAAAATAGAAATATAGATCAATGGAACAGCATAGAAAGACCAGAGATAAACCCACGCACATATGGTCACCTTATCTTTGATAAAGGAAGCAAGAAATACAATGTAGAAAAGACAGCCCTTCAATAAGTGGTCCTGGGAAAAATGGACACTTACATGTAAAAGAATGAAATTAGAACACTCCCTAACACTGTATACAAAAATAAAGTCAAAATGGAATCAAGACCTAAATGTAAGGCCAGACACTATAAAACACTTAGAGGAAAACATAGGCAGAACACTCTATGACATAAATCACAGCAAGATCCTTTTTGACCCACCTCCTAGAGTAATGGAAATAAAAACAAAAATAAACAAATGGGAGGGACCTAATGAAACTTCAAAGCTTTTGCACAGCAAAGGAAACCATAAACAAGACCAAAAGACAACCCTCAGAATGGAAGACAATATTTGCAAACGAAGCAACTGACAAAGGATTAATCTCCAAAATATACAAGCAGCTCATGCAGCTCAGTATCAAAAAAACAAACAAACTAATCCAAAAATGGGCAGAAGACCTAAATAGACACTTCTCCAAAGAAGACATACAGATGGCCAAGAAGCACAAGAAAAGCTGCTCAACTTCACTAATTATTAGAGAAATGTGGATCAAAACTACAATGAGGTATCACCTTCACACCAGTCAGAACGGCCATCTTAAAAAAATCTACAAACGATAAATGCTGGAGAGGGTGCTGAGAAAAGGGAACCCTCTTGCACTGTTGGTAGGAATGTAAATTGATACAGCCACTATGGAGAACACTATGGAGGTTCCTTAAAGAAGTAAAACTAGAACTACCATATGACCCAGCAATCCCACTACTGGGCATATACCCTGAGAAAACCATAATTCAAAATGAGTCAAGTACCACAATGTTCATTGCAGCACTATTTACAATAGCCAGGCCATGGAAGCAGCCTAAATGTCCATTGACAGAAGAATGGATAAAGAAGATGTGGCACATATATACAATGGAATATTACTCAGCCACAGAAAGAAAGGAAATTGAGTTATTTGTAGTGAGGTGGATGGACCTAGAGTGTGTCATACAGAGTGAAGTAAGTCAGAAAGAGAAAAACATATGCTTACACACATACATGCAATCTAAAAAAAAAAAAAAAACCAAAGGTTCTGATGAACCTAGGGGCAGGACAGAAATAAAGACACAGGCGTATAGAATGGACTTGAGGACACAGGGAGTGGGAAGGGTAAGCCGGGACGAAGTGTGAGAGTAGCATTGACATATATACACTACGAAATATAAAATAGATGGCTAGTGGGAAGCAGCCGCAGAGCACAGGGAGATCAGCTCAGTGTTTTGTGACCACCTAGAGAGGTAGGATAAGGAGGGTGGGAGGGAGATGCAAGAGTGAGGGAATATGGGGATATATGTATACATGTAGTTGATTCACTTTGTTATATAGCATAAACTAACACAACATTTTAAAGCAATTATACTACAACAAAGATGTTTAAAAAAAAGAAATGAACAAATAGTGGTTCTAAGAGATTAAAGTAGAACAACAAAATACTCATGACCGCTCTATGATCAAGTTCAGACTCGACCTTAAGTGAGCCTAACTCCAAATTCCATGCTCTTTTCTCTTCCTATCACCCCAATTCAAAGCAGTGTTTTTCACTAATAATGAAAATCTAAACAGGGTGTAAACAATCATAAAATATGCCTTTCTCAAAATAAAAATAGCATGGGGGAATTCATAGTGTGCCAGAGTGACAATGCAGAGTGACCCCACTCTGTCCAGTGCTCTTTTCCCAAGCGCAGGGCATTCTATTACCCATGATGGCACAGTCGCCGGCACTCTCAAATGTCTGCCCACAGGCGTGGACATGGTGATCCTGGGTGGAACAGCAGCCAGGTTTTCTGATACCATGTTGTACTAGCACAGCCTGCCTTCTAGTAATTCCTTTCTTGCCTGTTGTGGTTTCCTACACCAGAAACTAAGTAAGAGAGATTGGCTCTTCTGCCAGGGACCCAAAGGCCAGGGGAATAAGCCCTAAGGTGGTTCTCACAAGAGTCTGCACCTTCCAAGGGTGCGGAGGAAATGGAGATGAGAGCTGGTCACTATCTCCCAGTTCACTTGTTATAAAAAAAATGTGTCATGAGATTTGGCAGGTGCCCTGAGAGATGTGGTCACCCAGGACTGCTTGGGCTTGCTGGGGAGTGAAATCAGAACTTGCTGCTACTCAATGATGACCTAAAGTTCTACCCAGCAAAAAAACCAAACAATTAGCAAGCATGGCCAGAAAGACAGTCATTCAGTCCTTGGGTGGACTGAAGTCAGGCTCTGGGTTCTGTGCCTCTTCCTTCTCCAGCTCTGGCAAGGATGACCGAGGAGACTGCTGTGCTGAGGGTCCCCTTGAGGTTGCCTGGCCACCAGCCTGACATCTGAAGCACAACTCTGGGGATGGTTCTATAAAACATATCATTTTGTTTGCTACAAGAACATCCTGGAAGAAACTGCTTGGTACTTTACGTGTTCTCTGCTTGACAGTCCAACAGGAAATGTCTGTCACTTTCTTTGGGCTTACGCTGAACAGCTACTGACTTTTATCATTAGATCCTGTAAACAGATTACACATGGGTGGTAGAAAGTTCTTCAGAACTGAAATTGTAGATCACTTCCAGGCAAGCACCTAATAAGGCTTTTTAGAAAAGACATTTTGGGAGCAAATGGCATCAATGGCTTATGTTTCCTTGGCTTTTTTGGAATCACCTATTTAAAGAATTCCATCCATCTGAATTGTGTGTGTTTTTGAATATTACCTTAAATGATTTCTGGAGCATGGTGGGGATTTTACATAAATGAATCCCTCCCATGTACCATAATCGCTATAGAGTTATTTTTTAGAAGCTGCTAACAGTACTTTTTCAGACATTTCTCAACATTTGTCTCAGGTTAAAACAACATCTGTCTCAGGTTAAAACAACATTTGTCTCACGTGAACCCTAGTTTGTTCTTCATGTTCATGTTCCATCTTTTTAGGTAGGTCCAAAGTCTGAATAAAAATTTTTAAATATAATTTTAGTTGAAGACTGTATGGAATTTTTATATTTTTTCCAATGTTTGGTATCATAAGCCATATGACAATAGAAACCTTTGTGCATAAAGCTTAGTCCTTATTCCTAATTATTTCCTTAAGATGGACATTACGTAGAAATTACTGGGTCAAAGTATATCACTGCTTTTATAAAGCTTGGCAGGAGTGACCCGGGTGCTAAACAGAAAGGCTGTACCTCTGGACGCTCAGTGACAGGGTGGGACCTGGATGGGGCTGTGTGTATGATCCGTCCTATCACCAGTTAATTCCTATTGCCATTTTGCTGTCTTTGCTAAATCAGTAGATTAAAATGCTATCAAATTACAGCTATAGCTCCATCATATTAAAATTCCTAACACTTTCAAATGGAACTATTTCCACTTTCCAAATGTTTTATAAGACTGAAAAAGAAAATTGGTCATCAACTTTGCAACTCATTAGCAGCAGGCTTCCTCTACATAAACAAGGACAAATTACTGCTGACAAGTTGCTCTGGGTCTCACCATCTTCCACATGACACTTTAACAAAGGTAAGACAAAGGCCATTATATGTCTAATAATGTTGCATCCCTCCAATTTTCAAATGTGGTAGATTAAACAAGGAAATTGCTCATACCTGAACTCAAATTCCTGCTGCCCCCCTCTCTAGCTGTGTGACCTTGGGCTGATTACCAAACAACTCTGAGCCTCAAGCTGTTTGTTGGTTAATGGAAATGGTGTCCCCTAGCTGGCTGGGCTGTCTGAGGACTGAAGGGCTGTCTGTGTTTGTGAAGTTGCCTGGTACACAGACACTCATTAAGAGGCCCCTCTGCTGCCTCTTCCCCTTCTAGACCAGGGGTTTATCTCAACATCCTGTCCAAGCAATTGTGCATGGGATGAAGCATCCCATTGTCTTAGGCGATGGACCTAACTGATCTCTGCAGGATAAGAACCAAGTGTGAATCAAGGGCAATAATCCATGGGGATCAGGGGTATTTTTATTCTATGAACGGAACGCAGAACGGTAGGCCCACACAGTGCCCCCACTGTGGGGACCCCTGGCATCCTCCAGGATGTGGAACTCATCTCCATACCTGCTCTCTGCTCACAGGGCTGAACAAAGTGCTCTTGATTTCATTGCCCAGGCTTCCTTTTCCATAGAATGATGGCAAAGGACTAACTGCTGACCCTTAAGATATTTCTCAGCTTTTCACATACTCTCTGCATGGAGAAGGCACTGTCTCAGACACTGATGTGATGTTCACAATTCTTGTCTCCCTCTATGGGTGAAACACCTCCCAGATCAATGTAGGGAAAAGGGAAGAGTGAGGACTGGAACAAAATGCCAAGGTGTGTGCACAGATCACTGATCAGAATCCTTATTGGGTTGTTATAAATCAGGACCTGTTGTCAAATAGGTTTGGGACACGATGTGCCAAAGCATTCCTCAAAATTATGTTAGGACATGCAGCCTCTGAAGATGACTGTATCAATATTATTTTTCACTATGATTATTCTTTTAAATATAAAGTTTATTGTGAAGAATTGTAACTAAGATAGAGAAATTCCAATAACAGCTACATAAATGCATGTGCTTTTTTTTTTTTAACTTGACTTTAGTGCCTTTTTTCTTTCTTTTCTGTTAATTTAAAAAATATTTTCTAAAGTCTACTTAGGCCCACCATGGAACCTGAAAAGCTATAAAGGAGTCTCTCTGACTGGTCAATTTATTGATTTACTCAGATGCAATGAATAGTTCAGAATTTTTTAAAAAAATGACTAATGATCATTTTAAATGAGAAGTACTAAATTTTAACCTCAGCATTTGAAATGTTATCAAACCATACAAGAAACAGACTTTTAAAATGTCAAAAGCGTTGCACAATTGCAACAAAAAAGCATTCTCCTTAGATTTTTAAAATAAAATTTCTTTTAAAATAAAATTTCCCTAACTTACATTATCTGGGTCACTCTTCCAAAGATGCCCTTGATCTGTACTTCCCTGGTGGTGCAATGGTTAAGAATCCGCCTGCCAATGTAGGGGACAGGGGTTTGATTCCTGGTCCAGGAAGATCCCACATGCTGCAGGGCAACTAAGCCGGTGGGCCAGAACTACTGAGCCCTCTCTCTAGAGCCCGTGAGCTGCAACTGCTGAGCCTGCACGCTTCATCTACTGATACTGCATGCTACAACTACTGAAGCCCAAGCGCCTAGAGCCCGGGCTCTGCAACAAGAGAGGCTACAACAACGAGAAGCCTGTGCACCACAACGAAGAGTAGCCCCACTCATGGCAACTAGAGAAAGCCCACGTGCAGCAACAAAGACCCAGCGCAGCCAGAAAAAAAAAACAACAAATATGCCCTTGATCTTCAATCAAAAAACAAATATAGATAAATACTATGAACCCATAGTAGCCCAAAGAAATAAGCTACATGGACATCAGTATAGGTAGGTCAAAAGGAAAAAATACCCATCACACACACGACAGAATCCTCAAACCAGCCCATCTCCTCTCGGCCCCACCCACCCCCACCCTTGCCCGGCAGCCCAGGGCACGACTCAGCACGCTCACCGCATGGTGTAGAGCAAAGTGCCATCATCCTCCAGCCGCAGCAGCTTGTTGGGTGTGGTCATGTTGTGGGCGATGGACTTCTTCCCATTGTGGAAGAAGGTGTCTGGAGTCCAGATTTTGCTGGCAAGGAGGTTGTTGAGAGGCAGGCGCTGCATGGGCCCTTTAAACCGAAGCCTTTCGTCTTTCCAGCTTTGTCGGAAAAACACATCTATGGTGTATTCCTAGTGCAAAGGGAGGCAACCAGGTGACAACTCAAGGAGAGGAGGCCCTGGGCCAGTGCCTTCAGGGTTTAGAGTGGTCTGGGTGGGGCCGCGCCTCGCACCTACCATTTCCGTGTCAGACACCGGGCCGAAGCTGGTGACGTAGATGTCTGTTCTCACCTGAGTGATACGCTCTGAAACACAGACACAGGTTCCTCACCAGGTCCCCAGCTCACAATTCAGAGGGACATAACTCAAGGTGGAGTAAAACGTGTCAAGGAGCCTATGTGGACTTGTCTTGCCAAAAAGGCAGAGAATGTCGAATTGTGCTTTAAGTAAATGTCCCTGCTAAAAATGCAAATAATGGAGGACTAAACATATTCTTCTGGGAATGTATTTGCTAGAAGGTCCCTCCTTACCTAATGGAGCAGGTTCAAATGTACCACATCTAAATCGGTTAGAGTCAAGGGCACCACACATGCCTGAAACGGCACATGATTCTCAGCACAAAATTAAGCCAGTTGTATCCTGAAAGCATATTTTACTATCCATTTAGTTTTATCAACTTTATAGTAAAAACTGTGATTATGGCGCTAGTGAAAAATTAAACCTGTAACATGCCATGGTGTGATGAGCACTTGCACTGAATAGTGGATTTCTGAAAAGGACTCGCATAGATGGGAGGGTATGACATTGATTTTAAAGTATTTCCTAACATAGGGTAACCTCCGCTTCAGTAACACCTAAGAAGTGGTTCCTCCTTAAGTGGACCAGAATGGCCTTACCATTATCTGGGGAGAAAAGGGAGTTTGCAGGGAGACCACTTCCCTTGGCTTCTTGCATCTGGAAAATGATAATAGGCAGAAGCCTTAGCAACACCACCAATTCAAACTCCTAGCAGGGAAGCTCTTTGAGGAATTGTTTGAACCACAGGAAACATGAGCTTGGTTTAAGCAAAAATTTCCCTTGGGCCTCGAGGGCCTCAGCCAAGGAGCATACACCAACCTCCGAGCCCAGGCCTCAGTCTGTTGTCGTAGCCATCCAGGAGCCCATCCAAGATCCTGGTGAATATTGTGATGTTGTCATTGGTTTCATCTTTTACAGAACTGGTTGGCATTTGTGAAAAGCTTTTTAATGGAGAAACAAAAGAAAGAGTTCAAACTTGTATTAATTATTTCTTACAAATTATTCTCAAAGTATAGAAACCACGGAATAACATGGTGACTTGTCTTGAAGGGAGGGCATCTGAGAATGATCTCTTGTACTACCCAGGTTATTGTTTTGCATAGATAAGCCTTATTCTTGAATATCTTGAATAACCCTAATTCTTGAATAGCCAGCCAGAGAATGCTGGCTCTGGGCTGGTCGCCCATCAACCTTACATGATGCTCAAAATCCATCCCTCCCAGATTCTGAAGAGCTGTTTTTGTCAATAGTGTAGCCATTTTAAAGACATATTAGTCACTGCACATGGACTAGCAGAGCCTAACCCACTCACAGGGTATTTCAGAAGTTTGGTTTAAACACAGAAAAACGGAGTCTTCATTTTGTTAGTGAGTCAACTGCAATAGGCTATGGGGTGTCGGGGGGACATTAAAAACTTTATCCAATTTGAAAGTAAGATTGGTGTGCCCAAATTTCCCTGTATCCTTAATTGGGAGCATTTGTGCTATGAGCATTAAGCAAGGACTGGAGCATATGGTGAAGGGACGACAGAGTCTGTGGGCTTCTGTACCATCAGCACTGCCAGCTGCCAGCACACTCGGCTCCAGCCAAAGCACAGGATGCAGGGAGCAGGAATTGTGAAGCCCAGGCTGAAAACCCTAGCTTTACGTGATGTCGCCTCAGAGCAGAGCCTCAGGGAGCACAGTGTCCTGTGTGACCCAACATGTCAACTTACGATAAAACCCTGAGAAGACGGGCAGAACCTTCTAGGAGGTTCACAGGAAGAACAGTCTAGTTTGTACAATTCAGTGAAGTTATCCAGGCCTCAAAAGTGTATGTTGATGGAGCAGCTGGAAATGAGAAATGGCCCTGAGCATATTTGGGCAAACCGAGGAAGTTATCTGGAGGGAAAGAAAGTCACAAGTCTAGAAGATGGTAACACACCTGAACATCATGGGTTCCACCTCAGGCATCCATTGCTGCTTTTTCAGAAGTGCAAATAGCAAGATATGTGTTATTACCAAGAACCTGACCTGCACATCTGGCTTGGCTTCAAGGGGAACTCAACCCAGCTGAGAGCCAGCTGTGGTCCCGAGAAGTCAGCACCCTTGGTACTTGGGAGAAGAACAGAGGGCTCCTGGGACCTCCCTGTAGTGCCTGATTGTGGGGCCCCACTGTGCTCATGCGCTTTCTCTTCCATGAAGTGGCTGGAATGGATGCTGAGCTCTGCCATCAGCAGGTGGATCTGAGGGCAGCACTGCTGTGTACCTTCCCCACCCACTTCTCAAAAATTGGTCATTTTCACTGACTGCATCTAAACAGATCAACTCTCTAATGGCCTAAAGTGACTCCCTTTTGAATGAGACACTATAAAGTTCTTTGGATCTAATTTTCCCATCACCATTAAAATGCATATTGTTGAAGCTCTAACAACCTAAAATTCAGTCCTGTTAGTATGGAGCCCACAGACACATACTTTTTTTACTCTGTGACTTAGTATTTAAAAATATTGAATTCCCTTTTCTCTGACATCTATTGTAGTTTCACACTTTAGAAAGACAAAGCACTCAGCTTTGAAGACCTAATGTCAGGACGAAGGGGTTTAACAGTCCTTCAAGTTTATGAAAGAAAGTCTGTGCACACGCCCAGCGGAACAACTATTGCTCAAACTAAATCTGACCTCAATGTCCACTTCGCATGGTGCTCATAACTCTCACCAGTTTGGTTATTCAATTCTGGGCTTGGTCCAAGTGTCCAATTTTTGGAAGGTCCCCATTGGCTCTTTAACTTAGAAGAGAGATGAAAGCATGCACACTAGTAGAACAGGCTTATCACTTGTATGTGGAATCTAAAAAAGCCAACTCGTAGAAACAGAGTAGAATGGTGGTAACCAGGGGCTGGGGGTGATGGAATTGGGGAGGTGTTATTTAAGGTTACAAACCTGAAACTAGAAGGTAAATGAGTTCTGGGGATCTAATGCACAGCATAGTAGTTATACTTAACAATACTGTGTTATAAACTTCAAAGTTACTAAGAGGCTAGATCTTAAGTGTTTCCACTTAAGGAAATGATAATTATGTGACATGATAGAGGTGTCAGCTAATGCTAAGGTGGTGATCATATTACAATATATAAATGTATCAAATCAACACACCCTAAACGTACACAATGTTATATATCAATTATATCTCAATAAAAAATGTAAAGTAAAGTCACAATGAGAAAAAAGAAAAGAAAAAGCATACTTTAATGTTTCAAGAACATTTTTAAAAACTATTACATCTGTTGTGAAAATGTTCTTAAATTATATTTGCTTTGAATAGCCTTGACTGCCCAGAGATAGAGACCATGGAGATGCCCACAGACCATGCAGTCCCAGTGCCTGTCTCCAGAACTGCCTCCCGGACACTCTGGTACACTGCTCCACCACTGACTCAGACAAACACCATTCCACATGGCTCTGAATCCTGCTTCACAAATACCCAAATCATTGCCAAAAGCAATGGGATAGCATGCAATGTCTAAGACTTCCAAAGCTCTTCTTCCACTTTTTGGCCAAAATTTTAAAAAGAGTTCAAATATATCTACACCCATTTACACATAATTACACTTTTCTTGCAGGAATTTCAATATCTGCCATCTTTTGCTGTAACTGCTTCTTCTATTTATCTGTGGACTTTTTTTTTTTTTTTAGAGAGGCCGTGGCTGGGGATTTGCAGTGATTTCTTCTCTATTTTTACTGAAGGTAGGCCCTAGGAGGTAGTAAATGGTTTCTAAAAAAGTCCTAAAAATGCCTGTCGGGGCAGGAGTAGAGGTTCCTCTCATGAACAACTGGGAAGTCCTCCTCAGTCCATAGATCCTCTTCAAAAACCATTCATCTGCAGCTCATTGTTACAAAATGCACTGTCTTCACTGCTACGGAGAGGAAGGCCCTTCCCTTACCACTGAAAGCAAATGACGTGCCAGCATACAGGAGACTCTCAGAGAGGTCTGGTGAACTTGCTCATGCATATCAAGTTATATAATCTTTACAGACTGCTTCTAATATACAGAGTGACTTCAGCTTGCTTTGTTCCATTTGAGCTAGGAAAACAAAATAACACACAAAGAGTGGGCTGTGCCTTCGGTGAGCAATTCCACGCAGTGAGCAAATCCACGAGTCCTCCAGGTGGAAACACAAGATGCCCTCAGACCTCTAAGGTACAGAAAGCAGGCTCCAGCTTGCATCTTCACTGTTCTGAGTAAAACCAAAGAGCTCTGCCGGCCCACAGGTAAGCTGTGAGTACACAGCTGCTTCCAGGATAAGCTGAAGGCTCTGATCTCAGGGGGAGCAGATTTTGTGAGCTGAGACTAGATCCATTATTTCTGAGAATGACCTTAGATAAAGTAGAAATGCTTGAAAAATTTGGTGATTTCCCCTTCAGCATCAGGATTAATGAACTAGGTTCTCTGAAAATAGGAACGATTTCCTTATAGTTACTGCCAGTTTTCTACAAACACATTTAGTTTATGAAACAGTTGCAATATTTTCAGATTGATGTTCCAGAAGAAGGATCATAAAGGAAATGTAGACCTAACCACACATGTTAAAACATCCTCATTTTTTATATCTTCCTACTCAGGTACAGGCCTATACAAAAGGCACAAGGACTAGATCCCTAAGCTTGAACTCTGAGCCCCATATTCCAGACTGAGGAAGGAAGGTGGTGGTTGTGACATGGGCAGTGATATGGGTGGAACAAGATGCTCAGGGGGTGGAAGGGCTTCCTAAAATGCTATGAGTGGCCCCTGCCAGGCTTGAGGTCCTGGGTCTTTCAGAGATTTCTGATGAGGTGGAGTGGGGAACAGATAGCCATGAAACGTGGTCCACTAATGGGTTTATTTCACTAGCAGAGTTTTCAGAACAATAAATGTAAATGACTTTAGAAAGGGTCAACTCTAGCAATTGTGCAAATTTCCCACCTGTCCCCGTGGTCTTACATCTGGTCTCTTCAAGGCGTTTGATTCTGTGACTTCTGCATTAGCCTCTTCCGGGTTTCTAGGGGTTTCTAGGCCCTAGAGACTCGGCTTTAATTCACCCAGGAGGAATGAGCACTCGTATTTTATAATGTCCCCAAGTGATCTTCATGTGCAGCCATGGGGGAGAGGTACTGTTCTAAGCCTGTCTAGATTGGAAACAGAAAGGTGAGCCAACTGCCAGAGTGACTCCAAATGACCCCAGAGAGTGTCTCTTCTCTGTCACGTCTTCAGAGAGGCTTTCGGGTTGGGCCCAGTGCTTATCCCAGCAGCTCAGCTCAACAAAGGTATTGTGGACATCAGCCATGTGTTGGTATTGTGGTGAGGACTGGTGGTGTCAATGAGAAAGGTGGCATCCCCAACCTAGGGAACATGACTGCATCTAAAAGAATAGGCCATGTTCCCAGAGAATTTCTGTAGAATATGGTTGGTGCAGGAATCTTTGCAACATGCAGGGCATTCTACGTACCCAAAGGGGAGGGATCAAGCTCTGTATGGGGTCAGAGGAGAGGTAAGCAGACCTAAGCTTTCAAGCATGAAGATCAGGTCTCAAGCTAAAGGAAGGGGTTGTGAGCAGTGGCACTAAAAATTGGGAGATTGGTATTGACATATACACATTATTATATATAAAACAGATAACCAATAAGGACCTACTGTATAGAACAGGGAACTCTACTCCATACTCTCATTATAGTAATGAGTATACTACTACTCATTACTAATGAGTATACTAATACTACTCATTATAGTAATGAACTATATGGGAAAAGAATCTAAAAGAGTGGATATATGTATATTTATAACTGATTCACTTTGTTGTACAGCAGAAACTAACACAACATTGTAAATCAACTATACTCCAATAAAAATTTTAAAAAAGAAAAGAAATACTGATATTTGCAGAGGGTACGTTGAACTCTGGTGAGAAGAGCCACGTGTGTGGCTCAAATCATGGCGTATTCATGTGAAAAGCTCCACCTCTAGGATCTAGCCTGAAGGTGGTGGGAAACTCAGAACATCTTAACAGGGGCATTTTCTTTCCTTGTGGCCCCCGGGCACCTTGGGGATGATGGACTTAGAAGAGGAAAGACTGAAGGCGTAGAGACCCATTGCTCAGGTGATGGCAGGGGATAGAGGCAGGATGGATGAGGCCATCAGCAGGGTTTCTGACGGGGAGTCGGGGAGGAATGGGGAGGGAGGAGTCTGAATACAGCAGGGCAGGGATCCCAAGAGAACTGTCTCCAAAATCAATTACGAACACAGGGTGAAACCTGCAGTAGAATCCATGCATTACTCTGAACGAGGAGTGAGCAAAGGGTTGTACTGGTAGTCAAATCTAAGAGTCTTTTTCTTTTTGAGGAAATTTTACTCCAATGTATCTTTTCTATCAGTATTACAATCTCTACTAGTAATAATAATACTATGAGGTAGAGTCCATCTCTAAACGTGCTTCATTTTACCACGTGATGCCTGATGAGGTCTCCTTAGTTCAGTAAAGGGTTCAAGTTCAAGTTCAAGTTCAAGCTATGTCATCATTTCTGTGGAAGAAATATCTTTTGTCCCATACCACAAATGGTGCTATTGATGGCAATGTGTGACACATTTCTTGTGATGTTATCTCTGCTTATGCTGACAGCCGTTTTTTGATTTCCATAAAATAGGATAGGTAATTGCATCTGCAGACCAGCTTTAATGTGAACTTACTTTGGGACTGGAACAGAATTGCTTTTAAGCAGCAGCTTATCTGTTTTCTTGAATTGCATTTCTTTCTGCATTTTTCTTCAGTATTTAATTACTTCTGATAAATGTATCTTCAGTCTATTTGCTTGTTACTTTAAGCTCACTAAATAAGTACCTCTAAATGGCATGGTTTTGTGATGTTTTCTTCAAATTTCCATTGCATGCCACTTTAGCTAACCATGTTAAAAAATATGTAAAATTAAAAAAAAAACAACCATGGTGGATATAGCCAGACATGAAAGTCAACCCCAAGTTTCCAAATAAGAGTTGTTCCCTCTTATGGTGGAAAACATGGATTGACATGTGTGCTTTATGTGGATAAAGTCATGGCCATAAAACATTATGCCAGAACTCTTAGATGGTGCCCCTGTCAAAGGTGCCCCTGGTCCTGCCTGTCAGCTCCCTAGACAGTGCTTAAGTCCACCCTACCCCTGTCTGCCACACTCCCTGTAGACGCTCCACTCCTGTCCCCAACCACTGCAGCCTGGTTCAGAATCCTACCACCTGCAAGGTGCAACCCAGGTCCTGGTCTTGCAGGCCACACCTCCTTCATCTGACTCTGCCCACTTCTCTAGACTCAGCCCCTTCCCTCCCCCCAGCCACACTGGGTGCCCCACATATATGATTATAAAGCACATGAATCATACTGGTGCTTATCACACACGGGTCTCCCTCCCCCCAACCATTCCTATCAGTAATTACATCAGGTCTTTAAAAAGTCTTTCATTCACCCTATATCCCATCCCAGCTAATGTTCCATCCTTAGTCTCTCTTCTCATCAAAACTCACTGGAGTTTTCTGCTCAAAAGTCTCTGCTGTCTCTCTGCCCTTCTCTTGCCCCACTCCACTCGGGCTTTGCCTAACTGCCTCCCAGTTAAAGCTCTCTTCTGGCTGCTCCTCCACACTGCCAAACCCAAAGGTCCAGTCTCAGCCCTCAGCTGACCACGTCCCCTTCTTACAACACTTCTCCGCTCAGTCGCAGGACATGACTCTCTTTCTTCTTCTTATCTTCACTGGCCTCTTCTCCTCAGTCTTGCTTGCCCGCTTCTTACCCTCCTGACCTTAAACCCTGGTGTGTTCCAGGGCTGTCCAGGGACGCTTTTTCAGTCTACACTCAATGTCTGATTGATCTTATTCAATCTAATGGCTTTAAATGTCTCTCTCAAGTTCATGTCTCCATCCCCAACCTCTTTCTCTCTGACTCCGGACCTGTATGTCCAACGGCCTGCCTGGCCATTTTGATATCTACTAAGCATCTCACAGGTCCAAGACTGCACTCATGATTCTCTACAGCCTCTTCTCCTACTGTCCCCACCAGCTCAACAACAGCCAATTGAACCCATCATGTTTTCAGGTCAAGCACTGGGGAGATCATCCCTGACTCCTCTTCTTTCACGTTCACATCAGCCCATCAACAGACCCTGCTGACCGAAATGCCCCTCCCCTGGGTCGTTGCATTTGCCTCTTAACTTCCTCCCTGGTCCCTCCTTTACTAAGCCTGCCCACCTTAGACTCTTAGTGTATTCTCCACTCGGCAGCCAGAGTCAGCTTTAACGTTTGTCATTTTACGGTCACATCTCAATGGGCTCATATTTGACTCTTCAACAGCCAACTGCTCGTCCTGATGCTACCTAGCGTGGCCTACAAGGTCCTTCATGATCTGACCCTCCCAACTGCTTCTCTGGTCCTGCCTCCCACCAACCTTCCCTTTCCTCACACTGCTTCCTCATCATCCTGTATCTGCTGCTTCTCTCACCTGTCCAATCATCTCCATGAAGGGCACTGCTCACATGCTCACTTTCTTTAGACATCTGCTTGAGCACTTCTCTCCAGCACACTCACTACCTCTTACTCTGATCACTCTTCTCAGCAATCCTTGTGACCCAACTGATAAGTATGTGTTTACTGCACACTTGAAGGAGTCCTCCTGGAAGGCATGCTCTACCCTGCCCACCACAGAGTCTCAGCACCTAGAACACTGTCTGGCACGTAGGAAGGACTCAATAAACACTGATGCAGCCACAGGGCACCATACTGCAGGATGCCCACATGCTGATCCCCAGAACCTGTGACTCTGAATGTGCTCCCTCACATGGCAAGGGAGACTCTGCTGACATGACTTTGCCGTGCCCACCCCATGGGTCTGGTAAACCTCAGAGTCTCCTGGTCATAACACCCAGGATAGCTAGCCTGGACTTAGCACTCCCTTCCTACCTGGCCATGTTTCAGCATTTAGCACTCATTCAACAATTTATCCTTCGCATCAACCCTGTGACATAGGATCCATTATTAACTCCACCTGGAGATTAGGAAACTGAGTTGCGGGCAGGCTTAGTAATTCTGCTGCCACACAGAGAAGCTTCACTATCCTCTGTCAAAATGACACCTACATCCCTGAAATAGAAACCAAGTTGATTATAGAGTTATGGCCCAATTTTATCTGTTGTTGTTAAAACTGAAAATGAACTTGTCCTGGGTTTCATTTATTTTTAGGTTTGCCTTTTGACCTTGAAATAAATTGTTAAATAAATACAAATAAAACAGAATTTTCAATGAACTGCTAAAGCCAGTTTCATAGTATATCTTAATTTTCCTATAATATGGTTCCCTCTCTATAACATTATATTTCATAGTACATATTTTGTATTTGATTTTATTCAGGCTACGATAAACCAACTATCTTTAGAGCCGTGTTATTTGAGTTCTAGGTTAGGACATTTCAAAGTATAGATTTTCCCCCATTCTATCCCTTTTCGTTGCATCTTAAATATCCAGACATTCTGGAAAAGGTCCTGCATGGAGGGTGCTAGCCCAGGCCCTGAGCCTAGAGATGGATCCTGACTCTTCTACTTTCCAATGATGAAACTTAGACATGTTTCTCTGTGTTCTATCACCTGAGCTCTTTTCACCTAAAAAGTGAGGGTTTTGTGAAAATTAAACAGTACATGTTTTTGAAAATGCATTCTGGAAATGAAGGAGAAATACTCATGTAAACACTGATAATTATTTTTGCTGCCACCATAGTTCTATGATAAGATTTTTCTACTTTTGATTCTAATATTTTCCTTTGAAATTTCACACCAATTAAAATATGCATGTTATGCAATTGCACCTTTATAAAAATCCAAAAGCCCACATTCTCCTTATCCCCTTGAACCAAGCTAGTGACTCATCTTGGAGCTGATGGCCAGACAGGGCTGGCTGGGTCGACTCTGGCTGACTGTCCTTCTAAGCTTTGTCTTAGCTCACTGCCTGTTGGCATGATAAACCTGCTAAGAGTTTCTTCTACAAAGTGTATAATTTGGAAGTATTTTCTTTTGGTGCCTTAAAAAATATTGGGCATTACTCTGTAGCAGGATCTTAGTCACCTAAAATGTTTACTATATGTGAGATCTCTGGCCATCTCTGCAGCCTCCACTTAGACGCCCCCTCACCTGTGTGTGTCCTAACTGCTTCACAGCACTTCTCTGTGTTTTTACAATTGTTAAGATGACTTTTTTCCTGGGTCTTGTGAACCAGCAGCTACAGGCAAGAAGAACTTGCCATCTGGGGATTCACAAGAGAGAACTTGCCATTTAAAAAGACATTGTGAGTACTTAAATGACTCAGAGAGAGTATACTTTCTGCTCTAGTTAAAAGAAGAGAACTGTCCTTGAGAACGTGTATGAAAAAGCCCTCTTCATGAAACCAAAGGTCCTGGTTAGCACACCTGTGTAGACAGATAAAGAAGAACCTTATCTGTTCCTGTTCTTAAGCTACTTCTACAAGAATCTGCCTATAATTGCCAATCATAAAATACTGTTTTCCAAAGTCTATTTGAATTGTAGTTCCCATGTGATAAAATTCTAATGCATTTTTAATTTTCCAATAGATAAACCTCTAAAAAATATTT
Organism: Phocoena phocoena; assembly: GCF_963924675.1. Taxonomy (NCBI): domain Eukaryota; kingdom Metazoa; phylum Chordata; class Mammalia; order Artiodactyla; family Phocoenidae; genus Phocoena; species Phocoena phocoena. The sequence continues at coordinate 124,081,417 of NC_089220.1, read as the reverse complement.
AATACTATTAAATGAATGGAATCAGATTTTACCTTATCATTGAGTTGATAATCCTCAAATTTATCTTACAATTATCACTGGTCAATCAAGTCTGATAAAGTGCGATTTTTCAAATGATGATAAACTAATTCCAGATTAAATTTAATATTATGTATTTTGACATTACATTGATTCAGACATTGTTATTGTTTCTGTGCTAGTTTTTTTTTTACCATGTACATTTGATTACTGGTCTCATTAAAATAATTATAATGCCTCAAATTAAATCATGTCTCTAAATGTGACATTGCATAAGGCTGACAGTCAAATAGGCCTCTGTTCTGTTATACACTTGACTCATGCTCTGTTATATAACTTAAAACTAACAGAAGAATTACAAAGGCTACTGAAAATGAGCTACTGGTGGCTCTGATCAAATTTAGAAAATAAAAGGGAGAAGAAGGAGAAGAAATGAGACTCATATATTTTCAAAACAATTTCACATTATCTTATATAATCACAGTAAAATACATTTTACTTATCACATTTATAAATTTCCTGATTGCCAAATCCACATGCTTTTCACAAATACTGGGTATAACTTTGTACTGCACAAAAGCACACGTGTACTTGCCTCTTTCCTTCTGCTCCCTGACTGGTTTCCTGTCACCCTCCTAACCCTCCACAAGTTGTCTGGTTTCCTTTATGTATTTACAGGCATCAGCATTTCTCTTGTCCCACAATGTTCAAATTAAGGCCTTACATGCTTCCCCGTTCACCTTTCTTTAGAACCAAATCACATAAACTCTTTCTTTGTGGGAAATAACAGAGCTTACCCAAACACTTTTTTTCCTGTAATTTCAGAACAGAAAACTCTCTCTACTCCAATGCAGAGAATACCTTTCAAAATTACGTCTCCTTCCTCTATAGATCAGTCTGACTTAGACCTTCCCTGCAAACCACGTGAAATCAAGAGGGGACCACCAGGCAGGTTCACTCTGAGGAGGGCTGAGGACGGAACTCCAGCATGACCGGCTTGGCGAACTTCCCCAGTTAGCCATCCTTTACTCTTGCCTTCCCGACCATAAGACAGGGCTAATGATGCTTAGCTCATAAGGCTCCTCCTAGGGTTTATCTAAAACAGACAACATAACAAATAGGCACTCCATATTGCGATAGCTATTATTTTGTCAAGATTTTAAGCCAAATAAGTGTTCTGAAACTTTCTTTGCAATTTGACAAAATTATTCTTAAGTTCATTTATAGTAATAAGCAAGTGAAAGGAGCCTTGTATAAGAAGGGAAATAAATAGGGACTTGTGCCCTCAGATGTCAAGATGTCTTCTATTGAAAACCACACCCTGCTGGGCTTCCTGCTTTGCTGCTGGTCCTGGTCCTCAGAAGCAACTGGACACGTAGGACCAAGAGCTAAAAGTACTCAGGGGAGCTGACGTAAAATCCCACTTACAGGAAGATCTTCTAATAGAAATGATCTCAAATACTTAAAACAATTGTAAGCCAAATATGTTCACTGTAGGAAAATGCAATAACAGCACAATTGGAAACAATGTAAACACCCCAAATTAGGGAAGTAGCCTATGATGAAGCATTTATGCACTGTAATAATATTCATCCATTTAAAATCATACATTTCAAAGAGTTTGTAGTAACAAAGTATTGGCATGAAGAAAGCACAAAAACACAAAACTGAAGGCACAGTATGATCCCAACTGTATAAAGCTAGGCATAGAAGCAAGGGGAAGAAAACACACCAAAATATGAAGAATGATTGTTTCTGTATGGTGGAATTAAGGATGTTTTTCTTTTTCACATACTATTCTGTGTCTCACGCATTTTCTGCAGTCAGTAGGTATTGTTTTGGGATGGACTATTGACCTTATATCTAACAGATTCAAAACTTCTCCAACAGCTAATTCTCTAGGGAGATTGAGGGGTATTCTACCACTTGCTCTGTATTAGCTTCCAGAAACTAACAGATATATCTCTGTTTTGAAGATGACCTCAGAAAGCCATCAAATTAAATAAGAAATAAAGTATAGCTGCTTCTAATGGCTAAACTCGGTATGCACAGTCCTTCATATTTCAGACTTTCATCCACCATAGTATAATACCTTCGTGACTACAGAATGCAGATTCACAAAAATATATCTGACCAAAATCTTAGGAAAAAATACATGTTCTCAATCCTAGCCTATTTCTTACCTCTGAAATACTCCTAAATATATGCGATATATATAGTAAGCAAATTAACTACCTAATGTATTAACTTGGAAATTTAAATATTGTGTATGATTTCACTTCTAAACACACTTCTCATGCAGATATATGTAGGAACATCATGGTTAAATCCTATAAGGTTTAGCAGCAGGGAGAGGAAGACATGGAAAGGAAGACATTCACTGAATAGATAAGGAAACCAAAGGCACAGGTAGGGAAATAACCACTCAAGACAAGTAGCAAGGCAAGAATAACAACTAATGCTCTTTCCCAAGGGAATACCCTGAATGGCTAAGAGGCCTGTCCTACAGGCATGGTTAATGTGCACATTCCTCACTGTGCTGAGGGCTGGACTAGTCCCTGACGGACCTGGTACACAGCCCCACTGCTGTCATGTACCAGCCACACACCTGGGGATGGTCACAAGCCTCTCTCTCTCTCTCTGTTTCGTCCTCTGTACACACCTGGGAATGTCAAAAGAACAGAAAATGTCCAGAGGACAGAGAGAAGGTCATGGACTTGGAAGGGTCCTCCTTCCTGCCAACTAGTAGGGATCTGTTGCAGATTCACTGTGTCCTGAAGATCCCTCCATGTTTCACACAAGTGCAACCTCCACAGCTGATTTTCACAGAAGGGGTGCTTGGCGACTTTTGTCCTAAAATTTAACTTCTTAATTATACTCTACCAACTTCAAGTGACAATCCTTTTGATCAGCCAGAACAATTTGGGGAAGAAGAGGAAAGGAATTGATAACGCCAAATGCCTGGGTGTCCTGCAGATCTTCAGGCACATGTAGTTTCTGGTATCTACCTCTGCATTCAGATGGCCACAGTTCAAGGCCTATGGCTCAAGCCAGGACCACTGCAAGTCCTTGTCAGTGCCGCCTAGTGTGGGTCTGGATTTAAAAGCAAATTCCTTTGCATAATGGCACCAAGGAGGGCAATCAGAATGCTGATCATTGCCTTGTCTAACAAGCAATAAATGTCCTTTATGCAGGTCAACTTCTGAATCGTGCTTTAACCTGAGTGGGAGGAAACACAGCCGACTCTGGAACCATCTTCTTCCACTTTTGAAAACGTAATCTGCCTCTTTTCTCTGACTCACTTCAGAGACCCCACACTTGGAATAAAGGAATAAAGTGTCTTTATTCCAAGTGCCTTGCTCAGGAATAAAGTGTGGGGTAGGGCAAGGACTCTTTTATTTATTTACAACAAGTTCAAGGGTGTAGGACTGCAAAGGTGGCCAGCGAGGGTTTGCTAATATACTGCTCAGCAAAGTTTCTGAAAGGCCCCGAAAATCGTAAAATCAAAGCATAGATGATAACTTACCCAAAGTGACTGGCTAAGTTCATGGAAATACAAAACAGAAGGAGGTTTTTGATCATGATAAAGCTAGAGAACATTCCATTGTCCATTCCCAATAAGAATAATAGCTGAAGCAGATGAATTTGGAAGAATAACTGTTCCTTTCTCAACCTTGATCTTGAAGCTGAAAGGGGGAAAAATATATAAACATGAATGTTTCTGTGACGCAGTTCCTGGAATCAAATCACACTGCTAACACACACAGTTCAGAAAGAAAGGAGCCTGGCTGTGCTTGTGCAGCACGGCTCCACATCAGGAGTTATCTGTGTTCACTGGCCTTTTTATTGGGGCATAAAAAGAAATTACAGTAGGCTTAATTTTCACTTTTACTCAAGGTGCAGAATCATTCCCCTAATTAATTTTTTCCCATGCCTCAAATACTTTGTTTTATTTTTACCATGTTATCAAATGACCCATTAGTCCTATTATTAGATTCAATGCCTGAAGTTATCTAACTGTATCTTGCATGTCAAATCCACAAGTGGAATACTTTTACCTTTCTGAAATATTTGCCACGCGTTCAAAGTCAGCAAGCTACTCCTTGTTCTGCAAGGTGCTGAGAGAAAATATGTGAAAAGAGGGGGGAAAAGGCACATTTAAGAAACAGGTCTTCTACATGATAATATAAGAACTGCTTATAAGGGAGGATTGCCACTTTCTGAGCAATCTACCCCCATGACTGAAGAACTTAATAATCACTGCATTTGGGAAAGTCTCTTGGCTCTGGGCTCTGTGCTGGGCCCTAATTAATGCATTTGAAATCCAAGCAGGCACAATCCCTGGGCTCTGCAACTAACCTTAGCGAAGGCATATACTTCTCAATATGCGCATAAAGCAAATAGATGCACATCCTATAAGAGCACTGCGTGTTCAAAAGAAACATTTTCCCGAGGCGACCCCAGGCCAACTCCGGAAAAGGGAAACACACAACAGGTACTTCCACCTCAGAATCCAAGGCCCTCGAGTGGAGAAAGGCAGGGCGGGGGTCTCCTGGGCGCGTCCTGGGGCTTGTCGCCAAACCCGGGCCAGAGTCCCGGCGGCGAGCAGGCGGCGCTGCGTGCGGGAAACCGGGGCGGCGCCTCCGGCTGCCCTCAGCCCGGAGCCGGGACCCCCAAAGAGAGGCTGCGCTCCCATGGTCCCGGGACCGCCGCGGGGCCTCGCGGGAGCTGGTGGGAGCGGGGACGTCACTGCGGAGGCTAAGCCTCCGCCGGCTTGGTGCCCGCGGCTTGGCAGGGTCGGCCTCCTGCCTGGTCCGCAGCGGCGCGCCCAGCGCCAAACGCTCGCCGACCCTCCCCGGCTAGATTCTGGCCCCAGCAGACCTGCCCGGCTCCTGCCCGGGGTCCGAGCGGAGCGTCCTGCCGGGCGGCGCTTTCTTTCTCGGAGAGGAGCGCGCGGTGCAGTGCCGGCTTGGTGTCCCCCGTCCCGAGCAGCCGGCGCGACCCGCCCGCGACCCCCGCCACCGAGCCGGCGCCCACCCTGCAGGAAGCTCCTGGACGCTGCGCGCCTCGAAGGCCTGGGGCCGATGGGGACCTCCGGATGGGCGATCTCGCCCGTCGGCTCCAGTGACGGCGGCGGATGCCCCACGCCCCAATTCCTACCGGCGAGCCCGTGGGCACTGAACCCTGGTGCCCCGTCCCGCGGGGCTGCGCCGCTCTGGACCCCCCTGACCTCCCGTGCTGTCTATGCCTCCGCAGTCGCCGGGGGAAAGTTTGCGCTCCCGGCCGCCCATGGCTCCCCTCCTGTCTCCACCTGCCTTCCCAAGCCAGGCAGCCCCGAGGATAGGGGTGCGGACCGAGCCGGGGCCGCCCGTCCTCTCGACCTCGCCCGCAGCTTCTTACCCCACTTCCCCGGTCCCGCGCGCCCGGGCTTACCCTGCGCGCCGGCCCGGGAAGGCAAGCCGTCGGCGAGGATGCATCCTCCTCCTCCTCCGCCTGCTCTCAACCGGCTGGCAAGAGCGGAAGGCCAGTGCGGCGTCACCGCCCCATGCCGCCAGCGCGAACTTCCCCAGTCCTCCCGGGCCGAAAGGCTCCGGTGCCCCCCGCGCTCCCGCCGCCGCCCTGCGGCTCCGCTCCGCGACCGAGGCCGCGCTCTGCCCTGCTGCAGAGATTCTGCCCCCCCACCCCCCCGCGTCCCCAGTGCACTCGCGCGCTCGCTCTCACCTCGCCCGAGCGCCACATGTCGTCTCCGGCTTTGGGGAACGTTCCTCTGCAGAGGCGCTCCGGTAGAGGCCGCCAGACTCTCACCAAATGCGCCCTCGCCTCGGGCCGACTCAGCGGAGGGGGAGGGCTCCGGGCCCGCGGCTGGGCCAGGTTTGGGATAGGCCATATTTCCGATGAAGTTTCTTGGTAGCCTGCGGGAGAATATCGATGCTTCTTGTAATAAGCACCGGTCCCTCTTTTCAGAGCTGAGATGGAAAGGGCGTGTCAGCAGGCAGCCGCCGGAGGCCGTTTCTCTGAGAGCTTTCCTGTTTCAGGGCCAGCCCTGAGCACCTTACTGGCCTGGCCTCAGTCTTCCCGCAGTTCTCCACGCAGGCCTCTGTGTCCGCGTCTGCTCCTCGCTTTAGAAAGAAGCTAGCTTGTGAGGCTACTTTTTAAAATCTGTAATTCATCGCTACGGGAAGGAAAGTCAGAGTAAAATTGGATTAATTAGAATTAAACACTTACCTAATTGCAGTATACATTTGGGCGTTTTAGGAAGTTCCCTTTCTGGACAAGAAGCCGCCTTGTCAGTAGCAAGGGACCCTGGGGTCTGCAGACCTGAGAACGGGTCTGGGGCGCGGACATTGGTGCAGGGCACTGCCTCCTGCACCCACGCACATGTGAGATTTCATTATTGGGATCGTGTCTGTCTCTGCCGCAGTGTGCCCACTCCAAGAGGTGAGGCTGGCACTAATGATGCCTGGGCGGAATAGGGGTGCAAAAGCAAGCACAGTCCTGGTTTTAAGATGGCAGCATCTGGTTTTCTCAGGAGGCGGCTGCCTCTTGGCTATGAGAACACCCAGGGGGAGATGTTCAAGATTTAAAGTAAAACCAGCAAGAACATGATGGGCAGTGTACTATTATTTCCACATCTTTTGTGACACTGAGTTGTTTACAATCATTTTTAACAGAATAATTGTGAGAAAGGCAAATTTCTAACTCTCCCCCAGAAAATATCTTTAATCTTTCAGTGTGTGAAGTCACTCTGTTCTTCAGTTATGTTTAATGCCATGTATTCCAAATCTAAGCTAACTGCCGGCACTTTTGCACTTTCCAAAACGCTAAGATTTTCCAAAAACAACAACTTGTAAATATATTTAAGGAACAGGACATAAAAATACATAAATGTTGCAAATATAAGGAAGTGTTATTCTGAATATACAGTTAGTCACAGTATTAAATAACTCAGATTCTAGTGGTTCTTTACGAAATATAAATTAGGTAAGATGCTCATTTGAAAGGCTTTTCTGATTCTAAAATGAATAAATTGAACACAGGCATTTCTTTATTTTATAATTTCTCAAAAGTCATATCACTAAGATAAAGTTCATTGACAGTGAAAATCATTAAATTAAAAACAATCAGAATCAATATAATTTACTCTACTAAGTGTTAGAATTCTAGGTTTGGAGACATCAGTGACAGCTACTCTTTTCCCAGGATAAGGCAAATCAAAGAGTTCAAATAATTAGTGAATCTAAAGCTTTAGAGATTACCAAAGTCATTCAGTAATTTTTGCAAAAATGTAGATAAACCAGGGATTATTTTGGATTAGTAAGAATTACAGATATTAATTTTTAACAATATTATTTTAATCAATGAAATCAACTGTAGGAGAATTTATGTTCTTTTGATGAATTATTTTTTAAATTTCCATGTTTTTCCTATTAGTTTAATTTCAGTACATATTATTGAACATACGGAACTATGTTTACTAAGAGCTAATCTTTAAAATTGTATTTAAGCATGTGGCTTAAATATTTACCTTCTCCCTGAGATGAAATGGTAACGCAGTCTCTCCATATTTATGAACATGTAACAGAGTCTTAGGTCAGATGGACCTGAAAGGATAGTGAAATAATAAGGCATATCATAACCTTATAGAAATTCACATTTTAGAAGACTATATATTACCATTTCATAATGTTTGTTTTAATATGGAATTCAATGTTTGCCCTGAAAAATAATGGTCTATCAGCTGAATTCCCATTTGTTCCTTTAGCATTTCCCTTGTATTGAATGACAGAAAGCAAAGTAGTTATAGTTCTGGAAAGCAGTAGAGGGCACCACAGTTCCACATAACCTTAGGGTTGGACCAGTCTCCATAATAGTTTCCAGTGTGAGAGCCTAAAATAGCTGAACTTGGGGAAGCTGGGAGATGGATGGACACTTTCTACCCCATCCAGAGCAGAGACAGCACAGGGAGGCTGTGTTTGTCGGGGTAGGTGGAGTAGAGATGGCTAAACGAGAAAACAGTGTCTCCATGAAGAAGAAGAGCTTGGTGAGAAGTTGAATGGAGGGTGTTCTAAGCTGAGAGTCCACCTGTGTAAACTAAGGCATGTTCATGGAACTGTATGTAATTTTTTGTTTAGGAAAATTCAAGTACAGGGTAAAGATAGCAACAGGTAAGATGAGACAGGTGTCAGAAGATAAGAAATGTGGCACCAAGCAGTTAACTTCCTCTGCAGGCAAGGAGTCATTGAATAGTTTTGTTGGTGGGGGAGGTACATGTTCCAGAACAGATTCCCCATAGCAGCTGTATACAGAAGAAGTGTTGGGAAGAGGCAAACCTAGGCTAAAAGCATGAATGAATATTGCAGGACCAGCCTTTGATGGATGGGAGTTTAATAAATGTTTGAGTCTTTTCATTAATGAAATCATAACTTCATAGATTCACGTGTACTCAAAGTGGATTTATTAGTGCTTTGACGGAACAGAAACAAGAGGGTCTTGGTTGTTAAGGAAACAGAAATGTCAGTTCTGACTGGAAGAAGAAGCAAGATTTCTAGGAAAAGGTGGCAGTTGATTTGGACTCTGAAAAAGAATTTGTACAGAAGATATCAGAAAAGGTAAAAGAAAGAGCAGGAACAAAGGTAGGAAAGTACAGGGCACATTAAGTGATAAAAGCTCAATTCACAGAAGCACCCACTAATTTTGGAGTCTCCTGGAGAGGCAGGAGGCAACTGCAGCTCACTCTAGGGACATAGACACTGGTGGCAGCTATTTTGGGGAGCTGCTCTACCATGTGGACACTGATGCAGCCAAGTGCCATTTGGAAGCCTCCCTTTAGCTTTTTACCCTTGGGACACTGCCCTGCCCCACCCACCAGCCTGTAGGCACCAGTACTGGGACGCCTCAGGCCCAGCAACTAGCTGGGTGGGGATACAGCTCCACCCACCAATTACAGGCTGTCTTAACATCCACTAAGCCCCCAGCCATTCCTGGACATGGCCTTGTCCACCAGAAGGCCCAGGACACTGCTCCACACACCAGTGTGTAGGCACCAGAACTGGGAACCCCAGGGCACTACAGCCAGAAACCTTGGGACCTAGCTTCACCTACCAGGCGGCAAGCACTAGCCACAGAGCCCCCTGGGCCCCACCCACCCACTAGCAGGCAGAAAGCAGTTCTGAAATCACCAGAGCCCTACCCCTGGCTTGTCAGAGCCTAGTAATACACCAGGAAGCTGGCGCCAGCCCCAGAGCTCATTGGGCCCCAGTCCTGCCAACCAGCAGGCCAACACAGGCCAACACCTTGGACCCCTCAATCAGCCACCCCAGGATCTGGCCACTCTTACCAGAGAGCTGACACAAGCTTTGGGACAATGCATACCCCACAGCTGGCCCCACCACAAGAAGCCTAACGCCAGCTCTGGAACCCCTGGGCCCTGAAGTCAGAGACCCCACTACTATGTTCTATCTGCCAGTGAGCCAGCATAGCCCCAGGACCCAGCTTCACACACTGGTCGGTGGACACCAACCCCAGGATCTCCTTGACCCTGAACCTACATACCAGTGGTTGGACACCAGCCCCAAGACCACTGCAGCCCTGCCCCCGTCTTGTCAGGACACAGCCAACATATCAGCAGGCTTGTAACAGCCCCAAGGCCCACTGGGCCATAGCCCCACTCACCATCAGTTCAGCACCAGCTTTGGGACACCCCAGAACCCACAGCTGGCCATGTCAAGAACTGGCCACACTCACCAGCAGGATGACACTAGATCCAGGAACCCCAGCCCTGCAACCACCCACCCCAGAACCTGGCTCTACCCACAACTGAGCCAGTGCCAGCCCCAGGACTCCCCAAGGTTCCACAGACAGCCACCCCACGACCCAGCCTCACCAACCAGCAGCTGGCAGCCTCTGCACAAGGCAGGGCCTGGCAACCAACTGGACATAGGGCCAGCCATGCTTACCAAACTGCCCACAGTTGTCAGCCTGCCACAACAGAAAGACCCACACAACCCTCATAGGGGACAACCCTAGAGCATATAACACTGGTAATCAGAGGGGAGTGTGTTGCTGGGATGCATAGTTATGTCTCCTACAAAAAACCACTTATCAAAGGTCAGGAAACATAACCAACCTACCAGAGACATAAAAATAAAAACATCAAATTAGGCAAAATGAGGCAACAAAGGAATATGTTTCAAATGAACGAATAAGATAAAACCCTAGAACTAAGTGAAATGGACAGAGGCAGTCTACCTAATGAAATATTCAAGGTAATGATTATAAAGATGACCAAAGAGCTTAGAGAAGAATGGATGAACAGAGTGAGAAAGTGTAAATCACTGAAACTGAACAGAAAAAAGAAAAAAAAAAAAAGAAATGAGGACAGTTTAAGAGACTTCTGAGAAAACATGAAGTATACTAATATTCACATTATAGGGGTCCCAGAAGGAGAAGAGAGAGAGAAAGAGGCAGAGAACATATATGAAGGCATAACATCTGAAAGCTTCCCTAACTTGGGAAAAGAAAGACACATCCAAGTCCAGGAAACATAGAGTCCCAAACAGGATCAACCCAAAGAAGAAAACACTAAGACACATTGTAAATCAAATGGCAAAAATGAAAGATAAAGAGAGAATATTAAAAGTAGCAAGGGAAAAGCAACAGGTTACATACAAGGGAACTCCCATAAGGCTATCAGCTGGCTTTTCAGCAGAAACTCTGCAGGCCAGAAGAAATAGCACGACCTATTTCAAATGACGAAAGGGAAAAACCTACAACCAAGAATACTCTATTTGGCAAGTCTTTCATTCAGATTTAATGGAAAAATCAAAAGTTTTACAAAGAAGCAAAAACTAAAAGAGTTCCACACCATCAATCCAACTTTACAAGAAACGTTAAAGAGACTTCTCTAAGCAAAAAAAAGTCACAACTAAAAACATGAAAGTTACAAAAGGAAAAAGTTCATTGGTAAAGGCAAATATACAGTAAAGGTAGTAAATCAGCCATGTATAAAACTAATAGGAAGGTTAAGAGACGAAAGTAGTAAAATCAGCTATATTTGCATAAGTAGTTAAGGGATACACAAAATGAAAGAGTGTAAAATATAAAGTCAAAAACTGTAATTCTTGGGGGTTAGAAAGTAAAAAGCTGAGGTTGTTAAAAAGTCTTTGAAATTAAGAAATCAGCAATTTTAAATAGTCATATATATAAATATATATATATATATATAAACCTCAAAGGTAAGCACAGACCAAAAACCCATAATAGATACACACAAAAAACCAGAAAGGAATCCAAACACAACACTAAAGATAGCCATCAAATTACAAGGGAAAAGAATATAAGAATAAGAAAGGAACAAAAAAGAACTAAAAAAAACCAAAAACCCAAACAATTAACAAAATGGCAATAAATACACACCTATCAAAAATTACTTTCAGTGTAAATGGACTAAATGATCCAATCAAAAGACATAGGGTGGCTGAATGGACACAAAAACAAGATCATTATATCAGCTGCCTACAAAAGACTCACTTCAGATCTAAAGACACACACAGACTGAAAGTGAGGAGATGGAAAAGAGTATCCCATGCAAATGGAAATCAAAAAAAGGCAGGGTAGCACTATTTCTATCAGACAAAATAAACCTTAAAGCAAAGACAGTAAAAAGAGACAAGTAGGACACTACATAATGATCAAAGAATCAATCCAAGAAGAAGATATAACAATTGTAAATATATATGCACCTAAATAGTAGCACCTAAATACATACAGCAAATATTAACAGACATAAAGGGAAAAATTGACAGTAACACAATAATAGTGGGGGACTTTTACACCTCACTCCATCAATGGACACATCATCCAGACATAAAATCAGTAAGAAAACACTATGGCTTTAAATAACACATCAGAGCAAATGGACTTAGTAGATATACAGAGAGCATTCTATTCCCAAATAGCAGGGCACACATAGTTTTCAAGTGCACATGGAATATTCTCCAGGATAGATCATATGCTAGGCCACAAAACAAGCCTTGGCAAATTTTAAAAAATTAAAATCATATCAAGCAGCTTTTCTGATCACAATGCTATGAGACTAGAAAAGAACCACAAGAAAGAAAACTGGAAAAAAACACAAATGCATGGAGGCTAAATAATATGCTACTGAATAACCAATAGATCAAAGAAAACATTTTAAAATACCCAGAGAAAAATGAAAAGGAAAACACAGCAATCCAATATCTATGGACACAGCAAAAGCAGTTCTAAGAGGGAAGGTTATAGTGATACAACCTTACCTCAGGAAATAAGAAAAATCTCAAACAACCTAACCTTACACCTAAAGGCATTAGAAAAAGAGCAAACAAAATCCAAAGTTGATAGAAGGAAAGAAATCATAAAGATCAGGGCAGAAATAAATGAAATAGAGACTTAAAAACATAGAAAGACCAATGAAACTAAAGTTGGTTCTTTCAAAAGATAAAATCAATAAACCTTTAGGCATACTAATCAAGTATAAAAGAGACATGGCCCAAATCAATAAATTCAGAAACAAAAAAGGAGAAGTTACAACCAACACAACTGAAATAAAAGAATCATAAGAGATTACCACAAACAACTATACACCAATAAAATTGACAACCTAGAAGAAATAGGCAAATACCTGACTGAAGACTGAATCAGGAAGAAATAGAAAGTATGAACAGACCAATTACTGGTAATGAAATTGAATCAGTAATTAAAAACTCCTAATTAAAAACAAACCTAAGTCCAGTACCAGATGGCTTCACAGCTGAATTCTACCAAGCAAGGAAGAGTTAACACCTATCCTTCTCAAACCATTCCAAAAAACTGCAGATGAAGGAACACTTCCAAACTCATTCTATGAGGCCAGCATCTCTCTGATATAAACCAGACAAAAATATCACAAAAAAAGAAAATTATAGGCCTCTATCACTAATGAACATAGATTCCAAATGCTCAACAAAATATTAGCAATCCAAATCCAACAATATATTAAAAGGATTATACACCATGATGATGTGGGATTTATACTAGAGATGTAAGGATTTTTCAATATCTGCAAATCCATCAGTGTGATTCACTGCATTAGCAAATTAAAGAATAATGCCCAGGAGTGGGATTGCTGTATCATATGGCAACTCTATTTTTAGTTTTCTGAGGAGCCTCCATACTGTTTTCTGTAGTGGTTGCACCAACTTACATTCCCACCAATAGTGTAGGAGGATTCCCTTTTGTCCACACCCTCTCCAGCATTTGTTATTTGTAGGCTTTTTAATGGTGGCCATTCCTACCGGTGTGAGGTGTTACCTCACTGTTGTTTGATTTGCATTTCTCTAATAATTAGTGATGTTGGTATCTTTTCATGTGCCTGTTGGTCTTCTGTATCAACATCCATTTATAATAAAAAAAAACCCTCTCAACTTAGTGGGTATAGAGGGAACATACCTCAACAAAATAAAGACCATATAATGTAGGCCCCCAGCTAGCATGATACTTAACAGTGAAAAGCTGAAAGCATTTCCTCTAAGATCAGGAACAAGACAAGGATGCCCACTCTCACCACTTTTATTCAACATAGTACTGGAAATCCTAGGTCCTAGGTACAGCAATCATACAAGAAAAAGGAATTAAAGGGATCCAGATTGGAAAGGAAGAAGTAAAACTGTCACTGTTTGCATGTGGCATGATACCATACATAGAAAATCCTCATGATGCCACCAAAAAACTATTAGAGTTCATCAATGAACTGGATAAAGTTGCAGGATATGAAATTAATATGCAGAATGTTCATATCAGCATTATTTACAATAGCCAAGATATGGAAACAACCTAAATATCCATCAAGAGATGAATGGATAGAGAAGATGTGGATTATATGTACAGTAGAATATTACTCAGCCATAAAAAAGAAGGAAATTTCACCATTTGCAACAACATGGATGGACCTGGAGGGTATTATGCTTAGTGAAATAAATCAGACAGAGAAAGTCAAATACTGTATGTTATCTCTTATATGTGGAATCCGAAAAATAAAACAAAAGCATGAATGTAACAAAACAGAAACAGACATATAGAGAGTGAATTAGTGATTATCAGTGGGGGAGGGAAGAAGGAGGGACATGATAGGGGATTAAGAGGTACAAACTACTATGTATAAAATAAATAAGCTACAAGAATATATTGTACAGCATGGGGAATATAGCTAATACTTTATAATAACTTTTAATGGAGTAATAATCTATAAAAATTTTGAATCACTATGTTGTATACCTGAGAGTAATATAATATTGTAAATGAACTATACCTCAATTTTAAAACACAGGACACTGGATATGTGTTCAATTTGTCATTCATATTGAAAGAAACTTGCTCCCAACTTCACACCACTCAAATATCAATTCCACATGAATCGTACATGAAAAGGCACAAAGAAAAAGATTGATAGATTAAACTATATTAAAATTTAGAATTTTTGTTTATCAAAAACCAAAGAGTGGGAAAAATACTTGCAAAAGTTTTAACTATCAAAGACCTTATGTTAAAAAAATATAAAATATCTTAAAAATCAATAGGAAAAAATCAGCAACAGTTTTAAACAGGTGTTTCACCAGAGATGGAATCCAAATGGGCAGTAAAGGTTTGATAAGATTCTTTGTGGTACTTGTCATCAGGGAAATAAACATGAAACCACCATGAGAGACCACTCTGTAGCCTTAGAATGGCTTAAATTGAAAAGACTGGCAATTTCAAACATTGCTAAGGATGTGAATCAATTGGAACTTTATATATTTATTGGAGTGTAAGTTAATGTAACTGCTTTGGAAAACTGCTTGATATTGTCTACTAAAATTGAAGATGCATATACTCTATGACCCAATACTTTCAATACTAGGTACATACTCAGTAAAAGTGGGTGCACTTGTGCCCCAAAAGCAGGTACAAGTATATCCCTAAGAGCATTATTCATAATAGACAAAATCTGGTGACAAATATCCATCCATAATAGGTCAAATATATAAATTATGGTATATTCATACCATCAAATACCATACAGTAATGAAAAGTAATGAATGATCCCTCCATGTAACAGCATGCAAAAATCTCCTAAACAAATAAATGCCAGGCACAAAACTGTATTTATTGTGTGATGCCATTTTTTAAAAAGTTCAAAAACAGGCAAGAGTAACACACAATTTTAGAAGTGACCATAGTGGCTTATTCCTAGAAATAAAATGCATATTTTGTGAATTCGTCATGTTGCATAATAAATTAAGGTAGCATTTCTATTATACCTAGTCTGAAAAAGTCATTTAGAATGAGGCAGTAGGGAGAGCACTCAATTTGCAGAGAAAAATTTAGGTTTTAGTATAGACTTTTCTTCCATAATTAACCTCAGAAACTTGAACACATTACTTACTTTCTCTATATTTTCACTACCTTCTCTGTAAAAATGAAAGGCATACCTGTTCTACAGTTTGCTACAGGATCAAATGCAATGTTATATGACACATATAAAGCAAAATATAAATGTGAAGACATTACTATGAAACTCAGAGCACTCATTCATATTCATAGACCATTTTATCTTAGATTATTTAGTGATTTTCATAGCTAAAACTTTGGGGTTTTAGTATTCAAAATGATGAAATATATTTGATTGATATAGAATATGGGTCATCAAGAGTGTCTTCTGTTCATGCATAATTTTGCATTTTGTCCAATCACCAAAAAGTCACAGTCATGTTTAGCAAGGAAAGAGCAGCCCCAGCATGGACCTTCTTTGAAGGCCTCTGAACATCTGGGTTCTTCTGCTATAACCCTAAAGACTTGCTCTCATGTGTCCAACATGTCACAATTCTATCACCGTCCATGGGCTACACCACTTATGCTAATTTAAGTTAGGGAAAAGGAAGGAAAAAAACCCTATATTTTTATTTTTCACAGAAACCAACATTTTATTTGGAGTTATTCTGAGTTGTAAAATGTCAATTCTGTCAAGGAATCATCCAGGAGTTACTAGTAATATTTTGAATCTGACTGGAGCTCATTCTCCACCTGTATATAGTATAACTACAATTCTGAACGCTCAATATAAATGCCACAAAAATGACTAAATGGGTTATAAAATATTTATCTTATGAATGAAAATACATATTTTATTTAATGACTACTTCTGTAAAATTTATACTACTTCCTGTCTGATAAATATTTAAATAAATATAAACAAATGTTTAAATAAATATATTTATTTGATAAATATTTAAATAAAATAAATTTTTTTAAATGGGAGAAATTTGCAAATTCCCAAACACCTTATAGATATTCAAGAAATACTAAAAATAGGAGAAAATAAAGGACTTGGGAAAGCTTTGATCAGATTCAAAGCAGCAGCTTGGTTTTCTATGTGTGTTTTTAGTATATATTTGCAAACTTCTTTCTCAGAAGTTTGCATCTTTTAAAATGTGAATAAAAGATGCCTGTATTGATCTGTTTATGTTACTCATCTATTTAAAGGAGAAGCATTCTTGCCTTTCAAATACTCATTTGTTGGAATTGGACAAACACATAGAATAAGGTCAATTAAGAATTGTGATGAAAGTGATGCACAGTATATAGATGAAATCTTACTTCTGGAGTAAAGAAGATCAATATTAAATGAGAATTTGTATGAGAATTTGGAGCCTACCTCAATATTTTTGGTGGAACAGAGAAGGTATAAAAATAAATAAACAAATAAATGCAACAAAGGCATAAAGCCAACAATGAAATAAAGCACCCATGAACTTTATATAGTTTCTCACTGGAAACATGTTTAAGTGGTCAGAATAAGGCAGAAGTCTCTAAGTAAAACTTATAGATCACCCTACTGTATTATTTTATTATATCTCTTTATGGAAGTAAGCTGGTGCTGGATCTCAAAGTCTACTAGCAGGGGTATTTGTAAATGCTTCCATTCCTCCCAAAATTCTACATAAGCCCACTGATGTAAAGCTGAATTAAAAAAATAATGTTATTTGTAATATTTGTAAACTCTTAATTTTTCAAACACTACACATATGTGGGCAATGGCTCGTTCCTTGGCAGGCACAAGAGGACAAGATTCACATGACAAAGAGTGGTTGCATCCATGTTCTAACTCATGGCTCTTTTTGCTTGGAGAGTCTATTCTTTGATGTTCCTTCAATAAAACAGTCATTTGTTTACTTCTTATTGGAAATAATTATACATATCTATAATCATGTAGAAGTCATGAAGTACTCTGCTAGAAATTGTAGTGATTTCCACAAAATTGTAAATGTGTGGGTTTTAGTAACAAGTGTTTTAATTGTGCGTTTGCTGGTCAGTCCCCTGCTGAACTGAAGGACATCACCAACCCCATGTTGTAAAGGAAGTATAGTTCTGAAATTAGGATTGGTTTAGTACTAAGGAACAGATTGGGAGGAATGAACACAACAATATACCAATTAGAATTTCATTCTTCTCTTAGCACTTGATTAAGCTTCCAGTTACTAATTCATTTTCTCTTGGGGGACTTTCATGCACTCTCCTCCATTACTGAGAATAGTAATGCCTTTTGATTAAAAAAAGATGTTGTACAAGGAATTAGCTGAGAGGAATGTCTACATTAAGTCATCAAATTACTTTCTGAGACATTCTCTGAGGAGTAAAAAGTTATAATGTGCAAATAAAAATAATACAGTTTGGGAGAAAGCAGGCTGCCGCCCACATTTCCACAGGCTACTCCTGCCCTGAGTCAAAACAGTGCCCTTGGATCAGTCCCCAAGTCTTTCCTTGGCTCTGGCTCTGACCACAAGCATCAGTACCCATATCTGGGGCATAATTGGTACGATTATTTTTCAGCCATGAGTCTACAATTCTAAGACCATCTACCTCCTTAGATCCTTTGTTTTGGGGGGCAAAGGACGAGAAGCAGAAACAAAGTCACGTAGGAAGAGGCAGTGGAGGACTGAGGGCCTTTCTCTACCTTATGTCATCTGAAAACGCTTACTGTGACAGAGCTCTGTCCTGGTGCTGCTCAGCTAAGACTGACATTGCCCCATCTACAGCAGAGTTCAGATCTTTGCTTCCTGGGAATTGTTCTATACCTTATTTTTAATTTAGTTCCATTTTGAAAGAAAATCATTTTAGTCTGATTCACAGCCTTATTTTTTCCGTTGAAAATTGTGTTGTTCAAAAGTTGTACAGGGGCTTCCCTGGTGGCGCAGTGGTTGAGAGTCTGCCTGCCGATGCAGGGGACACGGGTTTGTAACCCAGTCCGGGAAGATCCCACATGCCGTGGAGCGGCTGGGCCTGTGAGCCATGGCCGCTGAGCCTGCACGTCCGGAGCCTGTGCTCCGCAATGGGAGAGGCCGCAACAGTGAGAGGCCTGCATACCGCAAAAAAACAAAACAAAACAAAACAAAAAGTTGTACAGAGTAGTCTTATCCCTATCAAAATAAAAAATTCTGCGAAGATTTCAAAGTGCAAACAATTTCATAGTTCCAAAACATTTCTTTTTCTCAGTTAAGGAGATAAATACTTAGCTTCCTAAATTATCTTATCAAAAAGTAATATGGGAGTATCTAACAAATCGTTATCTCAGTTACCAAGTTGAGGTAAAGAAGATGCTGTATTTGGAAGGTTCTGAGAAGTGTGGCACATCCGTAGAAGGAATTCATCAACTGGCACCTATCATTAATATTGTCATTTTCATTATTGAAAAACATGGGCCTGTTCACACACACACACTCACACACATGTGCCTAAGTAAGAGGCTTTTGTGCATAACATAATTACTTAATAAAGAGCTGGATCAGACAATCACAACCACAGGATAAAATAGTATACAATAAGGTACTAATAATGCAGTAGTAACAGCAAAGCTAAAGGAGATAAATAAAAGAAGGACCGAAGCTGATACAGTGGCCAGTTAGGCTGCATGAGAGCATTTTAAGTTGCTTTAGTTAACAGTGCTATAGAAACTACAAAGAATCTAAGAAAGGCATAACTGTTGGCCCCAGTGACTAAGCCTTCAGGGCCGTTACAAGGACAAAGAGTGTCTTTGCCTGAGGGTAACATGCTATTAATAATCACATGGGGCACACAAACATCCTGTTTGTCCATGAAACTAAATATTTATTTAATTAAATTTTATTTAATACTTGATACTTCACAACTTTAACAGACATCATTGTCACTGAAAATTCAGGAAAAGGAATATAATAAAACCATCAAGTATTTTAAAGTGTTGGAGGATTTTGAATAATTTTGAAGCAAATATTGGTAATGGAATACTTTTCATATACATATTCTAAAATAAATGTCATTTAAAATTAATTAAGTATTGCCTCTCGGAACTTTAGTAAAGGTCAAGATTTTGTCTTTCACTCTGATTTTTCAGTTGAAAAATTACCTCACCCAAGAATCCTCTATGATTTATTAATATATTTGAATAAACAGCTTCAAGGACCTGAAAGCCTCAGTGGAGTAAGAAAGAGTAAAAAGTAACTGGAGAGACATCCTCTTCTAGAAATGGCAGTCTAAATAACCCTAAGCAACCCTTTTGCCGAATAGAACTAGCAAAGTTGTGTAGATAATAGATGTTTGAAAAGCTGCCTGAAAGTATCAGACACCAACAAGATAGTAAAGAACAAGGTCAATCCAGAGGAGGAGAGTGGCTTATGGAGATCACCCTGGAAAAGAGTAAATATACCAATTTTTATTAGACATTGATAAACTTATTCCAAGAATTCAACCTAGTCATAACATTTAAAAATCAATCAAAGTAATTCACTTCATAATAGAGAAAATGAAAAAAATATATGATTTTTTCATATATATATATGAATATATATGAAAAATATATGAGGAAACATAAAAGGAAATTTAATCTGAAAGGAATGATTTTTTAAAAAATTAGTGGCAAACTTTATATTTAGATTACATATTTTCTTTAAGATGAGGAGTAAAAAAAAGATTTTCACTCTTTTCACTTCTATTTAGCATTGTACAATGAGGCAAGAATATAAAATTAAAATACTAGAAAATAAGAAATAATACTGCCATAATTAGATTATATTGCTGAAATATAGAAAATCTAAAATATCTAGAGATACATTAGAACTAATAAGGGTATTTAAAAATTTGTTGAACACAAGATAAAACCAGCTTTCATCTCTATGTATCAGCAATAAACAATCTAGAAAAACATTCCTTGTAATAGAGTAAAAATGTCAAGTACCCAACAATCAGCATAGCAAAAGCTGTATAAAGACTTCATGTGGAAACTATAAAACATTACTGATATGAATTTCAGAAGACCTAAATAAATGGAGAAATAAGCCATGATCATGAATTGGAAAGATTCAACATTATAAAAGAGTAATTCTAACCAAAGTACTCTAGAGTTCAATACAATTCCAATCAAAACACCACTGGGGTTGTGTGTATGTATGTGACTTGAGAATTGATCTTAAAATGTTCAAGAAAGGGAGGAGGATTCTGAGAAGATGGCAGAGTACAAAGCACCAGAAATCTGTCTCCCCACCTAGATACAATTAAACAGAATCTGTCTGATATAATTACTTTGGAACCCTGGAGTCTACTGAAGGCTTGAAATTTCTAGGGAAAGGCTTGGAAGGTAAATTTGTTAATTTTGGTGAATTCAGCTGTTAGCATGGTAGTAGCTACCCATTCCCCAACCCTTGGTCCCATGGCAAGCAAATGTGCATGTGTCCTCGGAGCAGCTTGCACACAACTTTCAGGAGCCTGGATGGGCAAATAGGACCTTGTCCTCCAAATATTGAGGGTATGTACTTTGATCACTGATTGCGTCTGATCACAGAGCTGTAGACAAAGAGGTAGAAGCCATTGTTTTTGCACTGCCCCCCATTGCTACAAGCTCCTCCTCCTCTGGCTGAAGTGACTTCCAGGGGATTGAAAGGGTCAGTGACATTTTTGCTTCCTTGGTTTTTCTCTTTTATTTCCCTTCTGTGAGCCAGGCATTGAAGAGTAGGACATTCAAAAGTAACCACATACACTGAAAAACTTAGAAAGCAACTGCACATGCCTAAGGAAAGGCACAGACTCAGAAAGACCTGAGAAGGTATTAAGTTTACACTTCAGGCTGATCCTTGGCACAGGGATATCCTAAAACAATACAAAGCAAAAATGAAAACAAATAAAGCAAACCTTGGAGGAGGGGGAGAATTTATTTTCCAGAAGTACTACATTGTCATATTCAAATGTCCAATTTTCAACAAAAAATTGTGAACCATATAAAGAAACAAGAAAGTGTGGCCTACTTAAGGGGAAAAGAAACACAACAGAAATTGTACCTGGAAAAGAACTGAGAACGAATTTACTAGATAAAGACTAAAACTTCTGACCTCAAAAAGTTAAAGAAAACATGAATGGATAAAAAGGAATTATTAATAAAGACATAGAAAACCTGAAAAGAGACTAAAATGAATTTCTAAGCTAAAAAGTACAATAACTGAAATGAAAAAACTATTAGAAGGATTTAAAAGGCAGAGTTGAGCAGGCAGAAGAAAGAATCAGCAAACTTGAAGATAAAACAATGGAAATTATCATGTCTGTGGAAGAGAAAGAAAAAAGATTTAAGAAAAGTGAACAGAGCCTAAGGGACATGTGAGACACATTCAAGCAGAACAACACATGCATCATGGGAGTCCCAGAAGGAGCAGAGGCAGAGAAAGGGGCAGAGAGAATATTGGAAGAAATAATGGCTGAAAACTTCCCAAATCGGGTGAAATACATGACTATAAGCCTCCAAGAAGCTCAAGAAGGATTAATTCCAAGAGACCCGACCAAACATTATAATTACACTGTCAAAAGCCAAAGATGAAGAGAATTTTGACAGCAGTAAGAGAGAAGCAAATCATCACATACAAAGGATCTTCAATAAAATTATCAGCAGATTTTTCATGAGAAATTTTGGAGGCCAGATGACAGTGGGCTGATATATTCAAAGTGCCAAGAGAAGAAACCTGTCAAACATTAATCCCTTACCCTGAAAAACTGCCCTTCAAAAGTGAGGGAGAAATTAAGAGAGACCTGAATAAATATGTAGGCTGAAATGAAATATTACTTGAAGCTGTATGAGGAAATAAAGATATGAAAAAGGAAATAAAGCTTTCTGTAATCAAACTACTATATATAAAAAAGATAAATAACAAGGACCTCCTGTATAGCATAGGGAACTATATTCAATATCTTGCAGTAAACTATAATGGAAAAGAATCTGAAAAAAAAAAAGGTGTCTGTTAAAGGTACCTATATGGATCATTATAAAAGGTAGTAATATTGTAACAATTAGTGTAACTCCACTTTTTGTTTTCTACATAATTTAAGAGAGTAATGTATTAAAAATTACTTCATTGTTGCTTTTGAAAACACGATTTATAAAAATGTTATTTTATGACATTACCTGAAAGGTGTGGGAATAGATCTGTTAAATGAGCACAGTTTTGGTATGTTATTGAAGTTAAGCTGTTATAAATTCAAATTAGAATGTTATAAAGTTATATTAAATGTGATGCCCATGGTAACCACAAAGAAAAGAACTGAAGAATATACAAAAAAGGAAAAGAGAAAGGATTTTATTATTTTTTATTTTTTTGGTCTTTGTTGCTGTGTGTGGGATTTCTCTAGTTGTGGTGAGTGGGCTTCAGGAGTTGCAGGATGCAGGCTCAGTAGCTGTGGCATGTGGGCTTAGTTGCTCTGTGGCATGTAGAATCTTCCCAGAGCAGGGATTGAACCTGTATCTGATGCATTGGCAGGTGGATTCTTAACAACTGTGCCACCTGGGAAGTCCAGAAAGGATTTTAAATGCTTCACTTAAAAAATCAGTTAAACACAAAAGAGAAAAGTAATGCAAGAAATGATGAATAAAAAGCTATAAGGGGCTTCCCTGGTGGCGCAGTGGTTGAGAGTCCACCTGCCGATGCAGGTGACGCGGGTTCATGCCCCGGTCTGGGAGGATCCCACATGCCGCGGAGAGGCTAGGCCCATGAGCCATGGCTGCTGGGCCTGTGCGTCCAGAGCCTGTGCTCCACAACAGGAGGGGCCACAACAGTGAGAGGCCGCGTACCGGAAAAAAAAAAAAGCTATAAGGTGTATGCAAAACAAATAGCAAAATAAAGAAATAAGTCCATCCTAAAAGGCATTACTTTAAATGTAAATGGATTAAACTCTCACTCAAAGACAAAGATTGGCAGAATTAATAGAAAATATAATCCAACTATATGCTGTCTATAAGAGACTCATTTTAGATACAAAGATATAAATAAGTTGAAAGTAAAAGGATGGAAAAGATATTCCACACAAATAGTAACCAAAAGCGAATAGGAGTGGCTATGCTAATATTAGAGATTATAGACTTTAAATTTTAAAATGTTACAAGAGCCAAAGAAGGATATTACATAATAATAAAACGTGAAATAAAATCAGACGGTATAACAATTACAAAAAATTTTGAATCTAATAATAGACCCTCAAAGTATATGAAGAAACATTGACAGCATTAAAAGGAGAAATAGATAGTTCTACAAAAATTGAGATTTTAGTATCCCATTTTCAATAATGAATAGAACAACTAGACAGAAGATAAGTAAGGAAATGCTTATCTTCCTTACACAAGGACAGCCCTTTCAACAAACAATGCTGGAAAGTTGGATATCTACATGCAGAAGAATGAAGTTGGATCCTTACTTAACACGATATATAGAAATTTACTCAAAATGGATCCATGACCTAAGTGTGAGATCCAAATCTATAACATTTAAAAAATATATGGTAAAATCTTCACAGTACTGGACTTTTCAATAATTTCTTGGATATGAAACCAAAGATATAGCCCACACACAAAAAAGTAGGCAAATTTAACTTCATGAATAATCAAAAAACTTTGTACATCAAGACAATATCAACAGGCAACTTACAGAATGGGAGAAAATATTTGCAAATCATATATCCATAGGGAGTTAATATCCAGAATATGTGGTGAATACTTAAAAATCAACAATAAAAAATAAAACTTAATTTCAAAATATCTGGTTGAAATAAATATGCATGTGTATAAGGTAATATACAATGATCTTCATAGCAATGTTATTTGAAATAGCTAAAAACTGAAAAAAATGTTAATTCACTTGAAATGCATACATAAATTTGTGGTAAAGTGGACTGTTATACCAGTGAAAATGAACAAACCACAGTTATACGCAACAATGTGGGAAAATTTTAAAACTTAAAAAAAATTTTCTAATATGTTATTTTTTTAATTGAAGTGTGATTGATATATAATATTACATTAGTTTTAGGTGTACAACTTAGTGATTCAGTATATTTACAGATTATACTCCATTAAAAGTTATTACAGGGCTTCCCTGGTGGCGCAGTGGTTGAGAGTCCGCCTGCCAATGCAGGGGACACGGGTTCGTGCCCCGGTCCGGGAGGATCCCACATGCCGCGGAGTGGCTGGGCCCGTGGGCCGTGGTCGCTGAGCCTGCGCGTCCGGAGCCTGTGCTCCACAATGGGAGAGGCCGCAACAGTGAGAGGCCCGCGTACAGCAAAAAAAAAAAAAAAAAAAAAAAAAAAAGTTATTACAAAATAATGACTATAATTCCCTGTGCTGTACATATATCCTTGTTGTTTATTTTATACATAGTAATTTGTATCTCTTAATCCCATGCCATTGTCTGGAACCTTCCCCTTCCCTCTCCACATTGGCAACCATTAGTTTGTTTTCTATATCTGTGACTCTCTGTTTCTCTATAGACATTTGTCTGTATGATTATTTTAGATTCCACATATAAGTGATATCATACAGTGTTTGTCTTTCTCTGTCTGACTTATTTCACTAGTGTAATACTCTCTAAGTCCATCCATGTTGTTTCATGTTGCTGTTCTTTGTATGTTTGGTAGAATTCTCCTGTGAAGAAGTCTGGTCCTGGACTTTTGTTTTCTGGGAGTTTTTTTTTGTTTTTTTGTTTGTTTGTTTCTA